>NC_064638.1:553432261-554057261 GCF_023864345.2 Schistocerca serialis cubense | reverse complement strand
TTGTTGCCTGCTAATTTGAAAAATGCGGTTTCGAGAAAAATGCGATTTAAGTTTTTGTTTACACTTCTCGTGTTTAACTCCAGTCAGCGATCCCTGGATCGCACAGCAATCCTTCCAGAGCCAAAAGGATGTCCTCCACCGTTTCGTGGCCGTGGCGATCTTGTGGTCCACGATGGCAGCTTCTGCCACTAGCTTCTCTGCTCGCTCGATACGCTTCATGTTCGCTTTTGTCCACGTGTTGTAACAGGCTAGTCCGATCTCAAGCTAAAGTAGATTCAGAAATCCATAATCCCTGTTCGGCTGTCGTTGAAAATGCATGTGTCACACTGGTCGCGACGTAGGGTGGTTTTTTTTTTTTTTTTTTTTTTCTGTGAATGATTTTCGGACACACTTCTTCAGAAATCTCCTGGTAACTTGATGACCGGGTTTCTGGTGAAGTTGATATGAACACTAAAATACATTTTCAGAGGACTACTCATTAAACAAACGGCATTTCGCATGCCTGTATCGAGTTTTATTTTCATAGGCCAGAAATTAAACATAAAAACGTTATTTCTACTAACAAATTGATTCACTGTTGAATATTTCCATTCTTTAGTAAATATAGAACAATAACATTAATGCGTGTACATCGAAAATTGAAGTGCCGATTTTTAACATTAATTGTACAAGGAGGCAAATGAAACTCATATATTTCTAAAGGTTCTTTGTTATTGAAGTGCACAAACAAAAATAAATCGTGTGTACGTAATCATTAAGAGAGATAAAAGGAAGCACACGCCCACACATGAAGTTTTTCTGTGTTTCGCACTTCTACCAGCTTCCACTACGCGCACCAATCAGATGCTGCCGTAGAAATGACACAAAAGTAATGTGTCCTTTTGTGGCATTCTAGGAACGTTCATGTTTAAATACTGTAGACAGTTAATTTGCAGTAACATATACATACCGACCAATTAGTCTGACAGCTACTAGGTCATTGTTCTGAGCAGAGGAAAGCAAAACATCGTAATGAAGCCCTCGGGGCATATGCTTCGGGGGCTACATAGATTGTACATAACATTGTTTATTTACGTCCTTTGTTACTTTTGTGTAAGAGGAACTGACATTGTGTTCGTTTGCCGCAGTCACCACAAAATCTGCAGTAAGTTCGTAATTTTCAGTTTCTTCATTTTGAATAGCCACGACTTCCTTATTATACGGGAATTATATTTATTTTAGGCTATGCCTCGAAGGAAAACACTATAGGTTCGTAATGAGACTAAAATATTGAAAGACAAAGCTTCCACATAGACAAAGTAATAAAATAATGTGAACACTTATAACGATAAATGTTACTGTTTTGATACATTTAAATGTTCAGTGAACGTAATCCCAAATAAATTTGATTCATAATTGCTGTTTGACGAATTTACAGTGCAGAGTTCGCAATGTAACACACTTGAGTCTGCGGTTAATTTACGCGATGCAACAGCATTCACACTGTGTTGTCACAATGGAAAAGCTTATCTGCCGCCGTTACCACAAAATTTAGATTTTAACGCATTGCATCAAGAATACTCTTCAAATGATCGATCAGTTAAATAGGACTCAAAGAATTGTTTTAGTAATATTCGTAGCTAAAACGCAGCCTTCGCTATGGTCAGTTTTGAGGCTAAAATTTCAGTCCCAGTTTTACGTGCAGTGTGTCAGTTCGATACACAGTTCGTTACACAGTTCGTATCATAGATCAGGTCCAGTGACTATTACGCACCGTCGTTCGTTATGTGCAGTTACATTTTTATGATACCGACAAAATTGGTCGAATTTTGACCACAGATGATACTAGTTCAGATATGAGTAGAAGTGAGAGTTCTTACTGATAACGTTAGAACTACACACTTCCAATTACATATTTCGCTACTACGGATCGTTACTGACGAATACATCACTAGGCTGGACGTGGTTTGCACTTCACAGTGCCCGGAAATCTAATCTTCAAGGGCGATTATTTTTTCCCCGAAACATTTCATGAATACTGCAATAGGAAAGTGTTGTCTGGACACTGACCTTGAAATCCTTTGTCTGTTGAAAACCCGTAACTCTCGTGTAACTTGAAAAATTTGCAAAGTAATGCGCCACGACGAATAGTTCATGGCAAATGAAAGCTGGTTCGGCATAATTTACTATTGCAGAGATGACAATAAGCGAAATCAGTGCATCTGCGCGGACATCTATCAGTTAGCTTCTGTCTCTACAGCAAGTTTGTGAAGTGTAAGGGATGTCTAGTCTGAATTACGTGACTCACTACGTATTCCTGTTGGAGATGATAGTGAAAGGAAACGACAGTTACCAATAGAAAACTGTTTTACGTTGTTCCTGCGAAGATTACATACCGCAAATTCTCTCGTGTTTCTCACACAAAGAAAATTCACTTCTATTGTTGCTTGTTTAAATAAGCAGCCACATAGGACACGATGGAAACACTGCTGCGTCCGGTGGTCAGCGTGATGACGTAAGCTCAGCCCTCTGTCATCGCCCCTCGATCTCCCCTCCGCAAACAGACGTCCAAACGCCTTAGTCATCACTTCCGAAGTGGCCCAGCACGCACGGCAGCTCGGTTACCGCTACACGACACGTAGCGGAGCGCCCAGCTGTGTACGTAACATTCGTGACTGTAGAAGCCTTGCGCTTAGGCAGACCCGCTATACAGAATATACAGTCGTTCGGCCGAGTCGAAAGAATGTAGGGGCAAGTGGGCCACAGCACTGCGGCATCAATAACTTCCTGTTAAATGATTTCAGTTCCTGTAGAGTACCCATCGCTGCGTTTTAAGAGAAACTCCGATAAATGCCTTTCTGCATTCCTGTCAAATGAATCTGAAATCCGAACTTAAGCTTTTTACTTCTGTCTCGGTTCAGCCAATTTTATAATGCTCATATCTCTTTCACTTTCCAATACAGACGATGCAGAATTACAATTACGAATGCAGTTTTCCCTGAACGCCACAGCGAGATTAAGCCTGTATTTCGCTGTCTGAATGCACAAAATGTCACAATACGTGTAAAATTTTCTTAGATCATAAAAAGTTGACGAAATCTCGTAACAGACCGTCGTAAGTACTTTGTGTTGGTAAACTACTAACGAATTCTTGTAAAAATATGTAAAGCCCGAAACAGGTGTTGCTTTGCTAACGAAAGACAAAACTACGCTCCGTCTGCGCAGTCCTCCACTGGTACAATCCGTGGCCATGTACTAAAATGTTAATTTTGCCTCGGATTGTGACGTTTGCTTTTTAGTCCATACTTTCCTTCAGTATTGATTATCTACATGTGGACCTTAATAACAATATATCCGCATCAGGTTTCACACTCTTCAGCAATCTGGGCTACAGGCGTTTCATTAATTTTAGCGTTCTGACGCATTTCTCGAAACTATCGGTGACTCTAAAAAGACTCAAATTTGATGTGCCCAGCTGAAAGAGGTATGCTGTGGATATATCAGTCGCTTCACAACTAAAATTCATTGGTTGATAGCAGAAAATATACATATCTACTATTAAAAAGTCTTGATCACAATTTATTTAGTACGGTGACCAGTTTCGACCACTACTGTGGTCATCTTCAGACCTACAAGTCATATACAAAGCTTTAATTAATGGCTACATACATTAAAGAACATACATTAAAAAATACATAGTTATAAAGCTATAAAACGATGAATTACCTATGAGTAATAACCTCCTTCTGCTAGAGAATCACCACTAGAGAAACCAGTGCACGTCTTACTATATATAATGGAGGCTCCGCCCACTTCTGACGGTGCCATCTCAAGGCCTGTTAATGAACCATTTGGGACCACATGTTGCCATGGTGAAGTTGGACGCCATTCCAAAGATGAGGCAGCAGGCTTCTTTCCATTGAAGTAGTTGTTAAGTCGATAGGCTAACTAGTGGTTGCCATGGTGAAGATAAAAGCCAGTGCAAAGATGTGGCAGCAGGCTTCTTTCTAACGAAGTTGTTGCGAAAGTGGAATGGCAAAGACTGTCACGTCAAACGATGTACTACTGAGCAGCAACATGTCTTTATTGAAACGATTTTCAATGAGTAGGCTGCAATAACCTTTAGCTGACATGCTGCACAAATACGATATGAAGTAGTTGTGCATATTTATGAAATATTGTCCATGAAGTTCGTATGTAGATTACATTTTTATTATTAATTACATGTGACAATTTTTAAAAGGCATTAAGTTGCATGCCAGTCTTATAAACAAATAAAAATAATGAAAATGGAAGGAATTTAAAATTATAACGCTATGAGCCGTAGTGTCAAAAATAAAAGGATGTGAATTAGCAATATGCAGTCTAAAAGCATATAAGCAAACACTCTGAAACAGGTAGTCACAAAATAATGTTTAGTGAAATAAAATTATAAAGCAAAAATAAATATTTCCTAAAAGCCTTGATAATTTAAAAAACGAAGGACAGAACAGTGAACATTCTAAAGCAGATCATCGAAAAGCTCAAAGAAATGTTTTCGCTTTGAATTGAAGTTGTTCGTTCAAAACAGATAACGGATTACTTTTGTGAAGTGAAAAGATTTAAATTTCTTCTAAAGTATTTAGCAGTAGTCCTTCTGGCACAGTACGTTGTATTTTCAAATTGTTAGAATCTTTGCTTCTGTCTTATCCTCATGAAGCATGCTTTTTATTGAAAGATGAGTCCAGCTTATACCAATGAAACATGCTTAACTAATTTATTTTTATTTTATTTTTTTATCGTTGTTTGCACACTAATGTACTGTCACTGCGTTAAGCAACCAGTTTCGGTCACAAACGGACTATCCTCAAGCATAATGTGACTTCAGTTATACATCTACATCCTTACTCTGTAAACCACCGTGAGGTGCATGGCAGAGAGTACGTCCTATTGTACCAGTTATTAGGTTTCTTCCTGTTTTATTCACGTCTGGAGCGCGGGAAGAACGATTATTTGAAAGCCTCTGCGTGTGCAGTAATTATTACAACCTTACCCTTCGGATCCCTATGTGAGAGATACGTAGGGGATGTAGTATATCCCAGGAGTAATCATTTAGAGCCAGTTCTTGAAACTTTGTGAGTATACTTTCTCGAGATAGTTTACGTCGTCTCCACGAGTCTTCCAGTTCAGTTCCTTCAGTATCTCTGTGACATTCTCACGGGTTAAACAAACCTGTCACCATTCGTGCTGCCCTTCTGTGTATACGTTCAATATCCACCGTTAGTCCTATCTGGTAGGGTCCCACAGTCTTCAGCAATATTCTAGGATGGGTCGCACGAGTGATTTGAAAACAATCTCTTCTGTAGACTGATTGCACTTGCCCAGTATTCTACCAAGCAACCGAAGTCTTACCACCTGCTTTACCCACGACTGAACCTATTTGATCATTTCGTTTCTTATCCTTTTAAACTGTTACACCCAGGTGTTAGTATCGTATGACAACAAGATCATTAATTCACATTTGGAACCTGTCTATCAAACAAAGTTTTTTCGTTTTGTGAAGTGCAAAATTTTATATTTTTTATAATGTAGAGCAAGTTGACAATGTTCGCATCACATTGAAAGATCTGGATGAAAATGAATCAGATGTGTGACAAAACGTATCTTTCTACAAGCATAATGCCACTTCAGTTTTGCCATCTGCTCCACCGCATTATAGTGCATATTATGTGCTGTATGTACTCTAGTATTAAAGTTGGACTTAACCACCATGCCATAAACAAACATGTTAAGTGGGTGAGCCGATATGTTGCCAAGGTTGTTTGGACCATCCCGCAGAAGCTTCGCTGGTAAGTTGTTACATACTCTTCATGCAGTCCAAATCGTTCCACGCGATTCTCATTTTTTCATTTTTTAGCCCTGAATAGACACTCGTGGCCGTCTATTTGCTTCGGACGAAGAGTAGCACGTGAGGGTACAATCATGGTTCCGTAGGCAATCGCAAACGTTTCATCTCGGAGGCACTGACATGACTGACAGTGGGGTAAATGTATTAAGTTATGGCGACTACTTTCGAAATAATGAAATTTACTTCTTCCATCTGCCACGCTAGTAAGGATTTGTAGCGCATTTGATTAATGATATCATTTCATACCTACTGATGATCACTTTCTGACCGATAGTGCTTAATGAAGTGCCAATACAGCTGTATGCAAAGAGTGAGTTCCTAATAATTTCTAGAAGCTGTAAATCATCGCCGCCTCAAAATAATTTAAATGTGCGTACCATCTAAAAATGTCTGTCTACAAAAAGTGTCACGCGTTTGAGGCACAGTAAGTTTTGTGTAACTCCTATAAAATTTTGTTTTTGGGGCGCGATACGTCTTCTCACCAAACCGTCTATATCATAAAATGCAGTTTTAGAATTTTGCCTCGTATAGGATAATTTTCCGCGGACACTGGCGGTGAGATGGCAGTCGAATCAGACTCGTGTGTTTTCGAGTGAGCGGAACGGCAGACGCACGGTTCCGGAGCGAGCGGCGGGTTCTGGGAGGACACAGGGGCGACGTGGCGAACGCCCCGGAAGCAGTTGGCCAGTTGCATTGCACGACTTCCGCGAGGGCGCGGCGCCAGCAGGTTACCGCTCTGTGCTGTGCATGTCGGGCAGCGGTGGCGGCGAAAGTGCAGCAGGGTGCGTCAGCCCCGTCTGAGGCTCCAGTTCCTCTGGTGCCGCCCTTCATCGCAGGGACTTTCTCTCGGTATCTACGGGTCGTAACCTAGTGGTCCACGAAGCCATGTTTCGAAACTTCCACCCAACCTTTAATCAAGCTACCTACTGGGAGGATAAGTCTGCTGGGGCAAATTTTCAGCTGGTGACGTAACAGCTGTAGTATCCGGTAACAACGGCGTTAACGAAGTGTTGTGTTACCAACTATTGTAGACACATCTGTCGAAAAATCACCTCAACAACAAGATTTAAGATACGAACACCTAGTGAAGTGGACAGGACATTTATAAATGGGTATTTTCCCGACACTTTGCCCAAAGCAGTTTTAAATGCTAAAAATCTGATCATTTATCAAAAGAAGCACTTTTTAAAGTTCTTTCTGCTAGAATATGATTCACGAATTTAAATAAGGGATGGAACGATACTCTCGATATTAGAAGTTAATAAATGTTTAAATGTAAACATACCTACGTCATTCATTGCATTTATTACTAACAACGAGAGGAAAGGAGAGAAGCATGTCTTTGTTTTACTAGCCTTCCAAGTTGATGTGCCAAGGAAGTGTAACACACTTTATAATCGATGTCAAATCTCCAAATGTTACTAAAAAATTATTGATGACAAAAGTAATTCTGAATGTCTTAAACATGTGTTAACGTATGTTTCAAGTAAATATCCCGATCATGGCCCTTGTAAATCTGCTAGCCGTTACGCGTGTTACACAGTGCTGCTTCTTCAGCGACTTAGACTTCTGTAGCCTTCATACACACATTGCACAGAAATGCAGAGTTTTACAAGTAAAGGACTGTACCGGGCGACAGAGCAGACACCTCATTATTTTAAAACAATTTTTATTTGGTTTTAGCCGCTCGAGCTCGGTTATTTCCCGTATCAGCATTCCGAGAGTAAAGTTTGTGGGAATACTGTATTGCATTGTAAAAGTTGTATTGTATTTTAACATTTCAGGACAAACTGACAGATCTGAAGATGGCCTTTGCTGACTGAAACCGGTAGTCTAAGAACCAAAAAATTTTGCGATCGATGGCGGAAATGAAAGAAATTCATTCTAATAACAGCGTTGTTGTAATTTGTCCCACTGCAGACCGTTGGATAGTTCGGCATCACTCTCGCTCAGACTAATGAAACCCTTGACGACTCGTGGTCTTTTGCTTGAAATACTTACTACCTCTTCCGTTAACATGTACCGGCAAATATACTCCATCTGATCAAAATTATCCTGACAAACCTTTTGAAGTGCGGAACTGACCGCCAGATGTCACAATAGGCGCACCCGCTGGTATAAAAGGGGGCGGCGAGTACTCTGTTAGTGGTAGACAAGCAGTGACCGCAGTATGGGTCGGTCAGCGGAGCTCAGTGATGTCGAACATGGACCACTCATTTGATGTCACCTGACAAACAAATCAGTGAGAGACGTACAACGCTTCCAAAGCTGCCCACGTCGACTGTTGATGTAAAGTGGAAAGGCAAAGGGACAGGTGTAGTGATGTGGGCCGGCCAAATCCCCAGTGGACAGGACATTTACAAATGAACACTTGTCCGGGAATTCGCCTAAAGCTGTTTTAAATGCCCGAAATTGGGCATTATAAAAGAAAAATATTTTGCAAGTTTTACTGCAAGAACGTAACGTACAATTTATCAATTAAAATAAGGGATGGGATGAAACTAGCGATATTAAAAGTTAGTAAATGTTTACATTTAAACACGCGTATGTTGTTCACCGCTTTTATTCAATTTGCTATATCAAGAAAGGTTGTGTTTTGTTGACACCTACAGCTCTATGGTTCACACACACACACACACACACACACACACACACACACACACACACACACACACACACACACACACCTCTTAAGGTAAGTGATAAACATTTTCCAGTCAATTAATATTCGACATTAGGTGTTTGGGATAACCAAGTTGAAAAAGCTGCTTGAGAGTTAGGAAAGAATTATTTGGGGAAATAAATTTTACTATAGATGTAACTATACATTTTTACTGAGGTCACGTCTTGAGGTAGTACATAAAAAACGAAACTCAAAATTAATTCTTTATAAAATATAGTTAATATTAAGTAGGTAGCCTGTAGGTAATATTTTTACTTGTACTATACTACTGCAAAAATATTGAAGTAAATATGTTCATACATGATGTTTGTAATTAGCGATAAGTCACGCGCCGATTCCGATTCCATACGTCCAAGACTCACCGATTCTCTAGCAGTCGACTAGTACTGGAATCTAACGTTTCCAATACCTTCGGCAACGATTCATGGTTATTAATCTTTTTATGTTATTTCTATCATTTTTATCTTCACAGCAGTGCAGTCACATGCAAGTAGATAAACCAGCAGAAGCGATCAGGAAACTGCAGTTTGTCTCAAATGTCACTACATCTGACAAAGAATTTTTTTTTCCCCCCACTGAAAACAGTTTAACATCTAAGAGTACATTTATCGTCAAGAAACACATGCCAGACGTTTAATACATTCAGTAGTAATTCTGTTGTTAATAGTCTCGCTTCAATAACGTTCAGATTTTTAACACGGACTATAAAGTGTGTTATATTACAAAGCAATGACATAAAGACAATGTTTTTTATACCGGTATGTAACTACAGAGAGCTCTGACTTCCCTTATTTTATCTTAGTGATCGTTCGCCCCTATGTAAGTCGGTGCCAACAAAATATTTTAGCATTCGGATGAGAAAGTTGCTGATTGGAATTTCGTGAGGAGATCCTGTCGCAACGAAAAACGCCTTTCTTTTAATGATGTCCATCCCAAATCCTGTATCATTTCTGTGACACTCTCTCGCATGTTTCGCGATAATACAAAATGTGCTGCCTTTCTTTGAACTTTTTCGATGTACTCAGTCAGTCCTATCTTGTAAGGATCCCACACCGCGCAACAGTATTCTAAAAGCGGTCGGACAAGCGTAGTGTAGGCAGTCTCCTTAGTAGGTCTGATACATTTTGTAGGTGTCCTGCCAATAAAACGCAGTCTTTGGTTAGCCTTCCTCGTAACATTTGCTGTGTGTTCCTTCCAATTTAAGTTGTTCGTAATTGTAATACCTAGGTATTCAGTTGAATTTATGGCTTTTAGATTAGACTGATTTATCGTGTACCCATGATGACACAGTGGATGAAGCTGTGCGGTTTTTATATGAACGTGGACTTCACAACCTGCCCACAAAGAATAGCGTACCACCCGCAGCTAAGTAACAAGGCGTAAGAACAGTGGCTGTAAAAACGTAACAGGCGGGAACCGGAGAAGAGTGTCATACTTTGTCACAGACCTCCGGTTTCAAAACGGTCAGGAAATGCTGTTCTTAGTGAGTGCAGGTCCATCTCGAGCAATTTGCCACAGAACTTAGCGAAGAAAACTGCGGATAATGGACAACTGTATTCGGATAACTTGGAAAATGCCACTGCTCACAGTGGCACTTAAACCAGCACCTATTCAGTGGGGGCGAACTACGCAGAAATTGTAAAACACTGTAGGTGCAGTGTCCTCAGACGAGTTGTTATTCCTGTCTATCAAATAATGAAAGCAGTCGGGTGCACAAATGGCCCAATGCGGGGTTAAAACCTCCAGTGTGTTGAGGGTGCAGTTGACGCTGGAGGTGGCTCTGTGCATCTTTCGTGCGTGGTCTCGGCCTATTTTTTAAAGTTACCGTGAACATGGACCAGTGTGTCTACTCAGACATTGTGAGGTGGTGAAGTATTTTCTTTACTGTGGACACTTCACCCTTCAAAGTGACGTTCGTGTTCAGAGAAGAAAGTATACGCTCCTGACTTGGCGAGCAGTCGGGCGACCTATCGCTGCCCTATTGAGCTAAGTCAGGCAATATTAATCCTATACAAATATCTGGGACTATACTGCGTACCTCGGCGGACTGAGTCGATTTAAAGGCTAGATGCGGTGTTACAAGGTATTTGCATCAGGTCTCATGGAGGTGACTTTTTGTCCCGTGAAGATACAGTGTATGAAACTCATTACATGTGAAAGTGGCGTACATTGCTGCTGATGGTTCCTCACATGTTGAACGAAACTCGTGCCCTTATCCTCGGGAAAGACTAATTGTGCATGTTAGGATTTGAGAGGGATTCCAGCCACTCGTAGAAGTTCGTTCAGTTCTTCAGATCGGGAAAGTGACCTCTACACACAACCTGAGTAACGAACTTAATCAGTACGCCTCAGCGACGATGAAGTTACGGCACACATCAGCGCGTCTATTACGTGGCGGCTGACATGGTACGGAGGCTGGGTACCGCGTAGCGAAGGTAATTCCCATTTGGTGCATTGTTGCGGCGCTCTGTTTACTTGCAAACGATAATTTTAAACTGTTTAAATATTTCTTTTCGGTGATCTAGTTCAAAATACCGACCCTAAAACTAGTAATGTACGTTACATTGTCGGGTGGAAGGATGCTACCATATTTACAGGGTGATTCACCTAAAACTTCAACCGCAAATATTGCGGAAATGGAAAGCGCTGTTTATATGCGATTCTCACAGAATATATGGGTAGTCAGGGGCTCTTATTGCTAGCCAAGAAAAAGATCGTAATAGTACTTAGTGTATTTTTGCGCAGACATACTTTCTTAAATAGAACAATCCTAATTGGTATTAACAAACTAAAAGTTAGCTAAATTAGAAAGTCGGAGGTGTTTGTTAAAACTTGCGTAGTTGCCAGCTATATGTACGCTTACAGTGTGCTTGTGTTTTCCTTGAGAGAACTGAGACTGTCAGTCAGTGTCTGGGAGTCCAAGCAACAGGTCGTGAATGGACGATGGCATTTACATATACAGAAAATCCCGATATGCTCATGGAGTTTGGAAAGTATAGGAAGAATGCAGTTCGTTCTCGTGCGGTGTATGCGGCAAGATGTCCCAATAGACGTCAACCTCTTCAATCAGTTATAGAAAGTGTTAGTGTGATACCTAGACAAAGTAACAGAACGAATCAAGTCACGACACAGAGGGAGAAATTAATGTTCCTGCTGCTGTCGCAGTTGGCCCGCTCGTCAGCTCTCGCACAATTACACGAAGTGGCATGAGTCAGAAAAGTGTCCTACGCCTTCTGTATGGACATAGATTCCATCCCTATCACCTCTCTGTCCGCCCCGATAGCTGAGTGGTCAGCGCGACGGAATGCCGTGCAAAGGGGCCCGGGTTCGATTCCCGGCTGTGTCGGAGATTTTCTCCCCTCGGTGACTGGCTGTCATGTATCTAGTTCGGCGATAGACACATATAGCAATCACGGCCAGGTAAACCTCCGAAACCTGCACTATTGGTCTGTTGACAATCCTTGTTGGCCTAGTCTAGTGGAACGTCCATGGAGTGTAAAAGTGTGGTGTGGCAGAGTGAACCATCAGCTCACAGGCTCGTTTTTCATAGACGGAACACTGAACACGCCCAAGTACCGCAGCCTCCTAACAGACCATATCCCACAGATGCTGGAATGTGTTTATCTGCAGACTAGGATGAATCTGAGGTACCAACATGGCTGTCCAGCCCATAGTGCATGAAGTACTACAGCATCTTTTCACGAATTGTTTCCAAACCGTTGAACTTGTCGCAGAGGACCTGTACCGTGGCCGGCTTGTTCCCGGGACCTGACGCCTGTACTCTTCTTTCTGTGGGCAAAGCTGAAAGACGCTGTCTAAAATGACATACCAACTACACCTGATGATATTACCCCATCCTGCTCGGACATATCCGCTGAAATGCCAACACGTGTGCAGCAGTCGTTCCACACCAGACTGGAAGCGTGTATTTCCGCTGCCGGTGGCCAGTCTGAACGCGACCAATGATGGTCAGTTGTCTCGCTACTGACCGTAATACACATAACCAGCGTATGCCATTGGGTGGTTGTTCAGTGTGTACCATCACCGGGTACTGTAAAAGTGTAGGTGTGGGAACTTATCAAAATACGATGTCTCGTAAATGACTCTCACCTTTGACACTTTAATTTACCCTACTTTCAGTTTGTTAATGTAAATAGGCATTGCTCCATTTAAAAAAGTGCGTGTTTGTGCAATAAATATACAAAGTATTACCGCAGTCGTACTGGCAAGCAATACGAGTCCCTGACTACAAATCCACTCAATGAAAACCGCACATTAATGGTACTTCCGACTCCCGAAATATTGGCCGTGCAAGTTCTAGGTGATTCAAACTGTACACCTCACAGATTCACTATGGAATTTTTTTTCTAAGGAGAAATCAATGATCTCCCGAAGTTTATAGCTTAGTTTTATAGTCAGCTACAGCTTACACATGTCACAGTACATAATAGAACAAAGACATCGTATCCAGTAACATGCATATAACAAACGTTTCAGCTGAGATACCGTCGTTTACCTAATGTTTGCGTGTTATGAAATGATCGCATATGACATGATCAAATTATGAAATTGGTAATGGAGGAAGTGTGGAAATTAGGGAGACAAAAGTTTGATAGCAGTGGAGCAGCTTCGAATGGATGTACGTTGCACTATCTACGCGGGGTTGAAGAGCCCTGAAGAACATTTGTGGAGAGTTGTGTCTACATCTGAATCTACACCCATACTCCGCAAATCGTCTCCCATGAATCAAACATACCTAAGACAGTATGTGTTGTCCTCCGCTATATCCATCCCCCGTTAGTCCTCTTTGGTATGGGTCTCGCACAATATTCTAAGATAGGTCACACGAGTGACTCGTAACAATCTCCTTTGTGGACTGAGTGCGCTTTCGTAGTGTTTATACCAATGAACTGCAGTCTGCTAAGTGTTCTTTCTAAGACTAAGACGTTGTGACCGATCCATTTTATATCCCTACAAATTGTACACCCAGGTCTTCGTGTGAGTGACAGATTCCAAATGGGGCTTATTGTAGTCATAGGATACTAAGTTTGGAACGTTTGAAGCGAGTTGTCCGTCTCTGTACCGCTACGAAATTCCGTCAAGACCTCAGTGAATATTCGTGCAGCTTTATCATTTGCTAAAAGTTTGTGGTCGTTAATATAGAACATGAACTGCGAGAGTCTCAACACATTCCCTGCGGTATACCTGAAGGTACCTCAGTTACTTCTGCATCTGTGGACGACTCTGCATCCAACGTAATAGCATTTCGTTTGATACCCTTAGGATCGTACTTCTGAGTTAAATACTTTCCAGGAATCGAAATACTGCATCTACCCGACTGCCTTGATCCACGGGTTTCAGTATGCCAAGTGAGGAAAGTGAGAGTTCGGTTTCACATGACCAGTATTTTCAGAATCCGTGGTGACTAGCATAGAGGTCGTCATTCTGTTAAGGGTACCTCATTAAATTTGAGCTCATATTTCTATAGGAAACGGCTATCAGTCATATTGCGTGGTAGTTTTCAAACTACAAACGAAGACGTCGTCTGGTATACCTTCCCTGCACCGTTAAGCAGCCATTAGTGCAACGGAATAAGACATCAGTACAGGCAGTAACGTAGAGTAATATACTGAAGACGCACCATTCAAAAACATAAAACTAAAACGGTGTGATTCGGAATGATAGGTTGTCAGTAGAGATAAAAGGCAAGTGTCCACATTATGTAAGGACAAATTCAACGTGTACATGCCCAGGAATATTTCTTACTGCTGCAGGAGACAAGACACGAGTGGTGTTTTTCTGGCCCGCTTGCCTTCGCGTCCCTGCAACACTGTCGTAGAAACGGCAGTTACTGCTGGAACAACCGGTTTTCTGATACAACGGTTCCTTTCGCCTCAAGTCTGACTGTTAAAGCTGCTCAATATAACCGTTTCTGGAATAAAATTCAGGTTTTTTATTACTATTACTTCCAGTAATAAACGTAGATTTCAAAAAGACTGAAAAATTCTGATAAAGGTGGAGTAGTAGGAGACGATTATCGACGTGGGGTTTAGGCTGTGCCGGAAGTCGATCTCATTGTCTCCAGCAAAGGTAGTGAATTTGAAGGAATCCGGCATGGCAACGTGAGACAGCGAAAGTTCGCAATCTGATGACTTCCACACATCGTCACTTACGGATGGTATCAATTTTTCACCCTGACGTAACCACAAAATTAGTTTTCATCCCATATTTATAGCACGTCAATTAGATTACAGATACATCAACAAAATCTAGCTTCTCTTCCAAGGAACATTGTGGTTGTTTCCTCCTCCCGTTTCCAAACCTTAAAGCAAATAGAGCATTGTACTTCACTGCTACCACACTTTCTGAAACACTTCCAATCCAGGGATGGTATCATTCTGCAACACAACTGACGTCTGAGGATGACAACAAGAAACTACCAGATGAGTCTTGCACACCGCACGTATGCGTGTACCGTCAAATAGACCACACCACATAGCAACAAGTACATTCTCTCTGCAGTGCTGATTGGTTTTCCCAATTTCTATAAGAACCCAATATTTAAAAGCAATGGAAATTTTACGAACGAACATTAGTCGGGTTTAAAGTTTCATTTAAGAACTCAAAAATTTTAGCACTGCTGCTGCTGTTGCTGTTGCTGCTGCTGCTGCTGTTGCTGTTGCTGCTGCTGCTGCTGCTAATAGATGTCAGTTTTTTACCTGATTATTAGTAAAAAAATCAAATAACCTGTTATAGCCGAGAAGAGACAAGTACCGAAAAATGCCGGTTGTTCGTAGCTGAAGTACCCGTATGTGTTTTAACCGGTCGGTTTTTCTTATCCGTATACCGCCTGAGCGGACGCCGCTGAAGTCTGCTGTTTCTCGGTCAGCTACGTTGGCTAAGTGCCTTGACGGCGCGCTCATCTTTTTAGGCTCGCAATCAACTGGCGACGGCTGTGGAATTGTTTGGCACCGCGTGACAGGTGCCAGAGACTGATGTAGTCGTACCGGTTTTCTTTTTTAGAAAGAGACTTAATTTGCGCTGTCACTTACTCCGTGTATATACTTCCGTATTCAAACTGTTAGCTATTCACACTGCTACTTATCTGTTCAATACTAAGCTCTCCCTTAGAGAATACTAACAAAATTGCTTTTTAAATTTTCATACAAAGGTGCAATTTAGTTATAAACACTATACCAAGAAGATAAAACAATATTATTAAATCAGTACACACAATACGACACTTAAAGTTCGACTAAAATCATTTAATAGACGCTTCACGCATAGAGCGTTCAACGTCACGCCCGAACTATTCGCCGTTGCCAGACCGCCACAACAATTTGTTCTCTTTTAACTCCTTGTTCGGCATTCTTTCTTAATATGTTTGGAACACGAATCGCGGGTCTGCCCCTTTGATTTCGTATTTCATCACAGATGGGATAGTCACAGCGAAGGTGCCCCCTCCCCCTTACACACACACAAACACACACACACACACACACACACACACACACACACACACACACACACACATTGAGGGTCCGGGGGTTAGAAAAGGCCCGAGGTATCCCTGCCTGTCGTAAGAGGCAACTAAAAGCAGTCTCACACTTTCCGGCTCTGTATGTTCAGGTCTCATTTTATGGTTTGATCTGCCACTTTCCGAATTCTACAAAAGTGCGGGCCATATAGGGAAGGAGGCCTGACGTGGTGCATGAGTTATCAATAGTGCTCTTAGATTCGACCTCCTGAACCTCATGTCATGGCTTTGCATCTCCACCTGCAATTCAACTACTTGGCCGAGGACGCTGTCCAGGGTATGTCATCTTCTTCCGTTGTCTCTCCCACGACAATATTTCTCTGCTCCCAATATCCAGCACTGTAGCCAGTCCGTTGTAGTGGGGGCCGTCATCTACCCATCTCGTGGTAGCCCAATCCTGGCCTTACTCGCTTGTGACGGGCTGGGTGATATTCCTGTTTCAGTCACTCCCCATAAAAGCCTCAACATGATCCAGGGGATTATTTTCCATCGCGACCTCCTCTTGCAGTCAGACGACGAGCTCCGCGCCAGTCAAGAACGACGGGGTGTTAATTTCATCCGGCGCGTTTACAGGGGACCCAAAGACAGCAGGGTTGCTACTGGTGCATTCATCTTGGCCTTTGAGAGTGAGTCATTGTCTGAAAAGTTCAAGGTGATGGCATACGGCTGTGACGTTAAACCATACATCCCTGCCCCTAGGCGGTGCTTTAAGTGCTGGAAATTGGGTCACATGTCTTCCCGCTGCACTTCCAGCTGCACTTCCAGCGCCACTTGTCGAGACTGCAGACGTCCATTGCATCCATATACTCCATGTGCGCCTCCTCCCACTTGTATCAACTGTGGAGAGCAGCACTCCCCCTGCTCGCCAGACTGCACAGTACTCCAAAAGGAGCAGAAAATCATGGAGTACAAGACTCTGGATCGGTTGACTTACCAAAATATGAACGATTACACCCTATTCGGTTGACATCGACATAGGCTGTACATTACCATCGTCGTCTCAAGTACCACACATGCCACACTCTGTGCCACGAACAGTGAGACCTCCAGACTACATCCGCCCCTAGGTGGTGGGGGGAAAATCTCCTTCTGTTGCTCCCAAAGTACCTACTTCTGGAGCAAAGCCCCCAGAAACGCAGGGGACCTTGGTAACCTTCCCAAGCCAGAGAAGCAACAGCCGCCTCCAGCTCCTAGTGCGGAAGGGGTGCCTTGGGACCCTCATTTCCAAGGTCTCCACTAATGCCACGGTGGACACTCGCCAGTGGCTAAAGGCGCGAAAAGCTGCTGGACGAAGAGCTTCACGGTCTTCCTCCTTGCGTGAAGCTACTTTGGAGAAGTCCTTACAGAAAGCCCATAAAGAGAAGCGAGAGGAGAAGCAAACAAAGAAGTTTGCTAAGAAAAAGGACCTCTGGTGGCCCCAACACCACCACTCCAGACCAATTCTGCACTTCTGGATGAGGTGGAGATCACAGCGTCCACTGAAGACTTGGATCTCACTGATGTCATCCACAATAGGAATTAATACAAATATTCAATCGGTGGCAGCAGGTGACCTTGAGGTGTAACCTGCCGCCTTCCGTGCTTTATGCCTTCCCAGTCTCACGATAACGTCGTCCTCCAATGGAATTGCTGCGGTTTTTTCCACCATCTGGCTGAGCTTCGGCAACTGTTAAGCTTTCATCTGCTTTCTGCATTGTCCTTCAGGAAACGTGCTTCCCAGAAATGCGGACCTCTGCTCTTCACGGCTATAGGGGATATAAAAGAACCGTAGTGACTATAATAGTGTCGGGTGGAGCTTGTGTCTGTCCTGAACTTAGTGTGCAGTGAACCTGTGCCCCTTCAGACCCCTCCTGACGCTGTGGCTGTCGGAACGACGACTTAGGAAAGAACTGTCTGCAACTTACATCTTCCTCCATATGGTGCAGTACCCTTGAACGGATTGGCTGCACTTAATCGAGTCCCTAAGCCTTTCCTACTTTCGGGAGATTTTAATGCCCTTAACACCTTGTGGGGTGGCACTGTGCTTACTGGCCGAGGTAGAAGTGTCGAAACTTTCATGTCTCAACTCGACCTCTGCCTCTTAAAAACTGGGACCCTCACACATTTCAGTGTGCTCATGGCACTTATCCGGCCATTGATTTATCCCTCTGCATCCCCACCTGTCCACTGGAGAGCACACGATGACTTGTGTGGTAGTAACCACTTTTCCATCTTCCTGTAACTCCCCCAGCGCCATTCCCCCGGACGTCTACCAAGATGGGCATTAAACAAGGCATATTGGGTTGCTTTCACCTCCTCTGTCACCACTGAATCTCCCCCATACGATACCATCGATGTGGTAGTTGAGCAGGTCACTAGAACGATAGTTTCTGCGGCGGAAAACACGATTCCTATTTCTTTAGGGTGCCGCCGGCGAAAGTCGTTCCTTTGTGGTAGCCAGAAATCGCTGAGGCCATTAAAGAGCGTAGGCGAGCTCTACAGCGACATAAGCGGCACCCTTCCCTAGAGCACCTAATAGCTTTTAAATGGCTCTGTACCCGCGTTCACTAGCTTATAAAAAGACGGAAACAAGGATGTTGGGAGACGTACGTTCAACCATTTTGGTGCCAAACGTCACCTCCCTAAATCTGGACGAAGATCAGATGTGTTTGTGGGTACCAGATCCTGACAGGTGTCACTGGCATTAACATCAGTGGCGTGTTATCTACCGATGCAAACACAACTGCTGTGCGCTTCGCATCAGAGAACTATACCTCAGCATTTCGCACCCTCAAACGGCGGATGGAAAGGAAAGCCCCCTAGTTCACTGAGTGTCACAGTGAATCCTGTAACGCCCCATTTATGGAGTGGGAGCTCCTCAGCGTCCCTGCACATTGCCCTGACACAGCTCCTGGGCCAGATCGGATCCACACTCAGATGATCAAACACCTCTCGTCCGACTACAAGCGACATCTCCTCGTCATCTTCAACCAGATCTAGTGCAATGGCATCTTTCCATCGCAATGACGAAAGAGCACCATCATTCCAGTGCTCAAACCCGGCAAATACCCGCTTGATATGGGTAGCTATCGGCCCATCAGCCTCACCAACGTTCTTTGTAAGCTGTTAGAACGTATGGTAAGTCGGCGGTTGCGTTGGGTCCTGGAGTCACATAGCGTACTGGCTCCATGCCAGGGCAGTTTTCCGCCAGGGTCACTCTACCACTGATAATGTAGTTTCCCTTGAGTCTGCCATCCTAACAGCATTTTCAAGATGCCAAAGGCCTGGTGACATCGTGTCCTTGCCACAATGTATGAGTGGGGTCTCTGGGGCCCATTCCTGACTTTCATCCGAAATTTCCTATCTCTCCGTGCTTTCCGTGTCCAAGTTGGTGCCTCCCATAGCTCCTCCTCCTCCCCCCCCCCCCCCCACCCTCCCCAATATCCAGGAGAATGGGGTCCTGTATTGAGTTTCTCTCTTTTTAGTGGCCATTAAAGGTCTAGCAGCAGCTGTCGGGCCGTCCATCTCACCTTCTCTGTATGCAGACAACTTCTATACTTCGTACTGCTCCTCCAGTACTGATGATGTTGAGCGGCACCTACAGGGAGTCATCCACAAGGCGCAGTCACGGGCTCTGGCCCACAACTTCCATTTTTCAGCCGCAAAGTCGTGTGTCATACACACCTGTCGGACTACATGGGGCCTTCGCGGTCGCCTCCCTCATTTTATTCGTTCCTTTTTAATGGATCGACAGTTCAGGGTACGTGTGGGTTCTGTCTTGTAAGACACCTTTCGCCAGGAGAATGGTGTGCCACAGGGCTCAGTTTTGAGCGTCGCTCTCTTCGCCATAGCGTTCAATCCAATAATGGATTGCCTCCCAGCTGATGTATCAGGATCCCTTTTCGTGGACAATTTTACCATCTATTGCAGCGCGCAGCGTACATATTTCCTGGAGCGCTGTCTTCAGCGTTCTCTTGACCGTCTTTACTCCTGGAGTTTCGCCACTGGCTTCCGTTTTTCTGCTGAGAAGACGGTCTGTATTAACTTCTGGCGCTACAAAGAGTTTCTCCCTCCGTCCTTACAACTCGGACCCGTTGCTCTCCCATTCGTGGAGACCAAAATTTTTAGGTCTTACATTTGACAGGAAACTTAGCTGGTCTCCACATGTCATATTTGGCTGCCCGTTGTACCCGTTCTCTAAATGTCCTCCGTGTTCTCAGTGGTACGTCGTGGGGAGCGGATCGAACCGTCCTACTTCGCCTATATCGGTCGATCGTCCGCTCCAAGCTGGATTATGGGAGCTCCGTATACTCCTCTGCACGGCCGTCCATCTTACGCCGCCTCAACTCCATACAACATCGGGGTTTACGTCTTGCGATCGGAGCGTTTTATACTAGTCCCGTCGAGAGTCTTCATGCTGTAGCCGGTGAATTGCCACTCACCTACCAGCGCGATATACTGCTTTGTCGGTATGCCTGTCGGCTACTGTCAATGCCCGACCACCCGTCTTATCGTTCCTTTTTTGACGACTCTCTCGACCTTCAATACGGGTTGTATGTCTCCGCCCTGCTACCCCCTGGAGTTCGCTTTCGTCGCCTCCAACACCTTGATTTTTCACTCCCTGCAACCTTTAGAGTTGGCGAGAGCCACACGCCACCTTGGCTCCAGGCTCAGGTTCGCGTTCACCTTGACCTCAGCTCGCTCCCAAAGGGGGTTACCCCCGGTTCGGTATACCACTCCCGTTTTGTCGAACTTCGTTCGAAGTTCATTAATATGACCTTCATTTATACAGATGGCTCTAAGACCATTTTATTGTCGGGGCACAAAGTTTCAAATACCGGCTCCATGGCCATTGTTCGGTCTTCACAGCTGAGCTCTTTGCCCTCTACCAGGCTGTTCTTTACATCTGCCGCCACCGACATTCTGCTTATGTCATCTGCTCCGATTCCCTGAGCGCCATCCAGAGCCTCAGTGATCCGTATCCGGTTCACCCTTTCGTGCACCGGATCCGACGCTCTCTTCAGCAGCTGGTGGGCGACGGTTCTCCGGTTAGTTTTTTATGTGGGTTCCTGGCCATGTCGGTATCCCTGGGGACGAAGCTGCAGATGCCGCGGCCGAGGCTGCGGTCCTCCAGCCTCGGACAGCTTCTTGTTGTGTCCCTTCATCAGATTGTAGCAGGGTCATTTGTCGGCGCGTTGTGTCGCTGTGGCATGCCGATTGGGCTGCACTTACGGACAACAAGCTTCGGACCTTGAAACCTCTTCTCGCGGCTGGACGTCCTCCTCACGCCCTTCTCGGCGGGAGGAGGTAGTTTTGGCCCGGTTACGAATTGGACACCGCCAGTTCAGCCATCGCCATCTGCTGACGGCTGCGCCGGCACCGTTCTGCCCATGTGGGCAATTGCTGACGGTCCGCCACATTTTAACGTTCTGTCTGGATTTTACTCCACTGCGTCTTGGTCTTGGCCTGCCATGTACTCTAGATGCCATTTTAGCGAATGACCCAGGAGCAGCTGCTCGCGTTCTTCGTTTTATCAACTTGACAAACCTGTCTAAGGACATTTGATTATGCTGTTTTTTTAATCCTATGCCTGTCAATCTATCTTTTATCGTGTTTTCCCTTTTAGTTGCTGTTTTAAACTTGTGCCTCGCGGTGCATTCCTAACGTAGTCTGGGCGCTAATGACCATTGAAGTTGTGCGCCCTAAAACCACAAAAAAACACACCTGTCGGCGTCATACCGTTCATCCGGAACCAGAACTTTACCTTAATGACGATCCACTCACTGTAGTGGAAACACATTGATTCTTAGGACTGGTTTCCGATGCCCTATTGACGTGGCTTCCTCACCTTCGTCGGCTGAAGCAGAAGTGCTGGCAGCACCTCAATGCCCTCGGCTGCCTGAGCAGCACCAACTGTGGTGCAGATCGCTCTACGCTGCTGCAGCTCTACAGAGCCCTTGTCCAATCCCGCCTTGATTATGAGTGTCTGGTTTATGGTTCGGCAGCGTCTTCAACGTTGCATTTACTCGACCCAGTGCATCACTGTGGCGTTAGACTAGTGACAGGAACTTTTAGGATGAGTCCTGTGACCAGCATACTGGTGGAGGCCGGAGTGCCTCCATTGAACGTTAGGCGTGCACAACTGCTCGCCAGTTACATTGCACACATTCATAGTTCTCCTGGCCATCCGAATTACCATCGCCTTTTCCCACCCATGGCGACTCATCTCCCGCATTGGAGGCCCAGGACAGCGCTTAAGATTGTGGTTTGCGTCCTATGTATTCTGTCTGGAGTCCTGGCCTTTACCACCTATATTCGAGGTACATTCACATACACCTCTATGGTGTACACCTAGGCGGAAGCTTCGACTGGGCCTTTCACATGGTCCTAAGGACTCAGTTAACCCTGCAGCTCTCCACTGTCACTTCCTCTCGATTCTTGACATCTACTGGGACCATTAAGTGGTTTACACTGACGGCTCGATGGCTGATGGTCACGTATGTTCTTGGAGGACACACTGAATAGCACTCCTTTCCGGGTGGCTACAGTGTTTTCTCTGCAGAGCTAGCAGCCATTACTTGTGCTCACGCTCTGGCAAGTCTTTTCTTCTCTGTACTGACTCCTTGAGCAACCTACAAACAATTGACCAGTGCTAGTCCTGCCATCATTTGGTAGCAACCATTTAGGAGTCCATCTATGTCGTGGAACGATCCAGTCGTTCCGTGGTGTTTGTCTGGCCCCATATCACGCCAGAATCCCAGGAAATGAACTTGCCGACGGGCTGGCCAAACAGGCTGCACGGAAAACGCTTCTGGAGAACGGCATCCCCGTAACTGACATGCGGTTATTATTATGCCACAGGGTTTTTCAGCTTTAGGAGACAGAATGACACAATCTCAGTACGCACAAGAAACTGCGCGCCATTAAGGAGACTATGAATCTGTGGAAGACCTCCGTGCGGGCCTCTCGCACGGATTCTGTGGTTCTTTACCGGCTCCGCATTGGCTATACGTGGCTAACACATGGCTACCTCCTCCGTCTCGAAGACCCACCTCTATGACTGTCGTCCACATCTTGCTGGGCTGCCCACCTTTAGTTCCTCTGCGGTGGACTTCATCGTACCATTAAGGGTGGGCAATTAGCCTTCTCTCCGAGGCCGCCACCCTCCCTCCATTTTAACTCTGTCGCACTTTATTTGCATTTGTTTGTCTTGGTTGTCGTCTTTCCCCTGCATGTGTTCATCTCGCCTTGTCTTGCCGGGGTGGACATTTAAATGTGTTGCAGAGTGGCTGGCTCATCATCTTTTTATTACTGTGATTAGCCAACCCAGACCATATGCTCTATGGTTTTAATACTTTCTTCTATATTTCCTTGAGATGTATGTTTCTCCGTTGTCTATTCGTTTCGATCATTTTCTTTTTAGGTGTGGTTCCCCATTCCTTTTCCCCCTTTTACTTTCTCAAATGTACTTCGGGTGCTTTGTACCTTGAGCCTTGCTTGCCTCAGGAAAAAGGGACTGATGACCATGTAGTTTGGTCCCTTTATAAAACACACACACACACACACACACACACACACACACACACACACACACACACACGATATACACAGTAAGTAAGTATTGCTGAATCTTTCTGCATAACACGCTATTCGGCGTCATTTATACAGGTATTATAACCAGAGATCGGCTTACATTAGATTAGCTTCGCACGACATTGTGTAAAGCCGAATTTTTGAAGGCTGCCAATTAATCGCTGTGATCAGGACACCAGAGCCATAAATACAAGAGCGTTTAGAGTGTTTTACAATGTAATGCCCTAGCGTAGCAGTTAACGTATAAATTTCACTTGTAGAACATCGAAGGTTCAAATCTCGTCAAACGAAGCAATTTTTTTCCAAGTTTAATCGAACAAGTTTGATTTTATTTTTAATCACTTCTTCGGTTTAAATGTAATAATATTACTCCTAATTCTTTGCCACGTCTTTTTCATCATCGTTGTGACTTTATTTGCTCTTATTTTTCTTCCTCATAAATATCATTCAATGGTTCGGCATGTCCCTATTGGTAAACAGTGCAACAAGTGTTACTACAATGACAGCATCAGAAATTGACCATGTGGCCACAAATATGTACAGGAAAAATGTGATGTAGCTGTAAAAGACCTCAGACTATCAGATCATCTGTGTCAAACAACAGTAAAATCAGGCATCGAATAATTCCCTGATCTACAAGCCTACAAACGACATGTACCAGAAATGAAAAGATTTTTCAAAAGAACTAGCAAGACAAAGCTGGTATGAAGTGTGTAAGGAAACCAATGTGAATATGAAACACTCTAAATTCTCCACATTATTTAAATTTAACTTCGAAAAGGCATTTCCAAAAGTATGCATGTCTGTATCAACGTCTCTCAAAAACAGATGGATAACAGCAAGTATTAAAAAGTCCTCCCAAACACTTAAACATCTCGGTTCCATAAAAAAAGATTCGCACTGATCCAGAATTATTAAATTTCTATCATAGATACAAAAACATCTATAGGAAGGTGCTGAGTGCTGCAAAAAGTCATTTAATGACAAAATAATATATATTGCAGAGAATACAAGGAAACCAGTCTGGAATGTTACAAAAAAAAGGAAACGGGGAACGGCAAACGCAGAATAACATACTGCTAAGAGAGGGTATGAAGTAATAAATTATCCACAACACTTAGCAAGCTATGTAAACGAGCATTTTTCAAGTATTGCAGAGCGATTACAGCAAAAATTCCCCAAAACAAATAACACCTGTAAATTATGTTCCACTAAATACAATAATGTTACTTCCAATCACAGAGAATGAAGTCAATAAAACTGTTCAGAAGTAAAAGATAGTCATTAGGCTTAGATGAAGTACCATTGTAGGTACTGAAACAATGTATAGAGATTATACAAGGCCCCTTAACAAATACAATCAATGAATTCTTCACGTCAGGGACATTACAGAGCAGTTAATACAAGCAAGAGTTGTACCTTTGCTTGAGAAAGGTAATGCAGAACACACAGAAAATTACTGGCCAATTTCCCTGATGTCACCATTCTCAAAAATAATAGAAGCTATTATGAGAGACAGAGTAATGAATTACCTGAATAAATAAAATATTTTAAGCGAATCACAGTTTAGTTTCCACAGTTTTAGTTTCCACTCTATGGGAGGAACGTTTGTCCAAAGAAGGCAGTGGAGATTATTCACCCCGGTACCTCGTGTGTACACGAGTAGTTAGGGAATCATTTATGTTGACCAAGCCCCAGTTTTTGTGGAGCATTTAGAGGACAAGTTCGGGGAGGTAGAGGGCTTGTCCAAAATGTGCTCTGGGTCAGTTCTCATCAAAACAGCATCCTCTGCCCAGTCACGGAGGTTGCTCACTTGCAACAGGTTGGGGGATGTTTACGTCACCATCACTCCCCATAAGAGTTTAAACATGGTCCAGGGTATTATATTCCACAGGGATCTTCTTCTGCAGTCCGACGATGAACTACGCGCCAATCTAGAACGACGAGGTGTTCACTTCGTCCGGCGCGTCCATCGGGGTCCGAGGGATAATCAGGTAGCCACCGGTGCCTTCATCTTGGCCTTCGAAGGTGATCTTTTACCCGAAAAGGTCAAGGTGATGGTTTACCGCTGTGATGTGAAGCCATATATCCCTCCTCCGACGCGGTGTTTTAAATGCTGGAAGTTCAGGCACATGTCATCTCGCTGTACTTCCAGCATCACATGTCGAGATTGTGGACGTCCTTCGCATCCCAATACTCCATGTGCTCCGCCTCCCAGCTGTGTTAACTGCGGAGAACACCATTCCCCCTGCTCGACGGACTGTAGGATATTCCAGAAGGAACGAAAGATAATGGAATATAAGACCCTGGACCACCTGACCTACACAGAGGCTAAACGGAAGTATGAGGCAATGACGTCGACCTACGCCGCTGCTGCAACAACGGTTCTCCCATCGTCACTTATCGTTGGCTCTAAGATCTGTCAGAATCCACCGGCCCCCTTGGTTGTGGGGGGGCACTTCACTCCCTGTTGCTCCTGCTCCATCTTCTTCAGGTGCAACACCCGCGCAACCATCGGGGACATCATTTCCTCCTTCCCAGCCGGAGAAGAGCAAAACTACTTTGGCTCCTCTCGCCAGGGAGGGGTCCCTTGGGGACCTACCTTCGCAAGTTCCGACCAGTGGGAAAAGTGGACACCCGCAAGTGGCTGAAAGAACCGCCAGTCCCTGGTCGTAGGGCCTCACGGTCGTCGTCCGTCCCTGAGACTGACCCAGTGAAGCCCTCCAAGCCTGAACCACCGAAGACACAGCGAGAGGAGGAGGAGGAGGAGGAGGAGGAGGAGGAGGAAGAAGGAGGTCCCCAAGAATGACGACATTGAGGTGGCACCTTTCCCACCGCTTCATACAAGCACTGCATCTGAGGACAAGGTGGAGATTCTGGCGTCCGCTGAGGACCTCGATCTAGCCGGTCCGTCAGACGCCATGGAAAGCACTCGCACAGGTGCTCATTCGGAGGCAGCAGGTGACCCAGCGGCGTAATCTGCCTTCCCAGTCCCGTCACGCCTTTCTCAGACATGGACAATACCATCCTCCAGTGGAACTGCAGCGGTTTCTTCCACCATCTAGCTGAGCTCCGCCAACTTATCAGCCTTCGCCCTTTCTTCTGCATTGCACTTCAGGAAACTCTGTTTCCAGCAATGCGAACCCCCGCCCTCCATGGCTATCAGGGTTATTATAAGAACCGGGCAGCTTACAAAAGGGTGTCTGGTGGCGTCTGCATATATGTCCTTAACTCTCTTCACAGCGAGTCTGTCCCTCTACATACAGCTTTAGAGGTTGTCGCTGTTCGGGTGTGGACGCCACAGGTTGTTACTGTCTGCAGTCTTTACCTTCCACCGGATGGTGATGTCGCGCAGCATGTCCTGGCTGCACTGATAGCCCAATTGTCGCCACTTTTCTTGTTACTAGGCGACTTTAACGCCCATAACCCTCTGTGGGGTGGGTCAGTGGCAACAGGTCGGGGCGCCACCGTTGAGCATTTATTGGCGCAGCTCGATATCTCGATTTTAAATGATGGTGCCTCCACACACTTCAGTGTGGCGCATGGCACATACTCCGCCATTGACCTATCGATCTGTAGCCCTAGCCTCTTACCGTCTGTCCAATGGAGTGTGCATGACGACCTGTGTGGTAGTGACCATTTTCCAATCTTTCTGTCACTGCCATGGCGTCACTCTTCTGGGCGCCCCAGCAGATGGGCTATGAATAAGGCTGGCTGGGACTTGTTCTCCTCAATTGCCGCTATTGAGCCTCTCTAGTGACGACATTGATGCGGTGTTTCACTCAGTCACCACCAGCATCGTTACTGCCGCAGAATCTGCCATTCCCAGTTCTTCTTGGTCCCCTCGGCGGCGGACTGTGCCTTGGTGGTCGCCTGAGATCGCTGAGGCGATTAAAGATCGCCGGCGGGCGCTACAGCGTCACAAGAGACATCCCTGCATCGAACACCTAATCACCTTCAAACGGCTGCGTGCGTGGGCCCGCCGCCTTATCCGCCAAAGCAGGCAGGAGTGCTGGGAGCGGTATGTGTCCACTGTTGGCCTCCATGTCTATCCATCGCAGGTCTGGGCCAAAATCCGACGCCTCTATGGCTATCGGACCCCTGTCAGCGTCCCTGCGCTCTCACTGAATGGAGCAGTTTGTACAGACTCAGACGAAATTGCCAACAGCTTGACAGAGCATTTTGCTCTTAGTTCCGCTTCTCCCAATTACCCACTGGCCTTCCGCTCCATTAAAGAGCAGATGGAACGTCGGAGCCTTTCTTTTCGCACCCACCATTCTGAATCTTACAATGCTCCATTCAGTGAGTGGGAATTTCACAGCGCCCTTGCCGCTTGCCCTGATATCGCTCCTGGGCCAGATCGCATTCACTGTAAGATGCTGAAACACCTTCTGGTGGACTGCAAGCGACGCCTCCTCGACCTTTACAACCGTGTCTGGGTCGAGGGTGAGTTTCCGTCGCAATGGCGGGAAAGCATTGTCATCCCCGTTTTGAAACCGGGCAAGAGCCCTTTGGAGGTGGACAGCTACCGCCCCATTAGCCTCACCAACGTTCTTTGCAAGCTTCTCGAACGGATGGTGAGCCGGCGCTTGAGTTGGGTACTGGAGTCTCGGGGCCTTCTGGCTCCATCTCAGGGTGGGTTCCATAAAGGCTGCTCCGCCACCGACAATCTGGTGAGTCTGGAGTCGGCCATCCCTACTGCCTTTGCCCGCCGTCAGCACCTGGTCGCTGTCTTTTTCGACATGCGGAAGGCGTACGATACGACATGGCGTCATCATATACTTTCTACGCTTCATGGATGGGGTCTTCGGGGCCCTCTGCCGATCTTTATCCGAAATTTTCTGTTGTATCGTACCTTCCGCGTGCAAGTCGCGGCCTCTCATAGTTCCTTCCGAGTCCAGGAGAACGGGGTACCACAGGGATCTGTCCTCAGTATCTGCCTGTTTTTAATCGCAGTAAATGGGCTTGCTGCAGCGGTGGCAAATTCTGTCTCCGCTTCCCTGTATGCTGACGACTTCTGCCTTTACTACAGCTCTACTGGCATTGCAGCTGTTGAACGTCAGCTGCAGGGCGCTATCCGCAAGGCGCAGTTTTGGGCTGTAGCGCATGGTTTTCAGTTTTCGGCTGCCAAGACCCGCGTTACGCATTTCTGCCGGCGCCGAACGGTCCATCCTGAGCCGCGGCTTTATCTTGCCGACAAACTCCTTGCTGTGGTGGAGACCCACAGGTTTTTGAGTGTAGTTTTTGATGCCCGGCTGACTTGGCTGCCTCATATTCGGCAGCTTAAACAGGCGTATTGGCGGCATCTAAATGCTCTGAGATGCTTGAGCCACACACGCTGGGGCGCCGACCGATCTACCCTGTTACGGCTCTACCAGGCTTTAATCCAGTCCCGTCTGGATTATGGGAGCCGGGCTTATGGCTCAGCATCCCCATCTGCGTTGCAGGTGCTGGACCCAATCCTCCACAGCGGGATACGCCTTGCCACTGGTGCTTTCCGTACCAGCCTTGTGGACAGCATACTAGTGGAGGCAGGTGTCCCTCCACTGCGGTTACGGCGCCAACGTTTGCTGGCCGCTTATGCTGCCAATGTTTTCAGCTTGCCCGGGCATCCTAACTATCGGCTACTATTCCCAGAGTCGCACGTCCATCTTCCAGAACGTCGACCCAGGGCTGGCAGTACGATCGCGGTCCGCGTCCGAGAGCATCTCTCCGGGCTTGGGGCCTTACTTCTTCCGCCTCCTTTCAGGGCACCTCTGCGTACACCCCCATGGTGTGTGCCTCGCCCTCGCCGTCAGCTGGAATTGGCACAGGGCCCGAAGGACTCAGTCCCTCCGGAGGCCTTCCACCACCGCTTTCTTTCCCTCCTTGCAATGTATCAGGGCTCTGGCATTGCGTACACTGACGGCTCGATGGTTGCTGGTCGTGTCGGTTATGCGCTTACTCTAGGGGACCATTCCGAACAACGTTCATTGCCGGCTGACTGCAGCGTTTACACTGCTGAGCTGGTCGCCATCTTTCGTGCCCTAGAGTATATGCGCTCCTGGTCAGGGGAGTCCTTCGTGATCTGTAGCGATTCCCTGAGCGGTTTACGACCTCTCGACCAGTGTTTCCCTCGTTCTCGTCTGGTGGTGGGTATCCAGGAGTCCCTGCATACTCTTGCCCTTTGCGGCCGCTCTGTGGTCTTTGTGTGGACGCCCGGTCATGTCCGTATCCCGGGCAATGAATATGTTGACCGCCTGGCGAAAGAGGCCATCAGTAAACCATCTATGGACATTGGCCTCCCAGAGACTGATTTGCGAGCAGTCCTCCGCCGAAAAGTTTTTGCGCTTTGGAACACTGAATGGCGCGATCGGATCACGCCCAATAAACTCCGTGCCATTAAGGAGACGACGACTGTGTGGCGGTTATCCACGCGAGCCAACCGCAGGGACTCAGTCGTCCTTTGTCGGCTCCGCATTGGCCACTCCCGGCTGACACAGTTACTTACTGCGTCGGGGGGACCCTCCTCTGTGTCGCTGCGGGGCAGCTTTGACAGTGGCCCACATTTTGTTGGCCTGCCTCCTTCTAGCTGTGGTTAGGCAGACATTTGCGCTGCCTGATACGCTCCCTGCCCTTTTAACTGATGACCCTGCTGTGGCTGGCTTAGTTTTACGTTTTATTCGGGCAGGGGGTTTTTATCATTTACTTTGAGTGTTTGTTTTATTTTATTGTTTTGTGTTGATTCTGGCCTTTGGCCTACGGTTTTAAACTGAGTTTTTAATGTGTTCTCGGTGGTTGGCTTTTCCGTTTTATTCTATGGTCGGCCAATCACCGCCACACTGCGTGTGATTTTGATTTGTCATGTCTGTTCTTTGTCTGAGTTTTTCTTGTTCTGTGTTGTCTGTTGTCTCCATTATCCGTTTTTTTTTACTCTGTGTGGTAGTTTTTAAGTTTTGGAACAAGGGACTGATGATCGTTGCAGTCTGGTCCCTTTAATCCCACAAACCAACCAAATGCAAAATTTCCGGGAATGAATATTGATTCTGAGTTGAAGTGGTGTGAACACAGAAAGGCACTTGCAAACAGTGTGTCATAAGCATGTTATTCCCTTAGAATCCTATCATCAGTGTTTAACATGCAGTGTCTTTTAGTTACATACTATTCGTATGTACACTCAATTCTTAGCTATGGCATTCTTTTTTGGGGAACAAATGCACAAAATATGAAGACAGTTTTCAAACTCCAGAAAAAAGCCATAAGAATAATAACCAAAAATACTAGTCGAGCTCATTGTAAAGAACTGTTTAAAACACTGGGAATTTTAACTGCTCCATGTGAATATATATACCAGTCAGTTGTACAAATCAAAAATAACATTTGTAATTACTGCAAAAAAACAGCTTTGTCCATGACCATGCAACAAGAGCTAAACTCAAAACAGCATTTTCTACCAAGGAATAAAACTGTACAATAAATTACCAAAAGAGATTAAAAAAACCGCAAAAATACACTTACTTTAAAAGGCAGCTAAAAAGTATGTTATGCAATACATTTATACATTGAAGGATTACTTACAAGGGGAGGCCGCCAACTGTGAAATTCAGATTCGATTCATACTGCGCATAATAAAAGCTCATGGCCAGAGGAGTAATGTGGCAAAACACCAAGATGCACTTCTCAGCCGTTGTCGAGAAAACCGACAGTTAAAAGAAACCGTTGCGATGAAATACTCTCTACGATTAATAATTTTCCAGATCGTCCTGGCGCAGCGGTAAGCGCTCGGGTTCGTAATCTGAAGGTCGCCGGATCGAATCCCGCGCCATGCAACTTTTTTTATTATTAGTTTTTTGTAATTCAAATATATATATATATATATATATATATATATATATATATATATATGAAATGCTTATGCATGTTGGTGAAGGCGGATCGCTCTCCAATTGTACCGCCTCCATTTTTCCGTTTGTTTAACAGGGTGTACCAAAGCTCTCCCGTCCGCACTGATTTTCAACGATGTTATAAGTTGCGCTAGGGACCGCATCTACCTTCTTTCGAAGTTAGCAGGCAACTACGCTGTTATGCGGCGGCTCGTTTCGGCCCATTCAACATCTGTCCTTAAAGTGTAACGAGCGAGTAACGGAGTTTATGTTTCATACCTGCCACAGCAAATTTGTGTTCGTGGGGTTTCTATTCTAATTCGAACGTTTGACGTACGCTATACGTATTCGTTTCGGAATATCGTTTCTACGTCTTCCGTTAACTATACGTGGTTAACATTATGAAGACAATTAATAACATTTGTGAAATACAACTTTGCGGAAAACATAATGATGTTCGAAGTCGCCAGTTTTTCCACGACAAACGACTTTCAACAACTTATTATATGCATAATTGTTGCAACTGATTGCCGGGAATTATATATATATATATATATATATATATATATATATATATATATATATATATATATATATATATTACTGAAGACAGAAAAATTTATGTTCCGCAGAAAATTTTCAGTTTTAGCGGTAAAAGCAAACTGTAACCTCTTGCTGTCATTGGTTACCTGACATTATCCTCACACTGGTCACAGGGATGCCACGTTACCAACCGAGCAGCAGTCCTGCTTGGCACTTCCTTGCAAATTATAGGCGACGCAAGCAGATTCCGAAGGAAAAATAATAACAGTAGTAGTCGTACCTTTATTCATCTGTAGATCTCTTTTTACAGGGATATAGGACATATCAAAGTATTTACGAGTTTAGACCAATTTAAAATAAACTAATTCGTATACACATACAATTACAGTCTTCGTGTCTCACTAGATCATTAGTTTACACGCACACGCACACACGCGTACGTGATCTCTGGGCCGTTTCCTGTACCGCAACTTCCCATTTGCTATCCTGAAAAACTTAGTCAACATCCCTCTATAATGAGTGAGATGTTGAGCTCAGGAAGAGGTAGAGGCGTTAGTATTGTGCTATGCATGGCTTGGGGATAAGTATTTCTAAAAAAAAAAGGAAAAACAATGAAGATGTTATCTGGAATGTTGGATTTTTAATCATTTATTTGTATAGGATTTTTATAAACTGTTTTTTCTAACAAGGGGAGGCCGCCAATAGTGAAATTCAGATTCGATTCATACTGCGCATAATAAAAGCTCATGGCCAGAGGTGTAATGTGGCAAAGCACCAAGATGCACTTCTCAGCCGTTTTCGAGAAAACCGACAGTTAAAAGAAACCGTTGCGATGAAATACTCTCTACGATTAATGATTTTCTACAGCGTTGTGGTGCAGCGGTAAGCGCTCGGGTTCGTAATCCGAAGGTCGCTGGTTCGAATCTCGCGCCATGCAAACTTTTTAGTATTTGTTTTTTGTAATTCATATATATATATATATAAGTATTTGTTTTTTGTAATTCATATATATATATATATATATCTGGTATGATTTTTTTCTAGTAATTTAATTGAAAGTTTTGTTGCTTTGGTAAAAATAAAATTGGTTCTTTTTGTCGTGACAGAATAAATTACTATTAATCACACCAGATTTGTCGGAGAACAGCAGCAACATGTGTAATTGATCCAGCTTTAAGAAATTCTATTACCTTTTAGCGGAAAATTCGTGCGGTACTCTCCGACGTTAGAAAAGTCGTGGTGTTCCGTTCGGAGCAGGAGGCGGCTGTCTTTTCTCCTTCGCGATATCGAAAATTACTAAAAAAATGAACAGAAATTTTTCTTCGGAGGAAGATCGCGCGGAGAAAACAGACAGAAGTTACATGAAAGAAACCTAAGGGACCAACTAATTGGATTTCTACGAACATATAAACGGAACTGAAAGAACTTAAAATAAATACTATAACGATGTCGTCACGACAGCCTCCTGTTCCGACAGAACACACACTGGATCATAAGCTGCATAAATCTTTTAAACAGGAAAGATTATCACAAGTATAATTAATGAAAATAAGGTTGAGAGATTTTCTTCGAAATTAAATAAACTTCAAGGCTTAAAGTATTATATTATGAAACGGAAACTTACATTAACATGGCCACCCATTGTGGCGGTGGAGCGAATTTTCATGATACACATTCTCGCTTGTTTGTGGCTGCATATATTTTTAATCACTTAAACTCATAAATTTACAATAAAATGATTATATCAGTATGGAACACAATACTTTCGCGTCCGACTCGCAACACATTCACAGAAGAAGAGCTAGAGAGCGGCACGGCTCCCTGCAGAAGTAAAAACTGGCAATTGTTATTTTGAAACATAGGTGCATCGTTTTTTTTTTTTTTTACTGATCGATAGCAGCGTATAACAGTTTATAGCTATCGTGATATTCTGCGCTTTTCAGGAGCGCGGCAAAGATATCTGGTTACAACATTCATTGGTATATGTTAAAAATTCGCACATACTGACGCGAATACAGAAAAAAAAACTTTTACATGTTAAAAATCGCAGTGATAAAGGCTGTAATGTCACAAACGGAAAGTCATCTGCTGCCACCTACATGTGGGGTGTTTACTGCGGAATTGATGGCAATTTCCCAGGCCCTTACCTTTATTAAACAGTCCCAACACAACCACGTTTTGATATGTACGGGGCCGGCCGCGGTGGTCTCGCGGTTCTAGGCGCGCAGTCCGGAACTGTGCGACTGCTACGGTCGCAGGTTCGAATCCTGCCTCGGGCATGGATGTGTGTGATGTCCTTAGGTTAGTTAGGTTTAAGTAGTTCTAAGTTCTAGGGGACTGATGACCACAGCAGTTGAGTCCCATAGTGCTCAGAGCCATTTTTTTTGTTATGTACGGACGCGATGAGTGGTCTTCTTGCTATTGACCGGTGTTTTTCGCGCCATCCCTTGGTCTCTGCCATCCATGACCATCTCGCTGATATTCACCGTGCTGCTTATTCTATTGACTTCCTTTGGGTCCCTGGCCATGTGGGTATCCCGGGTAATGAACTCGCTGATCGTTTGGCTGGGGGAGCAGTTACTTACCCCCCCGTTTTCTGTAGCCCCTCCTGCAGCGGATTTACGGCTTCACATCAGATCCCACTTCGCACAGTCATGGGCCAATCCTTGGGAGGCTACTCCCCTGTCTAATAAACTTTGTGCAATTAAGGTGACACCAGGCCCGTGGCGTTCTTCCTTTCGCCTCTCCCGAAAGGACTCGACCACACTGTGTCGTCTCCGCATTGGCCATACCAGGCTGACCCATGGTTTCTTTTGCGTGATGAGCCACCCCCACTATGTGGTTGTGGAGCCTTCCAGTCAGTAGCCCACATTTTGGTTGAATGCCCCCTTCTTCTGGCTCTGCGTGCTAATTACAGACTCCCCCACACTTTACCTTTGATGCTGGCTGACGATTCCTGGATGGTCTCTCTGGTTCTCGGTTTCCTCCGGGAAAGTGGTTTTTATTCTCAGTTTTAAGGTTTTTGTCATCTCTCTCTGGTGTTGGGGCGGGGCGATGAGTGTTTGGGTGTCTCCCATTGTAAGCAGTGTTCGGAGATTCCTGATTCACCTCCCTGATCCAATTCCTCTTTTCTTCCCCTTTTACTCTGTTTTTACCCTTTTTTTAAGGCTTGGTTAGTTTTTCTATTCCCATACGTACTTTCTACATTATAGCAGTTGTACCTTTTAAGTCACAGGTGGTCTTGCCTATGCTGCTTCAGCGTAGTGTTGGGTTCGTTCTCTTGCCGACTTCCCTCATTTTCTTTTGTTTACCAATGACAACGTGACTGCCCTTTTACGTTTTTCCCTTTTTCCGTTTTATTGTTCTGACTTTACTGAGATGTCCCATTAGCGGAATGGAGCATATTTGAAACAAGGGACTGATGACCTTGCTGTTTGGTCCCTTAAACCTCAAACAACCAACCAAATCTCATCCACTGTTTCGGTTTCCTGTGGCTTGGCTCTGAGCACTATGGGACTTAACATCTGAGGTCATCAGTCCCCTAGAACTTAGAACTACTTGAACCTAACTAACCTAAGGACATCACACACATCCATGCCCGAAGCAGGATTCGAACCTGCGACCGTAGTGGTCGCGCGGTTCCACACTGTAGCGCCTAGAACCGCTCGGCCACCCCGGCCGGGTCCTGTGGTTTCCGTAGATCATTTTATATTCATGACTGAAAACATACTATTTACTTTCTTGTGCATAATCCGTAATATTTGTTGGGATCAACTCAGTCCCTCCAACTATTCGTGGTCAGTAGTTCTTTCCTGTATGACGGCTTCATCGATTAAACGTAACGGCTCTCACACTTTACCCACTAGATTTATATTAAAAGTGCGTAGAAAGACCTTACCTTCTACATAAAGGAGGAAACGTGGTGAATTGTAACTTGGGAAACTAAAAGTTTAAATAAATGTAGAATATTTTTGCTACACAGATTGAACACTGCTCAAATAATCCCAGTTGCAATTAAATATGCAAAACTATACGTCGATCACTCTATCATCGGTTAATCACAGAAATCATTAATTGGTGCAGAGTCCAATGGTTGGAGTACATAGCTCTAGTTGGGGAAGATAAACGACGAATAGGTTTTTTTGGAAGTCAGTTAAAGAAGTCTAACTCTAATTAGACTGCCTCTTGCGTATTACATTTCACTTTTAGACCTAGCAAAGGTAAATTAACGAAAAGATGAGTCGTCGCGGGGCTGTCTCAAAAATGCCGAGCAAACTTCATTTGGGCGTTACTAGTAGAAACATGCTACCACAGAAGGACTTGGTAGAGCACAATACAAAAATGAGTCAATAAAACGTTAACTTCGATGAATGCCAGCTTATGGGCTTGCATGCCAAAAGTTGGTCCCGCACTTCATCTTTGAATTGTTCGGGGGCGAGAGAGAGGGTGGAATTATCTTAATAGAACTCTCAAAATACATTGTCACATGTCATAGGATAAATGAAAATGAGATTCGGATTTTAGATACTCCCACATACTCATTTCGCATTTGAAGACCGCAGGAGAAAAAGCTGCCAAACCTGCTACGGCGCAGTAGTGCGGTGACCGTTCCCTTTTGCTGGTTCGCTCTCGTCAGGTGGTCTGCACGCAGTGACAGCTGTCCACAATGCGCCCCCTGCTGACGTCACGCTGTCCACGCCAGCACATTGTTCGCTTTTCTCCCGCGCAGACCGAAACGCGACGAAATGTGGCGTTCACTCGGCCAACGGCGCCGCTTTGAAATGGGCTATAGTCAACATGCAGTTTTTGTGTGCCCGACCAGGGTGGTCCCTTTCTACAATGGTGGACTCCTTTCGGGACTGCGGCACCAGGCGTTCCCTTAAGATAGCGATCGGCCAGCAGAGAATCAAAAAATGTTTCCACGTCGCTGCAGTGCTAATCTGCTGTTCAGCGTCGTTACTGAAACAATTCGTGGACTCGACTGCGGTTGCAGGTCCTACAAAAATATAAAGTTAATAGCGAGAGACATTGACTGAATCTGCCATCGTAATTTCTGTTCAGTTTTCCCCCTGTCTGTCTCCACATAAATCTTACTGTCGTCGTGCCTTTTCTTATAGAACGTACAAAGACGTACCATGTCCTGTGTCGACTCGAAAGACTGTGTTACACACGAGCCAATGAAGGTGCAGAGATGTCCTCTCACATGGTGCCAGTTCCAGGTGGATAAGTTAATTCTGGAGAACCCACTCCGAAGGCCCCAAATGTTGAGAAATTAATGGGTACACAGGAGCTTCTTTAGACAAACTGTTTTCTTTTGAAACAAAAAGCGGCTATTGGACAGTAACCGCTAATTAAGAGGAAAGCTTCCGAATTACCTATTTCACGTGGCGAACCAGCTATTCGCTTTCTCCAACTGTATCTATTGAAACCACTGTGGACAGGACGTTAAACTCTAGTCTTCCTTCCTTTTTAAGGTTCTGTGCCTCAATTTGTAAAAATGGAACTTCTTTAGGGTCTCTTCCTCTCTGTATGTCTGTCAAGAAATCCTTTTCTTTGAGACGTGTAGGTCTATCAAATTCAGACGTCACACACTATGATCCCTTGGCAGTGTAAAACTTGTAAGCTTGCAGTCAATACACTCTAACGACAAGGCCATTCGTCACATATTTTGTAACTAGCACTCTCTCATCAAAACCTCTAGGGTACTTCTCAGTGACGTAGAATCATGAAATTTGTCAAGAAGCAAGGTTTCACACTACATGTATAGTGAAAAATATGAAAACTATTAAATTGTAATTATATCTCATAAAAATATCTATTTTCCATTAGAACATACACTGCAGTCATCATCCGTCAAAAGCATAATAGGTGAACATTACAGATGCAAACACAAAATGTATGTTGCAGTCATGTAAGTAAATAAAAATATTTTATTAAATCGTCTGTATTTACATCCAAAAAATGAAGTTCCCTGCTTGTTTCTTTTTGTATGTCTGGGCTAGTCAGAGGAACTACTTACTGCAGAAATTTTGATACCGTCTTGGAATTCCCTGGACCAGTATCTTACCAGTATCTATATGGAAAATAAGCAAAAACCCTAGAAATTCTCGATTCTCAGGAACCCTCATCCGCCAGTCCTACTTCAACATCGCCAATTTTTCGCTTTATCCAACTTCCATCTGCACTCCAGATGTAAAACAACAAACCTTAACAATTCACGACAACGACGCAGCTGTTAAGGCCAGCGATTAAAACAATCTGTGATAGATCTAAAAGTATATTGCGCGTGGACATCGGTTAAAATCCAGATCGCGCTGAAGTCCAGTGACACATGATGGTTCGACTGATCACTGTATCCATCCTGTGCAAGAACCACTTAAAAAATACCTGGTATAGCATTTTCATTAACTGGGAGTACGGTTAAGCTAAAAATATCCCCGAAACTTATTTCCACGGAGTGGGTAAAACGCGTTTCGTGAGCTGATCTACTGGGAGGTTGACAATTATGAATGGTCATACCCGTGACGTGTTTCGGAGGAGAGACCATTAAATTATTTCTTCATAAAAATTATAAAGTAGAGGACAGTCGCGTAAATAAGCGTTAATGTCAGTTTCAGAGCATAACACTTCCGTGAGATGGGATTGTTCCACTATTAATCATCTCAAAGTAAATTTTGAAAGCTAAGTTTGTGATAGTATAGTTCAGTGGAAGATCCATGGTAATAACAAGTAAAATAGGTAAGAATGTTTACAGATTAGTCGCCAGCCGTAGTGGCAGAGCGGTTCTAGGCGCTACAGTCTGGAACCGCGCGACCGCTACGGTTGCAGGTTCGAATCCTGCCTCGGGCATGGATGTATGTATGTGATATATTTAGGTTAGTTAGGTTTAAGTAGTTCTAAGTTCTAGGGGACTGATGACCTCAGATGTTAGGTCCCATAGTGCTCAGAGCCATTTGAACCATTTGAACAAATTGGTCGTTTTTATACGATCTCCCAGTGTTTATTTTTCTGATTAGTGTGACAATTAACATTTTTGTGAAATTAACATGAGGAACGGAACTTCACCATGAAAAGTGCAGCCAGCGTGAGGGAATACAGAAATTTGTACTAAATTCTATAATAAACAGCTGCTTAGTTAATTCGCTCGTGTAGTTCACTCTGGTCTGTCTCTGCTGAAAGCAGTAAATTTTGGGAAGCGACCAACAATCAAAAGCAACGAAGTGTTAATGACTTTGGATCAGAAAGTGTACTGACAACATCATTGTATTTGTACCATCATGTTGAGACTTAAAATCGAAAAAATTCTAACTGCTGTGCTGTGCAACAAAGAATCTCTGCAGCTAAGCTACGCATAGTAGAGTACCTGGCTCATGCGTTTCGTACTCATTGGCCTTAAAATTTTGGATTATTAATTCTTTCATGTGCAATTAGCCTTCACCTGTAACCCCTATCGTACGTTCTCCCACGCAAAACGAAATGTTTGTAGAACGCCTACGAATGGGACACGGTCCAATGGCGCATGTTTTTCTGTTTCGGCTAAATGACTCACCAATGAAGAGAGCTGATGGCGCACAGATTTCGGTGTGGCACATTTTAACACATTTGTCAAGAAGAATGAGATAAGTTTACCTGTTGATGTGCCCTTGGTTTCAGCAGGCGACAACACTAAAACGGTAAGACTGTAAGGTTTATTCTTAAATGTCTGATTCCCTTGATAAATTACTAGGGAGCGTACTGTCAATGGTTTAAAATATTGACAAATATCTTGAAAAAGTACGTTTCACCGATTCTAGATGTTGTACGGGATTCGCTCAATACGGTATCCAACACATTTATTCCTCTGCCGATTTGGTTTCAAAAAATGCAAAATTTATTGTGGGACATCGTATAATGCTCCCGCTTCAGCTCTTATAATTTCAGGATGGTACGATAGGCCGCGCTGCTATATGTAGACACCAAAATGGCGTCTGTAACGGTAGCAGAGAGCGGTCATTGAGTTTCTTATGGCGGAAAACCAGACAGTCGCAGATATTCATAGGCGCTTGCAGGAATGTCTAGAGAGACCAGGCAGTGGAAAAAAGCAAGTTGAGTTGTTGGGCGAGCCGTCTGTCATCATCGCAACAAGGTCGCGCTTACCTGTCCGGGGATCCCCCGAGTGCTGGCCGACCACGGACAGCGGTGACTCCTGCAACATTGGAACGTGTGGACACTCACATTCGACGTGATAGACATGTCACAAACACCTTGCTGCTCTGCTGGACATACCTGCTGGTAGTGAGGACACACTTGTCCAGCAGTTGGGGTACTCTAAGGTGTGTGGCCGCTGCGTTCCTCACCGCCTAACAGAAGACCATAAAAAGTCACACAAACGCAAACGAACTACTTCTCCATGTCAACGCAAGGCCTCACAAGAGTCTGCTCACATGAGAGCAGCTCACAAAGCTTCATTGAACAGTTCTTCATCCACCCGACAGCCCTGAGGTCACACTTTCCGAGTTTCATCAGTTTGGCCCAGTGAAGATGCACATGCAGTGGTACCATGCAGGCATACAGGCCCTCCAAGTAAGGTGGCGTAAGGCCATCGCATTGCAAGGGAGATAATGTTGAAAAATAGTTTTGTAGTCAAAAGAATGGATAATAATACAGTGTACTGGAATCATGAATAAAACAAAGTTACTCCAACAAAAGAATGTTGCATTACTATACCCGCAAACCCCCCCTGCGGGTCCGGGGTAAGAACAGGCCAGAGGTATTCCTGCCTGTCGTAAGAGGCGACTAAAAGGAGTTTCAACCGTTTCGGCCTTCCATGTGATGGTCCCCCTTGGGGTTTGACCTCCATTTTTCAAAATTCTACAGAAGAACGAACCTTTTGGGGAAGGACGCCCTACGTGGTGTCTCACTGGTCCTCAGTGCACTAAGACCTTGGCACTTAGAATTGTAACGGCGTTGTAACCACACCCACTATTCCTCAAATTGGGCCTAAACGCCTGATGGGATGTACAAGTTACGCCCATAGTGCGTCCACATCTGCACCTACGATCATGATGGACTTTCCATGGCACCCGAAATCCAGCACGGTAGCCAGCCCGTTGTGGTCGTCATGTACCCTCTAGGTTGTAGCCCCCTGACAACACAGGGATCGTACTGCCGATACCTGAGCTGCACCCTCCCCACGTCGGCCAAGGAGTAGATGCCCTTCTCCTTGGGACATCAGGACTCCCAGCAACGGTCATCCCGCCAGGTGGCCCTTGCTGAGGCTGGGTGGCGCCCGTGGGGAGAGCCCCTGGTCGGAGTGGGTGGTATCGGGGCGGACGTTTCGCAGATGAAACGTCAACATGTATCAGGTCGCTCTGCGGCCGAGTCTTTTAAAAAGAAAGGTACTGTCTCTGGTTCTGGTTCTCCTGCCCTTTTCCCCTTGGCCACTCCCTGGGAGGAAGGACAGGCCTGCCGGCTTGGGGCGAAGTACTTCCCCCGCTATTTAGTCTGTTCTCGGACCGATGGGGGGACGTTAGCCATCTAAAAGCCCATGTTCTTTGTCCAGCACATCGAGGACATCTTCGGGGAAATCGAGGCTCTCAGTAAAATGCGTTCGGGGTCCGTTCTTATAAAGACCACCTCCGCCACTCAGTCGGCGGCGCTCCAGGTGTGCGACCGACTAGGGGACATCCCAGTGTCCATTGTCCCGCATCTGGCACTGAATAGGACGCAGGGGGTTATTTTTCATCGGGACCTCCTGCTGCAATTCGATGAGGAGCTCAGGGCCAACCGGGAGCGCCGAGGCGTGCATTTCGTCCGGCGAGTCCAGTGCAGCCCCAAAGACCGTCTCATCGACACCGGGGCCTTTATCCTCGCCTTGGAGGGGGACGTTCTCCCGAAGAAGGTAAAGGTGATGTGCTACCATTGCGACGTGCGACCTTACGTCCCGCCTCCTATGCGCTGCTTTCGGTGTTTGCGCTTTGGGCACATGTCGTCATGGTGTGAGGCTCAGCCCCTTTGTGGCGATTGTGGACATCCTCTTCGTGAGGAACATACATGCACCCCACCACCTTGGTGCATTAATTGTCCTGGCATCCACTCGCCTAGATCTTTAGACTGCCCCGCGTTTCAGATGGAGAAGAAGATTCAAGAATTCAAAACTTTGGATTGCCTCTCTTATTCTGAGGCCAGGAAGAAGTATGACCGCCTCCATCCCATAACGTTGACAACTTTGTTTGTCTCAGTCATGTCCACTCCTTCCACAGTATCCTCACCCCTATCCTCTCCCCCCCTCCACCTCCTCACTCCATCCAGGGCCTATGCCTCTGCCTCCCAAATCCCTCCCTTCCAAATCCTCCTCCCTCGCAGCCCCTGCCCCCTCTGCCCCAGGGGCCACCCTTCCTCCTCCTCCTCCTCCTCCTCCTCCTCCTCCACCTCCACCTCCGCCGCCTGAGAAGCGATCCTCTTCTCAGGCGTCCATCGGGGAAACGTTCCGGACCCCGGCTTCCGAGGTCCGGCGTTCCAAAACGGACCCCGCGCGTGAGGACCTTCTTCGGGTCCAGCCCACCATCCCCGTGCCTCATCGGACTTCCCAGAAGGCCTCCAAGAAGTAGTCTTTATCCCCCTCTCCAACCCGGCGCGTTTCGTCTGATGCTCCATCCGTTAGTCGCTGCTCCTGGCCGTCCTCAGTTTCGCCGGGATGCTCTGCTGCCAAGCGCTCAGCTGGCCTCTCGTCAGCGAATGATGCTGCCCCTCCTGCGCAACCCGGGAAAGCGGCCGCAGACGGCGACGACTCGATGGAACAGGATCCGCCTCCCGCCGGTTGTATCGTTGTTCCCTCGAAACCTAGCCTTCCGCGGCCGTCAAGGTGACAGCTCATCACCCGTTACGTTCCCCCTTTTTTTCTGACTAGTGATGGCTTTGGTACATTGGAACATAAGAGGTATTCGATCTAATCGGGAGGAATTACAACTGCTCCTCCGCCTGCACTGTCCGCTCGTCCTTGGTCTCCAGGAAACCAAGTTGCGCCCAACTGACCATATTGCCTTTACCCACTATACCTCAGAGCGGTCTGACCTTACCCTGTGGACGGTATTCCAGCTCATGGTGGGGTCATGTTGCTCGTGTGGGACGATGTCTATTACCATCCCATCCCATTGACCACCCCACCCCAAGCAATAGCTGTCCGTATTACTCTTTCTGCCTTTACTTTTTCCGTTTGTACCATCTACACTCCATCGTCATCCGCAGTTAGTCGGGCTGACATGATGCAGCTGATTGTTCAGCTTCCTCCGCCGTTTTTATGGTTTGGCGACTTCAATGCCCATCATCCCCTTTGGGGCTCTCCTGCATCCTGTCAGAGAGGCTCCCTCTTGGCGGATGTCTTCAACCATCTCAATCTTGTCTGCCTCAATACTGGCGCCCCGACTTTCCTCTCGGACTCTACTCATACCTACTCCCACTTGGACCTCTCGATCTGTTCTACCACTCTTGCCCGTCGGTTCGAGTGGTATGTCCTTTCTGATACCTATTCGAGCGACCACTTCCCCTGTGTCGTTCGTCTCCTGCACCACACCCCATCCCCACGTCCTTCGCGCTGGAACATACTGAAAGCTGACTGGGGACTTTACTCCTCCCTGGCGACCTTTTCGGACCACGATTTTCTCAGTTGTGACAGTCAGGTCGAATACCTCATGGCTGTTATCATCAATGCTGCCGAACGTTCCATTCCTCATACTACCTCTTCTTCACGTCGCGTTTCCGTCCCCTGGTGGAATGAGGCTTGTAGAGACGCTATCCGTGCTTGACGACGTGCTTTACGCATCTTTCGCCGCCATCCTACGTTGGCGAATTGTATTGGATACAAACGACTCCGAGCACAATGCCGTAGAGTCATCAAAGACAGCAAAAAAGCTTGTTGGGCCTCTTTCACCAGCTCCTTTAACAGTTTTACTCCCTCTTCTCTGCGGGAACTCGAACGTGCACTTGCACTGTCCCGGTCCTCTGCTCCGGGGCCACATGCCATTCACGTTCAGATGCTGGCCCACCTTTCTCCAGCAGGCAAAAGCTTCCTTCTTCGTACCTACAATCGCGTCTGGACCGAAGGTCAAGTCCCCATGCGTTGGCGTGACGCTGTCGTTGTTCCTATACCCAAACCCGGGAAGGGTAGACACCTTCCTTCAAGTTACCGCCCCATTTCTCTTACAAGCTGTGTCTGTAAGGTGATGGAGCGCATGGTTAACGCTCGGTTGGTTTGGATTCTTGAATCTCGACGGCTACTTACCAATGTTCAATGCGGCTTTCGTCGCCGCCGCTCCGCTGTTGACCACCTTGTGACCTTGTCGACGTTCATCATGAACAACTTTTTGGGAAAGCCCCAAACGGTAGCCGTGTTCTCCGATTTGGAGAAGGCTTATGATACCTGTTGGAGAGGAGGTATCCTCCGCACTATGCACAGGTGGGGTCTACGCGGTCGGCTGCCCCTTTTTAGTGATTCCTTTTTAACAGATCGAAAGTTTAGGGTACGTGTGGGTTCCGTATTGTCCGATGTCTTCCTCCAGGAGAACGGAGTGCCTCAGGGCTCCGTCTTCAGCGTAGCGTAGCCCTTTTTGCCATAGCGATCAATCCAATTATGGATTGCATTCCACCTAATGTCTCAGGCTCTCATTTTGTCGATGACTTCGCGATCTACTGCAGTGCTCAGAGTACATGCCTCCTGGAGCGCTGCCTTCAGCGTTGTCTAGACAGCCTATACTCATGGAGCGTGGCAATTGGCTTCCGGTTCTCTGAAGAGATGACGGTTTGCATCAACTTTTGGCGATATAAAGCGTTCCTTCTGCCATCCTTACATCTCGGTCCCGTTGTTCTCCCATTCATGGAAACAACTAAGTTTCTAGGGCTCACACTGGACAGGAAACTTTGTTGCTCTCCACACGTCTCTTATTTGGCTGCCCGTTGTACACGTTCCCTTAATGTCCTCAGAGTTCTTAGCGGTTCATCTTGGGGAGCGGATCGCACTGTCCTGCTTCGCTTGTATCGGTCCATCGTCCGATCAAAGCCGGATTATGGGAGCCTCGTCTACTCGTCTGCTCGGCCATCCCTCTTACGCCATCTCAACTCCATCCACCGTTGGGGGTTACGTCTTGCGACTGGAGCATTCTACACTAGTCCCGTCGAGAGTCTTTATGCTGAAGCTGCCGAATTACCATTGACATACCGGCGCGACGCACTGCTTTGTCGGTATGCCTGCCGGCTGTTGCCAATGCCCGACCACCCCTCTTATCAGTCCTTCTTCGCCGATTCTCTCGACCGTCGGTATGGGTTGTATGTGTCTGCCCTGCTGCCCCCTGGAGTCTGCTTTCGTCGCCTGCCTCGACAATTGGATTTTGCTCTCCCTACCACCTTCAGAGAGGGTGAGAGCCCGACACCACCGTCGCTCCAGGCTCCGGTTCATATCTATCTCGACCTCAGCTCGCTCCCGAAGGAGGGTACTCCAGCTGCAGTGTATTGCTCACGGTTTGTCGAACTTCGTGCGCGACTTGCCAGTCACACCTTTATTTACACTGATGGCTCCAAGACTGACGATGGTGTCGGCTGTGCCTTTGTCGTCAGGGCCGGCACCTTTAAATACCAGGTCCTCGACCAATGTTCCAGCTTTACGGCCGAGCTTTTTGCTCTCCTTCAGGCCGTTCAGTATGCCCGCCGCTACCGCCATTCATCGTATGTACTCTGCTCTGATTCACTCAGTGCTCTTCAGAGCCTTGGAGCTCCATATCCTGTCCATCCCTTGGTGCAACGGATCCAGCAGTCCCTCCATTCTTCTGCTGCTGATGGCTCTCCTGTCAGCTTTCTGTGGGTTCCCGGCCATGTAGGAGTGCCTGGGAATGAGGCTGCTGATGCTGCAGCCACGGCTGCTGTCCTCCTGCCTCGGCCAGCCTCCCATTGTGTCCCGTCCTCTTACATTAGTGGGGTTGTTTGTAAGAGGCTTGTGTCTTTGTGGTGGGATACTTGGTCATCACTTGAAGGAAACAAGCTCCGGACAGTAAAACCGTTCCCAACTGCTTGGACAACCTCCTCCCGACCATCTCGGCGAGAAGAGGTCCTTCTGACCAGGTTGCGGATTGGGCATTGCCGGTTTAGCCACCGCTACCTGCTCTCCGGTGACCTAGCCCCGCAGTGCCCTTGTGGTCAAGCATTAACAGTGCACCATGTTTTATTGTCGTGTCCCCGCTTTAGTCATTCTCATGTTGTCCTGTCACTGCCATCTACTTTACCGGATATTTTAGCTGATGACGCTCGAGCAGCTGCTCGTGTTCTTAGTTTTATCACTTCGACTGGCTTGTCCAAAGACATTTAACGCCTTCACTTATTTTATCTGCATCTTTGTAAGAACTTTCTGGTGTCCCCCCCCCCCCCCTTGAGTTTTACTAGATTCCATGTGCTCTAACAATTGTGACTGGGCGCTAATGACCTCAGTAGTTGAGCGCCCTTAAACCCCAAACAAAAAAAACAAAAAATATACCCGTGAAGAAATTTGACACTCAGCACGGTAGCTGATGGGAGCGACCGCAAAGGCATTTCTCATTTACAGTAACTCCCATCTGCCAACGTGCTGAGTGTCCAATTTGTTTGCGTGAATATTACTTCTTGAATGCACCCCGTCTAACCGGTATTAGACAGGCAAGTGACACTGACTGACGTAAGTCGTGGTAATGAATTGTACTGCGTGTGTGTGTCAGTCTGTTGTATGGAAAGGTGGTTCGACGTGGAGACGGGATAATGATAAAAGTTACTATATTTGCACGTGCCAGTGACCACACAATGAATGAAGTTGTCCGATTCGTTGTTTAAACACAGAAACAGTATAGCGTACTGACTGGATGCCGTTTCAACATTCTGTCACTGAGCGTTGCCTTTCACTTTACACTAATTTCCAATATTCTGTAGACACTCCCGTTCAGAGCAACACCCTTACATTCTCGGTTTCACCAACACTCTGGCACCCCACTTCAATTCGACTATCCCACTTAATCAGCCGATCATAATGCCATGGAATATGATTCTGTATCAAGCAAAGATTGATTAACGGTAGTAGTGTTTTATGGGGTATGAAATAAAATTTTACAGGATTGCTGATTCCTTGGCAGGGAGGACGTACCATGTTACCTTAGAAGTAGAAGTTAACGAAAGGGTGTCCCACGAAAGTGTAGGGGTCCTTGCTTTCTTTCAATGGCCTGGCAAGCAGAAGCAATAAACTCAGACTTAACGCAGATGATCCAGTTATCGAAATTAAGTACAGTCTGGGAAAAGGTGCATGAAAATTCATTCAGATCTTGATCAGATTTCAAATTTGTACAACGTTTCACAACTGGTTTTAAATGTTCATAAATCGAAAATTGTGCACTTCAAAAACCACACAATAGTATCATCGTACAAATAGCTGTGTGTAACAATGTGAAGGGATATGAAATGGAATGCTATAGGCTCAGTTGTGAGTAAGGTAGGTGGCACACGTAATTAATCGATAAGATAATAGGAAAATGGAGTCAGTTTACAAAGGAGATGGTTTGCAATACCACCTGTGTGTCGCTTCTCAGAACGTCAAGGGGTGTGGGAACCATACGAAGTATGATTGACAAAGGATGTTGAACATATAGAAAGAAGAGCAGCCAGATTGGTTAAGTTGTACAGGAGAGCGCCATGGAAATATTGAAAACCGTAACTGGCGAACGTTTCATAGCTGACAGCTACTTACATCGATTAGTGGGTATACTGCGATTTGAAAATGGAGAAAACACAAACTTGGTGCTGTTACTACATCTTTTCTTTTGAAGGGTCGGACGCTCACATTAATAGAAACAGAATTGTATGTTCACGCGGCCTCTGCACCTGGCAGCTGTACAAATACACTGAGCCTGCCTTTCCACGCGAAACTGCAAGGAAAAGATATCTTTCTTCGATTACCTTCGTGAATCGACGTGTAAGACTACCTGCTAATTGCTCTCTCAATAGTTTTATTGATGTCGTCCCTCGCAGCAGATATTGCAGCGCACCGGAAATTTTCTCAGCTGCAAAATTCTGATCGTTGACCATGACTGAACTTCAGGGTAAAAAATCTACTTCAGATAATAGCTGGGAACACCCTTACAGTACAGTGGTAAATAGTGTAAAATACTACACATTACTCAGTCTGATAAAATTAATTTTAGAGACTGCTGAAAGCATTGCACGGCTGACATGGTTTAGACCACGAGAGTAGGATTACATCCTAATGTCTATTGACTTGCCGCCCAACAAGAACCACTAGCAAACTTCGTAAGATAGCGGAAGGATCGGAACTTGGTTGGTAGCGTAATCATCATCATTTCTTATTAAACCTAACTTCTATGACTTCGACTGCCCCAAGTATTTAAGTGGATTCTAAAAAGGAACGAGAACACTCAGGTTTCAGCGGCGGGATTAATAGACTGCTTTCGAGCGTTCGGCCGAGGTATATAAAAATATACCGGGTACTCCTCAACGTCTGCGACTGATACTCTCATGCCTCGTTCGGTTCGTCACAACACAACACCACGACCTCCTCCTCGTGTATAGTGTGATCCCCAGGGTGTAAGATTGCTACGACAGATATTACCATTAACCGTTGGGTTCCTCACACCACCAGTGTACCACACTAGGGATCTACCCTCAAATCACGGGAATTGCCTAATGATGCATTATAGTAGCCCATTGTATTACCGTTCACGATAGTAACTTATCTTCACGTATCATTAAAATATGGCAAATAAATGGAGCCGTAAATAAGCGGAACGACACACCCATGTCGTCGATTTGGGGCCGCTGTGAAGGTTAGACACCGTGTTACGCGGTATTAGCGTGACAGTCTCCTGGGAAAGACAAATTTTTCTTCCGGCGAGCTTATGTGCAGCGATATGTTTTAACAACTACTCATGGTACATCTCCCATTCGTTAGACGGAAGTTACATTGCGGTTCTGAGGTGAAGCGTCCGTTATGTCGCGTGCGTGCGTGAGCGCCGCGAAACCCAGGCTGGCGAAGTAAGGAGACACCGTGGCTAGAGGCACGCCGCCAGCTGTGGGGCCGTGCCGTACGTAAATACTCAGCGCCCGGACCGGACAGCCCGGGTCTCCAGCCGCAGTTGGCAGCGGCTACCGGACGCTAGCCGCGGAGGCCGCGCACCCGCAAGCTGCACCGCGCCGACAAGTGCTCCCACCACTGTTGCCAACACTGCAGTCCCGAACACGCACACACAGAGCTCTGACCGCCGATTATGTTTAAGGACGACGCATCGCAGCGATTCGTACATTGCATGTTAGTTAGCAAACAGCAGCTACTGATCGCATGGAAATCCCAGGCAATCTGACAGCTCGAACATGCGGTTTGTACCTGCACTATGTCTACCTAGCTGGTTAACAGCGATGTCTCAATGTCTGCGACTCGTCTGTCTAGTATAAAGTGTAGTTCTGTAGTTTCGTTCCGCTTTGCTCACTTTGAGTAAGAACTTCACATTAGAGTATAACTTTACGTTAGACTTCATAGTTAGTCGCGGGTCATTTTATATTAAGAAGGTTACTGTAATAATTTTTATACACACATCAAGAGTGCATCACAACTGTGTAAAGATTTGTTGTTAAATGTTAATGACAGAGGAATCCAGACCTAATACACGAAAAACTAATTGTTATGTAACACTTCTATTTCGATAAAGCAGCGATGAACTGTGTTTAAGAACCTTAAAGTAATCTCTTTCATACATTTTGTTTAAATAAATAAATAAATGAATGATTTTTACGTCTAGTCACCAGGAGACACCTTTTTCCATTACAGGTGCGGTAACACATTTTGTATGTGTAACATTTTAAGTGAGTAAAATATATTTAATTCAGTTGTAATGAGAAAGATGGATAGTTATTTAATATAGTGATGATGAATGTTAATTATTAGAAGAGCTTTGGACTGTCTGTGGGACTGTCGCCATAGCCGGCCGGAGTGGCCGAGCGGTTCTAGGCGCTACAGTCAGGAACCCCGCAACCGCTACGGTCGCAGGTTCGAATCCTGCATCGGTCATGGATGTGTGTGATGTCCTTAGGTTAGTTAGGTTTAAGTAGTTCAAAGTTCTAGGGGACTGATGACCTCAGAAGTTGAGTCCCATAGTGCTCAGACCCGTTTGAACCATCTGAACTGTCGCCATATGCCTATAACAAAAAGATGGATTTGACCAGCAGATATTTCCAATGCTGTTCGTGCAAACTGGGTGCCCAAAGTATCTAAGAACTTAGTCTTCTCGAACGTTTAGTTTGGTGATTTCAGTGTAACATGCCTTCAAATTACTCAGTCATTATTTCAGTTTCCAATAATACGGTCACGGCAACCTTTGTTAAAGAGGCAGTGGCACAACTGGTAATACTTTCTAATAATATTACACGTCTTCCAACCAGTCACACGTACTTACGCCGTTGCGTAACTAAGGTGCTTCTTTGATTCTCCCATTAGAGCTAAATTTTTATTACAATCACTAATTCCGAATTCTAATATCCAACTACTAAACCTACCACGGGACCGCCGGATAAAACCATTGGTCTCTCTTTCATGTCATCCCTTCTTAGTAAAAGAACATATACAAACTGACTAACTCCGTCAGGGAGGAAGAAACATACAGTTAGCGCACTGGAAAGATGTAGGCTTACATAATCCACTTTGCGTCAGTGAAGACTGTAATATATTCTGATATCTACAGTTAACAAGAAATGTTCTTCAAATAAAGTTTTTAAAATTCTCATTTATTTCTTGCAAGTGTTCATATGGATATGGAGATCGAGATCAACAGCGATTGCTGCTACACATAAATTTCCCGTAGTAGAATTTCTGACACAATGGCCTTGGTAATACCGCTTGAAATTGCTTAGCAAATCCCTCATACGTGGCGGTGACGGGGCGAGCGACCGATTGCAGAGATACCGCATGGGACAGGTCGCTGCAATCCGTCGCTCACGTTGGTTGGCGGGGGGAGGGGGGGGGCAGCGGCTTTAGTGCTGGCTGATGCAATGTGTATCATTCTCAGTCGCGCTCATGGACTCAACCGCGGTTTTTATTATGGACACCAAACCCAGTTTCTGGTATCCACGGTAAAGGGGGCTTTTCCAGCCCGGAGGTGGTGCGTCGGACTTAAGATAACCCTAAGTGGACTGTAGTCGGGCTCTAATACTTAAAAGAATCTCGGTGGTGATTCCGTAGGGACACTCGGCCACGACTAAGGCAATGTTTTAGAATACTGTTGATTTGTTTGGGACCAACACCAGATAGAGCAGGCGATACTGAACATGCGCGAAGAACTCGGGCACGAACGGCCAGAGGTTTGACTCACGGAAGCGCGTCATGCATATAATCAAGAACCTAAGTGGCAGACGCTTGAAGTAAATATTCTTGAATTACAATCAAGAAAAACTGCCAGGATAAGAAGCATAGAAGTGGTTATCCTCGGTGTAGTAAAGCAGCTTAAATCACGTAATAAATGCGAGGCCTCTGGTCCAGATTGTATACCGGTCAGGTTCCTTTCAGAGCATGCTGATAAAAACCTCCATATTTAGCAATTATATACAACCGCTCGCTCACAGAAAGGTCCATACCTACAGACTGGAAAATTGCTTAAGTCACACCAAAACCCAAAAAGGGAAGTAGGAGTAATCTGTTGAGTTGCAGGCCCATATCACTAACGTCGATTTACAGTAGAGTTTTGGAACATATACTGTATTCGAACGTTATGAAGTACCTCGGAAAGAAAAAAAGACCGTCAGCACGGATCAGAAAATATCGTTCTTGTGGAACACAAGTAGCTCTTTATGCTCATGAAGTAATGAGTGCTATCGACAGGGGATGTCAAATTGATTTCGTGCACTATGCGAACAAAAGTATCCGGGCACCTGGCTGAAAATGAGTTAGAAGTTCATGGCGCCCTCCATCGGTGATGCTGGAATTCAGCATGGTCTTGGCCCACACTTAGCCTTGATGACTGCTTCCACTCTCGTAAGCATAAGTTCAATCAGGCGCTGAAAGGTTTCTTGGGGAATGGCAACCCATTCTTCACGGAGTGCTGCATTGAGGAGAGGTATCGATGTCGGTCGGTGACGCCTGGCACGAAGTCGGCGTGCCAAAACATGCCAAAGGTGTTCTATAGGATTCAGGTCAGGCCAGGCCAGTCCATTACAGGGATGTTATTGTCGTGTAACCACTCCGCCACAGGCCTTGTATTATGAACAGGTGCTCAATCGTGTTGAAAGATACAACAGTGGGAAGCAAGAAGGTGCGTAAAACATCAGCATAGGCATATGCCGTGATATTGCCGCGCATAATAAGGGGTGCAAGCCCCCATCCATGAGAAACACGACCACACCATAACACAACCGCCTCCGAATTTTACTGTTGGCACTACAAACGCCGGCAGATGACGTTCACCAGGCATTCGCCATACCCGCACCCTGTCATCGGATCGCCACATTGTGTACCGTGATTCGTCACTCCACACAACGTTTATCCACTGTTCAATCGTCCAATGTTTACCTTCCTTCGATCAAGCGAGGCGTCGTCCGGAATTTACCGCCGTCATGTGTGGCTTATGAGCAGCTGCTCGACCATGAAATCTGAGTTAACGAGCATTTCACTTTCATTTATAGGGCTGAAAGAGTTAGCCTTCAGGAATTGTGAAACGAACACTGTCGTCCAGAACCGCGTGCCACGAAGAGCGCAGATTCACCAGGAGATGGGGAAACTCACAGACGTCTATTGTCTGTTGAGGCCTAAGTGCTGTAGTGTGCGAGTGAGACTGACGAGAACCTACGTCATTGGGAAACCCAGTAAAAGCCGTGACGAAATAAATCTCGGGTGAACAGCCTGGTGTGAGTGTACAAAGGACACAATCGACCTTGTTGCCATCATTAGGTGTGCTGATGTACATGACATGGATAATCTAGAAATTTACATCAGCCCGCAAACTATCACTCCTGTGGAAACGATGACGACATGATTACACTAACTGCAGTACAAACAGTAGTATTGAAGCCGTCATTCTTCATGCACTCAACACGCGATTTGAACAGGTGGAAATTTGTAAGTACCCTGCGCTACGCAGTTCAGTGGTTTGCAGAGAAGTATTTAGATGGAAGATTGTTGAGTTCCTCACAAAAGTTTTCCAGTACTTGCTGGAAATAATGTTTCCAAAATTGGAGGCAGGAAGCAGCACTTCGTAGATTAGTGCTATTAGCAGTAGGAGGACATAGCTAATGACATTGCCTGCCTATTGATCTTGATGTTGGTTGGCTGATTGGAAGGCATGTAAAAACTATTTGGTGGAGCCGTTCGGACCTTGAGAAACAAAGGAATCGACCGGCTGCCCCACGGGTGCAGGAAACTTATGGTAAATCCTACGGGGTCGGAGAAGATAATAGCGATGAGTGGTTGAATCCTTTACCGAGGGACACTAGGTGATCAGTAAAGTTCTTTCGCCAGGACAGAAAGCTTGGAAAGGGTCAGCAACTGCGTTTTCGTGCATTGGCATATAATTCTGCTTTTGTGCCGGTATTGTAGCCTGTTGCGTTGCATTTTAGTGTACACGCATTTACACAGCATCTTGAGGTAGCATAGATCAACATGTAGCAACCATCTAGCGAGAAGGTAGAGTTTAATGGTTCAAATGGCTCTTAGCACTATGGCTCTTAGCACTATGGCTCTTAGCACTATGGCTCTTAGCACTATGGCTCTTAGCACTATGGCTCTTAGCACTATGGCTCTTAGCACTATGGCTCTTAGCACTATGGCTCTTAGCACTATGGCTCTTAGCACTATGGCTCTTAGCACTATGGCTCTTAGCACTATGGCTCTTAGCACTATGGCTCTTAGCACTATGGCTCTTAGCACTATGGCTCTTAGCACTATGGCTCTTAGCACTATGGCTCTTAGCACTATGGCTCTTAGCACTATGGCTCTTAGCACTATGGCTCTTAGCACTATGGGACTTAGCATCTGAAGTCATCAGTCCCCTAGACTAAGGACGTCACACATATCCACGCCCAAGGCAGGATTCGAACCTGCGACCGTAGCAGTCGCACGGTTCCGACTGAAGTGCCTAGAACCTCTCGGCCACCGCGATAGAGTTTAATAAACGAGACGGGTTTGACGAAGTATAATGAAAGATATTAAATTTCGTTCATGTGGGAATTTGAAAAAAAAAACACATTTAGGTTTTTGCTTTGAAATATCGTTCAGTTTTGTTCTGCAGAAGTTTATCGGTGAAAGCTACTGGAAACTAGCAGGTGGTATAGTTACTGCGGTTTTCTTCAGTGTAGCAACAGCAGCAGCAGGAGACTTCCTGAAAGACGTTACATAGACAGCATCAGTTATTGGTTTTGGGACAGTGACAAGTTGAAACGTGTCCCGCGATTCGAAGACGGGCTGATTCTCTTTAATAGTGTAGCAGTGCAGAGAAGTAATCGGATCCGCCACTAAACCTGATGAGCAATTCGTCGCATGGTCAGCGCTTTAAGCCGTCCTCTCACGGGACGTGAATATGCACATGGACGAGGGCTAGTGACGTCAGAGCGTGGAATTCCACGGTCCACTACACCGCTGAGCGTGAAATAATCTGGCGTGCTAGTTTTTTGCCACATGGAGAGGAACGTGGCCAATGGGGTGACAGTTTTGCGTCACAAGAGCAAACACAAGCCGCCGTACTACATGGCATTAAACATAGTATTTTGCTTGTTCTCTGTTTCATAGAGCACATGATACGAACATCAGCTGTTTCAAAGCATCAGCAAATTTAGGATCTCTCAAACGCATCGTTTTAGCTACGATTGAATACAATAAAATGAGAGGAAATTGCATATCGCTAGGTAACTGCTTCCTGTTGTTCTTTTTAGTGTTATTCCTTCTGTATTATGACAGTACACAGTTGAGTCCTGTGACACAGATTATATCTGCCAAAAGCGTGTATTTAAACGGAATTTGCGTATTAAATAACAAATAACGCATTTGTAGATAGTCTGTAGAAAGTTTGTCACATACGGAGACCTGGCAGTTACGTCGAATCAGCAGCGCAGTTCATAGCGCTGTGAACTGTGAAGACACAGATAACATGTTCACGTCCACCTCTTTCCAAAAAAGTTTTTTTCACCGTTTGTTTCCAAAATATTATAGGTCTTCTTTATTCGTTTATAGAGGTACTAGCTCAGAAATCTGTTCTTTATTTAAATAATGTATTTGCTGCAATTCCTGTTGCAAAGTCCAACGACTGGAATGTTTCTGCAGTGACCAGGAACATCGTGACTGCCAGTACGTGAGAAAGTTAACGCAACTTGCACGCTGGAAGTTTTTGCTGTTACGAAATATTCTGTAAAATATATACACCTCTCCCTGGGTTAATGGACAGGATCGTGTTTATCTTGCCGGTAAACAGCTTCTTCATTGATGAGTAGCTTCCATTCGAATGAAAATGCGAATCGAATCCCAATCTTGAAATCTATTTAATGAAGTAAGTTATTCGTGTGTGTGTGTGTTTGCAGTCAGTGCAACATCGAGAATGTATCATCCATGCGCAAACTGACACTAGACTCCATACTTCAACTATATTCAATTAAAAACCGAAAATGAGAATAACATTCAGTTGAGGTAACGAATAACGTCTGTTAGTGCGTATCACCGATCGTCGTACAGCATTATGCAGTGATCCTCTACCAGCAATTCGCTGTTCAAGCTGTCGATGAATTCAGAATATTCTTCCCGACTGTCTCCGATCTTTGACAGTCGCTTAGTTAACGCAGCTACTTCTCCCGCGTGAATCTTCGTAAACAAAATGTGTGGTTTGCCAGCCAAATAAAGCAAAAAAATGGTTCAAATGGCTCTGAGCACTATGGGACTTAACAGCTATGGTCATCAGTCCCCCAAATAAAGCAGACAACGGCCGCTCGAGAGCGTTGAGAACGTAAATCACGTTAGCCAGCTCGCCCCCGTGTGTGACGGCGCTCTCTTGTGATCGGAACCGGCCTGTGTGGCCGAGCGGTTCTAGGCGCTTCAGTCTGGAACCGCGCGACCGCTACGGCAGCAGGTTCGAATCCTGCCTCGGGCATGGATGTGTGTGATGTCCTTAAGTTACTTAGGTTTAAGTAGTTCTAAGTTCTAGGGGACTGATGACCTCAGATGTTAAGTCCCATAGTGCTCAGAGCCATTTGAACCATTTCTGGTTATCGGATGTCCCGTCCTTTCCCCGTGTGAGGACGGCTTAAGAGTGCGTGGATTGTGAACGCGGCCGCCAGTTGGGCTTGGCCGCGACACAAGGAAAGCTCGCAGCATGAAGGAATGAACTGAACAGTCATCCCGCCAGGACTTGGCGCAAGTTGCAGTTACATTCAGCTATATTTCTTGTTAAAGCATAGCTCAGGGATCTGAAAATTATTTTCGGATGCTCAGCTTCTATTCTGTCGTTGCGGACTTAATATAGCTTACAATCGTTGCACTGAAAGCAAACATTTGGCCTCTAGAATACAGTCTTAGCGCAACACTGAAATATTTTTTGTTTATTGCCCTGATACATGAAACGCATATGAAATCCGTATGTCTGTCGGTGCATCACAGGCCAAGAGGAAAGACATAAAATATTTCCAAGACAACGGGAGTAAATAAATAGTTTGCACTAGTCCTCTAAATGATTTTATTTTAGTGAATAACTTCCTTTTACGACATGGGGATCGCTTCGCTTAAACATACCGACTTAGAATTGTTGAACTCAATTTGAAGCAAAAATCACGTTGATATCGACAATAATAAAACTTTCATTAACACGAAGGTCGGTTGTTTCACTAGGCATGCTCCTATTAGAGGTTTACATCAGACCTCTGAAAACTTACCTAACCAGTTGAAAGGGAACTTACAGTGATGCAACATGGCATTTTCTTACGTTCAGATATCATTGCCAGAGGAGGAACGAAGCTGTGAAAAGATCCTAAAACATCTAGAGAATTGGTCCCTAGACTTTAAAGTTTTTAGTTGGACACTCAGCCTCAGAAATTAACTTAATTTGTTGTTGTCGGTACTGGGATTAGTTCTATTGTGTTATTTGTGAGCTAAAATTTCTACGTTTAATGTGGAATACATTATCGCGGAGAAACAATGTTCTAGTGTTTTAGGCAGCGTCAGATGTCTATTGAAGCTTCAAAACTCGGCGTTCCGATATCCTTGCGGGATCTCCCAGTCCTCACGTGTCCCTGGGATACCAGAAGATTCGTTAGGAAGATACCAACAGAAAAGTGAAAAGTGGTTGTTTGAAGAGGAATATTTTACCTTCAGTGAGAGCAGAAATGAGCTATACATTACCGTGGGCTCCCTTTAGAGTGCTGTTACAGGTGAATAGACGTATTTTTTAAGCCGCAGACGATAAAGTTGATTCAGAAGTCTCGCGTCTAAAAAAATTAGTTAAAAAGGGTAATCACATAGTGGAATTGACTAGAGAGATTTCCGCGACTGTCCTAAATCGATCTAGGCGAATATCGGGACAGTCTTAAAGCCATATAAGTTAAAACATGTTCTCCGTCTCGACATTGGTGTTAACATACCGTAACATTAAACTCCCTTTTCAACATTTTCGTAACGAACAGTTGAATTTTATCTACTGCCGCCTCAGGTGACACAGTGATCGCCTTGTTATTCAAGGCGCGTTAAACAAATTGTGAGGATCCCGTGAAAAGTATAATCCGCTGTATGAGAAGGGGGGAAGGCCGAGTGAAACATTTTCGGAAGTCATGATTCGCCTGGAATGTGAATACTGGGAAACAGTAGATTCAGAATAAGCGCACAGGGACACACCTGTTGGGAAGATAGCTCTAACAGAATTATTTACTAAGACCAGATATCTGAGCTAAAATTAACAAATCCAAGTTTCATATTTTATGTAAAGCACGGATGGTTTCCTAAATTTGCCGTAATCACGTGGAGCGATTTTAGCCCGTAGTTAGTTCTGAATGAAAACTCTTGTCCCATTAACAAAGTAAGTCTCTGTGTTGCAGGAATAAACGTGTTAAATAATAATTTTCACTCGAACGTACAAGCCTGGTAAATGATTGACAATAATCCTGACGTCGGCAATTATTAAATTAAAATTAGTTAACTAATGGGAATCGATGCCAATACTAACAGCTGATAAGGTAGTTCAGTAGTAGAAAGAATGAGGAACTGAAGTGGTGTGATATCCAGTTGTTGATACCAGACGTATGAGTTAAATTCCAGATGTCTTCTTGTTGTCCAGTATTTGACCAAATTCCTGGATTGGGCCAAACGCTGCAATTCTGTTAGTGCTCAGCAAGCAGTAGTTCTTATTACCAGCACGAGAGTCCATCGTCTACATGCTTTACATTTCCACGACCATCCAGAATACATGCTGTAAGCAATAATAAAAAGTTACTCATATTAGTCGTATTCGTCTGACATTACACGCAGTGAGCAAGAAAAATCTCAGTAAGTGCATGCTAAGAGTGCACTGAGAAAGATAGCTGCCCAACGTTCCTTTTCAGTATTTCAGTTTAGACAGAATCCCTGATAGCGCATTGGAGGTCAGCAGAGCGAGAAACCAGTTATTCTGACATTCGTACGTCTTCCAGTGCAAGAGAAGTGAAATTAACTGAATGATAAAATGAAAATCATTTTTGTTTTCAGTGCCTTTAACGTACCCGATGAGCAAGATGTATTGTTCCTAAACCACTGTCCACTGAATATTAAAACTGTGACAGTTTACACACCACCCTCCATATCTCAACCGGGACAGTTTACACACCACCCTCCATATCTCAAAATCTCAGTGGAATATTTGATGACCCCAAGTTGCGCAGCATGCTGGACTACACAATAACCGGAGAATGAAATAAACAGCTTTAAATATCTTACAATGGGCCTTTCTCTTCGGCCATTTTCGTACTAGTTACTGACTCCGGGTAAGTTGCAATTTCATAGCCGCCGCTCTAATAAGTAGTGAAGGTAGGAAGTAGGAATTAAGTGCCGTGAAGCTACCGTAACTCAGTTACGAAACTCAGGCACAGTCACTGCACGCAACCACGAAAACTGCAGGTGGTTCGAGACCCAGAGTGTATAAAATGGGTGAAAGGAAGCGGTAGTTGGCGACTAACGCCAAAGTTTCCCTACACTTCAGCAGCTTCAGGAGAGTCATGTTGAAAGGCACTTAAGTCAGTGATATTAAGATTCAAAAGAAGTTACGTTCCTCCAGTACAGATAATGCAGAGAAATAAAAGCATAAAGTTTCTATAATAGACGTAAAACCTACTTCTATTCAGTACACTGTAGCAGCGTCTTTAGTGGATACTTCGATTATTGCGCAATCAGTGAAAATGATCTTGGCTTTTCATCGGTACTCAGTTAAGCAGATGCCTCACCGTATTTCTATCACCGTAAGCACCACACAGTTCAATCATCACTATCAAAAGTGACCTTCAACGTCAAACTGGTCACTAAGCAGTGTCCACTTACAAAACAAGTGACATTAACTTTCCAAAAGAGGTTTCCTTCTGCGGTGAACTGTTTAATGCTTACTCAGTGAATTAAGAAACTATCAGAATAACAAATTACGAATGGAAAAAATACAAGGTTTCCTAATAAAACTTAAAGGAAGATACAGAATTACAGGGGCTTGCCACAGGGATGATTCTCGTCTTCGACCCGTAAATGTGAAGTTTTATTAGTGTTATGTGTTTAATTTTGAAAAGCAAAATGCAGATTAGTGTACACCTTTCATCACAAGGATTAAGGAAGTGTTGTAATGGATATCCTAAAATCAATTTTGTGGATACTAAGTATAATTAGTGTGGTGATTAAGATGAACAAGTAGTCAGTAGCCTGTAGCCGAATTAATCTTAGATGTGTCCGTTTTAGCTTAAAAAGTTCATTGTGAACTATTCTGCACCTCTTCATACGACAAAAAAGCTATAGAACCACTCATATTGAAGCTAACTTTTATAATAATGGTCTTAAATCACTCATACATAAATTATGTAATTTGTGACAGGTAACATGATGCTTGGACCTAAATCAATTTCAGAACATTTTAAGAGAAAATGTTCCGAACGAGGGACGGGCTGAAACGTGACAGTGTGTAAATTTCATTCATTCACTCTTGCTGAAAGAAGTATTCGTATGAACAGTAAATGAATTGCTCAGCGCTGCAAGTTTACCGGGACCGGTGTCGCCCTTGACTGCAGGTAATGTGTTAAACGCCGTCTGGTGTAGCGAAGGCCGTATAAAACCTGAAAATATGTGGCAGCATTGGAGAGAAGTACACTAAAACTACGAGCTGTTGTGAACAGGATACTGTTCTCGTGGGCCGTAATGGCTTTCCTGCCATTATAGCATCTGGTACGGTAGTGAGCGTTCACGGTATATTTGCGAGCTAAAGAATAACGGCGAACTGTCGTCACTAATAGATGAGGAACGCTAGTGGTCTGAGTAGTAGTTGTGCTAAATGTTTGGAGAGAAAATTAATAAAATGCCGTACGGATCGTTTTACTCGAAAACTTGTAAAACTGACTATTGCCGTAAAATTATTTTTCCCATTGGATAACGACGAGTTGCCTTACTCAGATAATACGAAGGGCGCTCAATAGGAAATGCAACACATGCTTTTCTGAAAGCAGGTGGGTTTTATTACAGTTTCCAGTACAACATATTATTACCCACTCTTTTGGCTCGACATAATCGCCGTGCAATGCGGCGGCCTTATGCCACCTTATTGGGAGGGCCAAGTTCGCATTGTACTATTGTACGGGTAGACGTTGGAGCTAACGTCTTGCTGCATCAGTAACCTGCCCATTATCCAGCTGTGCAGCGAGATGTTTGACTGTGATCCGTCGATCACCTCGAATATGTGCGCTCGTTTCAACATCGCAGCAGTCACAAATTTGTGCTGCCGGCCGGCACGCGGGAGATAAGACAGGTTTGCACTACCTTGTTTTGATGACTGATCGGCCGACGACTCACTGTCCGTCTGTTCATTGCCAGTTTCCGTAGACATCTGAAAGTGCCTATGAATATCTGCGATGCTCAGGTTTTTCTTCAAAAGAAACTGAATGATAACCCTCTACTCGGGACGCACCTCCGTTACAGACGCCATTTTGAAGGCTACGTCTACTGTCGCCACCTATCTGAATTTCGCGGAACTATAGAAGCTAAAGCAGGAATATTCCAAGATGTCCCACAGCAAATTCTGCATTTTTCAGCCGAAAGAGGACGAGAAAAAATGTTAGACAGCTTATGGAACGTCCTTCGTACATTGGTTGTAGTAAGTCACAATAGCAAAATAGTAACAGAACTCATTTACGGAAGAATGAAATGAATAGTAGATGATGACATGGGCCAGGTCAGGTTACGTGCAACAGAAATGTGTAACGCTAAAGATGATACTGACCCTACGATTTACCTTACACTGAACGCAGCCAAACCAACATTTATAGCATTATTAAATTCAGGAAAGCGCTGTAGACAATGCTGGAAATTCAAAAGGTATCTATATCTTGTAACAAAATACAGATTGCAGGTATCAGTTGTGTGACAGCAATAGAAACAGAAACTGAGTAAAGCGTGAAACAGGGTTGAAGCCTACCTCCTTCATTAAATCGGTTTGAGAGACTAGTAAATGTTTAGGAAATATTAGGGAAATGGAATTAAAGTTCGGAGAGAAGTAATAAAATTTGCTTTCTAATGACGTTCAAATGGTTCAAATGGCTCTGAGCACTGTGGGACTTGACTTCTGAGATCATCAGTCACTTAGAACTACTTAAACCCAACTAACCTAAGGACATCACACACATCCATGCCCGAGGCAGGATTCGAACCTGCGACCGTAACGGTCGCGCGGTGCCAGACTGTAGCGCCTAGAACCGCTCGGCCACCCCGGCCGGCTCTAATGACGTTGTAATGGTTAGGAACGACAAAGGACTTGAAAAATCAGTTTAACCGAAAGGATAGCGTATGGAAAAATAGTTATAAGACGAACATGAATAAATGTAAACCAGAAAACGGACTACATTACACATGGAGTCGAAAACAATCAGTGGTTGCTAAAGGAATTAGATAGAGAAATGATACTGCAATTAGTAGACAGGTTGCGTTAGTAGAGAGGATATAAAATGCGAAACAAGAAAACGTTTTTTGAGAAAAAGAAATGTCTATGTTCACCGTTGGAATGTCTCTCCTGAAAAGATTTGCCTCTGGCAGGCTGTTCACCTATCTTCCTCGAGCTCACACCTCGGCCAGCTCACGGCGAGTAAAGAAAGGGGCCGTGGTGGGGAGGGCAGTGAGGGGGAATGGGGACAAGGCAGCTCGGCATGAAAGGGGGGGGGGTATTTTGATGACTAAATAGCATTTGTACCTGGCTTCTTGCAATGAAATGAAACGTCGTGTGGGTAGGGAGTACAGACGGGTAGGCCGGTCGCCTTGTGCAAGTCTTTTGAGTTGACGCCACTTCGGCAACTTGCGTGTCGGTGGTGGTGGTGGTGGTGGTGGTGATGATCATTAGGACAACACCCATTCCGTGCAGGGAGAAAAACTCCGACCCTTGGCACGCCAGTCTGTCGCGGTGACCACTCAGCTATCGGGGCGGACCGCTGGCTTCTTGCATTCTATGGCAGTATTTATACTAACTGTTATTCGTAACAAATTTACGTTCTTCATGATTTGTAAATGTTGAAGATGCGCTGACTGTGTGCGGCACACTGGGTAGTTTGTACTAGGAAGCAGGTAGTACGAGGGCTATCCACAAAGTACATTACGTTTTGGAATAAAAAATAGAGTATTGAAAATTTTTTTATTATATACAGATGAAAGCCACACTTAAATACTATTTTTCTATATCGTTGCCATTTAAATTAAGGCACTTATCGTAGCGATGGACAAGCTTGGAAATTCCTTCGTCGTAAAATTCGGCCGCCTGCGCCTTCAACCACGTGGTTACCTCTTCTTTTGGGACAGAAAAGGTGTGTGTTTTGTGGATTTCCTGGAAAGAGGCGCTACAATAAACTCTCAAAGGTATTACCAAACTCTGCACAACCTCAGAAGAACAATACAAAACAAGCGCAGGGGAAAGTTGGGCTCAAAGATCTTGCTGATTCACGACAACGCCCAGGCCCACACGGCAAATGCCACTGGTGAAGTTCTCGAATCTTTTATGTGGGAGTTGTTTCCTCATCCGCCGTATAGTCCCGACCTGGCACCGAGCGATTTCCACTTATTCCCAGCAATGAAGAAGTGGTTGGCTATGCAGCGTTTTGATGACGACGCACAGCTTCAAGAAGAGGTAACCACGTGGTTGAAGGCGCAGACGGCCGAATTTTACGACGAAGGAATTTCCAAGCTCGTCCATCGCTACGATAAGTGCCTTAATTTAAATGGCAACTATGTAGAAAAGTAGTATTTAAGTGTGGCTTTCATCTGTATATAGTAAAAAAAATTTCCAATTGTTTGTTTATTTTTAATTCCAAAATCTAATGTACTTTGTGGATAGCCCTCGTACTATTGGTGCACTGTGATTGTCAATGGTTGCTCGCCGTGGGAGTGGGCCATTACGAAATCTAGCCTTGAGCACCGTAAGCGTGCGGCGCGAAAGTCCGTATTGGGGCCAACAGCCACTTCTCCGTCTTAGTTCTCCGTCAAAAGCAGTGGACGTACGCCTTTCCACTTCCGCTGGTCGCAGCGCGGGCACTTCAGTTTCGGTGTGTCCTGCGTAAAGTAACTGAGTAATGTAGTTCTAGATTGCGCCATGCTTAGGAGATACCTGGTTATCATTATTTCACTGAATGTCAGACAATGTACCATATTTGGAAGTCAATCAGTACGTGTTCACGGTAACTACAGTTTTACTACAGGTTTGGAGCTAATGGTAATAGGCTTTAGAATGAAGTTCTCTTATTTTTGAATTCTTCCCTTACTACTTCGTAGAACAGTTCCATGTTTAACGTTGAACAAGTACACTGTTTCTGCTCTACTGATTTTTATTTCAAACTAGTTTTTGGCTTATTAGGTCATCTTCAGGAACCGATTGCCTAGCGTCTGGAAAGGACACTGGATCTTCAGTAACTAAACCTTTATAGGAAAGAAATAATCACTTGCATAATAGATATTGTGCTTAAGATGGTCTATTGTGTAAAGTGTAATTTCAACGGTAAGAAACAAGTTTGATGAAAAACATTCTATCCAAGTGATTGTATCTTTATCTGCAATATTTTGTTACCTAAGAACCAGTGTCCCTTCCCGACGATAGTCAGTTGCTTTCTGAGATGGCCTAACAAGCCGAAAACTAGACAGAAATAAACAAAAAGCAGTACGACCAAAAGAGTGCACTTGTTAGTCAACCTTAAATCAATTTTCATTCATCATAAGCAATACTTAAAGTAAAAAAAACATGAGTGGGGAGGCAGGGGGGGGGGGGGGGGGGGAGGGAGGGAGGGAGGGAGGGGAGAGAGATACATCGATACTGGATCGGCGCTGCACTTGCTCCTCTTTCACTCTGTTTTAACAGCTTTCAGATTAGGTTTGCGTCATTTTTGCCGCGCCCACTTTCCTGTTCTGAGTGTCGCACTTCGTTGAATGGTGGGCTCCCTTGACTAATGCATCAGGGCCGGGGCAGCTCTGTGGGTGGGAAGTTTCCTGTCGCGTGCAGAGCCCAGATGACGCCCACCCGCTGACTTCCCTATCTCAATCTAGCTTTTATTATTGCCGGTACAAAAGATGTCCACTATTTTTCACCTCTCTTTTACTGTTAAAAATCTCCCGACAACATCAGGAACCATTCTTGGTGACGTCTGTACTTCCGGCTACACCTTCCATGGATGGAGGGACTGATAACCTCAGTGTTTGGTTCCGTACCCCACTCAACGAACCAACCAATTCTGCGACGGGAGAGACAGGGGTTCTTGCGTAAATTTTTCCTTTATTGTACGAAACAATTCCACGCCAGTAGTGTCTACGAAGCTATTTTTTCGAAAAGATGTTGAACTGGGGTCAATATGAATAGCTGTCGGGGGAAGATACCTAATAATCTATACCACCAAGTAAGCTTAGAATTACACAAAACATATGCAGAAACAAGCAAGTTAACATATCACCTGATATGGGTAGAATCGGAAATAGTGTCAAGATATACGTGCGTTACCAGTGTTACCGATTATCTGCGAATACTTCCCTTAACTCATTGGTATTAGATTGACTATGGAAGAGAACTGTGTAACTGAAGAGTCGGAAAGCCATCTACTTCTTGCAGAAGCTATAACAACTTTTATACTAATTAAGCCACGGAGGAGATCCCTTGCAAATGGAATCACTCTTAGAGACGAATCGAATGACTAGCTCACATGTTTATTTATGCTATTAAATAACGATTCAGAAGTATCTGAACCGATTATAATCTGTGTAAGTAATTATAAAACAAACGCAAATAGCTGTTTACACTAACAGCATTGCACCATTTGTTGGAAAACAACCATATTCAATTATAAGCATTATTTAGATTTTCTTCAGTGTTTAATTGCCGTTTTCGCTCAGATTTTTTTGCTTCCTTTTGCCCTTAAATTCCATCTGAGCTACGTATATAAATTTGGATGACAACGGCTGGAAGAGAAACACATTTCCACTGTTCTTGTGCCATTTAAGTATGCAGTGAATATTCACGTCAAAGTTCACTAAAATTAACAATGAGAAAATTGCTTTCAGTTTAATTAAGATTACGGGCGAACTATTCATCCCAGAATTTAGGGCATATTAATCAGCGTCTCCGCATGCAGTTCTGTGTCGAGGTTTAAATAGCACACAATAGTAAAAAGTTTTCATTCGGAGTGGTGAACTACAATAAGATTTGCTTGTCGCAGTTAAGGTGAAACCAAGGTGTCATTCATAAAGGATGGCAGCCGAATTGGCCTTATGGTAGTGTGCTGAAAGCGTCTGAAGAGGCAAGGTATCTGTTACTCTGGAAAGTGACTCAGACACGTAGGGGTTTCGGACTGAGTGTTCCGTGTCTGTGGATAATTCAGATTTGTCGTGAATGCTGCGAGTCGTGACTAGCTCTAGCAGGACAGTGCGTACCCCGTAGTCGATTGCACTTTTGCTTTTTCGCATGGGTCAGCAGAACTTTGAATTTTAAATCCTGATACAAATCATGGGTTTGTGCATATGTTCGTAGTGTTTTCCCGTAATTGCAGACAACACAACAGATACACATAACAGTGTTTAGTCACCAATAATATATTAACCTTCGCCATTTACACCTGCCTGTCAACGCTGGGGCTACTTTACACTTCCGCGACTGTAGAAATCCCATGGTTTTGAGGCGAAGAACTCGTCGAACCATGTTCGGAGCGCAATTCTATCCAGAAAGGAATTTCTTCCACAAAGAGCGGAAGGAGTCACAATCTGTGGGCGCAAGATTAGATGAATACAGTCGGTGTCTGTTTTATGACTGTTCAGGTGAAGGTGGGCGGGCGTTATTGTTGTGTACCATTTCATGCAGTTATCCTAGTCATTGTTCTTGGACTGCGCCTGCAAGAGATCTCAGCTGCTGACAAATGATAGCAGTGATAGTCACATCTCGGGGGAAGCAATTTGTAGTACACTATACAGTTGCTGTTCCACCAGGTGCATAACATATTTTGCGGATGCGCGCATGTCTTTGTATGGGGAGTTGCTGCTTTGCTTGGGCTCGACTGTTCCTTTCTTTTCATTGTGTTAGGATAAAGGCAGCGTTTTTCGTCGGCAGTAACGACACAGGATAGAAGTGGTCGGTGTTGTTCTCGAGCCAAATGATGACGAGTAAGCGGAGATGTACATACGACCACCCGCTGATTTTTGGGATTTTGACTTAGTGCATGCCGTATCCATATCCACGCTTTTTGAACCTTCCTCACAGCTTGAAAATGTCACCCGATTTTGGGATGATAACAATTAACACATTTGACAGTTCTCGAGTCACTACGTGCATGCGTTTAAACGATCATCACCACACCCCGAAGGTCTTCCTGGACGTGAGTCGCTAATGTCAAAGTGATCCTCCTCCTACACGAGGGAACCATTTTCTTGGCGTGCTCTGTCCAGTAGCACTATCCGCAACACAGGAAACGTGTTTCTAGCTGTCTCAGCTCCTGTCAGCCCCCTACTAAACTCAGACAGAAGAATATTTGGAAATGTTGCGATTTCTACACTTGGCAATCCATTTTCTACTATCCACAGATCCACTACCTACCTCCAAATGACAAAACGACGTTATATAAACTCAAACAGCGATAGTGAACTACAAATAAAAAATTAGTGTCGATAAATAAACCCGCAGCAATCGGAATATCAACATGTTAAACAAATACGCTACGAACTTCTGCGCCAACCTAAACAGTTTTATAGTTGTCTTGAAATACTGTAAGCGGGCTCAAATTATATTTAGGTCGGAAATACGACAGAGATAACGTCACTTCACTAGTCAACTCTTGAATGTGTGGAATTTAATTAAGTGATAATTTTAATTGCTAATAGCATTGCTGGGTGACTATACGCCGTATATCCATTTCGGAAAACTTTCCTGATTACGCGTATGAGAGATTAAATTTTTATTGAGAGGGACTGCAACCACGACTCCTATGACTAAGCGAACCAGATACTTTATTCATGGTGCATTTAAAGTACCCAGCCGGCTGGAGTATCTCATAGAATTCATTACCATCGCTTCGTAATCCGTCCCGGAATGTGTGATACTGAGCGCTAGTAGCATAACGAGTTTAGTCCGGTCACCTTCATAGGCGACACTTTCGAGTGCCGATACCGATGAATGGGGCCACAGAAACTGAATAATAGTCTTACCTTCGAGGACTATAATTATACGTACAGGAATAAGACACTAACCCTGCTCCTCGTATTCAATCACCAATACTTTATCAAATTGCTATTGTATCACGGGAGCGTTGTCGAAGCATTTTTCCGAACTGTGATCTCACTATATTCCAAGTGATTTACGTAGGGGTTTACAGGTATGATAAACTCTTCATACAGGATTTCAGTCAGTACGAACAGTTTAGAGCATGCACCGTGTTCCATATTACACGGTCTCGTTAAGCTTCTTAATTTGGCTCGTGAGCTTTGCTGCAGATTTATTGGTTAACACTCGATGTTCGTAAATGTTTGTCACGATGACTATGTGTGAACTGTTAACGACTTAACGACACCCGTGACGTCACGTCCGGACGTAGGCGAACCTGACAGAAGCACGTGAGGCAGTGAGTGGTTCTGCGGCTATGGCCACAATCTCCCCCACCCTCTCCCCCGCCCGTATGAAACGTCAGTGTGACGACGGACACTTGGCTGAGAGCTCAAACCAAAAGCTCAGTTAGTTTCAATCTGTCGCGTCATAGGGTGCTAAGTTCCTTTGTCATTCGTAGGTACGAGTAAATGCCATTGTGCGACATACAGCGTGTGACTAACTGGTGCCTGCAGAATTCGTTACGCCAGCGACTGGAAACGGTGGGAAGGAATGCTGTCTTTGAAGCGCACGGAAGATGATTCTCCCACGGCACTTACGGTGACAAAGATCGTAGGGAAAATTGATAAGGGAAATGTGAACGTATAGGGAGAGACGCTGTCGGTGTAATGGCCGGCAAAGGTCATGAACTAAGACAATCGTGGCGATGCTAAACAAAGTCCTGGTCCTTCGTGAAGAATGGAAGAGGAAACGAAGCTCCTTTACGTGGATATGAGATTGGGGACAATCTAAAATACGCTGTGGACTAGAAGGCTTTCATCTAATGCTGAGGGAGACGCCTCAGAGTAGAGCTGCGAAGGCAGCGACAGACTGGGACTGGGGCCAGTGACCGGAGACAGCTGTCACGTTGGTTTTCTTGGCGGCTCATTGACGCAGTGAGCTGCATAAAGAACCCATTCGTTAGCCGCCACAGGCAGCAGCTTCCCTCACACATGCGTAATGCAGTCCTTCACTTTCGACCGAGTTCAAAGGAACTTCAGACCATGGGGATCTTCTCATTAATTTATGTAATTGTTTCTTAAATCCTTAAATTACGCAGCGTAAATACGTTTTACTTCTCAGGTGAACTTCGTCTGCATAGTTCTTCCACAAACTGCTACCGAAAACGTTGATCTCGGTCTGGCGCTGCAGGCAGTGGTAGCAGACGGAGAGATTATGGTAAAAGTCAGGCAGATGCTAAGTCTGTGTCGTTCGCAATGGTCACCATAACACTGAAAATAAACCCGTAACTTCTGGCAGTGTGCGTATGCCAGCGTTTCAGAATGGAACAACCACCCAAAATAAATCGCAAAGGGATATACCAAACATTCACTGGAAGAATCCTCAGGAAGTGTGGAATGGTGTAGCTAGAGAAAATGGAAAGAGCTGTGTAATTCGTCGCAGGTAAAGTCAGTAAGCGCGAAACTGTCACGGAGTACTAACCAAACTGCAGTGGCTGACACTAGGAGTCGTTCTGCATTAAGGCGTGGTTTACCGTTAACCCTCAAATGCAGTTGTGGCGTCCTTTTTGATACGAGTGAAACAGTACATGCCTGCAATTTCCTCTCTTGGTCATTCTGTTGTTGGTGGTTCCACTTTTCCACCAGCCGGTAACCAACCTCCAGACAAAACTAGTAGCCTTGTCGAGTCGTCCACTTTCTCAATGCGCTGGCGGAAAGTTTGGGTGGTGCCATTATTGACCCCAGACACAGTGTTCGTTTCCTATGTGATCAAAATTTACTTAGCAATTAAATATTTTACTAACAAGCTTAGTGTTTTCATTTATTTTCAGGTCACTATGCTTTGTATTCTCATTCACACATTTCCGTGCTTGGTCCAGATTTTCCGGACGTTGGGAGAAAAATGTTAGAAGACGAATGTAGTGATGCAGATGAACTTAAAGATGAAAACGACCCTTCTCACAAAAATGAACATTAAAGTGCTTCCCATGCCAGTGAGAAAAAGGCCAAACAGTATTGTATATCTGAAGTCGTCAAGTTTGTCATACCTGACATTCTGTGAGGTATAGAGAGGGCTAGAGAACTTCAGAGAATATTGAACATTTGTGAGAAATTGTATATCAATTAATATGTAAAATTCATTAATGCTAATTTTTTACACCTTTTATGTTCTCATTACAGCAATTGATTACTGTTCCAAAGTTATTTCTGATATATTAGTTAAAGTTTACATATCCCCGAATAACAGTGAAGTGAAACGAAACGTAAAAACTCACCTTCTGTGATTTATTTTGAATTATTTGTTTTTAAACTGATATTTTGTATTCTAATACAGTATGAGTAAATACAAGTAATAAAAGGAAAATTACTTTCCGATGCTAAAACAAAAGTGTATCCTTTCGGGCCCCACAACACCATTTATGATGCAAAGAAGTGACAGCTCCGTTTTAGGGTGAAAATTCACGTTCATGCAACAGTCAACTAACGTAAAGCTTCGTCATAAGATTTTTGAGAAAAAGGCCATGTACTAAAAGGAATTAGACCTCACACGGAACTAAATAAAGAGTCGTTCTTCCCGCGCACCGTTCGCGACAGGAAGAAGGGATGGAATAATGGTGTAGCACTGTGATGTAGTCTGCATCGGTGGCGTATCTGGGCCAGCGGTGTGCTGCGTCCTCCAAAGAGGAGGAAAGCTGGTAGCGCCGCGGCCAGGTGTCCTCGGGGGCCAGCTGCCTGGGCCTGGGCAACAGGTGGACTGGACTGCACTGCAGTAGACTGTGGCCTTAGACTGCGGAATCAGCCGCTGCCTCGGCAATCACTGCTGGAGGCTGACTGGCACTGCGCAGCGGAAAAAACACGTGTCAGACTACGAACAGTCGGCTGCTGTGACAGAGCGGTTCTAGGCGCTTCAGCCCTGAACCGCGCTGCTGCTACGGTCGTAGGTTCGAATGCTGCCTCGGGCATGGGTGTGTGTGATGCCCTTAGGTTACTTAGGTTTAAGTAGTTCTAAGTTCTAGGGGACTGATGACCTCAGATGTGAAGTCCCATAGTGGTCAGTCATTTGGACTACGAACAGTCGGTACAAAACACCAGTCATCCCGACCATGCTGTACACACGTCACGATCAGTACACACTTAAAAGGGACAACCTTTGGCTTTCCCTTGCAAGACGCTGCCTGGGGGGGAAAAATAATTTTGTTTCAAAGCTGTTAAACGATCATCAGACGATTCCTTTTATTTACTGCAAAAGGAATTCATTTTAAAATAAAGTATATCGCTTGTTTTGTTTATTTTGAGGATCAGTCTTCACACTAATTTGCTGCAGGCCACCACGTATCCCTCTCCTATGCGACGCACTTCATACCAGAGTAACACTGGCAACAAGCGTCCTCACCAATACGACGCGTTCAGCGGACAATGGAATTAAGTCACAATAAGAGGTTTGAGAAAAAATAAAGTTATTGCTTAATAGTTACTTAAAGAAAAACTTTGCTCCGTTTTAAAGTATTTAAATGATCAGATATTGTATATAATGTATTAATAAAATGAATAAGAGTAAATTTAAGTACCACTCACGCTACTTGAATGCAAAAGTAAATTTTTGAAGTTGATTCTGTTCTCAGCGTACTGTACTTGTAATTTCCTCTTTATCCTAGTCTACAGGTTTTATCAATGAAACAAAAATACATTCCTTAAACATACAGGGTGTTACAAAAAGGTACGGCCAAACTTTCAGGAAACATTCCTCACACACAAAGAAACTGTTATGTGGACATGTCCGGAAACGCTTAATTTCCATGTTAGAGCTCATTTTAGTTTCGTCAGTATGTACTGTACTTCATCGATTCACCGCCAGTTGCCCCGATTGAAGGACGGTAATGTTGACTTCGGCGCTTGTGTTGACATGCGACTCATTGCTCTACAGTACTAGCATCAAGCACATCAGTACGTAGCATCAACAGGTTAGTGTTCATCACGGACGTGGTTTTGCAATCAGTGCAATGTTTACAAATGCGGAGTTGGCAGATGCCCATTTGATGTATGTATGAGCACGGGGCAATAGCCGTGGCGCGGTACGTTTGTATCGAGACAGATTTCCAGAACGAAGGTGTCCCGACAGGAAGACGTTCGAAGCAAATGATCGGCGTCTTAGGGAGCACGGAACATTCCAGCTTATGACTCGCGACTGGGGAAGACCTAGAACGACGAGGACACCTGCAATGGACGAGGCAATTCTTCGTGCAGTTGACGATAACCCTAATGTCAGCGTCAGAGAATTTGTTGCTGTACAAGGTAACGTTGACCGCGTCACTGTAAGGAGAGTGCTACGGGAGAACCAGTTGTTTCCGTATCACGTACAGCGTGTGCAGGCACTATCAGCAGCTGATTGGCCTCCACGGGTACACTTCTGCGAATGGTTCATCCAACAATGTTTCAATCCTCATTTCGGTGCAAATGTTCTCTTTACGGATGAGGCTTCATTCCACTGTGATCAAATTGTAAATTTTCACTATCAACATGTGTGGGCTGACGAGAATCCGCACGCAATTGTGCAATCACGTCATCAACACAGATTTTCTGTGAACGTTTGGGCAGGCATTGTTGGTGATGTCTTGATTGGGCCCCATGTTCTTCCACCTACGCTCAATGGATCACGTTATCATGATTTCATACGGGATACTCTACCTGTGCTGCTAGAACATGTGCCTTTACAAGTACGACACAACATGTGGTTCATGCACGATGGAGCTCCTGCACATTTCAGTCGAAGTGTTTGTACGCTTCTCAACAACAGATTCGGTGACCGATGGATTGGTAGAGGCGGACCAATTCCATGGCCTCCACGCTCTCCTGACCTCAACCCTCTTGACTTTCGTTTATGGGGGCATTTGAAAGCTCTTGTCTACGCAACCCCGGTACCAAATGTAGAGACTCTTCGTGCTCGTATTGTGGACGGCTGTGATACAATACGCCATTTTCCAGGGCTGCATCAGCGCATCAGGGATTCCACGCGACGGAGGGTGAATGCATGTATCCTCGCTAACGGAGGACATTTTGAATATTTCCTGTAACAAAGTGTTTGAAGTCACGCTGGTACGTTCTGTTGCTGTGTGTTTCCATTCCATGATTAATGTGATTTAGAGAGAAGTAATAAAATGAGCTCTAACATGGAAAGTAAGCGTTTCCGGACACATGTCCACATAACATATTTTCTTTCTTTGTGTGTGAGGAATATTTCCTGAAAGTTTGGCCGTACATTTTTGTAACACCCTGTATAATTTTATTTCCCCAGGGTTAACTCTCCCAGAGTTAAATACCTCTATCCTAGACACAGCACTGGAGCAAGTTGAGCACTTCTCACACCTTGGAAGCACCTTATCTAAACGGTGCACCTACGAACAAGATGTTGATAAGAGTTGGCGCTACCCACGCAACATTTAGCCGGTTAATACAGAGTCTTCATGCAAAGAAACGTAAAGCTGCACAGACAACTCATGGTGTACAGAGCTGCTGTTATTTCGACGCACCCGTACGGCTGTGAAATTTGGACACTGCATCACAAGGATATCAAAAAACTTCAGCACTTCCGCCAACAAAACGAATCTGATACATCTTTAACATTAAGTGGGAGGACCGTGCGACCCATACTGACATTCTCGAGAAAGCGTATCTGAACAGCATTGAGACAACCATCATCGCTCATCAACTGACATAGTTAGGCCACATTCATTGCACGAGTGGTAAAAGGTTTCCCCGTCAAATTAGTTATACTGAACACTGCTCTAGCAATAGTCCGGTTACTAACTCGTTAGGTAACTATTACTTACCAAATTTACGAAATTAAAAGTTTACCTGAGCTAGAACGTTGATATTCAGATACGTTATCTCCCATATCTTCAGACAAAAAATCATCACCCTGATTCAATTGGGGCTTATTCACAGACAATACAAACCATGCAAGCTGTGACAGTGGACATCTCCCCATTGTACTCGGAAGACGACTTCCTCCGTTCATGCTCAACAATGTTGCCCATACTGTAGCGGTTATTTACACTATCTATTTTATGCTCTGAATGCAGCTTCATAAACAATACTGAAAAAGCCCAGAACGACCAAAAATGGACTTCATCCCCTTGTGGTATGAATGAATGTCACATGTGTTGGATATATTCCAATCTCTTCCATTACAGTTTATACCCTTCACAGCTCCTTGAGGTACCAAGGAGGTTATTCCTTGATGTCCTAACGCACGTTCTGTCATCCATTCCCTTGTTTTTAATATTCTACACATTTTCGTCTCTCCCTCTGCTGGTCCGGGGTTAGAATAGGCCCGAGGTATTTCTTCCTGTCGTAAGAGGCGACTAAAAGGAGTCTCACAAATTTCGGCGTTTATGTGATGGTCCCCTGTAGGGTTTGACCTCCATTCTTCAAAATTTCCCCGAAGAGCGAGCCAATTGGGGAAGGGCGTCTTCCAAGGTGCATCGTGTCCATCGTGCACTGAGATCTTTAGCCCACTTTCTCGTCGTCGCATTGCAATCCTGCCCATTTCCCGTCTCTTGGGTGAGGACACCTTCCTGAGTGCCCACGAAACATAATGCCTTGCCTCACCATAACACTTGGATCATAAAAAACTAATATTAGACAATGTTCCTGCGTGCATAATGTGTTGGCAATGACACATCCGATAGTTACTTTCGTCCTTCATTTTTGTACACTAGTGTAGAAAATAATTTACTTTAATTCTAGGGATTGATCACTATCGTTGATGTGTGTGATTTTCTTCATAGTCAGTGATTTTAGACCAAAAAGATTTTTATTAAGAATTATGATTCGATGTTTAACATTTCCATGTGTTAATAAATATGTAGTACTAGCGACATTCGAATTAGCAATCTTGATTTTTAATGCTATTGCGCTGTGCATTCATCTTCCAATAAACATGTAAATTAAAATGTTTTATACTTACAAGCGCTCGGAAATCTTCTCGTCAAAGGCAGTTTTTGGTTTTTTAGAATGGCATTGCGCTGCTATAGCAAATTCGTGTCCGGACACAGATTCAGATCCCTAGAATCGAATTCGGCAAAGACCCCGTAAGGTTGAACGCACATCTTCGACAATTACTTTAGTTGTGCAGTTTCCAGGTCAGAATATTGACCACAGCGTGATAAATTACACAATTAACGATGAAGGCCTCTCGAAACAAACCATTGTGCAGCCTCCCGATATCTTCGTTAAAAATATGAATGACTAAAGACGTTATCTGTGACTGTAGTTGTGACGTAAGACTACTCAAGCGGCTACTACGCTAGCTAGTTCTGACTCCAGCTGCGTCGTTAAAACTGTTGACCGGTCAAGTCTTTAGTATACAAATGTGTATTACTCACTTAGAGTTCATATTGACATCAGACTCGGTGAGATCAAGACTGAAGTGTTCTCGTTTGGAGTTGCCTGTGAGAGGAGACCCGCTGGTAACGAACGTAATACTGCAACATGAAATAGACTGGAACAGCTTGCAGGCTAGATAGACGGGACTAAGTTTGCGTGAAAATGTTGTCCCGTCACTCAGGCGAAATATCAAACTTCATACTAATTGAATATTATCACCATTCGACTGTACAAACGTCATTTTATATTACTTACATTTCAGCTTTAAGCCATTATCAGGAAAACCATGAACTCAATTTTTGTAAAAATGCATAGAAAGTGAGAAGGACGAAACTTTAATATCAGTGTGCAATTCCAAAGTCATACTGAAAATTATCGAAATAATATGCGCTGGATACAATTCAACTTCATTAAGTGAAGTCATCGTTACTTTGTTGAACTAGATGTCCCACCTTGTAGATAAGTACGAAGTAGTCCAATTGGTCCCAGTTTCTCAATGTTACAGGTAATTCTGTTTTCTCTACGGAGGAATGATCTTAGTATACTGTAGCGAAAGTTTTCTTTCAGATGTTAATGAATTTGATTATTCTTCCCGTATTGTTAGCGTGAATGATAAGTCACCATTGAAACGTTGTTCCTTTGCAAATTAGTCACTCGTGACAGGGAGAACAGTGTCGACTAGTTAAATAGAGATGCCCCGATTTCTGCCAACGAAGCGGTAAGAGGATGTACGAGACAAGGGGAACAACACGTATGCTCCTAAGAATTGTGAAATACTGGTACTGCACTGTAAACAGAAAATAAAGAGGAAAAAAATCACGTTATAGAAATAACTTCCCGTAAATTTTCCAGCGCTGTGCTTCACAGAAAGTGATTGTGGCGAGTGTTGATAATCCTGAACGCAGAGCGAAGCAGTACAAAAGTTGATGACGTGAGGCTGCGTCTGGTCTGGGTTGGGCGCGAACAATTCGCAACTCCCCGCGAAGACTCTCTCTCTCTCTCTCTCTCTCTCTCTCTCTCTCTCTCTCCTCTCTCTCTGGTCTACTGCACCTTACATTGCGTCACCGTCAAACCTGGACTGTTGCCCGTGTCCGTGAAAACACACACACACACACACCACACACCTACCTACGCGCTTCTAAAGGACACAAAGATACTCCAAAAGATCTTTTAATGCCTAAAGCACTGCGTAGTACCAAATACCAAAAATCTAAAATAATACGTATTGATAGAAACTCATAGTAAGCTTGCGAATTAAAAATGTCGCATATCGCATTAGGAGCGTTCTTCCTTCATGAGGTGCCTTTTATGAAAACAGTATGTAAAAAAATTTTGCTTTTTAATGTAGATGACAAACGATTTCGTGTCATGTGTAAGACAAATGTGCCTCCCTTCCCAGTGACGCAGTAGCTGCCTCAGGAATCCACTGCCTCGTATGTTCTTCGTAACCAGCATTTAACAGTTGCTATTCCTTTCTGCCTTCCGTGGAATTGTGAAACTCAGAGCAAAGTGAGTTTCGAGTAATATTTCCGGATTAAACCATACAGTTAATTTCTAGATCAGAATTTTCTTTGTAAGAGTTCGTCAGATTTTATACAGCGTTAAGGTTCACATTTCAGTAAAAATCCTCCAACAATGGCTTCATAACACAGGTCTTTCTATCAGCACCAAAATGATCAGGGAGTCTTAGCTCACGATGCAATTTGATCTAAATCGAAGTTTATGCTAAGTGCCGAATTACTTGTTTCACATTGTTTTCTCGTGTTTAGAACCACTGCATTACAATACTAAACTCTGCAGCCAATCTGAGAGATATTCTTGAAGAATCAATCCTACCAAGATCGCTAGCAAATCTTATTATTACTATGGCCTGTTTAGACAGATTTACGCTGTCATCATCTGATCTGTCAAAGCCGGTAATAGTGATAAAAAATTGCTAGCGGTCTTAGCAGACTTGACTCTTAAAGAACAATAAAAATTTTAGATGGCCCACGACTGACGCAATGTCACACAAGAGTGTTTTAGCTTTTGGTATTTCAAGCAGTGTGAACACCAACTTAAAAATTTTAATTACTTTCGTATGCTGGGAAACGGCTTTACTTTTTTTGTAGCACAATGATATCTTCGCGGAATAATTGGATTCGTGCAGACGAGAGAAGCACACAAGCATATTCATACCGAACAAACTGGTCAAACAACACAAAGAAAACCTGCGAGAAACTTGCGCTCTCTTCATTTCCACGAAAGCAGCCTTTAGAGTAAACTACAAATATGAAAAATGTGGAACTGTAAAAGGTTAGTGAAAGGTTACACTAGCTGATACACAACGCTGCTATGATAGGGTTAGTCACGCTACTTATCAACTGATTGCTGTTGATTAAAAAGTATAATGTAACAAACACATAATGTTAACCATAAGAAAAGTAGTTGTCAGAGTTTCGCTAAATGGTGGAAACTAAATATAGCTTCGTAGTTTATAAACTGTAGACGAGCATTTCTTAGTGCAGTTTATACGCTTAAGTATGCAAGGCTCTTTCCTTTGTTTCATGTATTTACACGCAACATACATCGTTCAAAATTCGTTGTGGTTCAAAAGTTGGCGAAAAAAGGAAAATAGTTTCATCTTTAAAAGTAACCAGATGATGAACTCAGAGTTCGAAGTGAGAAACAACAGGGTACAGTAATACTGAGCACGCAATTTGTTCGAGCCGTCTGTAGCAAGAATGTGTTAAATTGAAATAAGATTTGATAATAGTTAACCAACTCTCCACTTTCCTGTCGATTACGTCGCGATTTATTAGGTTATATAAGTATCGCTAACGTCAGACTATTGTGACGTGGTGGTACAACTGGTGTAACAAAATATGCGGACTGTCAAAAGATTATTGCTCAAGCACTCTGTGGCACGAGCAGATCACATTAGACCGTTTATTTTTCATTCATGTGCACTAAACACGACTAGTAGGTCATCCGAATAATGGAAAATCGGGAAATTCAGAAAAAATTGTGACATGATTGAAATGCAATACACACGCTACATTGATGTTCACTTAAATTACATACTTTCAGTTATATTTTGAGCAGATATTGAAGAGTTTCATTCACTGGAATATATTTTTTTGGAACCAGATGCGTATGATGTTCGGATGCTGCACTGTCACGTGGGCATTTCGCTAGCATTAGTTCGGCCACAGTTTTTTCCGCCTAGCGTTCCAAATAAACAATTTTATTGACCAGCTGCGTTTTTGCCTCTTTCTCACATACTTATCTGAGAGTGAGCATAGACTTAAGCAGCTAATCCATCGTTATTACCATCAACTTTTAACACCTAGACTCTTTCCAAATGGTTAAATACCAAAATGAGCAGCAATGTTCAATAATTCTCCTTATCCCTCATGTGCAGCCCATATAACGTTCTTGTGCAGGGATATTACCACCAACATCTTATCTACTGTCATTTGGTAGCTAGAAGAAAGTCACTAGAGGTTAAAAGAGTCACTAGAGTTGAGATTAGTTTTCGATGACATTCATTCAGGCACTTACAGCGTATGAAGATGGCGAGTGTTTTAGAAAGCAAGAGTACAGCTTACAGGCCACCACCGTGCTCACAGCCACATATTGAAGGGACGGGTGAGGTGGCCAGCTTTTCCCAATGCGGACCATGTTGGTTCCGGGTCGTATGTGCTCCACCTGGCTCACTGGCCTTTGCGGCTCCCAGTCCCAACTGTTGAATAATCCAGCAGCAGGCGGTCACACTCCCGTCTGCAATGGTGGTGTGCAACACGAGTCGGTCGTCGTCTCTTGTTTTCTCACCGCACACATCGTGGTACATTACTTGATAACTGCAGTACGGATTTCTATATTCTTGATACGTCAGGTACACATGTATTTTGAAAAATTGTATGTTACTGGCTTCAGTGCTTACTGCGGTTTTTGTACCAAAACGTTGAACGACTCTTTGTATTGTTTTTACCCTTACAGACCTGAATTATTTTTCTGGAAGAAGAAATATTTTTCTTTATGCTCTAATGCCCTTAAATTTTTCCGTGATTTTTAGATGCAAGATTTATACACATGTACCTGTGTTCAAAATAAACTTTGGACACTTGGCTCCTTTATATGGACTAAGATAATTAATTTTGAAACATTCACTGGTGTAATAAATAAACTGACCATTCAATAATAAGCATGCAAAATAACAAAGTTCAGTTTAACATGGAATATAACCAACCATCCACTTCCATGTATTCTAACGGGCACACGCTGCTGCGTACTGCTACGTTCACTTGTTGATATTTTTATAGTTATGCCCAATAGGTGGCAGCGCTTGGGCATTGTGAACGGGTTCCACATCAACAAATGTGGTCATACGGATTCCATTGAGGAAACATATCCGCTGCAGCTAATACACAACAAATGTTACTGTACAGTATTGTGGCCAGAGGTTCTGAAAGAGTTAAGAACTCGAACAGTTAAAGCTGAATTTTTTGGTTTTATTATGGCGCCGAAAGTAAGTTTCAAGATTCCTTTTGCAATCGTCTATGGGTTGTTTCTAGATAGGACTTGTGACAAACGGCAACGCGACTTCCAGTGGTGGATAAGTTGTACAGAAAATTGTACGCATCTGTTCCGTTAATTACCACGTGAAGTTGTAACTTGCGGAATGTATCACTAATATGGACAAGGTACTTCTCATTTAAGTGTGATACATAGACTCCCGGCCGGCCGGTGTGGCCGAGCGGTTCTAGGCGCTTCAGTCTGGAACCGCGCGACCGCTACGCTCGCAGGCTCAAATCCTGCCTCGGGCATGGATGTGTCATGTCGTTAGGTTAGTTAGGTTTAAGTCGTTCTAAGTTCTAGGGGACTGATGACCTCAGATGTTAAGTCCCATAAGTGCTCAAAGCCATTTGAACCATAGACCCCCGTCGTCAGATGGCACCACCCTGCCTAACCTAGCGGCAGGATCACACCAGGTGAGGGTAGAGCCTCCAAGCATTTCTTACTGAGGTCATTGCCCTTGTGGGTGAATTGGTAGTATTACAGGAGCGTTTCCACTCAAAAAGAAACAAATTCCTGGCGAGACACTTAAGTACAACAGGTACTCTAATTGCGCAAGTAGTAATTTACGTAAGGTTGCGCGTGGAGGGCGAAGTTGAATGACCCGCAAAAGTAAGTTGTATATTGCAATACATCCTTCCCTAGATAACCAGGTGGCAAGCTTGCTTACCTCATCTCTTCTAAAGCTGCTTCAGTGTCTCTACAGAGTTTCTTTTCTTTAGGCCGCGGCTCCCAACATGCGATTTAAGGACACTTGATTTTTTAGTGCATCTAGGGAGTTCTACGACGATGCTACGATAGAGCCTCGATACATAGGATACTGCCTTACGTACTAAGTCAAACCAAAATGAATAAAATGCATCTTCACAGTCAATCTGATATTGGAGCAAGTCTGAACTCATTACTTGTTGTAACGACTGCACTATCAGATTAAAGCCTTTAGAGCAGCATAATATTAACGAAGTTATGTGCTGTGTGTCTGTCCCCGTGTATCTTCAGTTCAAATCATCGCACCATTCAAAAAATTTTGGGATATTTTCTTGAGTGAAATGTAGTAGTCGTGTTCACAACCTGGATGGTAGCCCTAGACTTTGTACAAACGTTTCCTGAGCAAAAGCTAAACTAATTTTTAATGAAACAAAGTAACCACTATAATGGACACACGTTGCTTGCACGAAGGCTAATTCGACACAGTATTAGATACCCTGTTCCCCGCGTACCCGCGCACAGCGTACTTTCCCGATTGGTCGTTTACGTCGACTAATCACCTGCAACATTACCTTAATAATATTGTGAATTTTTAAGATACAATTTTAATAACAGAAATTGGTTATATAGGCACCAGAGAGGATAGTCTTGAGCATTGCCAGATTGGGTTCTTCAATACACTGCGGTAAGAAAGATCCTCCACGAAGGGATTGTCCGAATGGGACGGAAGTCGATAGATGTGATCTACATGTATAGGTAAACAAATGATCAAAATTTCAGAAAGAATAGATTTATTCAGTAGAGAGAGCTTTACAAATCGAGCAAGTCAATAACGTGTCTGTCAACCGCCGTTATTCGGCTTGGCATTGGCTGGTAATGGCTGGATGTTTTCCGAGGGATAGCGTGCCGAGTTCTGTCCAACTGGCGCGTAAGATCGTCAATCCTGAGCTAGTTGAAAAGTCCTGCCCTTAATGCTACAAAATTTCTCAATTAAGGAGAGATCCTGCGACATCGCTGGTCAAGGTAGGGTTCGGCAAGGTTGGAGACAAGCAGAAGACCCTCTCGCTGTGTGCGGGAGGGCATTATCTTGCTGAAAAGTAAGGTCAGGGTGGCTTGCCAGGGAGGGCAAGAAACTGGGGCGTAGAATATCGTCGGCACACCACTGCACTAGAAGTGTGCCGCGGATTACAACCAAAGGGATAACGAAATTAGACCGCAGGCCATTACACCTGCTTGTCAGACTGTATGGCCTTGATGGTCAAAGGTGCTCAGCTCACAGTGGGACTAATCACTGAAGACAGTAGTATCCATTCACTGAGATTCCTGGACGACTGTGCTACACAATACCGCAAACGGCCTTGTTGCTGCACAGCGGTCAACGGTTGTCGGCGGATGGGGCGCTGTGAACTCAGTCCCTTTTCTGTGAGCCGCCTGTTCATGGTCCTTGTGGTCACTAAACCACCAGTTGCATTTTCGGATCGATGATGATGATGATTGTCTGGCTCTGAGACCCTCTCTGATGACTGCTCTGTCCTTCCGTTCTGTCGTTTCTCTAGGTCCGCCGCTTCCTCCTTGACCAAGTGTTTGGCCACAGTTTACCAATTCCTGCAAACATCGCCTAATAGTAGCATCGCTCCTGCCCAAATATCGACCGATTCGCCGATTATTACAATCGGTTTCTTTGGAATCAAACTAGCCGTCCTCCCTCAAATGCTGACATTTACATACATTGTTCACGCACTTCTCTAAGACGCAGAGTTTCTGTCCAACTGAGTACACGTAATGAAATTGGCAAAAATTTTATGCCCTGGTATCGACAGGTCCTCTATCTTCTATGCTTTCCAGCTGCGTGGTAGAATAGCGCTGCAGCATTGCACATTCATGCAAGGGCCGCAAAAGCTTAAAATTTTCCAATTTCCATCGATACCTGAGTGAATATAAATATGTGAACAATTTGCATAACCCTTTCGTGGTGTTTTTTTTTTGTTTAGTTTAAATAATAATGCCAGAAGTTACGCATATTGGCTCCAAATGTGATAAGATATCCCCTGTCATCTGTCGTCGCCGAAGAACAACTCAGCCTATTATCATCGCTTTCCCATACTCTCGGTCCACATATTACGACCATCTGTCACTTGTAACCCATCTTTACTACCAGCTCGCATAGCTACACCAGTAAATGCAGTTACATACCACATAATATACCGTGGACCGCGATGTGGCATAAACGCCACAACCTCTTCCATTGTGTCTGTGTGCAGGCCGACGCAGTTGTGAGGTTTGCTTGTGGAACACGGAGCGGTAAGCGCAGGTAACGCAGGTCGTCGAACAAGTGTCGGACGTGGAGCTGTGCGGTGCAGATAAGGTGCACAGATAATCGGGGGAGAAATCGGCGCGTGCGTCCGCAGATGCTGGCGGTGGCGTGGCACGGCGGTCCGGTTCGCCCTAACTCCGCTGCGCCGTGCTTTCGCTGTCTGATCGGCTTTCACTGGCCGCGCCACAGCAAGGCACGGCTACATGCCGACCTCGCAAATGTCGGGGCGTTCGCACGCCTCCATTAGGCTCTCATTGTCTAGACGAGACCTAGCCGCCGCTGACGCCGCCGCTGCTGCTGCCCGCTGAGGCAGGGAACCCGCGAGAGATCTTGCAACTCACGGTTGACTGTAGTGCGTTGCCGTTCGTGGTAGACTGCATGAAGCGGCCAACAGATTAAGCCAGTGGACGTCAAACTGCGGCCCGTATGAAGTATTGCTGCTGCCCGCTGTTCTCATCTCTGTTCAATATGAATTTAGCTACCAACAGCCGAATCCTAAAGTCAACTAACGTTAAAAGCATCTTCATCTATTTTCCTTCCCAGTAACGAACAAAAATGCTTAAGGAGATAGTAATAAAATTTTATTCACTTCTGAAAACGTTTAGAATCTGCACGTCACTGACGATCTATTACATGAATGCGTGGCGACTATTCTTTCGGACACGTCCGAAATAACACACCCCACGCATTCATATAATTGATTGGCCTCGATGAGCAATGAATCCACTACCTTCGGTGCGGATCAACATTAACGTTCGACCTGCTGTGGGAATCTCAAACTAGCGCGAGTGGAGGGCATGGAAGGGGACTGTGGATAGGTGCCGCTGGGTGCGAGTGTGGGTCGGCCGTGGGGCGTGCAGACATGGTCCCCGCATTTGCGACAAACACTGTTCCGGGTGGTGCAGTGGTTACCGCAACTGCCTAGTAAGCAGTCCTGGTTCGAGTCCCAGCCCGGCACATACTTTCGATCGTCGCCGCTGACTCGCATGAAGTCCCGATGGCCGGCCAGTGTGGCCGAGCGGTTCTAGGCGCTTCAGTCTGGAACCGCGCGACCGCTACGGTCGCAGGTTCGAATCCTGCCTCGGGCATGGATGTGTGTGATGTCCTTAAGTTAGTTAGGTTTAACTAGTTCTAAGTTCTAGGAAGGCAAGGACCCGTGGTCTAGGGGTAACGTCAGACAGAAATCAGATACTGGATTGTAAGGCGTACCCAGGAGCAGATATAGACTCAGATCACAACATAGTAGTGATGAAGAGTAGGCTGAAGTTCCAGACATTAGTCAGGAAGAATCAATACGCAAAGAAGTGGGATACGGAAGTACTAAGGAATGATGAGATACGTTTGAAGTTCTCTAACGCTATAGATACAGCAATAAGGAATAGCGCAGTAGGCAGTACAGTTGAAGAGGAATGGACATCTCTAAAAAGGGCCATCACAGAAGTTGGGAAGGAAAACATAGGTTCAAAGAAGGCAGCTGCGAAGAAACCGTGAGTAACAGAAGAAATACTTCAGTTGATTGATGAAAGGAGGAAGTACAAACATGTTCCGGGAAAATCAGGAACACAGAAATACATGTCGCTGAGGAATGAAATAAATAGGAAGTGCAGGGAAGCTAAGACGAAATGGCTGCAGGAAAAATGTGAAGACATCGAAAAAGATATGATTGTCGGAAGGACAGACTCAGCATACAGGAAAGTCAAAACAACCTTTGGTGACATTAAAAGCAACGGTGGTAACATTAAGAGTGCAGCGGGAATTCCACTGTTAAATGCAGAGGAGAGAGCAGATAGGTGGAAAGAATACATTGAAAGCCTCTATGAGGGTGAAGATTTGTCTAATGTGATAGAAGAAACAGGAGTCGATTTAGAAGAGATAGGGGATCCAGTATTAGAAACGGAATTTAAAAGAGCTTTGGAGGACTTACGGTCAAATAAGGCAGAAGGGATAGATAACATTCCATCAGAATTTCTAAAATCATTGGAGAAGTGGCAACAAAACGACTATTCACGTTGGTGTGTAGAATATATGAGTCTGGCGATATATCATCTGACTTTCGGAATAGCATCATTCACACAATTCCGAAGACGGCAAGAGCTGACAAGGGCGAGAATTATCGCACAATCAGCTTAACAGCTCATGCATCGAAGCTGCTTACAAGAATAATATGCAGAAGAATGGAAAAGAAAATTGAGAATGTGCTAGGCGACGATCAGTTTGGCTTTAGGAAAAGTAAAGGGACAAGAAAGGCAATTCTGACGTTACGGCTAATAATGGAAGCAAGGCTAAAGAAAAATCAAGACACTTTCATAGGATTTGTCGACCTGGAAAAAAGCGTTCGACAATATAAAACAGTGCAAGCTGTTAGAGATTCTGAAAAAAGTAGGGGTAAGCTATAGGGAGAAACGGGTCATATACAACATGTACAAAACCAAGAGGGAATAATAAGAGTGGACGATGAAGAACGAAGTGCTCGTATTAAGAAGGGTGTAAGACAAGACTGTAGCCTTTCGCCCCTACTCTTCAATCTGTACATCGAGGAAGCAATGATGGAAATAAAAGAAAGGTTCGGGAGTGGAATTAAAATACAAGGTGAAAGGATATCGATGATACGATTCGCTGATGACATTGCTATCCTGAGTGAAAGTGGTGAAGAATTAAATGATCTGCTGAACGGAATGAACAGTCTAATGAGTACACAGTATGGTTTGAGAGTAAATCGGAGATAGACGAAAATAATGAGAAGTAGTATAAATGAGAACAGCGAGAAACTTATCAGGATTGATGGTCACGAAGTCAATGAAGTTAAGGAATTCTGCTACCTAGGCAGTAAAATAACCAATGACGGACGAGCAAGGAGGACATCAAAAGCAGACTCGCTATGGCAAAAAAGGCATTTCTGGCCAAGAGAAGTCTACTAATATCAAATACCGGCCTTAATTTGAGGAAGAAATTTCTGAGGATGTACGTCTGGAGTACAGCATTGTATGGTAGTGAAACATGGACTGTGGGAAAACCGGAACAGAAGAGAATTGAAGCATTTGAGATGTGGTGCTATAGACGAATGTTGAAAATTAGGTGGACTGATAAGGTAAGGAATGAGGAGGTTCTACGCAGAATCTGAGAGGACGGAATATGTGGAAAACACTGATAAGGAGAAGGGACAGGATAATAGGACATATGCTAAGACATGAGGGAATGACTTCCATGGTACTAGAGGGAGCTGTAGAGGGCAAAAACTGTAGTCCCATAGTGCTCAGAGCCATTTGAACCATTTGAAAGTCCCGATGCAGCTGATATTAGTGAGTTTTCTTTCTTCCCCAATCCCCTTCAATTTACTAAGGATCAACACTCGACTCCTGTCACTTCATCCCGCGAAAGCCAGTTGCTGTCCAACCGGCACACAGCAATTTAAGATTGTTCCCTACATTGGAGGATTTCAGTATAAACACGGCTTATCACTGTGAGCAGCAAGTACAGGCAATAGCTGCGAATGGTAAGTATGTACGTACTCTTTACTGGTAACGAATATACATTTCCATTTGTAACACGTTCTGATGTTTAATAGCTTCTGAACAACGGTAACTTATAAACCAGTAAATAATAAATCTTCAAGATTTGCAAGTGTTGGCTGTACTTGATACCTTAGTCGGATCAAAAATATTCTGCAGAAATTGTGGCAAGCATGCGGAAACATAGCCGGTCACCTCGGAGGCGAAGCAGGGTAAGGGAACTTGATAGGGCGAATGCTTTCGTGTCATTTTTCCAGTGTCAACTCACGGGCTTCCGTGCATCAGCTGGTATAGTCCAAATTTCACTGAAAGTAAAACGGATTGGTGACCGCACGTATTACAAACGGTCATCTTCGAACGCGGCACGTATTTGTAGCAATAAATATGAAATTAAGCCTGTTGGAATACAACGCAATGAGCAGCAGAAAAATGACATTCAAAAGACTTGGTAAACATGTATGATCGTCTCTCAAATTGCATAATGGGGTTAAATATAATAGCTGTTATTTATCACTCAATCATCTGCTCACACAGGCAGTACCACACCACTTCGTCAGGCAATTACGTGTCACAACAATGGAGACGCTGACAACGGTAGCGATCTGAAACAGAACTGTCCACACTAACAATAAGTATTCCGATTGGGAACGACTTTTATCGGTCGGTACTTAGAGCCCGATGGCAAACGTACTGCGGCATTAGTATATCTAGTCTAAAGAGGGCTCATAACATACTAATTTATATAGTTAACAAATTCATCATAATATCGATACATGTGCGGCCGTAGGAGCCGCGTCACATTTAGTATTTTCCCTCGAACGAAAAAGTTTGGTGACGGTTGAGTCAAACAACTGGCGTCCGAAAGCTAAGACTGGTTGCGTTTCGTAGCACGTTATCAATAGCGTAAAACATTTATTCGGTACGTTATTTTGACTTACCATAAAACTATAAAGATGTGACGTGTAAAACACAAAAAATACTCAAACAAATATTTGAAGGTATTAACTAGTAAAATGCTAGGAGTAATGGTACGCATTTACAGACGTCGTTACAGTTTCATGGCGCCTGTAAATCCAAGGAGCTGGAAAACTCGCTCGGGTTTTGTTTGTGTGAGAGATATGAAAAATAGCCCGTCATCTGCTGAAAACTTGCCGTTCACTTTCGTCAGCACTAATTTTACGTGCTCTTTCTATACTGAAGAACCAAAGAAACCGGATACACCTGCCTAATATCATGTAGGGCCCCCGAGAGAAAGGATGCTTACGTACGTGTCACCTATACAGAGTCGTATGTAGACGTATCAGGAGTCCCATATCACCCCAACTGCACACGCCGTATTCCATTAGAGCCTCCATTAGCATGACAGTCCCCTGCTGACATGCAGGGTCCATGGATTCATGAGGTGGTCTCCATACCTGTACACATCCATCCGCTCGATACAATGTGAAACGAGACTCGTCCGACCAGGCAACATGTTTCCAGTCATCAACAGTCCAATGTCGATGTTGACGGGCCCAGGCGAGGCGTAAAGCTTTGTGTCGTGCAGTCATCAAGGGCACATGAGTGGGCCTTCGGCTCCGAAAGCCCATAACGATGATGTTTCGGTGAATGGTTCTCACGCTGAAACTTGTTGATGGCCCAGCACTGAAACCTGCAGCGAATTGCGCAAGGGTTGCACTTCTGTGACGTTGAACGATTCTCTTCAGTCGTCGTTGGTCCCGTTCTTGCAGGATCTTCGTCCGGCCGCAGCGACGACGGAGATTTGATGTTGTTACCGGATTCTTGATATTCACGGTGCTCTCCTGAAATGGTCATACGGGATAATCCCCCACATCAGCTCGTGAGCCGACTGTAACTCCACATTCAAATTAGCTTAAATCTTGGTAACTTGCTATTGTAGCAACAGTAACAGATGTAACAAGTATGCCAGACGCTTGGTTTATATAGGCATTGCCAACCGCAGCCCCGTATTGTGCTTGTTTACATCTGTTTATTTGAATACGCATACCTATACAAGTTTCTTTCTCGCTTCAGTGTGTTTCGCGTTGCTTGATAGTGTCACCGCCATATGTCTAATGTGCTCAAGATGTTCACCAGTAGTCTTACAATTGAATTTCGTCGTGCCCTCTTTCTTCGTAATGGTACTTCCGTGCATTTACGCAAATTTGTTTACTCAACGTGGATTTTTCAGGTCCTTCCCAATTTCCTCAGAGTCGTCAGAGTAGGTACTACCCCACTGGAACAGCTTCACAGTAAACAACCTTGCAGTGCTACCGATGCCGTACGATAAAGTATTTACGTATAGTCAGAACATCAGATGTCCTGTTATGCCTCCTTGGTCGCAGTCGATGATACTTCAGTTCCTGCAAATCATTCCATCCAGCATAATGCTTCGACCGTGTACTGTTTGTGGGGCGGCGTGTGGATTTCGGCTACCTTCGCCGTTCTTACAAACAACCTGAAAACGACTTTTGCATTCAGCCACAAAGCGATTGAGAACATCCTGGCCATAATTTCCAGTCTGCAAGTCCTAATTCTTCTTGTGCTGACAGAAAGAAACAGTTTTGAGTTCTTACTGATTAATATAAATGAGTAATGAGTAAAAGTTGGCACACACAAATAATAATAATAATAATAATAATAATAATAATAATAATAATAATAAACCCCGTGGAGGCCCGGGAAAAGAATAGGCCTCCGGTATGTTCTGCCAGTCGTAAAAGGCGACGAAAAGAACAAACCACTAATAGGGCTAACCCCCCCCCCCCTTTTAGTGTGATTAGTTGGTTCAGGACAGAACTAAAGAAGCCTCGGACAAGCCCCGTCATGGTCGGGGACGACGCTTGAACCTTATGCCCGCCCACAATGATAACGACACTGCTAGCCAACTGGAAAATGATTTAAATCCAAATAGAGGTGTTTCGCAGGATATGCTTCCTGCAACCACCCTAGAAGGAAAACAAAGACAGAGGATGAGATGGTCAGATGAAGTTAATCGACACCTCATGTTCTGTTATTACCAAGCAACAAACCTAGGAACCAACACAACTGGATACAGATCACAAGTATACACAACATTTATTGCCAGATACCCAGAATTAAAATTTTTAACAGAACAACGACTAGCTGATCAGATCCGTGTAATAATAAAAAATAACAGGATACCCCAGTCAGAATTAGAAAACATCATACAACAATTACAACAAATACTGGAACAAAATAACGTGCAATCAGAAGAAGAAGAAAATACAGTAATGGACTCAAACATCCCAGAGCAAAACAAACAAAGAACAACACGCATCAATTAAACAATCAGAGCAAAACGAAATCTTACGACAGGCAACAGAACAAGCACAAATAGAACACGAAGTGACACACATGTTAGATATAGAAGAAAAATTTCAGCTGACATATATAGAATACAAAGACACAAATACAGACATTAGACCATTCTTGCATAGACCGCCAAATAACCCACAAGTCGAAAGAACAATAAAAACTATCAACACAATCATACACAACAAAATAAATGACAACACAACTATGGAAGAGTTACAGCTACTGGTTTATATAGGAGCACTCACTACACTAAATATACACACTAGGCAGAGATCAGAACCAACCAACCCCCCTGCGGGTCCGGGGATTAGAATAGGCCCGCGGTATTCCTGCCTGTCGTAAGAGGCGACTAAAAGGAGTCTCAAATGTTTTGGCCTTAATGTGATGGTCCCCCTTGGGGTTTGACCTCCATTTTTCAAAATTCTACAGAAGTACGAGCCTTTTGGGGAAGGACACCTTACATGGTGTACCACTGGTCCTAAGTGCACTAAGACCTTGGCACTCAGCATTGCACCGGCGTTGTCACCATACCCATTATTCCTTAAATTGGGCCTAAACGCCTGATGGGTTGTCCACGTTACGCCCATAGTGCCTCTCCATCTGCACCAGCGATCATGATGGACTTTCCATGGCACCAGAAATCCAGCACGGTAGCCAGCCCGTTGTGGTGGGGTCGTCATGTACCCTCTAGGTTGTAGCCCCCTGACAACACAGGGATCGTACTGCCGATACCTGAGCTGCACCCTCCCCACGTTGGCCAAGGAGTAGATGCCCGTCTCCTTGGGGCATCAGGACTCCCGGCAATGGTCATCCTGCCAGGTGGCCCTTGCTGCGGCTGGGTGGCGCCCGTGGGGAGAGCCCCTGGTCGGAGTGGGTGGTATCGGGGCGGACGTTTCGCACATGAAACGTCAACATGTATCAGGTCGCTCTGCGGCCGAGTCTTCCAAAAGAAAAGGTACCGTTTCTAGTTCTGGTTCTCCTGCCCTTTCCCCCTTGGCCACTCCATGGGAGGAGGGACAGGCCCGCCGGCTTGGGGCGAAGTACTTCCCCCGCTATTTGGTCTGTTCTCGAACAGATGGGGGGACGTTCGCCACCTCCAAGCCCATGTTCTTTGTTCAACACATTGAGGACGTCTTCGGGGAAATCGAGGCTCTCAGCAAGATGAGATCAGGGTCCATTCTTATCAAGACCACCTCTGCCACACAATCGGCGGCACTCCAGGCGTGCGACCGCCTAGGGGACATCCCAGTCTCCATTGTCCCACATCTGGCACTCAATAGGACGCAGGGGGTCATTTTTCATCGTGACCTCCTGCTACAATCTGATGAGGAGCTCAGGGCCAACCTGGAGCGCCGCGGCGTGCATTTCGTCCGGCGAGTCCAGCGCGGCCCCAAGGACCGTCGCATCGACACCGGGGCCTTTATCCTCGCCTTCGAGGGGGACGTTCTCCCGGAGAAGGTAAAGGTGATGTGCTACCGGTGCGACGTGCGACCTTACGTCCCGCCTCCTATGCGCTGTTTTAGGTGTTTGCGCTTTGGGCACATGTCGTCCCGGTGTGAGGCTGAGCCCCTTTGTGGCGACTGTGGACGTCCTCTTCGTGAGGAACATACTTGCACCCCACCACCTCGGTGCCCTAATTGTCCTGGCGTCCACTCGCCTAGGTCCCCGGACTGCCCCGCCTATCAGAAGGAGAAAAAGATACAGGAACTCAAAACTTTGGATCGGCTCTCTTATTCTGAGGCCAGGAAGAAGTATGACCGCCTTCATCCCGTGTCACTGGCCACTTCGTTTGCCTCAGTTGTGTCCACTCCTTCCGCTGTATCCTCACCTCTATCCTGTCCCCCCTCCGCCTCCTCTGCCCGTCAGGGGGCTCTGCCTCCGCCTCCCAAATCCCTCCCTTCCAAATCCTCCTCCCCCGCGGCCCCCACCCCCCCTGCCCCAGGGGCCACCCTTCCTCCTCCTCCTCCCCCCACGCCACCTGAGAAGCGATCCTCTTCTCAGGCGTCCATCGGGGAAACGTTCCGGACCCCAGCTTCCGAGGTCCGGCGTTCCAAAACGGACCCCGCGCGTGAGGACCTTCTTCGGGTCCAGCCCACCATCCCTGTGCCTCCTCGGCCTTCCAAGAAGGCCTCCAAGAAGAAATCTCTATCCCCCTCTCCACCCCGGCGCGTTTCATCTGACGCTTCATCCGTGAGTCGCTGCTCCCGGCCGTCCTCAGTTTCGCCGGGACGCTCTGCTGCCAGGCGTTCCGCCGGCCTTTTGTCGGCAAATGATGCGGCCCCTCCTACACAATCAGGGACAGCGGCCGCAGCTGGCGACGAGTCGATGGAACCGGATCCGCCTGCCGTCAGTTGTAGCGTTGTTGCCTCGCAACCTGGCCCTCCGCAGCCATCGAGGTGACCAGCTCTTCCCCGTCTCGTTCCCCCAACTTTTTGACTAGCAATGGCGTTGTTTCATTGGAACATAAGGGGTATTCGATCTAATCGGGAGGAATTACAACTGCTCCTCCGCCTGCACTGTCCGCTCGTCCTTGGTCTCCAGGAAACCAAGTTGCGCCCGACTGACCGTATTGCCTTTTCCCACTATACCTTGGAGCGGTATGACCTCGCCCCTGTGGACGGTATCCCAGCTCATGGTGGGGTCATGTTGCTCGTTCGGGACGATGTATATTACCATCCCATCCCATTGACCACCCCACTCCAAGCAATAGCTATCCGCATTACTCTTTCTGCTTTTACTTTTTCCGTTTGTACCGTCTACACTCCACCGTCATCTGCTGTTAGTCGGGCTGACATGATGCACCTGATCGATCAGCTTCCCCCGCCGTTCTTATTGTTTGGCGACTTCAATGCCCATCATCCCCTTTGGGGCTCTCCTGCATCCTGTCAAAGAGGCTCACTCTTGGCGGATGTCTTCAACCATCTCAATCTTGTCTGCCTCAATACCGGCGCCCCGACTTTCCTCTCGGACTCTACTCATACCTACTCCCACTTGGACCTCTCGATCTGTTCTACCACTCTTGCCTGTCGGTTCGAGTGGTATGTCCTTTCTGACACCTATTCGAGCGACCACTTCCCCTGTGTCGTTCGTCTCCTGCACCACACCCCATCCCCACGTCCTTCGCGCTGGAACATACTGAAAGCTGACTGGGGACTTTACTCCTCCCTGGCGACCTTTCCGGACCGCGATTTTTCCAGTTGTGACAGTCAGGTCGAATACCTCACGGCTGTTATTATCAATGCTGCCGAACGTTCCATACCTCGTACTACTTCTTCTTCATGTCGCGTTTCCGTCCCCTGGTGGAACGAGGCTTGTAGGGACGCTATCCGTGCTCGACGACGTGCTTTACGCACCTTTCGCCGCCATCCTACGTTGGCGAATTGTATTGAATACAAACGACTCCGAGCGCAATGCCGTAGAGTCATCAAAGACAGCAAAAAAGCTTGCTGGGCCTCTTTCACGAGCTCCTTTACCAGTTTTACTCCCTCTTCCGTTGTTTGGGGTAGCCTGCGCCGGCTGTCGGGCATTAAGGCCCACTCCTCAGTACCTGGCCTGACCTCAGGTAATGAGGTCCTTGTTGATCCTGTGGCTGTCTCCAACGCCTTTGGCCGCTTTTTCGCGGAGGTTTCAAGCTCCGCCCATTACCATCCTGCCTTCCTTCCCAGGAAAGAGGCAGACGAGGCTCGGCGACCTTCCTTCCACTCGCTGAATCTGGAGACTTACAATGCCCCCTTTACTATGCGGGAACTCGAACGTGCGCTTGCACTGTCCCGGTCCTCTGCTCCGGGGCCAGATGCCATTCACGTTCAGATGCTGGCCCACCTTTCTCCGGCGGGCAAAAGCTTCCTTCTTCGTACCTACAATCGCGTCTGGACCGAAGGTCAGGTCCCCATGTGTTGGCGTGACGCCGTTGTTGTTCCTATACCCAAACCCGGGAAGGATAGACACCTTCCTTCTAGTTACCGCCCCATTTCTCTTACAAGCTGTGTCTGTAAGGTGATGGAGCGCATGGTTAATGCTCGGTTAGTTTGGATTCTTGAATCTCGACGACTACTTACTAATGTCCAATGCGACTTTCGTCGCCGCCGCTCCGCTGTTGACCACCTTGTGACCTTGTCGACATTCATCATGAACAACTTTTTGCGAAGGCGCCAAACGGTAGCCGTGTTCTTCGACTTGGAGAAGGCTTATGATACCTGTTGGAGAGGAGGTATCCTCCGCACTATGCACAAGTGGGGCCTACGCGGTCGTCTGCCCCTTTTTATTGATTCTTTTTTAACGGATCGAAAGTTTAGGGTACGTGTGGGTTCCGTATTGTCCGACGTCTTCCTCCAGGAGAACGGAGTGCCTCAGGGCTCCGTCTTGAGCGTAGCCCTTTTTGCCATCGCGATCAATCCAATTATGGATTGCATTCCACCTAATGTCTCAGGCTCTCTCTTTGTCGATGACTTCGCGATCTACTGCAGTGCCCAGAGAACATGCCTCCTGGAGCGCTGCCTCCAGCGTTGTCTAGACAGCCTCTACTCATGGAGCGTGGCAAATGGCTTCCGGTTCTCTGAAGAGAAGACGGTTTGTATCAACTTTTGGAGATATAAAGCGTTCCTTCCGCCATCCTTACATCTCGGTCCCGTTGTTCTCCCATTCGTGGACACAACTAAGTTTCTAGGGCTCACGTTGGACCGGAAACTGTGTTGGTCTCCACATGTCTCTTATTTGGCGGCCCGTTGTACACGTTCCGTTAATGTCCTCAGAGTTCTTAGCGGTTCATCTTGGGGAGCGGATCGCACTGTCCTGCTTCGCTTGTATCGGTCCATAGTCCGATCGAAGCTGGATTATGGGAGCTTCGTCTACTCGTCCGCTCGGCCATCCCTCTTACGCCGGCTCAACTCCATCCACCATCGGGGGATACGTCTTGCGACCGGAGCCTTCTACACTAGTCCTGTCGAGAGTCTTTACGCTGAAGCTGCCGAGTTACCGTTGACTTACCGGCGCGACATACTGCTGTGTCGGTATGCCTGCCGGCTGTTGTCTATGCCCGAACACCCCTCTTACAAGTCCTTCTTCGCTGATTCTCTCGACCGTCAGTACGGGTTATATGTGTCTGCCCTGCTGCCCCCCGGAGTCCGCTTCCGTCGCCTGCTTCGACAATTGGATTTTGCCCTCCCTACCACCTTCAGAGAGGGTGAGAGCCCGACACCACCTTGGCTCCAGGCTCCGGTTCGTATTTATCTCGACCTCAGCGCACTCCCGAAGGAGGGTACTCCGGCTGCAGTGTATTGCTCACGGTTCGTCGAACTTCGTGCTCGACTTGCTGGTCACACCTTTATTTACACCGATGGCTCCAAAACTGACGATGGTGTCGGCTGTGCCTTTGTCGTCGGGACCGCCACCTTTAAATACCGGCTCCTTGACCAATGTTCCAGCTTTACGGCCGAGCTTTTTGCTCTCCATCAGGCCATTCAGTATGCCCGCCGCCACCGCCATTCATCGTATGTCCTCTGCACTGACTCACTCAGTGCTCTTCAGAGCCTTGGGGCTCCCTATCCGGTCCATCCCTTGATTCAACGAATACAGCAGTCCCTCCATTGTTTCGCTGATAATGGCGGTCCTGTCAGCTTTCTGTGGGTCCCCGGACATGTAGGAGTGCCTGGGAATGAGGCTGCGGATGCTGCAGCCAAGGCTGCAGTCCTCCAGCCTCGGCCAGCCTCCCATTGTGTCCCGTCATCTGACGTTTGTGGGGATGTATGTAAGAGGCTTGTGTCCTTGTGGTGGGATGCTTGGTCATCCCTCCAAGGAAACAAGCTCCGGGCAGTAAAACCGCTCCCAACTGCTTGGACAACTTCCTCCCGACCATCTCGGCGCGAGGAGGTCCTTCTGACCAGGTTGCGGATTGGGCATTGCCGGTTTAGCCACCGCTACCTGCTCTCTGGTGACCCAGCCCCGCAGTGCCCTTGTGGTCAGGCATTAACGGTGCGCCATGTTTTATTGTCGTGTCCCCGTTTTAGTCAATTTCGTGTTGTCCTGTCCCTGCCATCTACCTTACCGGATGTTTTAGCTGATGACGCTCGATCAACTGCTCGTCTTCTGCGTTTTATAACTTTAACTGGCTTGACCAAAGACATTTAACCTTTTACTTATTTCATCTGCATCTTTGTCAGGTCCTTTTGATGTCCCCCAATCCCCTTGAGTTTTAGCAGGTTCCTTGTGCTCTAACACCAGTGACTGGGCGCTAATGACCTCAGCAGTTGAGCGCCCTTAAACCCTACCAAAAAAAAAAAAAAGAACCAACCAACACACAGAAGAAACCCACAAAACCAGCATGGCAACACAGGCTACAGATCAGAATAGAAAAACTGAGAAAAGACATCAGACAGCTAACACAATTTATAAGAAATGAAATGTCAGAGAAAAAAGAAAAAGGTTAGGTAAAATCTCACAAGAAGTGATAGAGCAATTAGATGAAAAGAAGCAGAAATTACAAGCATTGGCCAAACGACTTAGAAGATACAAAAGAAGTGAAAATAAAAGGAAACAAAACCAAACATTCAACACAAACCAAAAAAATTTTACCAGACGATAGATAACACACACATTAAAATAGACAATCCACCAAACATAACAGACATGGAACACTTCTGGAGCAACATATGGTCAAACCCGGTACAACGTAACAGACATGCACGGTGGATACAAGCACAAACAGATACATACAAGATGATACCACAAATGCCTGAAGTGATAATTTTGCAACATGAAGTCACCCAAGCAATTAATTCTACTCACAATTGGAAAGCCCCTGGAAAAGATAAAATAGAAAATTTCTGGCTAAAGAAGTTCACCTCAACACATTCACATCTAACCAAATTATTTAAGTTACATTGCAGACCCATACACATTCCCTGATACACTTATACATGGAATAACTTATCTGAAAGCTAAAGATCAAGCAGACACAGCAAACCCAGCTAAATATCGCCCCTTAATATGCCTACCAACAATATACAAAATATTAACTTCAGTCATTACACAGAAATTAATGACACAACACAGAACAAAATTATAAATGAAGAACAAAAAGGCTGCTGCAAAGGAGCACAAGGATGTAAAGAGCAACTGATAATAGATACAGAGGTGACATATCAAGCTAAAACTAAACAAAGGTCGCTGCACTACGCATACATTGATTACCAAAAAGCTTTTGATAGTATACCCCACTCATGGTTACTACAAATATTGGAAATATACAAAGTAGATCCTAAATTGATACAGTTTCTAAACATAGTAATGAAAAATTGGAAAACCACACTTAATATCCAAACAAATTCAAATAGTATCACATCACATCCAATACAGATTAAGCGTGGAATATACCAAGGAGACTCGTTAAGTCCTTTCTGGCTCTGCCTTGCTTTGAACCCACTATCCAACATGCTAAATAATACAAATTATGGATACAATATTACTGGAACATACCCACACAAAATCACACATTTCCTATACATGGATGATCTAAAACTACTGGCAGCAACAAATCAACAACTCAACCAATTACTAAAGATAACACAAGTATTCATCAATGATATAAATATGGCTTTTGGAACAGACAAATGTAAGAAAAATAGCATTGTCAAGGGAAAACACACTAAACAAGAAGATTACATATTGGATAACCACAGAAACTGCATAGAAGCGATGGAAAAAACAGATGCCTATAAATATCTAGGATACAGACAAAAATAGGAATAGATAATACAAATATTAGAGAAGAACTGAAAGAAAAATATAGACAGACCAACAAAAATACTGAAAACAGAATTGACAGCAAGAAACAAGACAAAAGCTATAAATACTTATGCTATTCCAATATTGACCTACTCATTTGGAGTAGTGAAATGGAGTAACACAGACGTAGAAGCACTCAATACACTTACACGATCACAATGCCACAAATATAGAATACATCACATACATTCAGCAACAGAAAGATTCACATTAAGCAGAAAGGAAGGAGGAAGGGGATTTATCGACATAAAAAACCTACATTATGGACAGGTAGACAATTTAAGAAAATTCTTTCTAGAACGAGCAGAAACTAGCAAAATACACAGAGCAATCACTCATATAAATACATCAGCTACACCACTGCAATTTCATGAACACTTCTACAACCCTTTAGATCACATAACATCAACAGATACGAAGAAAGTAAATTGGAAAAAGAAACATGACATGGCAAGCACCCGTATCATCTAACACAGCCACACATCGATCAAGACGCATCCAACACATGGCTAAGAAAAGACAATATATACAGTGAGACGGAAGGATTCATGATCGCAATACAGGATCAAACAATAAACACCAGATGTTACAGCAAGCATATTATTAAAGATCCCAATACCACAACAGATAAATGCAGACTTTGCAAACAACAAATAGAAACAGTAGATCACATCACAAGCGGATGTACAATACTAGCAAATACAGAATACCCCAGAAGACATGACAATGTAGCAAAAATAATACATCAACAGCTTGCCTTACAACATAAACTTATAAAACAACACGTTCCCACATACAAGTATGCACCACAAAGTGTACTGGAGAATGATGAATTCAAATTATACTGGAACAGAACCATTATAACAGATAAAACACCACCACATAACAAACCTGACATCATACTCACCAATAAAAAGAAGAAATTAACACAACTAATCGAAATATCCATACCCAATACAACAAATATACAAAAGAAAACAGGAGAAAAAATTGAAAAATACATCCAACTGGCTGAGGAAGTCAAGGACATGTGGCATCAGGATAAAGTTGACATTATACCAATTATACTATCAACTACAGGAGTCATACCACACAATATCCACCAGTACCTCAATGCAATACAGCTACATCCAAACTTATATGTACAACTACAGAAATCTGTAATTATTGATACATGTTCAATTACCCGAAAGTTCCTAAATGCAATATAACACATACCATACAGTTAAAAGGAAGTGACGCTTAATCAAGGTCCGCGGCACTTTCCATTTTTAACCAGACTTAACGTCTGAGAAAGTAAAGAAAAAATAATAATAATAATCCTATCGTAAACAGCGCTATTAGCATTTGAGGCGACATCTACTGTAAGTTCCATGTAAAACGGTCTATCGTCCTGACTTCTAATGATCAAAGTCAATTGCTCGCCACTTGCCACGAGGTTTTTCGACAGAACGGGCGACACACAAGTTACTTTCGTGAAATCTAAGTGATGCAGGGCGGTGTACCGAAAATGTGCGTTTGGTAGGTGCCGTTTTGGAGTCATCCGAGGCAGAGCGTGTGCTGGCGTTTTAGTGACGCGGGCTGATTGATAGCTCGGTGCGAAGTCTTTCTTCTTACTTCCTCTTCGGCCGTATTTATATATGGGCGCAGCGGACCGCCGAACGGAAACATCTGGTATCAACGGCTGTAGGCACAGGTAGCAGCATCTAAATGGCCACTTTCTCGGACACACATTATTTAATAACTCTGTTGTGTGACAATTTACAGTCTTCATATTTTTTATATAATTAAAATTCAGTTAGCTTTAGTTACTGAAAGAGGTTTTAGCTCGAATGCGTTTAAACTTTGCTGGCTAGAAGTTTTAGAGCCGAACTGACAGTAGAACATAACTTCTGAACTATGTCTTTAAGAGTCCTTGTATTGATTATATACACTAGCTTTGAAACTGGGTGCAGATGTGTTATTTCCTTAATGTAACAGTGCTGTAATGACAACTGTCTATAACAATCACAAATGATACTTAATCTATTAGGAATAGGGACGATTTTGTTCCAAATTTAGTTTGCAGTAAATTATTTGAAAACTATTAGAGGTTGCTTAATGGAGTCACATTGTTAATGTTTTTACATCAAACTAAGTGTACATACGCAATTTTAATCTTTCTAATATTTAGCGCCTTGAAATTTTCGCAAAAAGTTTTGACCAAAATATTGCACCGATCAGTTCGAGACTTGTAACTTTTGCTTGTGACATGCGTTTATACATTCTCAACAATTTTTATCTTTTTAACTTTTAGCTTCATTATTTAGCGCCACTCATTTTTTCCAAAAAAAAACGATGTACTTAGTCAAACATTCATCTGATCATTTGAGGTTTAACAATTTTAACATTAATATACTGAAGCATATATTGAGAAAGTTTGGAAAAACTATAGGAATTTTTAATTTCACTCTTAGATTGTGGCACAATACTTCCTACCCTACGCACAGGCGCGTTAAGACAACCCAGTTCACTGCTACAAGTCCCACGTTAAGTCCCGGTACATTCGTTCTCCTCCGTATCTCTCTCAACGATACCGCGCTTGTTTCACCAAACGTTGCTTCATGACCGGTGGATCTGTGGAAACGATATTAACAAGACTGCTCTCGGACGCGCCAGTGTTAAGATTTGCGTTGTGTAATGCGCCGCTGTACTTGATGAATAAAGACGATTAAGGAATCGAACTTCGCATCGATGTATTTTGCAACCCGACGTCTGTCAGATTCATGACCGAAATCTTTTGTTTGTTAAACAAGTCGTCAAGACTGTCCATCGTCTGCACAAAATATTTCACACTTCAAATTTCGGTAGAATTTTAAGCGAACCGACAATGTTGAATAGCACCTGGCCAAAGCGAACGCCGAAATATTTCAGTGCGAGGTCAAGTTTCTCATTTTATCACGATTGTCATTTTTTCCTGTGTAGGTGGGAGTCAACAATGTTAACGTATTCGAAGGAAGCGTTAGTGGCAATATCTCGCTGGAAAGGAGAACGCCTTCGCTAGTAATGCTTTCCACCCCAAATGACTTAAAACATCGGTGGAACTCCATCACCTATTTCGTGGTAATACGAAACGAGCAGCCCTTACGAAATTTTTGCTACATCCTTCATCAAACTTACCTGGTAAAGATCCCATGCCGCGTAGCAGTACTCCAGACGCGGACGGACAAGCGTAGTGTAGGCAGTCTCTTCAGTACATTTGTTGCATTTGTTCCATGTGTTGTGCCACTAAAACAGTCTTTGGTTCGCCTTCCACACATCTTCTGTATGATAGTAGTACTTCAGAATTTTAATTCCTAGGTGATTAGTTGAATCGAAACCTTTAAATTATTTGTATAATGTCTCGTTTAACCGAAATTTAACACTCTCCTTTTAGTACTTACGTGGATGCCTCTAACTTAGCATTGTTTAAGGTCAGTTGCCACTTTTTCATCACACAGGACTATCGAAGTTAATCTTATGATAATTTTACTGGACGGCAGCCTCGTCTGCAGTCAGTCTCAGGAGGCTGCTGAGATTGTGTCGAAACCCTGGATACAGATATACAGCAGAGGGCGTAAAGCACTTTCTTGGGGAGTCGCAGGTACCACTTTGGCTTCGCTGGCTGACTTCCCTTCAGTAACTATGAGCTGCTATCTTCGACTGGATATCACAAAGCCAGTGAAATGCTCTAAGGCTGCATCCCTAAATATAATGGACCTGCAGATGGACGCCAGCCGACGTCATTTGATGGGAGATTGGCGGTGAAGGGGCGGACGCAGCGAAGTGTCAGTGTTTGGCTGCTTGACCATCGTGTGTCGGTGCTGGTGGTGGTGCTGGCGCTTTCGCCGCGAGGCACCTGCCGGCCTGCTGCGGCGGCAATTTGCACGGCTGCTGATCGATGTCGGGGATCGCGGAAAGTGAGCCACTGCGGCTTTCGTCGGCATCGTGGCAGGCCTCTCCCTTCATTCGGAGGCCTTTCCCTGCGACGCGCCCAATTTGGGACGCCGCAGCGTCCAATCACCAGTGCAGGAGCTCGGTCTTACAAGCCGCAGCCAACTCGATGCTTCGTGCCAATTTCTGTCTGACTCTGAAGTCAGTTTTCTGGATACCAAAATACACATCCCCCCCCGTAAATACGGTATGTTCGTCGGTTTTATTCCGTCCAGACGTTCTGGTTGACGGCTTTACTTGATGGTAGAGGTGGTACTACGGTTTAAATAACAAACACTTTACAGGATGTAATTTCCTGTACTTACAAAAACACACACATCAATTACTTCAATATGGTTCGTAGATACAATTTTTTTTTAAACGAAAATGTTGTCCCATCTCCAATGAAAAGTTGCAGTCGCCCCCTCTGTAAACGCCAAATCCACCACTACATACTACAGATGGGAATAAATTCAGTGTATGAAATGCGGTCATTGTGGAAACTTCGTGAATAAAACAATATAGCTCGTTTAAAACATTTATTTATAACGTCGTTTCAGCTACGCCCATCATAAACCCTGTAATGAAGATTTAGAGACCATAAGAGTGATAGGCGTTTGTTGCATTACCAAACTACAAAAGATGAAACGTCGAAGTTAAATTTGAAAAACTTCTCGTGGTCGGGATTGTCATTTACAATTTTTATAGGACATCATATTCGTTACTGACTGGAGAAATCATTTGTTTCAGTACTGCAATTTCGGCCTTTCTGACATTTTCAAGTCGTACTGCAAAAGATCTTTCTTCAGCGCATGTCAGACTTTAAACTCCTGTCATAGATAGAATCAGGCCTTTTCGCTGTAGAAATACGGTAACACTAGCCGAGTGCGAAGCTCTGTACGTCGCGAAATTATATAAATTACGTGAAATGTTCCTAATGTTGACACCATTCACGTAAATCGGTCCAGACCGATGTTCTAGCAGGCTGTTCACACGTAAACCAAAGGCCGTTGGCGAGAAATTCTGTATTTTCACGCCAACTGCCTTAGTTCACATGTAAACACCATGCTAAAACATCGATCTGTACCGATTTACGTGAATGATAATAACGCTAGGAACACTCGACGTAATTTAAAACATTTCACGACGCACGCATTCGTCTCAAGTTACTTCACATACGTTACTATATACAAGTTGGAGGCTTTCATTCTGACATGTGCTGAAGAAAGATCTTGTGCAGTATGACTTGGAAGTGGTCCAAAGGCCGAAATTGCACTAATGAAATAAATAATTTCTGCTCAACGACCTAAGCAGAGCGAAAATTGTCAACTCACCTAATCTTTTTCTTTTGTTAAAGGTAACAGCTAGCCGAGAGATGGTACAGCTGGGGGCAACATTATCTTCATTTCGGTTTTTTACTCACAAGATGTGATTCTTCAGAATCACAAACGCTGTGCTTTAAAATAAGATTTAAACAGTATGATCGGGAACTGGGGCTCACCAAATACCTCGTTACCCGCAATAGCACAATAATCTTAAAATCCTGGTATCGTGATAGCGAGCACAAATTTTTATTTGTAGCGATTTTTAGAATTAGCATTTAAGGTCAGGCCAGCTGTCCAGTCAGCATAAATGCTTCAAAATGCTTTCCTCCCCCCCTCCCCCCTGCAACAGTTGTCATAGCGCAGGCATGCAGTTACGTCAGCTTTCAATCGGTGATCAATAATATTTAATTGACTGACGGGAATGCAGCCAGGTCACGACGTCGACAACCGCCGATATTTCGACTGGAGCACACAGTCTCATTTTCATTGCAAGACAGTTACGCCTTGAAAATGACACGATGTGTTCCAGTCGAAAAATCGGCGGTTGTCGACGACGTCGCCAGGCTGCATTCTCGTATGTTATTTGAACATTGTGTACGCCGGGAGAAACTCCAGTCCGAGTAAGCAACCACTTCGTTTCGTTTGCAATATTTGTTGTTACAGTGCACAAATACATAGAAAACAGTACATGGCCAGCACAAATTACGCAGGTTTCATTTACTTAATTTGTAATTAATTGCCGTTATGGTTTTCGAGTCTATGCTGCCAGGAATGAGCCCGTGTTGCGCTAAAATGTTCTCTGGAAGCTTCTCAAACTTGTTCCATCTGCTCTCCGTAATTTCTGGTCATGTTTCACTAGGCAAGCAACTAACTCGCAATATGTTAGTGTTCCACATCGAGGGCCGACACATTTGCAAAGAAAGCAGAGCTCTGAGGCTAACCAGGTACAAATATTGCGCAATAATATTGTGCCCATCTTGGTTTCGCACTTCTGCGCAATATTTTGACACAATATTGTTTCGCAATAAATATTGAGCATCTGAGAGCCCCATTAGGCACAGATTTCGATACAGACAGACACTGTGCGTTGTAACGTGTAATACCTGTAAGTGGTGGTGGTGGAATTTTCTTTTGTGCCCTGGAAATACATTTTTGCGGAAACTTCTGCAGATATCTTGGACGATTTGTACTATGACAATAAAAGAATTTTTTTGATGTGTGAGTGATTTACAGGGCGGCCAGAATGTAACTAGTTTTTCAGAATTCTTTTCTACACTGGAATGCAAGCGGCAAAAACATCGTTAGAACAATCAGAAGTGGGTCCAACCATCAGAAAATATTCCGCAAGTGAGACAAGCAGAAAGGTTCAATAAAATAGCAGCGCCGGTTATATTTGAGCTTGGGAAGTGATGTATATACTGCAAGGCACCATATGGTGCATCGTACCCCCTAGCTCATGAGCTAATGCTTGAAGCCCAGCATGTGCGTTGTCAGATGTGGTGGTTTCTGATTGAAATGGTACCAGGACGATTAGAGCCTCAGTTTGTCATTTCTGTGGATCACTGTTCAAGCCTGTCAAGGGTGAAATAAAGAGGCTTTCGCTGGTCTGCAGCTTCAGCTGTTAGAACATTGGACAGCTTCAGCTGTTAGAACATTGGACAGCCGTTGAAATGTTCGTATGGGTGTTCGATAAAAAGGCTTGGCAGTGTTATTTATTTTTCCTCCTCCCTATTCTGAATGACATCTGGTTAGTAGTTGAGTAACGCTGATAAATCACACACACACACACACACACACACACACACACACACACACACACACTTTGGCGTGCGGTATGATGTGCACGTACTGAACCTAGTCCTAACATCCTGCGTTACCTTTCAGCTACACGTAGCTCTGACGTCACTGCAGACGCCGCTAGCAGCTGTCTGCTTCGCTCTGCCAAAGTGATTCTGGCTCAGCAGCCTGGCTGGATACATGAATGAGCGCTTGTGGCAGGGTTTGCGACCGCTAAACTAATCGCAGACATTAAATCTTCATTCACGAAGTGCAGCAGTAGAATTCCTATTTTAAAAATCCAAAATGTATTTTTTATCGACAAAATCATACAATATACAGAAAACAACATGTCGAGTTTCGACAATCATACGAACAAACCATTGACAAGTACATCCATATACTGCACAGAACTCCCCTAAGCAAACTTAGCTGTGTGTCTACCCAAGAAAAATTCGCAATCAGAAGAAAGGAATACAACACAATAAAAAGCGGACAATAAGTAAATTAGCAGACACAAATCAATGAAAAATCGGCTCTCTCTCTCTCTCTCTCTCTCTCTCTCTCTCTCTCTCTCTCTCTCTCTCTCTCTCTCTTTTTCACTCTTTTTCACTCTTCTAGGACTGTTTCACGGAAACGTCTCAATGCACAAATTCTCCGGGCGAAAATAAAACCCGACACAGTTGAAACAAAGCTGGGACTTACCAGCTAACCTGCAGTTCATGTCAGTCTGTTAATCTCTTCAGTTCACAGAGATCGTTTAAGTATTTTAAGTCTTAAAGTTCGCGTCAACAAAAAACGTAGTACATAAGGAATCTAGGTTACAGTGTTTCTCTTTATCATTGTATGAAACAGTTCAGTTTTGCTCTGTAAATGCTGAATTGTGATGCCAGCATTTGGATACATTCCCATCCTTAGTGTGTTAGGACACCCCAAACAGTGGTTGTAAGCGGAGCGATCAATAAGTTTAGATGTTGAATACTGCAGCTGAAATACATTATGTGATGAAAAGTATGTGGACATCCCTATGTAACGTGGACTTGATGACTAGATATCAAGAGAGGCGGACCCGCCAGTATAAAAAAAAGGGGGGGGGTGTTGTGTTGTGTTGTCAGTAGAGAAGCATTAATAGGAGAACTGGTCGCTCAGGAGAGCTCCGTGACAAAGAACGTGGACTAGTCATTGGAGTAACAAATTCCTCAAACATTCAACCCTTCTACAGCTGCCCAAGTCGACTGTTGATGTGGCTCTGAAGTGGCGAAGGAACAGCAGCAGCGAAGCGAAAGACCAGGAGGACCTCGTACACTGACGGACGGGGAGCGTCGAGCATTGTGGAGGGCGGACGAATTGGGTGAAGTAAGCAGAAGGAATCATTCGAGAGCTCCAACGTGATGACGACTGTGCGTATGGAGTTGAAAAGAATAGACTAAAATAGTCGAGCGTGTGCTCCTAAGCCACATATTTTGGTAGTGAATGCAAAGTGATGTTTCAGGTAGTGTAGAGAGCGACACCATTGGTCAGCGAGCGACTGGGAATGAGTGAATTGAGAACAATCAAGCTATACTACGTGACGAACAGACGGAAGGGTGTGGGTGTGGGTGTGGGTGTGGGCGTGGGTGTGGGTGTGGAAAATACATGGAAGACCTTACCTGTCATGTGTAGCACCAACAGTGAAATACGAAGGAGATAGTATTAATGTATGGGGGGGGGGGGGGGCTGTTTCTGTGGTTGTGTCGTCCCGTAATTGCGCTGAACAAAACGCTATTTGCGGAATTGCGATTATATGAACACACTAAACTGTATTGTGTACTGCTTGCAGAAGTACAATTCGGAGACGATGACAACGCACTCCGTCATGAAGCAGTATCTGTGATGCAATGATTTGTGAACAGCATTATTCCCGTAATGGACTGGCCTGCACAGTGTTCCAATCTGAGCTCGTTTGGATGAGATTGTAGATGGAGTTGGCTCCAGAAACCAGCGTCCATCACCATCTTATCTGGTTTCGGCTCTTGAGGAACAAGTGGCTGTTCCAGTCTTTCGGACACCTCATTGCATCTAGCTCCCAGCAGAGTTGAAGCCGCCAGAAAGATGAAAGGTTGACATACCCCATGTTCATGTCCACTAATAGTTGTCGGGGTGATTTTGATTAGATAGTCTATATCGTGCTCAGTTTCTTAAGTTATCACATAGACATCAATCACAGTAGTAATGGAGTTCCACAAAATACGTTCGTAACGTCGAGTGACGTAACGCAGCGAACTCGGCTAAGTACGCTCTTAAACTGACAACTCGGTATGTTATGTCTCAGCTGTTGAACAAATGTTACTCTGTGGCAATGTACCTACCCTTTGAAAATGCTACGCTGTACAGTCGGAAGATCGTAGAAGTGAAGAATAAATTTTAATCCAGATGACTACATCCAACGCGGAAAATTGATACAAAAAATAGTTATCTTCTCTGCTTTATTATACATTTTCACTTGTGAAAGTCACCCGTGGGGTTGGTGGTTCAAACCTTCAGATCTCTGCGGAGGTATCTCTAGTCTAAATTATTTGCTTTTGAAACCCGACGTTCAAACACAAAACTTGACAATGGAGCCAGAATATCAGTGCTATGAACTTAGACTTTCAGCATACGTTCTTACTCCATTGAGGACACATTGGTGATATTGAACTGGCTGAGCATATCAAATATCGAAGGACATCTAAGAGTATATTGTTTGCTTTCAAATAGACCAAGAATTGAATAAAGAATACTATAATGAAATAATTCCTGAAATCCTGGGTTCGCAGGTGCGGATTTGCTTCGTTATTCTTTTCAGTGTAAAGTGGTTACAGACAATTAGACTGCTGCAGTACTCAAGTCTGACTATTAATTTTAATTTTGTCAATTGTACTGAAAACGGTACCTAACATTGTGCTCACGTAAGTTTCTGTTTTACAGGTAAGAATACTTCCTGCCGTTGGCCCTCATACGTTCGTGTGTACTAAATACATCCGGCACCAGGTAAGAGCTGTCCACTAAACACTTAACCAGGTTCCGCAGTATGTGTAATACTGCGTTACGATTAAATGGCATTTGCATGAGCATTCAATCATTTCAACGAATCATCTGAACGTGTAAGGCAGAGTGTAAGAAATACACGACAAGCGCTAATATGTATACTTTTCATTCCATATGCCGTTCTGGGAAAATATCTTCAGATTCAGTCTTCAAAGTGGGTCTGTAAAGAATAAAATTATGTAGCATGTTGTGCCAGATCAGTTTCGAAAATAGAACGAACAAGAATGATTTCGCACTACGTAATTATATAAAACAAAAATTCATTTTTCAGAAAAATTAGGAACGATATGGACACAACTTCACAAATTGCTACGCCAGTTCTGTTAAGCGTAAATTGTCTTCTGAATGTCTGACCTTTAGTTAAGACCACTTGAATGTAACACTGCAGCTGTGCTAGAAGCCTATATTTTAGGGATGGTTTAGGAAGTTTGGTGCTCGTTGTATTGTAAATTAATTCAACGGTCTTCGTCTAATTTCATTAAATGATGGTAATACATTCAGGTTTATATCAAAGTTTCTTCCTGTGAACTCATACCACAGTTCGCACAGTTGCGTCGTAATTGTGTGTGGCAATAACAGTTAGCACTCACGGAAAGTACCAGTGGTAATATATGTTATTCTGTAAGAAGCATCACATACATCGTTTAGTAAAGGTGAAATTCTACATATACACCACTGATCATTAAAATTGCTACACCAAGAAGAAATGGAGATGATAAACGGGTATTCATTGGAGAAATATATTATACTAGAAGTGACATGCGGTTACATTCTCACGCAATTTGCATAGATCACGAGAAATCAGTACCCAGAACAACCACCTCTGGCCGTAATAACGGCCTTCATACGTCTGGGCATTGAGTCAAACAGAGCTTGGATGGCGTGTACAGGTACAACTGCCCATGCAGCTTCAACACGATACCACAGTTCATCAAGAGTAGTGACTGGTGTATTGTGACGAGCCAGTTGCTCGGCCGCCATTGACCAGACGTTTTCAATTGGTGAGAGATTTGGAGAATGTACTGGCCAGGGCAGCAGTCTAACACTTTCTGTGTCCAGAAAGGCCCGTACAGGACCTGCAACATGCGGTCGTACATTATTTTGCTGAAACGTAGGCTTTCGCAGAGATCGAATGAAGGGTAGAGCCACGGGTCGTAACACATCTGAAATGTAACGTCCACTGTTCAAAGTGCCGTCAATACGAGCAAGAGGTGACAGACGTGTAACCAATGGCTCCGCATACCATCAAGCCGGGTGATAAGCCAGTATGGCGAAGACGAATACACGCTTCCAATGTGCGTTCACCGCGGTGTCGCCAAACACGGATGCGACCATCATGATACTGTAGACAGAACCTGGATTGATCCGAAAAAATGACATTTTGCCATTCGTGCACCCAGGTTCGTCGTTGAGTACACCATCGCTGGCGCTCCTGTCTGTGTTGCAGCGTCAAGGGTAACCGCAACCATAGTCTCCGCCCTCCCTGATAGTCCATGCGGATAAGATGCCTGTCATCTCGACTGCTAGAGATAAGAGGCCATTGGGATCCACCACGGCTTTCCGTATTACCCTCCTGAACCCACCGATTCCATATTCTGCTAATAGTCAGTTGATCTCGACCAACTCGAGCAGCAATGTCGCGCTACGTTAAATCGCAATCGCGATACCCTACAATCCGACCTTTATCAAAGTCGGAAACGTGATCGTACGTATTTCTCCTCCTTACACAAAGCATCACAACGACGTTTCACCAGGCAACGCCGCTCAACTGCTGTTTGTGTATGAGAGATCGGTTGGAAACTTTCCTCGTGTCAGCACGTTGTAGGTGTCGGCATCGGCGCCAACCTTATGTGAATGCTCTGAAAAGCTAATCATTTGCATATCACAGCATCTCCTCCCTGTCGGTTAAATTTCGCGTATGTAGCACGTCATCTTCGTGGTGTAGCAATTTTAATAGCCAGTAGTGTATGTTCCAGTCCATTCACAAATGGCACACGTGAAGGAGGATTGACGATAAAGCCCGGTATGACATCTGATTTATGATTTTCTCGTGTTGATCAGTTTGCGGGACGAACGTTATGAAGTAATACGTTGCTCGACTCTTCTTGGGACGTACGCTCTGGCAATTTAACAGTAAACCCTCCGCGATGAACGACGCCCCTCTTGTAATGTCTGCCGCTAGAGCTCGTTAAGTATCTTCATAATGCTCTCGTCTGTGTGATCTGCTTTTCGTACTACCTCATCTATGTGGTCATGCTACATAAGATGGCTCTGGACGTTCACACCTGGGTGTTTTATTGTATTTACTGTTCCCAGTAGTTTATCGCCAAATGTATTCGAACAGTGATGGATGCAGACTGTGGAGAAATGGACGGCAATCGATCGCGACATCAGTTCTTTTAATACAGCAGATCTGGGTTTCAACTATGACACAGTCATCTTCGGACCGTATAACAGGTGACATTGTCCAAAGAGTCAGGTAGTTATCAACATTGGTTGATGCAGAACATACAGTAGTCTGATGTTAGACCCTTGTATGGTCTATGTAAACCAAAATTGTTTGCCACGTTACACTTCGGACTAACTTCACCTGTTTCTATACGCTCTGAAGATGATTTTGTAATAGTTGAAATCCAGATATGCTGTAATAAAACGACAGATTCCGCGATAGATTGCTATCCTTTCCTCCACTGTCTATATTCCACAATCGCTGCGCTCTAGGATCGCGTAGTGCGCAGCGATTGTGGAATATAGACAGTGGAGGAAAGGACAACAATCGATCGCGGAATCCAGTCTAGTAATGAATAAATTCGCCTCTACTTGCGCAACACCTTACATTTATTTATATTAAGGATCAACTGCCAATCCGCGGACCAATAGTCTATCGTCCGGAAGTCTTCCTGCATTTTGGTAGTCCACTGGCGCAGCGAAGTTTCTAGAAACAAACCTAAAATCAAACTTGTACGCAATATTTTTAACATAAGACCACGTCGCCGGTGGGGTGCCAAATTATTAACTTTCTTCTTAACAAAAGAGCAGTGAAACTAAGTTTTGGTTTACTTGCCTTCTCTGTGGGCTATTGAAGTTAACTGCAAGGGGTGTTGGAGAAAACAAAGCAGATTCCGGGTGTCCCCCCGATGGCTATGTAGTGTAATAACACAGACCAGTTTCCGGCGCGGGTGGCCGTTTAAATTGTGATTCCATGACTTTCTCAGGCAGCGATAGAGACCGGTCTGGGCGTGTGCCGGGCGGCTTTCGAGCTCCATGTACGGCCGGAGCTTTTCCAGAGCACGCCGGGTTTGTCGTGTCCGCAGCACGACAGCGCAAGTGATTGCTTTCCCGATACGGCACTTCACATGAGGTGAGGGGCCTAGAACACGCCTCTCTCTCCTTGCTATACAATGCAAATCTTCCAACGGCTTTTCTATTACCAAGTTATCTACTGGATTTCCTGTCCACTGTGCGGAAGATACTCCGATCACTGCCCTTTCGTGCAGACATGTTCATGCCGTAAGCAGTGGTGATACATATCAAGCTGCTGTAAACTTGCTTCCCACGTTCACGCCGGTCTTAGCAAAAAACAGATCGGGTCGGCGACTGCACTTACAGTAATCATCAAAATTAATAACGCTCTACAGTGAAATAATCAAATAAAATTCCTACTAAATGTGAAATACGTGTCCAATACTTCACATCGAAAAAAGGTAGGGAACCCTATATCTTGATTTACTTTTTTTTACCGTCATTCTTTTGACTGGTTTGGTGCGGCCCGCCACAAATTTCTCTACTGTGACAATCTCTTCATACCAGAGTAGCACTTCCACCCAACTTGCTCAAATATTTATTGGATACATTTCGATCTGTCTTCCCCCACAATTTTTCCCTCCATAGCTTCAACAGCCGTGGAAATTATTCCTCGACATCACAATACACAGCCTATCATACAGTTCCTTTTCAAGAATTACGCAAAGAACGACCTCATTCCTAATCTTACTAGCCCACCTAATATTCACCATTCTCCTGTAGCACGACCCCTCAAACGATTTCTCTTCTTTTCAGGTTTTCCCACGGTCAGTGATTCGCTACCGTACAATGAAAGCTGTGTTTCAAAGCACTTTCCTCAATTTGAGGTCAATGTTTGATACCAGCAGACTTCTCCCAGTCCAGGAATGCCCTCTTTGCCGTGCTAGTCTGCTTTTTATGTCCTTGCTTCGTCCGTTATGGGTTATTTTGCTTCCAAGGTAGACTAATTCCTTAACTTCGTCTACTTCGTAGTCACAAAGTCTATCGCTAGCCTCAGTGCTGCTGCTGCTGCTGCTGCTGCTGCTGCTTACTACTTTAGATGCATTAGATTTACTCTGCCCATATTTCTGCACTCATTACTGTTGATTCAGTTCTATAGACCCTGTAATTTTTCACTTTCACTGAGGATGGCAATGTCATCAGTGAATCTTACCATTGATATCCTTTCACCTTGAATTTTAACCTCATTCCTAAACCTTTATATTGTTCTTACCACTGCTTATTCTGTGTATAAATTGAACGGTAGTGGCTGAAGACTACAGCCCCGTCGTACACCTTTCTAATTCGAGGACTTCGTTCTTTATCTTACATTCTTATTTTTATTCTCTTTTTTCGTGAACTTACTGTACATTACGCGCCTTTCCTTATGGCTTACACATATTTTCCTGAGAAATTCAAACACTGTGTACCATTTTACATCGTCAAACGCCTTTTCTTGATCTGCAAATCCTATAAATATGTAATTTGAGTCGTAATGTCTTAATAAGAAAGCACGAAGCACGTTATCTCCACTGGTTTTTCAGATCTAACAGTGGCAACGCCTGTGTCATAAAGAGCTCATTTCGTTTATTTCAAGTCTATATTAGTTAAGATAGTCTTACCTTTTGTTACTTACGTGAAACTCACTTAGGTCTAAAATATTTATTTATTTATTTATTTATTTATTTTTGTGTCGCGCGATAGTGGCACATTGCTAAATACACAATGTTGTTCTCGATAATAAGATACAAAGGCTGTAGTGTGGATCACATTTCGGAAGGCAATTAATTGTCACATACTGAAACACGTTTAGTCAAGACTGTGGCTGTATAACGTAAAACACACAGGGAATTAAACTACTTTTGTATAGACAGATAATGTTCATAACGGTCGTAAATGCTCTCGAAAAAAATGGCACCGAGCGGATAAGTTTTCGATGAGGTGAATGTAAAATAGCGTCCACTTCCATCTGCAGGTTTAGTTTGAAGTATCATTCCCCGTAGAGAAGAAAGCTTTTTACACCAAGTACCGCCGACGTTTCATAGAGCCTGTAAATTAGTTTTACCGAAGTGAGTAGCTCTAGGCAGAACCGCAGTTACTAAAACGATTAACTCTGCGGCTAATGTGTTACGGAACTAACCTTGGTGAAAGCGAGGTAACTACTCAATTACTCTAAGCTTACTCTGTGCCTGCTTATCTGTGTGGAAAAAACGAAAGTCTCTTCACTTTCAGCGTTCCGTGGAAAATGTGCATTATTTTACTCTTTTGTAAACTTGGAAGCGTTTTAGAGAAGGTGCTGAGAATTGAGCTCCTACATAAGGTAAAATACTGGATGTAGAACGGAAGTTACAGAATGAACTTCCTATCTCCATTCGGTGCGGCTAGGTAGTAGCTTCCCAACCTAATACACTAAATTGTGTAATTTATTTTCTATAAAGTGCGTTAATACAATAGGGAAGGCAGATAAAAATTACAAATAACGTCAACGCAAGAAACGCATGTGGACAGACCCTATGTAAATCTCTGTATGCTGTTCTACACTGCTAGAAGGAAAACTGATCCTTATTCTGTACGGCAGGGAAAGGCAACCTCCCTCACCAATAGCTGTGCTTGCTTTTCAGTTTACAGACTGACTATACCTACCGGCATTTCCTGTCCAGTTCTCTACGTAAATAGACAAAATGTCACTGAGATCGTGTTTATATAGTGAAGTCACTTTCAATTTATCGAGTACATATTTAAAATTAGGTGAGCTCTTCTGTACGAAGGTTGGAACATAGTGGCAACTATTTACTCACAACAGATACAAAAGAGTTACATGTTTGCACGTGTTACTGTCCTTCGAAGTAGTCACCAGCGTTGTGTAGAACCCTTTGCTAGCATTGTGGAAGGCGTAGTATACCGTTAGCGGAGCCGGTTCTGTTGATGGTGCGAATGGAGCGGTCTGCTGCCTGTCGAATCTCTGGAACAGTTCTGAAGCGAATGCCACGAAGTGGTTCCTTCATCTTCGGAATCAAATCAAAGTCACAAGGACTTAAGTCCGGGGAGTATGGTGGATGGTACAGTACTTCCCAGTCACATCGACCGAAGGGAGCAGCCACAGCTTGCGCTGTATGCACCCGCGCATTGTCGTGCAAAATGATGGGTGGCTTGCGCAGAAAGTGCCGCAGCTTCTTTCGCAAAGCTGGTCGCAGGTGATGCTCCAGAAACGAACAGTAATACTGTGCATTGACGGTCTGCCATGGAGGAACGTAATGCGTTAGGATAACACCATCACAGTCGTACACAAGAATCACCATAACTTTCACCATACTGGGGCTCTGACGCACTTTCGACTTTCGCGGCGACCCATAATGGCGCCATTGGTTGCAATGGCGTTTCAGTTTTGGCTCGTACGATGTGCCCATGTCTCATCCAGTGTTCAGATACGGCTTAAGAAAACCTCTCCTTCGCGCTCATAGCGCTCCAAGTGCGTCTGAGCAGCGTCGTAACGCATCCATTTCTGCGTTTCCGCAGAGTCATGCGGAACCCGTTGTGATGCAATTTTTCGCATGCCCTGGCGTTCCTTTAGGATGCGAAGCGCAGTCGTATGCGCTAATCCGGTTTCGTTGGCGAGCTCACGAATCGTATGGTGTCAATCACTGTCCAATAACGCGGCAACAGCATGCACTACTACTTCAGAGACGCTAGAACGATCTGCCCGATGCATATCTGCCACAGTTTGCCGACCTTCGTTGAAGGCTTTTACCTAACGTGCCACTATTCTATACGGCAATGCCGATTCCCTGCACGCCTCTTGAAGACCTTGATGACACTGTCGTGCTGTACGACCTCTGGCACATTCAATCTTGATCCAATTCCGTTGTTCCTGTTTCGAAAACATGACACCGTTACGTTAGACCTCTCGCTTATAAGTGACTGTCTCGATCGATTGTGCGCACGCCGGTGACGTGGGACGGGCGAGTCCATTTGCTCGGAGGTAAGGTAGGTATGTCAGCAACGTGTGCTATCAGCGACAATGGTAGATTCCATTGCATAGTGTTTCTACAGCAGTGTTGCCACTATTTATCTTCAACCTACGTGAAAAAGCTCATCTGAAGAGGCCCGGGGAACAGGTGGTGGTCAGCTGGGCGTTATAGAACTTCAGGTATGTCAACATTAGTCCAGAAATGCATAACAGCAGGTTACTGCTCTAGGCCTCAACACGATCAGTCCCATTTCATCAGATATATTCACTCCCACCTTGGAATTTACACTGTGGATGTGTGGTAAGTGGCTCCACTCAGTGCAACCCACTCTAAAAGCGCCAGCAATTCCGGAATTGCAGACACTTTCGCTGTCTACCAGTAATTGTTAATAGTGAGGGAAGTGCAGTAACTTCGTGGTTATTCATTAATTTACCATCAGTTGACAACATAATTAGACGCTTTTACCTTACAGTGCCAACGATAGGCAGCAGCAAGGTCCACATTTCCCATTCTAATACCTTCCCACCAACACTATATTGGTCACAGACAACAGAAGTAAAATGCTTCTCACCCATTGTTTACAGGAATATATTTCAGATAAAATCTCACTAACAGCAAATTAGTACTCATTTAATAAACTGGAAAGAACTCCACCATATAAGCTTCTTCTCAGTTACTTCCTCTTGCCACGTAAGAGAACTGGACAGGGAATGCTGGGAGGAACAGTACGTAAACTGAAAATCGAGGAGCGCTCGTGGAGGAAGTCTGTTTTCCGGAAGACTGCCTTACAGAATGACTAAGAATAAATTTCTCCTCTAGCAACATAGAACAATGTGCAGAGATTTACATAGATTTAGTGCATACGCGTTTCTTGCGTTAGTATTATCAGCTCATATCTATATTGCACGTAGTGTTAAGGCACTTTGTGGAGAACAAACACGCCCCTAGACATATCTGCGCGCTGGGGAAGGGTTGGTGTAGCTTTGTGAACACGCTGTAGTCCCTCCTTATGACTTAATGGGGTAGGCAGTGGGGCATCACCTGCTTACCCTTCAGTGTCCAGACCTCAAAAGGGGGGAAGTGCATGACAAGAATCCGGGTATCTACGAGGGTTGTTTTTTAAGTAAGGGCCGTTCGCGCATATAGTCCCGTAGTTCGCGCGGACGCCGCAACAATCCACCGCGCCACTTGCCGGCATCCTTCCCGTTCACACTGATGCAAGTTGCAGCTCTGTAGCTGACGTGTACGCATCGCTGTGCTACTTTATAATGTTTACGATTATTGAATCCCCCGCCGCGTGTGAGATACGGTCAGTGATACGTTTTTTGACCGCGAGAAGCCTATCAGCTGCAGAAATTCATCGTCAGTGAACAGAAGTTTATGGCTTGAATGCAATGAGTGAAGGTAAAGTGCGTCAATGGGTTAGAGTGTTTAAAAACCGCCGTCAAAACGTCCATGACGAAGAACGCTCAGGCCGGCCCTCTGTGATCACTGATAATTTGGTGGCTGCAGTCGAAATAAAGTTTCTTGAAGGCAGAAGATTCACAATTTCCACTCTTTCTTTGGAATTTCCACAAGTTTCAAGATCGGTTTTGTACAAAATTGTCTGAAAACCTAAACTTTAAGAAACTGTGTTCTCGGTGGTACCCAGACTCCTCACAGAGGACCACAAAGGGAAGAGATTTGCCACTTCATTGACTTTTTGATTCGTTACGAGGAAGAAGGGGATGACATGTTGAGTCAAATTGTCACTGGAGATGAAACATGGGTATCCCATATCACTCCCGAAAGCAAGTGACAATCGATGGAATGGCAACACACAACCTCATCCGTGAAGGTCAAAGCCAAATAGACGCTGTCAAAGCGCAAGATTATGGCAACTGTATTCTGAGACCGGCGCGGTGTTTTGCTAGTGGACTTTATGCCACGAGGAACGACAATCAACTCAGATGCCTACTGTGCAACTCTAAAGAAGCTCCGCAGAGCAATTCAAAACAAAAGGCGCGGCATGCTGACAAAAGGAGTTTTGCTCCTGCACCATAACGCTAGGCCTCACACCTCTCAAAAGACTCGGGATTTGATTGATTCTTTTGGCTGGGAAGTTTTGGACCATGCACCATACAGCCCCGACCTTGCTCCTAGCGATTTTCACCTTTTCCAGTACCTGAAACACCATCTTGGCGGGCAGCGCTTCAATGACGACGATGAAGTGAAAGCGGCCGTGAACTCTTGGCTGTCGGAGCAGGCGGCCGAATTCTTTGAAGAGGGAATTAAAAACTTAGTTGTACAGTATGACAAGTGCTTAAATAAACAAGGCAACTATGTAGAAAAATAGGTAAAAGTGTGTAGAATCAGAAAATAAAAGTTTTTTACAAAAGTATTTGTATCTTTTTAAAAATAAAAACGGCCCTTACTTAAAAAACAACCCTCGTACTGTATCTTCTCGCGCTTCTACCCAACGTATCACCACTGCCTCCACCATGTTACACCCCCGGAGCACAATTTCTCTCTTAATATGGATGTGCTGCACTTATTGTTAGGCGTGGTATACGTGTTAAATATTTTTATCCCGCTTAATTTGAACAGAAACAATATTTTTAATAATTGCGGTTTTTCCTTCCCTTGCAAAGTGATCACTATTATTCTTAGAGAATAATGAATAGGACATTTGTCATAGGAAATGTAATGCAGCTTAATTGTGTACTGGGAAACATTTTAACGGGAAGCAGCGGTTTTTGAAGTCGTCAAGAAAAACGTAAAGAAGTGACACTTGAACACCACACCACACAACCCACTATCTACTCGCTCACACTCCATGGTTTGATTTTTAGTCCGTTGTTCATGACGTTCTCCGTTAAAACTACACACATTTGACTACAAGAATTCCCCCCCCCCCCCCCCCCCCCCTAATTTTCCTTCGTTGACTGACACGTATTTCACTGTCTATCCACTGTCACGTAAGTAGTTGGAAGTAGTAATTTTTCTTGCGGAAATGAGGTTCGACGACGAATCGTTGTAGATTTTGATTTCCTTGAATACTTTAACATAAAAATTGCGTCGTTAGAAATGAAACAAAGCATAATTCCATCGAACAAGAAAAACCTGTATAAAGATCACCGACGCGGAGATGTCTTCTTCGTAGCCGTGCGTACCCTAACCTAGGCCTCCACAGGCCGGGGCAGATCAACAAAAACGCTAGAGGAATGCGACACGGCCAACCGCAGAGCAGTGTTCGCTCCCAGCGGTGGCAGTTGTCTTCTGCGGTCGGGTGGCAGTGGATGAGTCATTTTCACAGGGCGTGCCATTTCATTATGCATAACAAGCTGCCTCAGGAGGGAAAACACTTCGCACGGAGAAGCGCGGACTAATGATCTAAATTTAAATATGGACCTACTGTCTCAATACCATTGCTTAAATCACAATTTATAATATTCTCGATATTAGGTTTTAGCCAACATAGTTTCCAGGCGTCAACGACGACGCGCAACTGTTACTGCGATGAGGTTTTAGTCTTAAAGATGCAGCCGTTCATCGAAAATAAATAAAACTTATCTTGACTGTTGTTCAATTACAATAGATCATTACGGCGCTTCCATGAAAGCGGAATGCTGTCTGTTAGTTTGTCAACAAACGCTCGTTTCAGATTTCGTTACACAGTAAATAGATGACACTCCAGTGTTAGTATGTTTGTCCCCGTTGGCACTGAACACGTGCGCTAAAAAGACAACAGCGGGGAGAACGGTAACTAGGTCTATAATACTGAAACGAAAGAACTGCCGACTGACTAAAATTTAAGAGCTAGGACAGGAACTAGTCCTTTCGAGGACGTGAAGTCCTAAGAGATAATGGTAACGGGGAAAGCCAATCCTTATTTCAGCTTTCGCAGAAAACACTTGCTTGATAGGAACTTACCAGTGCGAACCGCAATGTGGATAAAATTTCACTCCGCCAAACGTTTGTGGTAGAGGGGCGCGCGCTACACCATGAGGTCAGACTAGGGTCAGAAGTTAATCGTTGCTTGGTCTTCAGTGGCAACAACATTTCAGGGTCGTTAGTACAAAACGTCGCTGCGAAAGCTGAACTTCGAATATTTTGATTGATTTTCCACAAAGTGTTACGCTCCAAATAATCATTCTCAGTCACAAATTTCTTTCTCAAATTAAGACCGATGTTTAATACCAGTCGAGTTCTTTTGTCCAGGAACGCCCTCTTTGCTTGTCAGTCTATGGGACACCATCCCGTAAATCCGAAGCTATTACCAATGCTTTATCAGTAAACCAAAATTAGATTGCGGCCAGTTCCTGCTGTTTCTATAAACATTCTGTATCACGAAACAGCCACGATTCTCCAGCCTCGTTACTTTACAGAACTGCAAAGAGCAAATTATTCTGGATATTCCACAATTCCTATTACAGGCTCCCGATGTTGTAAAGGGAACCTCATCTACTAAGTTTTGATGAGGTGGATATGAAATAAGTTCGAAGATCAGGAAACTCATTTTCAAATCTCCCGCTTTACGGTTGGCAAACAAACCATGAAATAGGAGCCGTCGTTAGTCCCTATTCTAATTACATGACATACAATTTTCGTTAGGACTAGGACGGTTGGTATGCCCACAAGTAGGAGGGTTGAATGTGGTACTCCATGGACATGCCGCACTATCCACTTGGAAAAGGTCGTCCTCCATCACGTAGAAGAGAAACCGAAGAAGAGTATTCAGAACGCTGCCGATGCCATGGGCTCATGCAGAGCTCATGTTCTCCGCTGCCGTGAAGCGGGAGATATGAAAGTTACACTACTGGGCATTAAAACTGCTACACCAAGAAGAAATGCAGATGATAAATGGGTATTCATTGAACAAATATGTTATACTAGAACTGACATGATTACATTTCCACGCAATTTGGGTGCATAGATCCTGAGAAATCAGTATCCAGAACAACCACCTCTGGCCGTAATAACGGCCTCGATACGTCTGGGCATTGAGTCAAACAGAGCTTGGATGTCATGTACAGGTACAGCTGCCCATGCAGCTTGAACACGATACCACAGTTCATCAAGAGTAGTGACTGGCGTATTGTGACGAGCCAATTGCTCGGCCAACATTGACCAGACGTTTTCAATTGGTGAGAGATTTGGAGAATGTGCTGGCCAGGGCAGCAGTCGAACATTTTCAGTGTCCAGAAAGGCCTGTACATGACCTGCAACATGCGGTCGTGCATTATCCTGCTGAAATGTAGGGTTTCGCAGGGATCGAATGAAGGGTAGAGCCACGGGACGTAACACATCTGAAATGTAACGTCCACTGTTCAAAGTGCCGTCACTGCGAACAAGAGGTGACAGAGAAGTGTAACCAATGGCACCCCATACGTTCACACCGGGTGATACGCCAGTATGGCGATGACGAATACACGCTTCCAATGTGCGTTCACCGCTATGTCGCCAAACACGGATGCGACCATCATGATGCTGTAAACAGAACCTGGATTCATCCGAAAAAATGACGTTTTGCCATTCGTGCACCCAGGTTCGTCGTTGAGTACACCACCGCAGGCGCTCCTGTTTGTGATGCAGCGTCAAGTGTAAACGCAGCCATGGTCTCCGAGCTGATAGTCCATGCTGCTACAAACGTCGTCGAACTGTTCGTACAGATGGTTGTTGTCTCGCAAACGTGAAGCGGGAGATACAAAAGTTATTTGATTCCAAAGTTTTTTACATCCAAACGACATCATTCCGGACATAGTATATGAAAATTTGAGGAGGACCAAGTCCCCTCTATAACTTCCAGAAGCCTGTAATAGGCACTGTGAACCACATGCAGGTTAAAGTGAACTTGTAAAAGAGTAAGAGAGAGAGAGAGAGAGAGAGAGAGAGAGAGAGAGAGAGAGAGAGAGAGAGAGAGAGAGAGTAAATAGGGGTAGGTGACAAGTGTCAGACAATTCCAAGGCCTTGGGAGACGGAGCAGTAGCGTGTGGGAAAGTCAGACCGCTGGCACTTGTTGGGAGCCAGGTGTGTGCGGTGCAGTTTCCGGCGCTCGGGTTTCTCTTTGTCCTCAGGTCTGGCCGGCCGGCTAGGTTCTCCCGTGTTGCGGAGGCTGGAGGGCGCACACCGCCACCAGAAATAGCACCTGGCTGCTTGCCTCAAAACACAAAGCAGCTGTCCGTAAACAAACTCGTTACGGCACTGGTAAGCTACCGGCCACTCGCGAGCCTCTGTCTTCTGCCCCCTGCCCCCCCCCCCCCCCCCGCCCCCGCCCCCAAAGTCAGTAGCGACTAGACGCACTCCAGTTTTCCGCATCCTGTGCCTCTTCAGCGTAATCTGCTGGTCATCCGACGTTCCAAGTCTTCTGCCGTTCTCTCCCGCAATGTTTCCTTCCATCACTCTAAGTTGCCAGCAGTTCCTTCGCAGTATCACATATGCTTAATAACGTCTTCGCCCACCTTCGAAACGCAGTACTCCGTGGCTACGAGTCCAGAATTACTTGGATGGTTGGCAGAGGTGTGTGGCACCAGGTGTGCCCGCGCAAGTCACGCAAATTACCCGGTGGTTAGTAGGCGTAGAAGTTCACTGCAGGATTCAGATTAGGTTAATTTAGTGCTCAACACTTAATCGTAATCTCACTACCGTGCTTGTCAATCCACGGTGGTATGGTTCTGCTCCAGAAACGACCGTTGCTCTGCAGAGAGGTGTGATGGTGACCCGGGAGGCCATCAAGCATTGAAGGGATGCAGGTGGTCCACAATAATGTTCACGTAGTCCATAACTCTGTGTCTTAAATTACTACCACATATTATGTGGAAGCCCAGTTGAATTAAATTTTGACGAAACCTACATGTTTGTTGATTTCAATCACTTTTTTCTTCTTTAAATTTTCCTCATTCCGTACTATTTCCTACGTCTACGATCCGCCTCATAAACTGTAATCTGGCTCACCCTACACTGCCTCATTGACTGTTCTGTATTAACTGAGAATTTGCCTGGCTATAACGTTATTCATTTACTTTTTTCTTACTACTTAAGGCTCAATAGAGCAAGCTTGCGTAAGATCTGGGAAGTATGCACTGCAAGAACTAGTCTTGACATTCCTTGCAGTCGGCTTGGGAGCTTTTCCAGAATACAGAGAAACCTGTTGGATACTTCGTTGCACAACTGTAAAGGCCGTGAATTAATGAGTTAAATCGGGATCAGATTGTGGAATGTGTGTGTGTGTGTGTGTGTGTGTGTGTGTGTGTGTGTGTGTGTGTGTAGAGAGAGAGAGAGAGAGAGAGAGAGAGAGAGAGAGAGAGAGAGAGAGAGAGAGAGAGAGAGTCAGTCTTTGGCCAGCAAGACAACAAAATTGTCACCAATAGAGCATGTTCGGACCAGCTCGGAAGTAAACTACGTCCCAGTGCCATTATCCAAGATATCGAGGAGCAGTTAAAACGTTTTTCGGCTAGATTACCTGAAGAAAGAACGCAACGGCATCGTCACCCTTTCCAATTCAATCAGAGCATGCATCCAGGCCACAGAAGATGGAACGTCGTATTGATCAGTGGGCACATACTGCCAAGTTCTTTGTACATTTGATTCGATATTGTAATAGTTGAAACATCATCACGTACCGTCTCAGCCCGTGATGTTTGGTTTCCTCCTCCCCTTCCGGATGCGTCATTTTTTTGATCAGGCAATGTATAAGTGCCCTTGTTGCTTTCTGAAGTAACAACGATGTCTCCTGGGAGCGCGTACAAGTGGAACGAAAGTGTCGGTGGATGAGTCCCTACTGATTCTCAGACCTGACAGGATATCAACAGTTCATTATTTGCACGAAGTTTGTTAACCACTTGTTCATTAAGTGTGGTTGAAAATATTGACTTTCTTCACGCTGCGATGTAATGTTGAAATCTGTAGCAAGTAGTTTTTAAAATTTGAAGGACAGGGACTGCGCACGCATATTATTAGTTGTTTTTAATGCAATAGATAGAAAATGGAAAAAAGAAAATGCTTGTCCAATAATTGGTAGGGCGGATCAGAAGAGACTTAAAGTAAAAGCTAGCTAGTAACGGCAGCAGCAGCAACAGCCCTTATTTTGCCGATTTCCAGTTGATAAAACTCACAGCGTGGTATTATCCGTGACAGCTGACGACATACTACGGCCAATTTCGGACGTAGCAAGCAGCCGTGTAGCCGACATGGAGCCACGGCGGTTAAACATTTATCCGGCTTCCGTAGTGCACGACGCGGCAGCTTCTTTCGCTTCGTTTCTTTTCAGCGAAATGGAAGATGAGGAATGCTAGTAAGGGTTACGTTTTACCGTCGTTTAAAGAGGAAAAACAAAACACAATTAATTAATCGACTGAATTCAAAAAGGAATAATTGTGAGGCGTATCACGCCCTGTTTTAAGAACTGCTTAGTGAGACTGAAAAATTCTCCCAGTACTTCGAATGAGTAGCAAAAGTCTAGGAACTACATGGGCAAATAAAGCATTTGTTACGGCGCAAGAGTATGTTCTTAAGGAAATCTTGCTCAGCCCGTACAAATGTTACCAGCTGCCGTCAGTTAAAGGAACTATAAAGGTCGTTGCAAACTATGGCAAGGTATTAATAATTTATACTCGGCTCATCGTAATTCACTGGATAACTATTGCAGGAACAGAGGATTCCTTGAATACACAGATCCACGCGTTTTTGTATTAATGTATCCTCGTAATTTTGCATTTTGTTCCACAAAATTGGACTTTCCTCAACTAACGAAATTAACTGCACATTATCTGTCACAAGACGTGTAGTCCTACGAGAAGTTCCTTTCTTAATATTGTTTGTCATCAGTCTTCTGACTAGTTTGATGCGGCCCGCGACGAGTTTATCTCCTGTGCCAGCCTTTTCATCTCAAGAGTGGCACCTGCAACTTACGTCGTCATTTATTTGCTAAATGTAATCCAGTCTCTGTCTTTTATAGTTTTAACCCTCTACAGCTCCCTCTAGTACCATCTAAGTTATTCCCTGAAGACTTAACAAAAACCAAAAGTCCTGCCATCATGTCCCCTCTTGTCAGTGTTCTTAAAATGTTTCTTTTCTTCCCGATTCTGCGGAGAACCACCTCATTACTTACCTTATCAGTCCCTCTAATTTTCCTCATCTCAAAGGCCTCGATTCTCTCCTGTTCCGGTTTTCCCACGGTACATGTCTCACTATCATACAATGCTGTACTCCATACATACATTCTTAGAAACTTCTTTCTCAAATTAAGACCTATGTTTGATACTAGCAGACTTCTTTTGGCCAGGAATGCCTTTTTTTGTCAGTGCTCGTCTGCTTTTTATGTCGTCCATCATTGGTTATTTGGCTGCCTAGGTAGCAGAACATAACATCGTCTACTTCATGATCCGAGTTCTAATGTTAAGTTCCTCTCTGTTCTCTTGTCTGCTACGAGAAGTTAGTAAAACAGAAAGGCAAATAACAGTAAGGTGATCAGATAAACAGGATGTTGTTGTCACGAAGACTGCTGTTCCGTGCCTGAAAGACGAGAAGACGCCACAGTTTACAGAGGCGCCACAACCCCACACGTCGTCGTCCACTGCTTTGCGAGTGCTCGAAAGCTCCAGGGCTGCGGTGTGCCGTTTGGACCACAAAGACTGGTGGCTGACTAGTGTGAAATGGGCCTAAGATTACATTTAGGATTATAGCTGAGGGGTGGGGGACGAGGTGAGTTTCCACTAGCGGGTAATGTATTTGGCCAAGATTGAGTTTGGGTGTAAGGCAATATTCGAACAAACATACATTTCACATGCAGTTTCTCTGATAAACATAATGTAATTATGTAGTACCATACGTCGTTCGCAATACAGAGAAAGCACCTCGTAATATCAAATGTTCAAATGCGTTTGAATTCCTAAGAGACCAAATACTGAGGTCATCGGTCTCTAGACTTAAACATTACTATAACTTAAGCTATGAACGCGCACGCGCACGCCCGCTAGAATCTCCGGCGGGAGGGACTGCACAATCCGTGACACGGCGCCTCAAACCCCGATGCCAACTCATAATATCGTAATTTGTAAAAGATAAGTATGCCGCCTTCTGAAAATTTACTTCTACCCAGAGACTAGCTGTAGTTAGGTTATGTGATTTTCCGAAATGACTTAAAACAAACGTCGGGATGGCTCCCATGAAAAGGACATGCGTTATTTCCTTCACTATCTTTCATCAGTCCGAGTTTGCGACAGTCATCTTCCGTATGTTTTAAACCTTCATCTCCCACTTTCTTTTACACAGGGAGTCCAAACATTATGGGTCGAATTGAAACATGGTAATGGGTATATAACAGAGTACATTGAGAAGGGGAACCAATGATCGCAAATACGTATTATGTGGACGTATACATCACACACCGCGTAACAACATAGCTCATAGTAATTATTGAAAGTGACGACCGCTAGTCTCAGTACATGTATTGCAACGGCGCATGCGCATCCTTGCAGAGATTCCAGGTGTCTGCTGTACACTGGAACAGGCAGCCGGTGATACACAGCCAACGCCGCTGGCCACCAGACACGCTGTACACAACTTAGCTCATGTAGCACGTGTGTCCTGTGACACATGCATCGCACCGGCGCCGTATCCCTCGTCAATTGTCCATTGCATCGGACAGCTTCTGATGTGTCAATGGTGAGTTGTTTTACAGTGTACGTGCATGGGGCGTAGTTACAAGATAAAAAAAGATGAAACTTTACTCGTTACGAGAATTAGCAGACAGATTTAATGTACTGTGCGGCAGGATGTAGTGTGCTCGTAAAGCAGCACGAATGTAGAGAGAACGCTTTTCCAGCAGGCGACATCCTAACTGGGTTCATATCCGTGGGTACCACCTTAGAAGACCTGGGACGTTCACGCCACAGTGACCACCCAAGGTTTCCTCCAAAGACATGTCTGAACACTAGATATTGAGGAAATGGTGTTCGATCGCGTGGCGAACCACCCAGAAATAAACACCAATCACCTTGCCCGTGAAACGCACATTTTGACGGAAACAGTGTGAGAAGTACTCGTAGAAGTAGTGTTACACACCTATCATATAGAATGTGTGGAAGCATTGGTACGAGCGGATTTTGGGTCTTAGTCACATTTCTCAATGTATTATGAGTCGCAGTGGTGTAATGTCGAACTACATACAGTTTGTATTTCTCATGGGTGAGGCCTCATTCACCCGTGATGTTCCTAACAGCCACAAAAGCCATGAGTGGAATGAGGACAACCACGCCACTCACATTGGTGGCCACCAGCAGCGATTCTCCGTCAAAGTATGGTTGGGCATTGCCAAACTCTCCTAAAAGGACCTTCTTTGCTCCGTCCCCGTTTGACTGGTCCATCTTCGAGAGGTGCGCCACAGTTCTTTGAGACGGTGCCCCTTGTTATCCGCGACAGCATATGGTGTGAACACGACGTCTGCGAGCACGTGAACAGCAGGTACTCTCATCGAGGGGTTGGAAAGGAAGGTCCTGTCCCATGGGCAGCGCGATCCGCCGGATCTCTCAGCTTTGGAGATTATCGTCTGAAGTCGAAACGTTCGCGTAAGAAACCCCTGCTTGCTAGGGTCCAAGCTGCCTGTTTCCTGGTGTAACAGGCTAACGGGATGTCGTCCCTATGAACAGTTAGTATGAGCTGCGTTACTGTTATGCAGTGTACGCTCCTGTGTCCATAACATAATAAAGATGCATTCCTGCCCATTGTTCCCTGTCCCAATATAATCGGTTGTGGCTCCTCCATCACCAGTTTAAATTTGACCCCAAAGGTTTGACGCATTCCGTAAATAATGTTCGCTTTTGGACAATGAATTGTAGACTTGGGACTATTGCCTCCTCGAAGGTAATTAACTGGAGGGGTGTAGTCACAAGTTGAATACTTTAACCAATAAAAGCACAATTAATGAATTGTCTAGACACGTGGATTTTTACGTAAAGTAAAAGTACCTGGAGATTATGGCAAGCTTCACCTCCTAAATCCCCCCGCCCTCCAATTCGATTTGAAGTACCATAGTGACCGGCATTGTTTCGTACGAAGCTAACGCTGTGCGTGCCATTCGCGATTGTAGGTGCGGAAAAGCGCACTCGCCAACTAGGCGGAAAGGAAAGGCGGTAGGCAGGTAACCGGACGCGCAAGCATGAAGGTATGCAGCCGTTACGAGCTGCTGGCTGCTCCACTGCGAGGAAAGCCCAGCGCCGCTGGCGACGGGCTGGCGCCGGCGCCCGCGCCCCGCTGTGCAGCGCGTGGCCTCGTGACGTTCACACACACACACACACACACACACACACACACACACACACACACGCGCGCACACACGCTAATTGGCAGGCCCTCGAAGTGAATCAGCGGGGGACGGCGCCACACGCGTGGTAGCCGGCGTTACTCGTCTGTGTCTATAGCATACAGCGGGACAGAGGCTATGCTGTTCTTATTCCATTTCTCCCGGTTCCTCAAACACCTCGGTTCAGACAGAACAGGAATAGATCATCTCTTCACTCCTGAAATATAAAGTCTTAAGAAATTTCTTGTCATACTTTCCAGAAAACTAATAAACAAGCATGACCAAATACAGATTAAATATTTGGTTTTGATCATTCAGTAAGGTTTGAATGGAGATACACACATGGACCTCAAGGGCACCCTCCTACATAGGCAACCCGTAGTGACGCCCGCCACATAATACACCTCAGAGTTGCATGACTGCAATGGAGGTGCGACTCAGAGATGCGCTGGGGTGCCTCACACACAGCATTCCAGAGTGTCCCTGAGAGCTAAAACACCAAGAACCGCTTTTTTGCTTTTGACAAGATCAATGTGTACATTTTCTGAAAGTGAAGTTTCATTTATGAAAATATACGGTCATCAGCTTCAAAGCCTATTTTAGAAATAGAAAGTATAATATGGCACCAGTCAACTACCCACTACCATTAGGAAAATCCTCGGCTTTATTAATACTAAAATTCGATACTGCTTGTACGAAAACACACGGTCCATCCACAGCAATAATGACCCACACCTTTCACATTGTGTTCTTTGTAAGCATACTTCTTGTTGCGAATGTAACATTATCAAAAGCTTTATGTATAGTAGTGCGTGAGCGTCGGCTCCTCCCACAACGAAGCATCTCGTGAATCGTTCAAAGCAGTTGCCTCTGCAGCAGCCCAATCTGCACTGACAGCTGCTGTATATAAAGCTATTGATAATGTTGAACTTGCCACAGGAACTATGCTTCAGAAGAATATCGTTGAAAGGTGTTGGATCATTTACTGCTGTGGATGGACAGTGTGTTTTTCGTAGGAAAAGTACTAAATTTCAGTATTAATAAAGCTGAAACTTTTTCGCATGGTACCGGTTGGTTGACTGTTGCCATAGTACCATGTTGAAGAATTTCTGAAATCGGGCTTCTCTTTCTATTTTTTCCCCTGACTTCAATATCAAATTATTTGAAACAATAAACTGTATATGTTAAGCCACACAGAAAATGATTCTTTATGTTAACGTTTTTGAAATACGGTTTACAATACAGGTTTTTGTGGATGCCGTAAGACCACAAAAATGGAAGAAAATAATAATTATAATATAATTACTTCTGGGAAGAAATAATTTGTCACTGACATTAAATAAATCTTTACGATACGTTTTATGAGAAACATAAATTTTTTTCACAGTAGATGTATCCAGATACATTCCACATTTGGCGCACGCCTCTAATTTTGGAATTGCAGCCAGTTTCCCAGCGTTTTGAGGAACTCCTTGCCTCAACAAATCTTGTTAGTTAGCCAACATAGTAAAACCTAACTTCTGATATTGGTTGCAACACAGCTTCTCTTGACTTTTTACTCACATTTTCTACAGCATCTACGTCTTCACTGTCTGAGGAATTCATTATATAAGGACGTCCTCTTCTCCTGCCACGACGTCATAACTGGTCGTAGGTTGTTCCAAAAATGAACATCTGAGAGACAAAAGACAATGGCCCATTATTTATGCGAATTAAATGGCCTGTGCGTAGATATCTAACGGCACATACCTCCACAAACCTACCAACAAAATTACCGGTTCGCTACTACGCAGAATTACTTGCTTCCGCAGGCGCACAAACAAGGCATTAAGCAGGAGGTCATAATGTTTTGGCTCACAAGTGTACGTTGACAGTGTTACCAGGATATCGAAATACCGTGTACGGAGACCGCTATGATCAGGTGCTACGCAAACGTGTAAGTGGTGTACGCTAAAGAAATATAATTGCAAGTATTTTGAGGGTTGAAAATAGTAATGAAACTTAACGGCTGGAGAATTTGTTTAAAATACACTCCTGGAAATTGAAATAAGAACGCCGTGAATTCATTGTCCCAGGAAGGGGAAACTTTATTGACACATTCCTGGGGTCAGATACATCACATGATCACACTGACAGAACCACAGGCACATAGACACAGGCAACAGAGCATGCACAATGTCGGCACTAGTACAGTGTATATCCACCTTTCGCAGCAATGCAGGCTGCTATTCTCCCATGGAGACGATCGTAGAGATGCTGGATGTAGTCCTGTGGAACGGCTTGCCATGCCATTTCCACCTGGCGCCTCAGTTGGACCAGCGTTCGTGCTGGACGTGCAGACCGCGTGAGACGACGCTTCATCCAGTCCCAAACATGCTCAATGGGGGACAGATCCGGAGATCTTGCTGGCCAGGGTAGTTGACTTACACCTTCTAGAGCACGTTGGGTGGCACGGGATACATGCGGACGTGCATTGTCCTGTTGGAACAGCAAGTTCCCTTGCCGGTCTAGGAATGGTAGAACGATGGGTTCGATGACGGTTTGGATGTACCGTGCACTATTCAGTGTCCCCTCGACGATCACCAGTGGTGTACGGCCAGTGTAGGAGATCGCTCCCCACACCATGATGCCGGGTGTTGGCCCTGTGTGCCTCGGTCGTATGCAGTCCTGATTGTGGCGCTCACCTGCACGGCGTCAAACACGCATACGACCATCATTGGCACCAAGGCAGAAGCGACTCTCATCGCTGAAGACGACACGTCTCCATTCGTCCCTCCATTCACGCCTGTCGCGACACCACTGGAGGCGGGCTGCACGATGTTGGGGCGTGAGCGGAAGACGGCCTAACGGTGTGCGGGACCGTAGCCCAGCTTCATGGAGACGTTTGCAAATGGTCCTCGCCGATACCCTAGGAGCAACAGTGTCCCTAATTTGCTGGGAAGTGGCGGTGCGGTCCCCTACGGCACTGCGTAGGATCCTACGGTCTTGGCGTGCATCCGTGCGTCGCTGCGGTCCGGTCCCAGGTCGACGGGCACGTGCACCTTCCGCCGACCACTGGCGACAACATCGATGTACTGTGGAGACCTCACGCCCCACGTGTTGAGCAATTCGGCGGTACGTCCACCCGGCCTCCCGCATGCCCACTATACGCCCTCGCTCAAAGTCCGTCAACTGCACATACGGTTCACGTCCACGCTGTCGCGGCATGCTACCAGTGTTAAAGACTGCGATGGAGCTCCGTATGCCACGGCAAACTGGCTGACACTGACGGCGGCGGTGCACAAATGCTGCGCAGCTAGCGCCATTCGACGGCCAACACCGCGGTTCCTGGTGTGTCCGCTGTGCCGTGCGTGTGATCATTGCTTGTACAGCCCTCTCGCAGTGTCCGGAGCAAGTATGGTGGGTCTGACACACCGGTGTCAATGTGTTATTTTTTCCATTTCCAGGAGTGTAGGTTCTTTTGCTTCTTAAGGATTTTGTTGCCATGTCGCCAGTTATGCTAAATCTAACGAGACTATAATTTACTAACTGAGAGGAAATTAAAATTCATCCACAGAAATGGTAGTTAGGAAGCAACGCCTAAAAACTGTCGATGCTCGAAGAGAGAAAATCGTTGCTGGATGGAATCTTCTGCTGAGTCACTGGTGTTCAAAATGGTTCAACGGCTCTGAGCACTATGGGACTCAACATCTGAGGTCATCAGTCCCCTAGAACTTAGAACTATTTAAACCTAAGTAACCTAAGGACATCACACACATCCATGCCCGAGGCAGGATTCGAACCTGCGACCGTAGCGGTCGCGCCGTTCCAGACTGAAGCGCCTAGAACCGCTCGGCCACACCGGCCGGCCGTCACTCGTGTTACAAAGAATGACCATGGTCAGTCTGACAATGTGGATGCACTGAAACTAGTGCAATGTGCAGCAAAAACATTTACTGCATGGCGTTGTCATTCGATAAGAACAGAAGTAACAGCAAACTGTGAAGCGTGTATAGTAACCTGACTTTAATTGAAGGAAATATTACGTCAAAGAATTACAAACTCTCCAAACATACAGGCCTGGAGGGAGATCCAAAATGGACTAATAATATAAAGCACTACTGTGTGTAATAAGTCTAATGTGATGTACAATATGTTTTACTCGAGTTGGGTGAGCAGGCCACCACACTCGGACACACAGTCTGATGCTCCGACAAAGCTTTCACAGAGCAACGTTGCAGGAGTTGGTTATTTCTATTTGCGGTTAGGCTGTTCGCGTCGGATCGCTGAGTACTGTTTTCATGTCTTATGTGTTAAACTGACGTAACACATCTTCAAAATTATATTTCGAACTACACCGATGGAAAAAAAATTCAGCTAAAAAAAGTAGAGTAATGAAATTTCGGGAATACATTTGTCTACGTAGCATGTGCAAGCAATTAATACTGCAAAGTCACAGGCTGATGTACGAGCGAGATAGGCCATTGCAAATGTGAAACGCTGGTACATCAGTAATCACTGTAAGCCCCAGAATGTTAAATGGAAGCAAGAAGACGTGAACGGATTGTGTTGTACAGGTGCCGGATGTCAGGTCGTGGGATGGAGTTCCGTGCTTGTTGCTGTTCGTCAATACAGGGACGGTTAATACTGTTTGTGGATGACGTTTTAGTTTCCGTCCGATGATGTCCCATATGTGCTCGATTGGAGACAGATCTGATGATCGAGCAGGCCAAGGTAACGTGGTCGACGCTGCGTAGAGCATGTTGGGTTACAGCAGCGGTATGTGGGCGAGCGTTAGAAAACACCCCCTTGGAATGCTGTTTATGAATGGTAGCACAGCAGGTAGCATTACCAGACAAACGTACCAGTTTGCAATCAGGGTGCGTGGAATAACCATGAGAGTGCTCCTGCTGTCGTATTGTATCACACCACAGACAGTAGCTGCAGGTGTAGGTTGAGTAGGTCTGGGACACACATAGGGTAGCTCTGAGCCCTCAATTGGCCTCCTCCTAACCAAGACATGACCGTCACTGGTACTGAGGCAGAACCAGATTTCATCATAAAACACAACAGATCTCCATCCAGCCCTCCAATGAACTCTACACCTGACACCACGAAAGTAGCAAGTGACGGTAGTTCGATCAGTGGATTTCCCACCACTGGGCACCTGGCTCGGAGCTGTCCTTGAAGTAACAGGTTTGTAAAAGGTTGTTGTGTCACTGTGGTGCCAACTGCTGCTCAAATTGCTGCTGTAGGTGCAGTAAGATGCGCCAGAGCCACAGGCCGAACACGATGGTTTTTCCTCTGGGTAGTTCCACGTCACCCGGTCGTCTTGCGATCGTACGTTCTCGTCATCACTGTTGCCAGCGATCATGTACAGTGGCTACATTCCTGCGTAATATTTCCGCATTTTTTTTTATTAACAGTACAGAGTAACCCACCGCCTTGAAATGTAAGGTGGGTCGGATGCTTCTGAATTCAGCAGCAAACATTTCTCCGTATTACAATGTTATTGGTTGTTGTTGTTGTTGTTGTTGTTGTTGTTGTCGTCTTCAGTCCTGATACTGGTTTGATGCAGCTCTCCATGCTACTCATCATGTGCAAGCTTCTTCATCTCCCAGTACTTACTGCAATCTACATCCTTCTGAATTTGCTTAGTGTATTCATCTCTTGGTCTCCCTCTATGATTTTTACCCTCCACGCCGCCCTCCAATGCTAAATTTGTGATCCCTTGATGCCTCAGAACATGTTCTACCAACCGATCCCGTCTTCTGGTCAAGTTGTGCCACAAACTCCTCTTCTCCCCATTTCTATTCAATACCTCCTCATTAGTTATGTGATCTACCCATCTAATCTTCAGCATTCTTCCGTAGCACCACATTTCGAAAGCTTCTATTCTCTTTTTGTCCAAACTAGTTATCATCCATGTTTCACTCCATAGAAATACTTTCAGAAACGACTTCCTGACACTTAAATCTATACTCGATGTTAACAAATTTCTCTTCTTCAGAAACGCTTTCCTTGCCATTGCCAGTCGACATTTGATATCCTCTCTACTTCGACCATCATCAATTATTTTGCTCCCCAAATAGCAAAACTCCTTTACTACTTTGTCTCATTTCCTAATCTAATTCCCTCAGCATCACCCGACTTAATTTGACTACATTCCATTATCCTCGTTTTGCTTTTGTTGATGTTCATCTTTCCTTTCAAGACACTGTCCATTCCGTTCAACTGCTCTTCCAAGTCCTTTGCTGTCTCTGACAGAATTACAATGTCATCGGCGAACCTCAACGTTTTTATTTCCTCTCCATGGACTTTAATACCTACTCCAAATTTTTCTTTTGTTTCCTTTACTGCTTGCTCAATATACAGATTGAATAACATCGGGGAGAGGCTACAACCCTGTCTCACTCCCTTCCCAACCGCTGCTTCCCTTTCATGCCCCTCGACTCTTATAACTGCCATCTGGTTTCTGTACAAATTGTAAATAGCCTTTCGCTCCCTGTATTTTACCCCTGCCATCATGTTATTGGTATACAGTCGTTAATTCTTTTTTTATAATATAAAGAACATAATACAAAAATTTCTCTAAGGTTACAGCGAATTGAGTGCTTAGCAGTTGTTACAATGGTTCTACACAATTTGTTTGTGCCTAGCTGATTACAATATAATTTATACATGAAAATGTCGCAGAAAACAGGTTGCTTCTCGTGGCCCCGTCACACGAGCTCATTCACTGATTCAGCTGTTGATGGCGTCTTTCGTCGCGGTAACGGCATTGTTGAGTAACATCAACTCATCACGTCCAATATCAAAGATAATGTTAGACTGTTAGAGCGTGTATTTAGAGATCTGATTTGCATTCTCATAGTGACGCTACTATTGGCACACTTGAGAGTGGCGCGAAATTTGAATAGACGTTACCTTTCAGAAGTAGAAACGCGCCTACCAAGTTTCGTTTGTCGCATAACACCTTCTTGGTGTTGCGATTTGTTTGTTTATTTTTGCCGCCAGTGTATTTGAAACACTAATCGGACTGGTCATAAAGGTCCCGAACTTGAAATTCAGTAACAAACCAGTGTAGGAAGCATGTTTGGAAATGATTTTAACTTCCGCAGTCAGTTTTAAAAAATAACATAGCGGTACGTCTTAAGTCGTACACTTCATCCGTTCAGCTTGCAGAAATAACTCAAACTATTTTCGCTTAGCCACCGCTACCCGCTTTTCCGTTCCAAGGCTCAAAATGTGTGCTTTATGTTGGGAAGTGTTACTGAAATGGTGAGTATGCGGGTGGGGTGGTGTGAAGACATGGCAGCAGCTAGTAAGCTAATGAAGATGAGTAGAAAGTTATTTCGATTGACGACGTTAACGGAGGCACGGTTCCGCTAAAGAGAACCACTTGAATGGCGTGGCTTTCACTGTGCGACCCCCTGGCGCTCTAAATATCAAACCGGTGCTCGGCCGTAATCTCGGGCTACGACTGGCAGGCCGCTGTAGTAAAGGCGCGATAGCGGGCCGCCACGTGACAGCCGCTGATAGCATCGGCTTCTCACCTGGAGGGTATTTTTAATCGCTCCCTTTGTGTTCGCCGCCGCGATCTCTGCTACGAGCGCAGATATGAGCTGCTGTGTTCATAAGTCTGCGAAGAGATTGATCTGTGTGCGGACTCTAGGCATTGTAGCTCGAACAAATAACTTCGTCATTGACAGATTGCAATGGCGGCGGTCAGTGTGCAGCCAGCCACGCTTAACAAGGCTCTGCCGATCCCCACAGAATAGAAAACACGGCCGCTCGGGATTAGCCGTGCGGCCTAGGCGCTGGAGTCATGGACTGTGCGGCTGATCCCGGCGGAGGTTAGTCCTCCCTCGGGCATGGGTGTATGTGTTTGTCCTTAGGATAATTTAGGTTAAGTAATGTGTAAGCTTAGGGACTGATGACCTCAGCAGTTACGTCCCATGAGATTTCACACACATTTGAACATTTTTTTTTAGAAAACACGGCGAACACGGGCGAGTGGTACAAAATGAGAGCGTCCAATTTTAAATGTTGTTACTTCCCCATTCACAAGTCACCAACCGTGGCAAAGAATTTTCTAATACGAATTAGAAAATGTAATTAATGTAAGACTTCCTCTCCTGTTAATGTCAACATATAACAACCACCACCTTAGTGCAGTGTAATTATACGATTCACGATATATTGTAATATGAGGTGTTATCAGTTAACTTCTTGTTTTATTCGAACTTTAAGTTCAAAAGGAACTTATAATTAATATATCCGCATGCTTGGAACGTATTTTCTGGTGATTTGCGCCGACTGTAGTTCTCTTCATGAGTTTCGCTGGGGATTTGTCTCATTTTAATACGTTCGACAATACGCACAACTTTTACGTTTTTAGAGACTGGCTGCTACTACTTACAAACGCCCTTTCGGCACTGTCCTTCCTGTTATGCTTTGCGTGTACGTGCCATGTTAATCTATTCTGCTTCGCAGGTATCCAAATTTATTCATAACACCAGTATTCAATTCCCTGACTGTCAGGCCTCCAGCTATCGACCTGTGACGCTCTCTTGTTATTTTTGTTCATATCGTAAACTACAGCTAGCACATGTTCCATTATGTTCAGCACAATACGCAGTTCATGTTCATTTTCAGCTACCATAGCTGTATCATCAATCGTATTGTGCTAATTTTCAGTCATTGACGGCCAAAAGTCCGCGTATCCAAAATCCCACTGAAACTTCTAAAATTTGAGCCGCAGTAAGCGGAATACGATCTCATCCGCATTTTTTAACGTTGTTCTCAGCTTCGTATACACAACTGTTTCGCAGTGTGGTCATACCGGCCAGCCCCTTGCTGGTGGCCCAGGTCTGACTGCACGTGTGTCGGCAGGCGCCAGCGATCGATCGCAGATTGCTCGTATTTCTCATGCAGTCTGATGAATCGGGTCTGACATTTGACAGAATGGCTGCGACTCAGTTTTCTGGGTATTAAGCGTGGTTGTGTAGGAAAATTTCGTTTCGCTTTGCCCACGTTGAGTAAGAACTATACGTTAGAATTTAGTTGCTTGTGGACCACGAATCTAAGAAGCTGAGACCGGAATTGACACTTATGTTCAGAAGTGTGTCTAATAAAAGTATCGACAGCCTCCTATTTTGCAGTACAACATTTTGAAGTTTGTACTGTAGAAATAGAATTGATGGGAAATTCATAGCAGTAGTTAAGATACACTGGGCCCGATCTGAGATGATGATGTTCCTTGTGAAACAACTACACGCATTATTACAGTTCCTAACTTCCAACCAGAATGATGTACCGTAATACTGAGGGGACGTTTCATTTATATGTTTAGGTCAAATGTATGCATTTATACCAAAGTCCCTTGCCCTTTCACGTACCCCAACTGTCCCTGATATAGTTTGTGACAAGAGATGGCGAAGTATGGTGGCTTCAAACGGAACTGTGCACATTCTTGTAGATAAAACTATAAGTGATAAACGAAGAAGGAATTCAGTACTAACAAGTGAGCAAGGAATTGTATCGGCGCCCTGGAAGGATGTGCACAACCCACTTGGCGTCTGTGAAAAATGTAGTATACTCCGCAAAGTAAACTAAAATTCCAAAGAAAAGCGTTTCAAAAAAAATAAATTGCAGTATTAGTTTATTCTTGCAAATATTTGTGGAGATACAGACACCAACTGCCACTGCTGGTAAAAATAGTAGAATTTTTTACAGCAAAACTTGTCGACACAGTGGTGCCCTGTAATTTTGCCAGAATCCGCCTGGAAACTGGCTCGGGGGCAGAAGAGTTGAAGTGACCGACTGATTGCAAGCGATATCGATGGTGGCAGCGATCCGTCGCTCGTCTTTGGCGCATTTCGGAATGGCTGGCGGCACGCACTCAAACCAGTCGAATGCCTGGAGCGTGAGACAGTTGCTTTAATACAGATACTTATATAATACGTGAATTGTGTAAGACGTGACTCCTTCGTGAACGGTTCAAGACAGGGGAATGAGGTTACCAGCAAACTATAGTACACCGAGAAGGCATGTAATTTTGTTTTATGGTTAATACTCTCAGAACTCCTGTAAGAATAAAGTTATTTACGTGGTTATTTTTTAAATGGAACATAAATTTTCCGTATGTTCGAAACGCTCTTGAAAACTGGAGTACAGTGACATGATGCTTGTTATTGTCGGCGTTTAAGATCGTCGGAAAAATCGCCACACATTCTAAACAAAAAAGTGAAGGCCTGCTGGAGTCGCTTAATGCGGTGTAAACGCCACCGAGCCTGACACTTAAATTAGGCTCCGTCGTTACAAGCAGGAAGAAGATAAGGCTACGTTACCAAGATAAAATGTACTTCCTCTTGGCCCTATTTTCAACGACGTAGACAAGAGCCGGTAAGATAGTTGTAAATGGAATTATATGCTAATTTCTAACTTAAAGGTTGGGGCTTAGGAAAACTAGATCAAATGTGTGTACGTCCTCAGGTCTATGTGGACAGTCGAAAGGTTTAATGCTGCAGCGGAGTCAACAGCGTTGATACCGAATAAGCAGATTCTGGTCGCCTTGCCTTTAAATCTTAGCACATTTATAAGACATTTTTTGAGAAAAAGGTTAAACACTAATGTCGAGAAACTTTGTCATTGTACTCGTCACAAGAGCGTACGAACGCCGTCAAACGTATAAGCGTTCCGTAAAAAGAAATACGCTTGCTTCAGTATCTTGGTTGTTAATAGTTAAGAGAAATAAACAGAATTAGATGTGTGTATGCGCAGTACTATTATTTGCCGGAAACATCTCTTACATATTCTTAACACTTCATGAAATAAAAAGGGTGGTACTGGTTACACGACGCGCCCTTACTTAGGACTGTGTAGGCGACAGCTTGGCTTGTACAGGGAGCATCCGGCCCGGAGACAGCGCGGATAACCTGAAGCTGCTATTCATTGTACGTACAAACATGATACAAATCACATATTAAAGCTCACTGCAAGGTCTACGTACTACTCGCCGGAAACCAACTTATTTAGAAAGTTACACAGAAGCACGTATTACATACCACTTTCGGGGAAAAATTGCCCAGATTTTTTCCGTTTTTATTTTTCATTCGCTTTTCTTCCTGGAAACGGTTCTAATTTTTCTTCCAGTAAGAGCGTTTGTATAGTCTGTGGAATTTTGTCCTTCGTACTCGACAGATCAGAACATTTCAGTGACTCGTTGTAGTTTGTGTTGTCTTCATCGTCATCATTCCTGAAAGTGGCGAGTTTGGACTGAGCAAAGGTGAAGTCGGTCGTCCTCGGTCCCCATGCTATCTGATCAAAACTACCCGGATACTTTGTGCGTTTGTGTACTAAGGTCGGACACTGGGGTTTGAAGCGAAGTCGACGTTCTAATTCAACCTAATAGTTTCCAGTAGGTTTGGGTCGGGACTATGCACATGCCATACCATTCTGTTCCCTTTCAGAATCCTCATTGTCCACCAACCATAGCCTCACAGATGCTGCTCTGACTGGGCACATTTTCATGCTGATAAATCTTCGTATCCGAAGTCCTTCTCTACTGTGCTCGGTGCACAACGCTGCAAATGCTTTCGTACACTTTTGTATTTACCACTCTCTTAAACACAACAAGGGGACCACACACTAAGCACAAAAAATAGCCCAATACAGCAACACCATCTTCTCCGTATTTCAGCGAAATTTCACGTGATGGCAGGTAACTATCTCCAAGCATTCGCCAAATCCAAACCCTTCCATCGGATTGCCACGGGGTATAGCATGATCGACCACTCCAAATCACTAGTTCCTAGTCACTCACAGATCAGAGGCGTGTCTCTTCACACAACCTCAAGCATCGCTTAGCGCTGACTACGGAAATTTGTGGCTCAGGAGCAGCTGCTAGACCGCTGTAGCCCATTCTAACTCCTTGCGCACGGTCATTGCCCTATGTGGGCTGCTTCTAGCAGTTACGAACTAAAGAATGATACCTTCCGCTGATTACATGTGGTACGTTTTTTACAACCACCTTCAGCAATGCTCAGTTGTTCCTGTCCGTCGGTAGATGAGGTCTGCGTGGTCTAGCTGGTTTAGCTGTCACTGTTCCTTCTGGTTTCCACCTCGCGATAACGTAAGCAGCTGTGGACTTCGGCAGCTTTAGAAGGGCTGAAATATCCCTGACGCGTTTGTTACTGAGGTGACATCCAAGGACTATCCCACTTTCGAAGTTGCAGAGCTCTCTTGGGTGACCCATTCTCCAGTTACTGTTTCCTAGTGATGAAACAATCCTCCCCGCCTCCTCTTAGACTGGCGTGACATCTAGTGATCAGTTCCGCATTGCATAGAGCTGTCCGGATACTTCTGATGAGATTCTGTAGATGTTCTCTTTGTCTGCGTCACTTAGCTACTCAAATGCCGCTTCATAGTCATCGCTATTAAACAACTCAGATATTTTCGTCACACACCTCTTCAATACGAAAATATTCGTTCTAATTACAACAAAACTCACCAGCGTTAGTCTTTTTACTTCCTCAAAATTCGCCGAACCACGCACGGATAATCTGCAAGCTGGGTGGTCGGAAGCTTGCTTCCTGTCTTTTCTCTCAAGACCTAACAGCGTCAGTAAACTCTTGACGGATGGAAACGAACAACGTTGGACGGTATGTGCTCGTTCGTAATTTAGCACGAAGTGCTGTGTTCGTATTTCGTAAGTTGAAAATTGCAGTTTCATGGAAAACAGAATTTCATCGAAATACGAAATGGTCGTATCGAAAATTGGGCGGGGCTGGTATTTTAAGAAGTTTGACAAACCTTATTCGTCAGATGGGAAGAACTGGAGCCTCGATGGGTGAAGGGAAATGTCTTACCAATGGGGGTACGCGATGTAGCCAGCGCTGCGGCGGGATTACGGTGAGCGCGGGTTCGCCCGGCGGCAGGCTGGAGAGCAAACAGTTGCGAAATACCGGCGCGGAACGTGCTCGGCATCTTCTCGCGGCCTGCCCTGCCCTGCCCTGCCCTGCCCGTTACCTCCCACCCTGCATTGCGGCGCGCTCCATGTGCAGACACCCACGCCCTTCCGTGGTTCCTCCTCCCACACCATCCGCCATGCCATATCGACTGTGTCACAAGGCACACTGCGCTTAAGGCGAAGTGGCTAGAGGTGTATCAACATAAAAACATCAACGGGTGAAGATAGAGACCATCTGAATTAACATGAACATTGATGTCCTTCCGAGGCTGATAGGTAAAAGAATGAGATTGGCGCACAAATGGTCGTCTTTCCTAAAGAACGCAACATTCCTCCTTATCAGGGTGCCGTCACAGTTACGAAATGTCGCGAAAATGGAGGCGCGACATAATTAGCAACGATATGCCAGGTGTATAGTAAGGATCTGTTAGATGATGATCAATTTGAATTTAGGAGAAGAGAGCACCAGAGGGGCAGATTTCACATTGCGATTGATAATGGAAACAAGGCTACAAAAATGAAGATATTTTCGTAGAATTTCTCGACCTAGGTATAGCTTTAGACACTGTAAATGTTTCAATTTGTTCGAAATGCTCAGGAAAACAGGTGTAGGCAATAGGTAAAGATGGAAATAAGAATGGTTCAGGAGTAGAATAAAAATTCGTGGTGAAAAAGAATATATGCGATAACACTCGCTGATGACATTTCTATCTTCAGTGTGAGGAATTTTGCGGGACCGTTGAATAGAATGAGCTGTTAGATGGGCGCACACAGTATGAATTGAGAGGAAACCGAAGAAAAGCGAAAATAATAAGAGCAGAAATCTTTTTAACGATAGACTTTGCATGAACACGGGAGAGAATGAAGTAGGTGCAGTTTGCACAACTCATAGTAAAAAAATAAAGCAACACACAGAAATGTGAGGATCCCGCCCTGATTGTATTCCTCCTGTTAGATCGGCATGGCCATGGAACGCATTTTAGTACAAAAGTTAGTCATTACTGCAAACAAAATAAATTTATGGCCAATACGTCAATGGAACGAACAGGTTAATAAGACAATAGCTACTATAAGGCGTAGTATAACTGCGTACAAATGTACACGCTGCAGCAGAAAGTTTAAAGTTCTTCGTATCAACAAAATTCTCAGATTGTTACTGTCAGCAAACCTTGTCATAGTCCGTCCTCAGTACCTATTATTTCATCATAAAAATGAAACTCTCCAGTTACAATGAAACGCGAAACCTTGTTCGCTTTCACACCCTTGTTACAGAATACCGCCGTTTGAGGTTGCTTGTACGTTCACAAGAGCTGTTTTACTCTGAAAAAGACCATCAGGAAAACAAGCATCATTAGATGGCGAACTTCGTTCGGACCAGGGCTCTGCAATCTTGGAATTTAGTCATTCCTACGTACACTCACCCGTGGGATTTGTCCGTAACAGAATACTCTCATCCAAAAGAAATAGCTTTCACCGAGTAGACACAGGACGTAAACGATGAAGAAATTGCGTTAATACTGCTCACATAAAAGATATTAATGAGTATGCTCCATTCTGCAGCATGATGGATAAAATTAAAGTTTTCTACTCTAAGCTGATATTCCCGGTACTGCAATCTTTCTTTTCTGTAAAAGTTTCTCATAGTAAATAAAAGTACACATTGTTTTTACGTGTCTGGTAGTATACTCCCTGGTATCTTTTCGTCTTCCTTGTCGTCCTTCCTTGTATGTGCATCGTGTTTCCGTGTGTGTGCGACAGATGGAGCGACGAGAAGGGAGGAAAATATTAATACAAAAAACCTTACTTGAAGAAATAAGACGAGGAGTCTTTAAAGGCTAACTGAACCGTTCATATGGTCGATCCCTTGGTGTGGTTAAAAAACGGTTTCTGGTCGACGAAACGACGTTGGATGATGATGATGATGAGGAGGAGGAGGAGGAGGAGGAGGAGGAGAAAGGCTATGAAGGGAAAATTTCGGCCAAACTTAATTATGCGTGGATCAATGGCCTGGAGTAAGTCTTTTAGACGCCACTTAGGCGCTTGATTTGAGCCTAACCTACACCCGGTATCCAACCGAGGAAAGGGAACCTGCAGTTTAACGTGGAATACTAACCACGTCTTGTTTCTGTCTATTCCTCACGTCGCTGAGAGGTGAAGGCTAGGTTAAAACGGAGACTCAAGAACCTGTGGCCCGACAGAGATCAGATACCGCTACCTGTCGGATTCCAGGCACGTGCTTTGCCGCTAGACCACCAAGGTCCGACATATATGTAGATGGTTGTTCTGTAGGTTTTGGTGAGTAGGTTTGCGAGTATCAAAAGTATGTGACATATCTGGCCGTATCTTTCGCTTGCACTGACTTGTTGTTGTTGTGGTCTTCAGTCCTGAGACTGACTTGATGCTCCTCTCCATACTACTCTATCCTGTGCAAGCTTCATCTTCCAGTACCTACTGCAGCCTACATCCTTCTGAATCTGCTTAGTGTATTCATTTCTTGGTCTCCCTCTACGATTTTTACCCTCCACGCTGCCCTCCAGTACTAAATTGGGGATCCCTTGATGCCTCAGAACATGTCTTACCAACCGATCCCTTCTTCTAGTCAAGTTCGGCCACAAACTTCTATTCTCCCCAATCCTATTCAATACCGCCTCATTAGTTATATGATCTACCCATATACTCTTCAGCATTCTTCTGTAGCACCACATTTCGAAAGCTTCTATTCTCTTCTTGTCCAAACTAGTTATCGTCCATGTTTCTTTTCCATACATGGCTACGCTCCATACAAATACTTTCAGAAACGACTTCCTGACACTTAAATCTATACTCGATGTTAACAAATTTCTCTTCTTCAGAAACTTTTTCCTTGTCATTGCCAGTCTACATTTTATATCCTCTCTACTTCGACCATCATCAGTTATTTTGCTCCCCAAATAGCAAAACTCCTTTACTACTTTAAGTATCTCATTTCCTAATCTAATTCCCTCAGCATCACCCGACTTAATTCGACTACATTCCATTATCCTCGTTTTGCTTTTGTAGTTGTTCATTTTATCCTCCTTTCAAGATACTTTCCATTCCGTTCAACTGCTCTTCAAAAGTCCTTTGCTGTCTCTGGCAATTACAATCTCGTCGGCGAACCTCAAAGTTTTTATTTCTTCTCCATGGATTTTAACACCTACTCCGAATTTTTCTTTCGTTTCCTTTATTGCTTGCTCAATATACAGATTGAATAACATCGGGGATAGGCTACAAACTTCTCTCTCTCTTCACAACCGCTGCTTCCCTTTCGCGCCCCTCGACTCTAATAATTGCCATCTGGTTTCTGTATAAATTGTAAATAGCCTCTCGCTCAGTGTATTTTACCCCTGCCACCTTCAGAATTTGAAAAAGAGTATTCCAGTCAACATTGTCAAAAGCTTTCTGTAAGTCTACATATGCTAGAAACGTAGGTTTACCATTTCTTAATCTAGCTTCTAAGATAAGTCGTAGAGTCAGTATTGCCTCACGTGTTCCAACATTTCTGCGGAATCCAAACTGATCTACGGTGAGGTCTGCTTCTACCAGTTTTTCCCTTCGTCTGCAAAGAATTCGCGTTAGTATTTTGCAGCTGTGACTTATTAAACTGATAGTTCGGTAATTTTCACATCTGTCAACACCTGCTTTCTTTGGGATTGGAATTATTATATTCTTCTTGAAGTCTGAGGGTATTTCGCCTGTCTCATACATCTTCCTCACCAGATGGAAAAGTTTTGTCAGGACTGGCTCTCCCAAGGCTGTCAGTAGTTCTGATGGAATGTTGTCTACTCCCGAGGCCTTCTTTCGACTTAGGTCTTTCAGTGCTCTGTCAAACTCGTCACACAGTATCGTATCTCCCATTTCATCTACATCCTCTTCCATTTCCATAATATTGCCTCGTGTACATCGCCCTTATATAGCCCCTCTATATACTCCTTCCACCTTTCTCCTTTCCCTTCTTTGCTTAGAACTGGGTTTCCATCTGAGCTCTTGATGTTCATACAAGTGGTTCTCTTATCTCCAAAGGTCTCTCTAATTTTCCTGTAGGCAGTATCTTAGCCCAAGTGAGATAAGCCTCTACAGCCTTACATTCGTCCTCTAGCCATGCCTGCTTAGCCATTTTGCACTTCCTGTCGATCTCATTTTTGAGGCGTTTGTATTCCTTTTTGCCTGCTTCATTTACTGCATTTTTATATTTTCTCCTTTCATCAATTAAATTCAGTATTTTTTCTGTCACCCGAAGATTTCTACCAGCCCTCGTCTTTTTCCCTACTTGTTCCTCTGCTGCCTTCACTACCTTATAACTTTCAATTTTCGCCCGCATGGACTGTAGACCTTAGTGCCAGACGTAAATTTCACGTTCATATCGCCAACCGTTCCTGATAAAAAGGAGTTTTAACAAATATACAGGCAGGCCGAAGGACAACAAATGGCAAAAAAATTGTGTTATTAGGCCTATTATCTAACAGTTTTCGGATACTTTTCCTTCACATGCATTGTGAAACCTTGACAAGGTCATATTTCATGATTCTAGGTCAATGAGAAGTATCCAATAGGTTTTGACATTTGACATGAGTGTCCGTATATTTTTGACTGTATTGACTTAGCAAATTCTTCACGCCGCCAAGGGACTGTAGATCTTAGTGTGTGACACAAATTTCAACTTCACTCGTCTATCCGTTCTTTAGGAAAAAATGATCTTGATGGACGGACGCCAAAGTGGTGCTACAAGGATTTTGTATTTACCGACCGAGGTACGGAACCGTAAAAATTATGGGTATGGAAGAAACCTTCCCGCCGTTTGCTTGCGATGGTATAGGGGAAAATACGAAACACAAAGATTGCCGAACGGATGTTAGAACAGCATTCATCTTTAAACATTCCGACGGACCAAAACTTTGCGCCGGACCGGTACTCTCAGCATGGGACGTATGCCGTTCGCGGGGAAGTGCAGTACAGAGCACGATTCACGAGCTGCCCTCGCAGCTTATCTCCGTGCAAGTACTTCTTCCCTAGCTACCAGATGTCTCAGCTCCACACCAGAATACCTTGAGAGTGTACAGTTACTGCTGAATGGAAGTACAAACTCCTAGCCAACATGTGAATTCGCTCTGTGTGGTCAGTATAAATGTAGCCCCAAGCACATTTACCCTATCGCCCAAAACTCTGAACCTTCTTACATCCATCTCATTCATCGTGGGACGACGGCCGTTACCTTGACTTTATGTAGTAAGGGTTACATAAACGTCTAAAGATTGGGGAAGAAGTGCAATGTTAGTATATTTAGAATAGCATGATGCTCTGTGTTCCTCCTCAAATTACTGCAGAAACAAAAAAAGAGGTAAAATGATTTATGGCGACAATAGTTTCGACTCATGTAGTAGCAAGAAATTTTGGGCGCAGTTAAGCGTTCTTAGGAATGTTCCGCAGTGACTTCCGAAATGAAAATGATCGTGTGGCGTTGTTGGCCGGGAGGCGCTTCCGGGGAAGTTCGGCTGTCGGTTTGCAAGTATAATTTCAGGTGACGCCACATTGGGTGACTTGCGTGTCGGTGACGATGAAAGGATCACAAAACGCAACATCCAGTCCGCGAGGCGAGTAAATCTCCAACCCGGCCGGGAATCAAACTAGTGCCCGCTGCATGGTAGGCAAACACGTTACCACCAAGCCAAGCAGGCAAAATGATTTGTATACTAGGATCTTAAGCTGTACCACCTTATACTAGATTACTTTCACTAAAAGTAATGGTGAATTAAGCAAGAACGTATTAATATAGCTCCTATTTAGATATCCTGCACGGTGGTAGCTCGATTCTGGCACTCGACCAACAGCTTCTCCTACTTGAAGCCTAAGGAGCACGATGCTGGAAAGACTGGCTTAAGGTACTAGTTTTTACTCCCCCCCCCCCCCCCCCCCCCCCCGCCCAACCTTCCCGCTTCGGCCTCCCTCCTGCTTTCAAATGCTAGTTGTTGCAGGAACGCAGCGCTGTAAGAGCAGCATTTGCGATTTTTTCCTGCTGGAAAACTGACTGCAGCGCCCGCAGTTCGCCTAGGGTTGTTGGCGGCGCTGTGCCTCCGCGGGTTTCGGATTTCAGTTGGAAGTCGTCGGCGCGGCTTGCGTGGCAGCCGTCTCCAGTTCTCTCTGTCAGCGGCTGAAGGTCGCTTCCGGTGTTCCTGTCACGAGCGAGCCACTGCGCAGCACACGCACACGCCAGTTCTACGTGTCAGCTGGAACACAACTTTCGTAATCACAAGATTCAGGCTTAATTTTTCGAGATCTTGCCCCTGGTTATCAGGCGATGGCTGGAACCAGACGGCGCGCGGGAAGAACGAACACTTAAAATTTTCTGTGCCAGCCCTGATTTCTCTTATTTTATTGTGATGATCATTTCTCCCTACGTAGGTGGGTGCCAACAGAATGTTCTCGCAATAGGAGGAGAAAACTGGTGATTGAAATTTCACGAGAATTTTCGTCGCAACGAAAAACGCCTTTGTTTTAATGATTGCCACTCCAGTTCACGTATCATGTCTGTGACACTCTCTCCCCTATTTGGCTGTAATACAGAACGAGCTGCCCTTCTTTGAACTTTTTCGATGTCATCTGTCAGTTCCACCTGATGCGCATCCCACACTACACAGCATTACTACAGAATAGGGCGGACAAGCGTAGTGTGAGCAGTCTCCTTAGTAGACCTGTTCACCTTCTAAAAGTGTTCTGCTAATGAATCTGAGTCTTTGGTTTGCTTTGCCCACAACATTGTGTGATCGTTCCAATTTAGGTTATTTGTAATTGTAATCCCTGAGTAATTAGTTGAATTTACAGCCTTCACATTTGTGTGTCTTATCGCGTAATCGAAATTTAGCGGATTTCTTTTAATACTCATATGAATAACTTCACGCTTTTCTTTATTCACGATCAATTGCCACTTTTCGTACCATACATATATTTTATCTAAATCATTTTGCAAATCATTTTAGTTATCTGATGACTTTACAAGACGTAAATGACAGCATCATCTGCGAACAATCTAAGACTGCTGCTGAGATTTTCTCCTATGTCGTTAATATAGATCAGGAACAATAGAGGGCCTATAACACTTCCTTGGGAACGCCGGACCTCTGTTTCACTCGATGACTTTCCGTCTATTATTACGAAATGTGACCTTTATAACACGATATCTCGAATCCAGTCGCACAACTGAGACGATATTCCATAGGCACTCAGATTGGTTGGAAGACGCTTATCTGGAACTGTGTCGAAAACCTTCTGGAAATTTAAAAATATGGAATAAATTTGACATCTCCTATCGACAGCACTCATTACTTAGTGTAAAGAGCTAATTGTTTCACAAGAGCGATATTTTCTGAATCCGTGATGACTATGTGTCAATAAATAGTTTTCTTCGAAGTAATTCATAATATTCGAATACAGTATATGTTCCAAAACCCTACTGTAAATCGACGTTAGTGATATGGGCCTGTAATTCAGCGGATTACTCCTATTTCCCGTTTTGTGTATTGGTGTGACTTGAGCGGTTTTCCTGTCTTACGGTACGGAACTTTCTGTGGGCGAGTGGTTGTATATAATTGTCAGATATGGAGCTGTTGTATCAGCATACTCGGAGAGGAACCTGGCTGGTATACATCTGGACCGGAGGCCTTGCCTATATTAAGTGATCTAAGCTGCTTTGCTACACCGAGGATACCTACTTCTATCTATCTCATATAGTAGTTCTTGATTGGAATTCGGGAATATTTACTTAGTCTTCTTTGGTACAGTACTCTTCTGACAGCGCGCCAGTCCTGTTGTGGGGTGACATTCGCAACTTACTTCCTGCACTTCCCTAGTATTTATTATGTTTACTTGTCATATGTGAAGCAGCCGCAAGGCTGCCGATAATATTGTGCTATATTACTGACCGTCTATGCAAAATATTTGAAGGTTGTGCAACAATACATTGCATAAATTGATAGATCTGCTAATTGTGCAAAATGGTTGTACCGTGTAGTCTCTCGGTAACCGTTACACCTTCGGTCGCTGAAATCCGTATGCCTCAATAGATACGTTCTTATTAACCTCCGTAACTTTTTTGGTAAGGCAATTAACGCAAGGAAAACTATTGCCTGATGGATGGACAGCCATTGTGAGCTGTAAATAATTTCTGGTATGTATCAGGCAATGAAGGTAACAGATCTGATATTGCAGTCAAACGCATTGCTTGCTTATAGCCATGAGTCACGTACTTGAGCGTAAGAATAACTGCAATATTAATGATAATTTTATAAGGAACACGAATAATTCCATTACCTTTTCGTGAAATGCTTGTACAGTTAGCTTTCAAGCCGGATCAAACTCTACCATTAGATGACATTTACTGCAAATGTACCGCAAAATTGCGCTAAACATCCATAAAATCGTACCGTTCGTAAAAGGTGAATAAAATGAAACCTGCTATTAATAAACGAGGAATTAAGAGTAGCAGTGTTTTCAGTGCGTACATGGAGTGGGCCCAAACAGATACAGCATATCACATGTTTCATGCGACGCCCAGTGTAAACGAAAGAAGTCGGTTGGATTCTCGCTACAAACAAAATATTTTAAAGCGGAATTTTATTTGCTCATTCGGTAGAGCGGTCAAAAATTAGTCCATTACAATGTTAGTTTAGTCGATATGTGTTACCAGCGACAGAGAATCACGAATAACAAATACTCCAGCAGAGAATCATAAGCGCTGCTGCATGGGGGTGCAGTCAATCGGGCGAGGGCGGTTGTGTTGTTGCTGGAGCACTTGTTTTACAGCCCTTGTTAACACATATTATTAAAACTAATATCGACTCCTCTAATTGAGACCGCTCTATCGATTAAGCACGTAAAATCCTGCTTCAAACTTTTTTTTTTTTTTTTTTTTTTTTTTTTTTTTTTTTTTTTTTTTTTTTTTTGTAACGGGAAGGACAAAAGAATTACATTTCCACTAGGCTTCGCATGAAAGACGTGACGATCTGTATTTGTGTGGGCTGACTCCACATACACACATACACACTGCAAAAACGAAATCACAATTACCTGCCAAAGCATTAGAGAAAACACACCTGACAGGTTAAATCAGGTCTTAAAGATTAAAGATGTCATTTAATACAGGAAAGTTTAAGTGGCTTCCCAGGAGCTAGCCCGCTTGGTTGGGTTTGAGTTTGCGGCCTGATCGGTTGCAGAAAATGTTACAGCTAGCGAAAGGCTCCTGTTGGCAAGTTGACTATAGGTACTCGCTGCCAACATGATTTCCGTCGCGGTTCATGGAGGATATGCTGAAGTGATGTATTAAGCACTGACGCAAACAAATTAATAATACTAACATGTATATATATATATATATATATATATACATGTTTCGTCATTATTATAATTAAAATCTTAGTCGTATGTGTGACTTGTATGAGGAGGAGATGACAAGTTAAATTTGTGGAGGAGGAGATCACAACAACAAAGCGTGACGTCATCAGCACTGGTCCACGGTGATAAACGGACTGAAGAAGTCCTCTGCATTTGCCTGACCCGGTTGTAACATTTACGCTACCGCCACGGTGCGGCGGACTTCGCGTGGACTGAGTAGACATGGATTCCAGCGGACGGCGCGCTTTGTCATGGTCAAAAGGTGGTCAAAGATGTTGAACCTGAGCTGTGACTCCACTGCAGCCTAGATCGTGATGTGCCGGTCACTGCGCGCCGGTCCCTATTCGTCTTGGGATTCGCGGCTCTTCTCGGTGTGTTGGTCTGCCACTTAGTTTTCAGCAGTGCAGCCTTTTTTGATGATACTGGGAGCGTCTGCGTCACACGGCAACTGTCTCATATGATGAGGCACTGTGGCCACGCACTTCCACCAATTCGGGGTGGATTGGTGCAGCGTTGTTCCCCACTTTATCAATGAGCTGTAATCAGATTACGATAATGAAAGACTTCAAACTTATTCATTAACTACCAACAAAGAGTGTACACGTGTCGCGCCTGGTGGTCTAACAGTTAAGTTCTGGGCTGGAAACGGACAGGTCGCGGTATCGAAACCCGTTTAGACGACAGAATTTTTAGTTTGCTTCTAACTTAGCCGTCACCTCGCAACGCTGTGAAGAGTCACCAGAAACGGTAGGTGGTTCGAATTCCACGTTCAACTATAGCTCCTCTTTAACTGGTTCGATAAGTGGGGTAGATTAGGGGCACGAAGGTTGCCAATGTGGTGTCCAATAGAAAACTTGCAACAGGCCGTTGAGCCGCATGAAATTGTGTGTGTTCACGTATTATTGTTTTTTTCTCCACACAAATGACACCAAAGCTTCCTTGACAATGGCCTAGAATACCTCGATTTTTCTATGATGGCCGCATATTTTTGACTTAAAGGCATTGTTTTGCAGATACTTCTACGCTAGTTCGAGCATTACATAAAATGTTACTTGTGTTACATTTAATGAAATATTTAACAATTCTGGCTATTTTGCAGAAGCACCTGACTATATCCTAAATGCCCAAGTTACAAGGCAAGCCTTCGATTACAGCATTTATAGACTTAGAGAATGCCTTTGACAGTGTTGACTAGGAAACGCTCTTCGAAATTTTGAAGGTAGCAAGGGGAAAAAGCCAGAGAGCGAAACGTTACTTACAGCTTGTTCAGAAACGATTCTGAAATTCTAAGAACTGGACGAATGTAAGGAAGCAATAACTGAGAAGGGAGTGAGACAGGCTATATCTCTATCTCCGATGTTTCCCGATGTGTACACCGAGCAAGCGGTGAAGATATAAGGAGAAATTTGGAAAAAAGAGTCAGTGTTGGGAAAAATAACAGTAACTTCGAGGTTTGCCTCTGATACTGTAAATCTGTCAGAAACAAGAAAGGACTCGATAAGCAATATGGACGATGTCTTGAAAAGAGGATATGAGGTCAACATCAATAATAAAAGCAAAACAAGGGTAATGGAATGTAGTCGGATTAAATCAGGCGATGCTGAAGAAATTAATCATGAAATGAGACCTTAAAGATAGAAGAGTCGAGCAATGTAGGCAGCAAAATAACTGATAAAACGCAGACAGCGTTTCTGGAGAGAATTTTGTAACATCGAATATAGATTTAAGGTTATGAAGTCATTTCAGAAGATACGTGTCTAGAGAGTAGCCTTCTATAGAAATGAATCGAGACGTTAAGCAATGAGGACAAGAGAAAAAGAGAAGTTTTTGATGTGGTGGTATAAAAGAATAACTAATGGAAAAAATTGAATGGAAGTGGGGATAAAATAAATTTGTGGCACAACGTGACTCATAGGTGGTCTCGGTTGAGACATAAAAATATCATCAATTTAGTATTGGAGTGACATCTGAAGGCTAAAAATTCTAGAGGGATACCCAGGGATAAATATGGTAAGCAGTTTCGAATTAATGTAGCTTGCAGTAGTTACTCAGAGATGAAGTGGCTTGGACAGATTAGATTAACATGGAGAGCTGCAACAAACAAGTCTCAGGACTAAACCGACGACAACATCGACAAACAAAACAAAAAGGGCGTTCTGACGGAATTAAAGTGTAGACGGATGAAAGTAAGTGTTCGCTTATTGGAACATAAAGTAAAAAAGTAAAGCAGGTATTAGTGTTTTGCAAATAAAATAGCAGTTACTGAATTTACTGTACTGCCACTGCTTGTGGCGGAAGGTCGCCCGGAACTATAGAGGCAGGAATGCGCGTGAGACTGTTGCCGGCATTCCTGCTGACTCGCTGGACAGACGCTGGCCTCAGCTGGAAGGTTGTCCAGCGGCAGCAAGGACGCCTCACAACACGGCTGCCTCCACAGACAAGTCTTGAGAAGAAGCGCTACGCCCGAGGCGCCGACCAACGAGTTCCCAACAGCTGGCCCATGTTGCGTCACACCGTCCTACTTCCCGTATGGCCCTTAAAATTCCCTCCTGCGTGTTACAGCAACACTCGGGAGACATGTTACAGCGTTGCATCGTCCTACCAAATACCATTTAGTGTCTGCGAGGTGGTTTCTTACTGCATTTCGTTTATCCGTACCGTTATTAACCAGTATTATAGCTGGAAGATCTCTGTAAAAGCTGAGAGTTAACAGCTACGTCTACAAGAATGCTTCTCTTAAGTAAATTAAGTCTTTTCTACGTTGTCAGTATGCTACAGTTTTCGTAATGGAGTAGAGGACTGCTGTAAAACTAGGAACACAGTGGGACAAATTTATGAAATACAAGCTGACAAGACTTACACTTGAAATGAGAAATGCTGGAAATCCCGTCCGGAGTTTCACATTATTTCCTGACGTCCTAACGAATTCCAGCACCATATTTCGACGGGACAACAGTCGATTTCCTGGGGGCTATCGTTAATGAACTCGAAGAGGGGACGGCAGTGTCAAAGCTTTCCTCCCTTTCGGCTTTTCTTTTAGCATTAATGAGCTACAACGTAAAAGTGTTATGTGGAGTGTATAGCTGGTTGTGAATTATAATACACATTCAGTCATGAGCAACGTAAATCACGGTTACACTTTAAATAAGAAATACGAATTTCAGTTAGTTTCACATTCCATAGGTCATTACAGTGACAACGACGTACTGAGTCAATTTACGGGCTATTCAACACAGCACATACTGTACTTGATTATAGCTGCGTGCTAACCATATAAAATTGTTCATGTAACCAGTGGATAACATGTAATTCACTACCAAATACAAAAAAGTTTAAATGCTACAAGCCTGTAAATAATTTACCGGCGGAAAAAGATTTGCCCAGAATAAAGGCTTTTAAAGCTTTTTATCTCGGTAGGATATGGAATCCTGTGACTGTGATGGGCAAAAGTTCTCAGAAGTGACTGCAGTCAGTTGTCTTTGTGATAGTACATTTTATTTCCCCCATTGCCAGTTACAAGTTACGTAGAAACTCATCAGATGGTACAGCTATGCCTGGGTGGTTTCCAGGTTGCATTCCAGCCACATCATCACATACGAACAAATAAATTTACATTCTCGCAAAATGCCTCATCGCATGGAATACCGTCGAATACATAACAACCGTACCGTCTGATAACCCGATAGGTGACTTCAAAATGGTAATGCGAAAATAAAAACTTCACCCCCACTAAAGGTGGTTGGTTGCAGTCATTTCTGGAAATGTTTATAAACGTTTTATCTAGTTTTCCGATTGTCGGAAGAAAAGGGATGAGATCTGGCGATATTATTCACTCCTTTCTCTGCTCGGAAACTGTAATAGAACACTGTTTCTTTTTGTAATTCTGTAAACGAACAATTACAGTCTAAAGGAATACGAAACTCGTAGAGATCAGAACAGAACCATACTCAAGAGGTGAGCGTAGGGACAGCAGACGCAGAGATCCTGGCAAGGTCCTAGTGGAGGTGGTTTAAACCTTTTATGAAGTGGGTGTGTCGTGCGAAAGACTAGGAAGAGTGCTCTTACGTTTGGATTCGTGTTATGGGTGAAGGGAAGGGAGAAGATGAAACCTGGTGCCGGCATATAACCTATTTCTCTCGAAAAGCGCGAAGGGGGCCGCAGAGCTGAACTGACGGATCACCATTAGCAGTGCCACATTCCCTCTCCTCATGAGACACTGTGGAGAGGTTTTGGAGTTTCGGTACCTCTCCCTTCCCTGGTCGGCCAAATACTGGCAGTGAAAATTTCATCCACCATGATTGGAATCGGTTTACCTCCGGGCCGAGTGCCACCGCATACGCGTGCGTTAGCGACCTGTGTTAGGAGGCGGGTTACAGATACTCGTAATTACATCAGATTTTATGAGAGAATTTGTTCTGATCGTGCGGGGAAGCATTTTAACTCTTCAACCACCTCTTAAAGGTGCTTGTGGGTGAAATTGCATAACATTCTCACTTCACACTCATTGTACAACGAACTTTTTTTAGAGATAAGTTATCGCTAAATATGCCATAGCCGAATATGGGCGTTAAACTAATTGAAATTGTAAGGTGGGCATTCCATTTTGATTTTCGTGAGTTATCGATGTGCGCGAGAGAGAGACGTAATCCGTTTTATTCTGTTGACTTGCTGTTGTATGTGTTACAGGAAGAAAGATTTATTGGAAAGAACAGTAAGGGTGAGCATATACATATATTGAAAGGCGAGAAGAACATAAATTTTGAACATTTTTAAAGAGAATTGGTCCGCGGTGAGTTTGCAGCACTGCTCAACTAGTTTGTCGGAATGATTGTCAGCTAGTTAACTTTGTGAACTTGGTCAGAGCTGATAGAAAGACCACACGACTTCCTTGAGTCATGCATTAGCACATCAACTGATTAAGCTGATTTGTTTGTATAGTTCTATGTTAACACTATGCCCTTGTTAAGTCATTGTTAACTTAGATAAGCATAGTATTTTTCAGGCGCGCGCGGGTGGGGGTTGGGGGAGTGGGAGGGGGAGGGGGGGAGAGTGAGTGTGTGTGAGTGAGAGTGAGTGTGTGAGTGTGTGAGTGTGTGTGTGTGTGTGTGTGTGTGTGTGTGTGTGTGTGTGTGAGAGAGTGTGTGTGTGTGTGACCGACCAGGCATAGTTTTACTATCTTTTTAAATACGTATTTTATTCTAAAATCGTTGTCTTGGAATATCATTACATAGAATAGTTACTCTCCCCATCCTTCTGTTCAAAGGTGGTTTGTCATTACACATTATCACATTGTACCATATGGTATGCAACAGTTTGAATACTGTCTGGAAATTTTATTTAAAAAAAAAAAAAAAAACAGAAATCTGGCTTAGTCGCTGCCTGCTTGCTGTTGTGCTTTCCAGAAGTTAGCAACAATGTTGTTAAGACGGGAAGTAAGTGTAAACCTTGATTAGCGCCAAGTAATATACTTCTGGTGCGCATTTGATAAAAAAAAAGTTGTATTGAGACCAGTTACAGCTGAATACAAATTAGGTTCTGTTTAGCAAAAGAGTTTAAGTCGGATAACAGTTTGTGTATACATAGTTTTGGTAATATGTAGCCGTTTATAGAGCAGGAGATAATTTCGGGCTGTATGTCACACAGAAATACATAGTGGGGAAGTTACAAAATGTAGCACAACACAAGGTTACCTAACTGAATAATATCAATTTTTAAGAACCTACAGAATTTTTTTTCAGTTTGTATTCAGCTTTGCATTCTGATATAAGAGACACCAAATGCCGCTCACAAGTTGAAATTAGCAGTTCACATAATATACAAAAAACTGGTGATTTCTCAAACTGAGGAACAATCAAGAATGGGGTGACGCAAGGTTAGGTCTTGGGTCCTCTGCTGTTCTTAATATGTATTAATGACTTGCCATTCTATATTCACGAAGATGCAAATCTGGTACTCTTTGCCGATGATACAAGTATAGCTATTGCACTCAACAGACAAGAATTAACTGGTGAAATTGTAAACGATGTTTTTCAGAAATTCATTAAGTGGTTCTCTGCAAATGGGCTCTCATTAAACTTCGACAAAACACAGTATATACAGTTCCACACAGTAAATGGAATGACACCATTAATAAATGTAGACTGTGACCAGAAATCGGTAGCTAAGGTAGAATACTCAATTTCTAGGTGTATGCATTGATGAGGGGTCGAACTGGAAAAAACAAGCTGAGGATCTGCTGAAACGTTTGAGTTCAGCTACTTATGTTGTTAGGGCCAATGCAAATTTTGGCGATATACATCTGAGTAAATTAGCTTGCCACGCCTATTTTCTTTCTCTGCTTTTGTATGGCATATTCTGGGGTAACTCATCATTGAGTAAAAGAGTGTTCATTGCAGCAAAAGTGTGTAATCAGAATAATTGCTGGAGCTCATCCAAGATCATCCTGCAGCCACTTATTTAAAGAGATAGAGATCTTTGTTACTAACAATCCGAATGAATTCAAAAGTAATAGCAGTGTACATGGCTACAACACTGATAAAGGATGATCTTCACTACTCAAGGTTAAATCTAACTTTGGCTCAGAAGGGGGTAAATTATGCTGCCACAAAAGTGTTTGGTCACCTACCTAGTAGCATCAAAAGTCCGACAGATAGCCATATAGCATTTAAAATGAAATTAAAGGAATTTCTTAATGGCAACTCCTCCTACTCATTAGATAAATTTTTGGATATAGTAAGTGGGTAATTTCCCCAACCCTCACAAAAAAATTAAAAATAGTCATGTAATATTTTGTGTAATGTAATATCTTGTATAGACACCTTTTATTAACCTGACACGTTCCACATCATTACGAAGTGTCGTATTCATAATCTATGGAACAAGTACTAATCTAATCTAATCGGTATTTATGAAACTATAACTGCACAAAGTGATACGTAAACAATCTGTAAGAGCCAACTGTCCGCCTTTGCCTCGTGCGTACTATACCTGGCGGACTCGATGGAATGCTCTGCTCTGCTCGTGTCTGCCGCAGGCCTCGCCGGCGCCAGGTGGCACCGACGGAGTAGTAGTAGTGGGAGGGGAGCTGTGGAGTGGGTGGGGGAAGCGAGCGGCGAGGCGGCCGGGCTGGAGGACCTTTGGACGGTTAACGAAAGCCAGCCGTTCACCAGTAGCTGCCGTGCCCGCAACAGGTATGCCCGAGTGTGCTCACCGTGTTTCGTAGTTCTGCTGAGCGTGAGCTTCACACTCATGTAGAGGCGCAGTGTCGAGGAACTAGAGTGTTCCTCGGCCGTGGGATGCGTGGAATTATGTCGCCGTGGATGGATGGATGGTAGTTCCTCGACTTGTGTTGTCGCACTCGCTCAGCAACTGTAGAAGACTTTGCTGGGACTGTGTGTCGAGTCATGGACGGCATCGTTACGTAGTTGAGACAGGAAGTGCGGCAGACTGTGCGCAATGATGGACAACGAGGACTTCAGCAGTCCTGAAAGCCTGTGCTCCTTGGAGGCCTGGGACTATAGCCTGGAGGTGCAGTGTCTTGCAGATGAAAGCCTTAAAGGTAGGAAGAAACTGGCTGCTCTTCGAGAGAGAATTAGAACTCAAACATTTATTTTCCCAATTTCATGTCGTCCTTCTTTCCACAAGACAGCTAACCTATATTAAAGCACTTCTTGCCACTAATAGTCACCTACGACGTAGCTACTGTAGGTTGTCCTAGTTTGAAGACGACGTCGTCCCATTACCGCAGAGTAAAATCCCTGATACCATAAGCTACTTCCCCCTTCGTATTTACCCTCCGTAAGTATTCCAGCGGTACTACGGGCACCAAATACTAAATTCGCAACTACTCAAACCTTCATTTTAGCTTGTCTTCCTCGCCAATAGTACGTTACAGATTGACCTAAGTGACTTTGTAATTAATGTAAAGACAAACCATTGCACAGGTTGCTTTATACTTGCTGTATGACTCTTTCCAGCCCCAGAAACGAGAGTATCTTTGATTGAAGTCAAATATCTCAATTATTCGTGGCATCACGAGATAAGTTTACGTATTGTTGGTCAACTTCGCAATATCGGTTCACAAGTGTGTGTGTGTGTGTGTGTGTGTGTGTGTGTGTGTGTTTTCGTATAGAACTTACCATCTACAATGCGTTTTACAATTTTGAATGTCTTCGCCGTGGCCTGATAAAATATGTACTGTAAGAGAAAGCAGGTATCTTAAGTAGCTTTCCAAATTCGACATAGCTCAAACTGTGAATGTCTGAATTGACGCTGAAAATTTGTACCTGGACACGTCTGAAACGTAAATTTCGCGTTTTCCGCGGGCGGGAACCTTTCCACTAAGCAATCGAAGCAATCCCCCCCCCCTCTTCCCGCATAAACTGTAGTCTTAGCTGCGAGAAAAAGCTAGTCTCGCATAAATTTTTGATTTGGTACTTTCGCACTTCTTACTAGTAAAATATAATGAAAGCATTTTAATTTGCGAGATGCTGTGCAAGAAATTTTTGTTTGAAATTTGGTTTTCTCGAGTGCTAGAGCTGTGGTTCTGCTTCACGGTGCTTTGATCCGGTCGTATCCTGGTGGGGGGTGGGCCGTTGGCAGCTTCACGGAACAGTGGCGCCTGCAGCGTTCCAGTTGCGATGAGTCACGCCGGAGAGGTTTTCGAACAGACAGGTACTTGGTCCGCTGGTCGGCTGCAGCAGTCGAACCCGAACGACTCGAATGACTACACATGTTGTCCGCAGAATAGCCATATAACTCGTGCGCGGCTCCATTGCTTACAATAAAAGCACCATTGCTTCTCTTTATTAATGGTCCATGAATGAGTTTCAGTCCCTTAGTTGTGAGTTTAAGATTCTGTCTTGAGTAATACATAATCTTCGGCGAAGCGGTTAACGTAGAATGTCCGGTTTGTAACTGGTATTATGTATGCTACATGAACGTGCGCCATCGGTTGAGGAATTGTGCTCATAAGAAGTCGCGGGGTGGGGTTTGCTAAGGAATTTCATATTTAATCATTCAAAAGATCATTTGAGATACCGAGAGCACCATTTAAAATGAAAACCTTTGAAAAAACTAAACTTCTAAGATGGGTTTACTGGGGTAGTGTTTATTTCATAGAAACAAGTCCATACTGATTTTGTAATTGAGGACACGGGGCTACCTGTACTCTATTAGGCAGTTGTCTCGCGCGTTATACGGTAACGCTGCGCCACTTAACTAGTAGCTAGGGCAGAGTACCTGATGCCCAGTAATTAACTGGCTGTGTGTTAAAAGTTTTTAGTATTCGTACACGACTTCTGTAATACAAATACCGCAGTAGCTTGTTAACAAATTAGTATATCCTACTAAACACGCGATAAAACAGTCGTAATTTCTTGTTTCCAACGATTCAGCTGATTGTTCCAGGTTACAGAACACGCGTTCTGAGCACAGAATTAAAGAATAGATGAAGAGAAAATAAGTTTTCAGTTATTGGAACGTCGTTGCTGTTGCTGCTGCTGCTCTTTTCAATCAATAACTAGTGCAACTTACATCCTCCTGAATCTCCCTTCGCATTAATCTCGTAGTCTCCGTCTGAAATTTTAACCCCCCACACTTCCTTCCAGAGTTAAATATGTGATCCCATGATGACTTAGTGCCACAGATTTCATGTCTCCCAGTTGTAGCAAGTACCTCCACATTGGTTACATGATCTACCTATCTAAACTTCAGCATTGTTCTGCAGCACAACATTAAAAAGTTTACATTCCCGCCTTGCCTAAATTGTATATCGTCCACGTCTCACTTCAGCCCAAGGCAAATACGTTCAGAAAATCTTAAATCTATGTTCCATGTTAACAAACAGTCTTCAGAAACGCATTTCGTGCCATTGCGTCAACATTTTATATCCTCTCTAATTCGGCCACATCAGTTATTTTGCTGCCCAAATAGCAAAACGTATCCACTTTAAGTGCCATTTTATAATCTACTTCCCTTAGTATCACATGATTTAATTGGACTACATTCCATTACCTTGTTTTGCTTCTATTGCCCTTCCGTGTGCTTTGCTGTTTGTGACATAAGTGCCATCTCAAGTCGCAGATTTTATTTCCTCTCCCCGGGCTTCAATCGTACTCCAAATTTTTCTTTGGTTTCCTTTACTGCTTGTTCACTGTACAGTATGGATAACATCGAGGATAGGCTACAACGCTGTCGCACTCCCTTCTCAACCACTGCTTTCGTTTCATGCCGCACGACTCTTATAACTGCCGTCTGGTCTTACTAAGTCTACAATTCCTGAAACTTCATGGAAGATTAAAACTGTGTGCCCGACCGAGACTCGAACTCCGGACCTTTGCCTTTCGCGGGCAAGTGCTCTAACCAGGTTCGCAGAAGAGCTTCTGTAAAGTTTGGAAGGTAGGAGACGAGATACTGGCAGAAGTAAAGCTGTGAGGACCGAGCGTGAGTCGTGCTTCGGTAGCTCAGATGGTTAGAGCACTTGCCCGCGAAAGGCAAAGGTCCCGAGTTCGAGTCTCGGTCGCGCACACAGTTTTAATCTGCCATGAAGTTTCATGTCAGCGCACACTCCGCTGCAGAGTGAAAATCTCATTCTACAATTCCTGTTGGGAAATAGGACAGGTATAAGAATTGAAGCAGGTATTACTATTTTGTAAACATAAATATAGCGAACATTACTTCAACATTGTCTGTTATCCTCGTCATCACCAACACAACCTGATGGCGGCGTAACACAAAAGTTATATTTGTGGAATATAGTCCGTTCTGTAAATATGTGGTGCGGTGTTACCTTAAAATGATTAAGTGGGGCTGTCAGCTTAATGAATGAAATTACAGAAAAGTGATTACCGTTGTCAAAGTTATTGAAAAATAATTCTTCTGGTATAAGCCTGGTTGTGTTAATCAGCTCTCAATGTGTCAGGTAATAAAAAACATTATTACTTTGATTCTCTAGCTACAATTGTAAACATTAACTTTTACCGTGTCTTAGCTGCAACAGAAGTTTCTTCTTCCCAATGGAAACCTTGAGATACACATTTTTGATTGTGCAGCCTTTTCATCACGCGCAAGTGCTGTTGGGTACATCAGCCAGCAAGTCCATGTAGCTCTGCGCAGCAGCTCGTGATCATCAGAATACAGTGATTTGGTTGGTTCGCTATATTCCACTGTATAACTGAATATTGTTGTTATTTTGCATGGTTATTATTGATCATTTTTCTGTTTGTTACAATAAAGAAGATTTCATTATTTGTTATTTTGGTCGATAAACTGAAGGCAAGTGAACAAAGTATGTTCTGAAAACGGATACATTTTTTGTATAAATCTTGCCTCTAATATCATTTAAAAAAATCACATAAGTGCATTGACACGTAAATAAAAAAAATTTCCTCCAGAAAAGAATTCTTGTCTGAAAGGGTTAAGGTAAATCTCCCGGAACCATGCATCAGCCGCATGCTTCAGCTTGATAGGCCATAAAGATCGCCACGTTTTACTTAACACTGTTTTGACTACAGGATGAATGAAAAGCTGAGACTAGTGACATGAAGGTAACAGACAATTATAGTCCGTAGCCGTCTTATAGATTGTAACGTCACAAAAGCACACGAACGCGTCAGTTACCTGCACTTCTTCCAAAGTGAGACGATAGTGACATCGATGGAAATAATTTTCTATACGTTATATTCCAATAGCTATGATTCGTCTGACAAACGGCCACATGTTTACAGGAACTTTCGGAGTCTGGATTTATCTGCAGGGTTCAGCGATACTACAAAGGTTGCGGCTCGTGCCGCCACAGGAGGTGAATTACTTTAGTTTCATATTTCCTTACTTAATATTTTAGACTGTTCAGAAGTTTAAATTTTCTGCAATCATAATTGTTTCAATCGGATGACCTCGGAATTGTGCATAGTTAAATGTCAGTATCGATAAAATTTCCGTCTAACGGAATAGATAAAATAGCGGAGTCTCTGAGCACTAAGTATGAATGAGTAGAATGTCTTCCCACGACCGCCACGGGGTAAGAAACTCCGTACCGAAATACCGCACCGCCCTTGTTTACCTTGAGCTGAATACAAGTGAGAATTGATTTGACACTGCTGCAGCGAAGTTGTCAGGACGCTATTTTCTTCAGCCTTTTTCCGATCTCTGTTTCTTTAATATACTTTCATGTGGCCGGAGTACGATCGACTTCACGTAATGCCGTAAGACTATAATTGTCACACAGAGGCAATTGTTATCACAAGCACTGTAGCTTTTCATAACGGTGTCCTCAGATGTTTGCTTAGTTTTCATTTCATGTGTAAGGTCGTTTCGATAAACGCAGGCGAGGTCCTAATGAACGTAAACAAGTAGCTCGTATGTAGTAAGCTTGTGCTGTCATGTTTGCTGAATGTAAACAGAACAATTTCTTTCTCTCGTCGCGAATGGATTGTTGGAATAACTAAAATGGAAAGCCAATTGCTTAGGACAATATTTTTGTCCAAAACAAGTGTTACTACAAGGTAGGTCTGCGATCTCGAACGGAATTCTCCTCTCTCTCTCTCTCTCTCTCTCTCTCTCTCTCTCTCTCTCTCTCTCTCTCTCTCTCCACTGCAAGAGGCGTGTTTGTCAACTTGGGGTTTTATAATACATTGTACCATCAAATATTCAGGTGTAGACTGCAGCAAAGTTATAACATTCAAAGCAGCAGTCACTAAAAACTAATTAATATATCAAGATGTAAACGTTAAACTCAGTCCCAATAAAATTCTCGCAGTGCTCAAGGTTGCCATTAACTGGGGCCTTACTGCATTTCCCACGCGGAAATGTTTGAAAAATACCGTGACCTTCAAGGGAGTTCCACAGGATTTCGAAAGTGCTTTCGTCGTCTTTTACATACACTATATAGTAGATACCATACTGACAGTAAATTTTTGATGTCTTTTGTAGTGTTGTTGTAATTAAGATTCACAGTTGGTGCAGTAACATAAAAATTAGACTGCTGCAGTGGACTTCCAGCAGTTCAGGATTTCATTACAATCTAGCGTTGCAATCATGTCAGCCACTGAGCGAAGACTGACCGATTAAGGTTGTTACTTTCGAAAAACGTTTCTCATATCCTTATTACGGTAACAATGCCAGTTTTTTTTTTTCTCTTGTATCCAACGAACTTCATCTCCAACGGCACTACTACAGATTCCTCACGAATGGCGTTGCATCCCTAACGACCCCCTTCGCAAAGCCTGCTCAGAAATGAAGCCAGTAAGAAGAAAGTACTGTCAGGACAACCTATGGAAATCCTTGTACATACTTCAGATGGAACATCCGTTCAGCAAGCATGGATTACAGTTACTGAAATTTCAGTCGTGTGTCCCGACGATGCGTATCTTAAGTTCACTATTTCTAGTTTTGTTTTAAAAAGTCCTTTATCTCACCTTCTGCACTTAATTCACCATACTGGCGCCATTCTCTTCTACAGGAAGAGAGACCACGGCAAGACAGTTTTCTGGGAGTTTCTACTGTGACGTATGCGAACCAAATATATCAGTTTAACTCATTCAAACGATAAGAATAGCGCTTTATTCTCCGCAGTTAATATCGATCAACTGATTATGATCTCTGACTCATTTTTTTGAGTGGATACTGATTTGGCTTTCGGCTGTGTGGCGGGCAATAGAGATAAACGAAGTGGTTGGGCGTAAGTGTGTTTTCGTCACCGGCAGTTTGTTTTTATCTTAGCGGTGTCGCCACCTACTTAGCCACTCTTGGAGATCAAAGATAGCGTGACCGAAGAGCTCATACACAAAAATGAAAATCGCTGTACGAAATCTTCAGTCTCTAATCAGATTCACCCACAATAATAAAGAATATTGATGAGATTACAGAAATTCCGTTGAACATTTTCAGAGCTGCGAAAGAAGTACTGTACAACACTAAATAAAGTGCCAAGCAGGTGGTAAATGTGTGAAATAACCTACTTGCACTTGAAGAGTCATTGGCATTTCAGGCCAGTGTTAGTATCCAAGCATAGGGTTGCGACGACGTGATACCAGCTCTGGAAGTAAGAGGCACGACATACATATGATTGCGTTAATAGTGTATATTACCATATACCGGTGCATCTCCTGGATAGATTATGCTGTCAGCGAGGCGTGATATTTGACTCGGTAAAGTTCTAAGCCTCACATACTGTCGCATTATTCTTGAAGAACCAAGCTGGCCAAGATCGCTAGCAATTTTTTCATTACTATGACCGGTTTCGACAGATCTACACTGTCATCATTGGATCATGCAACAATATTAGATGCACGTGCTTCTTACAATAATGAAAGTCACGTAGTGACAAGCACCTGCATCTGATACTGTTACAATATCGGATAATAGCGTAAATCTGTCGAAACCGACCATATTAATAAATTAAAGAATTGCAAGCGATCTTGGCATTATTGAGTCTTCAAGAATAATGGAACTATCAGGTCGCCCCCAACAACTGACGCAATGTCAAACATAGAAAACATACTCTTGGCTATAGAGTTCCCATAGGCTCCTAAAATAAGGTATCTTTTTAATCACTACAGCAATTACAAATGGAACTTCATTGCAGTGTAGATAAATATGGAAAGGTATGCAGACAGCGATATCTATGGCTGTCAAGCGATTTCTCCTAACGCCATTAGCATATAATGTTCATCCTTATCTAATCCGCTAAGATTTCCTGGCACTCTATGGCAAATATTAATTAGCATTAAAAATACTTCATGGACTACGCAGTGCTTCAAACTTAACTGCGTCATCAGTGCTGTTCATTGATTTAGTTCATAGTCCATCACCGGAAGTAGCTCTTGACACGACAGGGAGCTTTCATTCTGTAAGCGCATCTCTCCTCCCCAAACCCCGTGCAAACGTTGCTACTCTGGAAAAAGGGAATGTAGGCGAAAGATACAGAACTGTAGCTTTGAGAACGCGAATCTCGGTCCTGTAGACATTTTCCATCTGTCAATCAGTTCAACCACCTGTACATGTTACGAAATATATAAACTCGCAGCATGTAGGTTTCAAATTTTATACTGGAGCGAAAGAAAACTGGCAGAATTGATTCTGATTAAGCGTGTTACATCGTAGGTATCCATTTCGAGGACGAACTAAAATATGACGCTAAAAGAAAACTACTAGTTCTTCGGCAGTATTAGTGTAGCAGAAGTATTGTAATAAAAAATTATAAATAGAAAAACACTACTGTGCTTTCCATTTGTAATTATGGAACCAAACTACTACTACTACTACTACTACTACTACTACGAAGCTACGTAAAACCCAGTTATAAAAAAAATTGCTACTTTCATCAAGAACTCGGAGCTCCTGAAGATTTACGAAAACTGCCCTGGCTCACCGCCGCCAAAACTAATATACACTTAAATTTATTTTCTCGAAGTTTAGAAACTTCGAAATACACAGCAGTATAGTGAATTCCGTCCAAAATGATCACAACACCTATCTTTAAGTTTCCTAGGACCTCCAGACAATGTCTCCTTTTCATAAACTTTGCTGTAGTTAAAATGCTGTACATAACAACGAAAACAAAGTTTGGTTTCTAAATTGTAATAAATTAGATTTCAGACTGTAATTGTAAACAGACGTAAAGCATCTGCTTTAGGCCGATTTAGTAATGAAAGAGGACCTTTAATTTTTCCACTGTACTTCATTTTGGAACCATTTCGGTCTTTATCTAAAACAGTTCACGAATAGAAAGCAACATGTTACTAAACGTTATTTGTGTAACTATATTTTTAGACAGATTTTCTGGATTTAGTGCCTCCCTGGTTTCCAAAGACGTTAATTATCTCTGAATTGTAAAATTAAGCCCAGCATTCAGTTTGTTATTAATTGAACTAAAATCTGGAATGTAAATCTAGAAATACGAATGTCATTGAAGGCACTTCAGGAGCACAGCCATTATACTTAGTTGACTTCTCCTCCCTTATACCCATTTTCTTAGAATGCTATGTTAAGCTTTCAGTGTGAAGAATCGATTTCGCTTCGGATGCTCGAGCCTTTATAAACTTAATTTCTACTTCAGTCGTCTCCAGCAAAAAGAATGTATATATAGATTCAAGAAGAAATTACTTTAAAAAAAAAATGCAAAGAGAGGCAACATGGAAACCTTGCTACTACGCGCCATTTTCTCCTCGGCTTTCCCTTTAATTATGTACATTCTGATGAGTGGAAGGCATCAGACATTTCCCCCAAAGACAATGATCTTGTACGGGAACACTTCGTAGTATTATGTCGACGCCTCTTATAAAGGCAAAACCATTTATTCACCTGCCGCTGACTAGAAAACCGTGCTTTTTACCTGCAGTTGATAGTGTATCAAAGCCGTTGTACTGTGGGCACAAATTTGCAAAGTAAAAATACTTTCCTTTCAAAATCTCCACCTACAGCGCTGCCATCGTTAGATGTGAAAACAAGTTAGTGCCGTGATCACCTGGGAGCATCTCTTGAGTATAGGGTACAGTATGTATTTTTGTTCGTTTCAGCCGGAGGAACTAATAACTTATTAAAACAGTCGTTGCCTGCATTGTTTAGGAGGATTTCTTCAGTGGTGAGACAAAGATTTTAACGTGTGCATTCTCAGCAGAATGCAGCAAGGTAGACCACCGTCGAATTAGTGACGCGAGGAGCCATATAATTTTTAAATCGAATAAAAATGATGGTAATATGAGGAAACTTGTCCTAACACCCACCAAGGTCAGTTTTATGTAAAACTTGGAATCTGTAGGTTAACGAATCTAAGAATTAAAGAAGAAGCACTAGTCGCTGAAGAAAATAATTTCGTGTGATAGTTACTACTAGCAGATCCAAGGTAATAAAGTGCGGCATTATTTGACAAAGAGTTTACAACTTTTGCTTCGAGGAGTGTCTCGAACGCAAAGTATGCGGAGCCATTGAGAGATAGAAATCAACAAATAATTGTATAAGAAATTTAAAGTTTTATATGAAGAACAGATGTTCAGGTCGTACTGTCAAACATTAAATGTAAAATTTCGTCAGGAAGCGTCGGCTGTCTAAAGTTGGATGAGTTAGTACAGCTGTTGCGAGGCAGTCATCGTATGGAGGACTACCTGGATTCGATTCCCCAGCTGATCATTCTGATTCAGACCTCTGCTCTAATTACGAAATCAGACCACCTATCGAGGTGGTTTCGCATCTGTCGATCGTACGTGCTACAATTGCAAAAGTTCCTAACTGTGCGCCTGTCTGTAGCCACGGTGTCTGTTCAATGTCTTTACGACCACGATTTATGAATAACAGGCACTTGTCGGGATCATGTCACTGATTTGCTCTAAACACTTCCTGTCAAGTGTATCGTCACTCTTACTACTGTTCTTGTGCACTCATTGTCAAGCACCTTGGAGCTAGGCTATTACATTTGGCGCGAACTCGGAAGAGAAATTAATAAATTGGTCACCTATAAATTATGAATTAGTCGTGTACTTACAAGTGTTGGTAGTAAATTGCACTTGCGAAACGAGGTCACTACCGTCGCGAAACAAGTTAATAAACGCGCTTAAGGTTAAGCCCGTTAGACACGAGCGACTTACTGGTCAAAGTAGACAGCTCCAAATATATGCGTTATACACGGCTGCTTGTGAAGCAACAACCAACCACGGCAGAGAAGTGTGTATCTGAGTCAATGATCTATGCGATTGTGCCGTAAATGGAGTTCCAAATTTCAGAGCATGCTACACAGTGCGCATACGCTGAATCAAGGGACTATGTCGCGTGTGCCAACACTTACACAAGGTAGTGCATTTTTTTTTTTTTTTTTCTACGAATGTTGTCCTCCAGGAAACGAAATATCAGAAGCTAGAAACGTACTCGCATATAGATTTTATAGGCAAAAGGTGCATAAATAGCTAGATCATCGTGTTTTAATGAAAATCACGTCAACAGTGAAAAGTCAATCATTTGACGACAAAAATAATTTTCAATGTTATTCGGCACAAAAATGGAAAAAGATAAAACACAGACATTTACTAAGTTCTAAATATTGTCTGGTGTGTTAGCAATAACGTTTTTTTTATGTATGTGTGTTCTGAAATGTTTGGACGATACATCCCCAAATGCTTAAATGCTCAGGATTCTAAAGAATTTACGACATGATTTGATTAGAACTTCCTATATTGTGCTATATTTGGTTTTTCGTGGAAAGGATAGTCCCACATCACCTCACTTACACCATTCAGATGCCAGACTGCAGGACAAACAGCTCTCACAAAACACGCAATTTTGACGCTGACTTGTAAACGAAAACGACCACTTGAAACAGACTAGTTTCGATGTAGGAATAAAGCGCCATGGCACTGTACTGGTCTTGTCTCTGGTAGTCAACTGAGTGACGCGGTTCACACCGAACAGCAACCGCCCTGGCGGCCACATAGACAACAACGGATCGCAGCGATCTCTCGCAGGTCCTGCGATCTGTCGAGATATCATACGTGTGAGACCAAATCGCAGAAATCGATCGCCGATTGCTTGGAATTCTCGTGCAATCTAACGAATCGCATGCGACGTGTGGCAGGGCGGCAACATGACTGCAACTCGTGTACGTAGTTGTCAAGCACATGTTGTCTATTTTATTTCATTTGGATTCCCCCACGCTGCGCCAGAACTTCGCGGTAGAATTTATAGTTATTAAAGGACCACAAACCACTCTGAGAAGTGAAGTCAAAGCTAGTTGTTGTTGTATTAAGAAGCAATAGAAATATTACAACATTGGAAGATGTCAATGTTGCACTGATCAGCATTGTGAATTTTGTGCTACAGAAGAAGAACTGATGGGAAGTTCATAGTAATAATCAAGATACACTGGGCACGATCAGATTTTTGAGTTATCAGAAAATTACATACATTATTAAAGTTTTTAATTCTAAAGTAAATGATGTACCGTCATACTGAGGGGCACATTTTCATTGGTATTTTCAAGTAAAACTACTATACAGCTGTACTAAAGGTCCTTCGCATTTTATATAATGTAACTCTTCTTCACACAATCTATAACGAGTTACCCTCATCAGCAATGTTGCAGTTGAACACTTCAATACACACACAAAGACTGCGAAACAAATGGAGTACATAACCGCTGGTATTCTATACGACGAATGAATGAAAAAGGCGTTGAGGACTAACAGTGAAAAATAATTGTGTTGGCACACTGGAGAGACGTAGCAACGTACTGGCTACCAGTGAAAAATACACTGAAGTGCCAAAGAAACTGGTATAGGCATGTGTATTCGTATACGGAGATGTGAGATATGTAAACAGGCCGTATACGGCGCTGCAGTCGGCAACGCCTATATGACAGTGTCTGGCGCAGTTGTTAGATCGGTTACTGGCGCTAAAATGGCAGGTTATGAAGATTTAAGTGAGTTTGAACGTGTTCACTCGGCGCGCGAGCCATTAGACACAGCGTCTCAGAGGTAGCGATGAAGTGGGAATTTTCCCGTACGATCATTTCACCAGTGTATTGTGAATGCCAGGAACCCGGTAAAACATAAAATATCTGATACCGCTGCGGTCGGAAAACGATCATTCAAGAAAAAGACCGACAACCGAAGAGAATCATTCAGCGTGACAGAAATGCAACCATTCCACAAACTGCTGCAGATTTGAATGCTGGGTCATCAGTAAGTGTCAGCATGCGAACCATTCAACCAAACACCATCTATATGGGCTTTCGGAACAGAGGACCCACTCGTGTACCCTTGATGACTGCAAGACAAGCTTTACGCCACTCCTGGGGCCGTCAACACAGACATTGGACTGTTGATGACTGGAAATATGTTGCCTGGTTAGACGGGTGACGTTTCAAACTGTATCGTGCTAATGGACGTGTACGGGTATGGCGACAACCTCATGAATCCATGGACCCTGCATGTCAGCAGGGGACAGCTCAAGCTGGTGGAGGCCCTGTAATGGTGTGGGGCATGTGCAATTGGTGCAGTTGGTGTAGTACGGGACCGCTGATACGTCTAGATACGACTCTGACAGGTTACACGTGCGTAAGCATCCTGTCTAATTACCTTCATCCATTCATGTCCATTGTGCATTCCGAGGGACTTGGGCAATTCCAACAGGACAATGCGATATCCCACACGTCCAGAATTGCTACGGAGTGACTCCAGGAAAACTCTTAAGAGTTTAAATACTTCCGCTGCCCACCGAACTACCTAGACATGAACATTATTGAGCATATCTAGTATGCCTTGCCACGTGCTGTTCGGAAGAGATCTCCACCCGCTCGTACTCTTACGGATTTATGGACAGTCCTGCAGGATTCACGGTGTCAGTTCCCTCCAGAAGTACTTCATGCATTAGTAGAGTCCATGCCACGTCGTGTTACGGCACTTCCGCGTCCTCGCGGGAGTTTTACTCGATATTAGACGTATACCTTTCGCTCTTCAATGTATAATTCCTAAACCAACGTATAGTTCCGAAGAAAGTTTGGAAACAAATTTAATACAAAATATTAAAATTGCCGTTCTTTTATTTTTTCTGGGTGTAACTGGAAATACAGAGATAAAATATCACTGCTGCTAAACATAGTTCATATTCTACGGCAGAACTTCTCGACACCGTGGCATTCGTAATGTAGAATATGTTGAAATTGCTTGGCAAATCACCCTGTTCGGTTTGGGGGTGGAGGCGATCGACCGATTACAGCGATATCACTTCTGACCAGTCGCTGCTATCCGACGGTGTACCAGTTTCCTTTGGTCCACTCTACGTTATTTCAAGCGGATTGCGGGAATTTCTTTGTGTCGAGCGGTATGGGAAGGTTACAAGCATGACTATGTCAGTCTCAAATGATGCTAGATTTGTAGTGGTTTAGCAGACTCATTGATGCGGTTGCCACAGGAAAGCACTGTGCAGTCGCGAAAGTCGTGAGTCTGGCGTGCCAGGCCACGGCCTAGGTTTAGCGGTACAGTTAGCGCCGCACCCGCTTACTTAGTCGGGCGCGTCCGTTTCCCACGGCTCCCAAGCTGAGGCAGCAGGTTGGTGTGCACGGCGCTTCCTGTGGGAAGCCCGGCACGCCCGCGCTTGCAGGGCAGTTCAGGGAACGCCCGCTGCGTGTCCACTGACAACCCACTGGTCTGCTGTTCGCGCTCGCGATTCATTGACGTGCCTCTTGCGTTCCGTGAGATTATATATACAGACCCAGGAAGAATGGTCAACATTAAGGAATATGTCAGACACGATCATTCTAAGCAAAAACGTCGAGTGAACTTCGGTTGTAAAATGCATCCCTTAAGTGCTATGAGCACTCCTTCAGAAGAAGAGGTGCTTCACTACAGCGAAGACAAACAAGTGCTCATAACTCTTAAGGTATGCATTTTAAAGGCTATGATTCCAAGACTTTTCCGCTTCGACTGATCGTTCCTGTCATGTCCCTGAATATTGACCTTTTCTCCTGAGATACCCAGTATATTTCGCAGGAAGTAAAACCTGTTACACAATCTGTAACGTGCCCTCTTTTAGCTCAAATCTGTTAATGAAGAGACCGCCTAATTGGGCGCCTGAAAGGGTCGGGAAGAAGGCATAGTTTTCGAAACAGGCCGAATCGAAATGGGGGACTTCAACGGCTTACTGTTGTAAATTACCGTAGACGTTCCTCCGTCTCTCAACGTTCATTGCAATTTGAATAATCCTGTATGTAATTTCTCAAGTTAACACATTTTTCTCTCAACACACGTCAGTCGTATATGCATGAATGTGGAGTATCGTTAGGAAGATTTTTTAACCAGCTTTTGACATCGCATATCGATTCTGCGCTAAAACTATCCATCTGTGAAATATTTCAACACCAGATACATACCATAGGTAAAAGGGCGTCATGGATGCCCAGTTTAAAACCTACATTTTACGAAGCTAAATTATTAATCGCGAATAAAACTCCTCGTTTTCTTTTAAACTACTTAACTCCATGTTTTGTATGTGGCAGTAACTGCGGTAGTCCATTCTCTCTGCCCGTCGTACAAGATGACTTTTCTAAATGAATACACTTCCCGAAACCACAAATACTTGTTATTGTCGGCTTGAATTGTGAGTCACCTGTTGCTGCTACGGCCTAACGTGCTCGCATAAAACACGACGTACAATTAAAATCTCAATACAGTTCACAGGTTATTGTGGCTTTAGTAATACATTGGGTAAGAAGCAAACCCTACGTTCTACCCTATACATTTCGCTTTTATTTACTTCTTTGTGTTTGATATTCGTATTTGTCATTGAACTTCTCCTAAAATGTAAATATTACGACTGAAAGTTATAATTTACAAGCCATTGGTGACAGTCAAATACTGTCACGAGGAGTAAATTACATTTATTTTACTGCGCAGTGTCCGTTCCTTCGAAAGAACAGGCTCCATGCAGATGCAGAAATTTCGAGACACTATATGTAAATTCAAGGAGATCACTAGCAGCTGCAGCGGGACATTAAGCATTAAGTAGCGAACGGGAGGGAGTATGACGAACAGGGGCTGCGGGTAGGTGGCATAGATAGGACTGTGGATCGGCCGTGAGGTGTGCCAAGGTTGTCCGTGCAGTTGCGATAACGCTCTGTCCCGGATGGCGCAGTGGTTACCGCGCCTGCCTGGTAAGCAGGATATCCCGGGTTCGAATCCCGGTCCGGTATATATTTTCGCTCATCGCCACTGATTTCTCTTGATGTCCCGCTACAGCTGAAAGCAGTGATCCACATTCAATTTACACAAATTACATTCCTTTACTTTTATTTTGTGTTTGTATTTGCTCATTAATTAGCCGGCCGAAGTGGCCGTGCGGTTAAAGGCGCTGCAGTCTGGAACCGCAAGACCGCTACGGTCGCAGGTTCGAATCCTGCCTCGGGCATGGATGTTTGTGATGTCCTTAGGTTAGTTAGGTTTAACTAGTTCTAAGTTCTAGGGGACTAATGACCTCAGCAGTTGAGTCCCATAGTGCTCAGAGCCATTTTTTTGCTCATTAATTATTCACTTTCACGGTGTAAATACTACTGTCATAAACAATAAATGAAGTTTCCGATGCCAAGGAAAATGTTGGTTTCTACCAAGAAGCGTCGCTCTAACGGGGTGGCTGTAGCGCAAACACCACCTCAGGGAAGAAGGTGACGTTCCCACAACTAACCTTATGCCAGCGACTACACTTGTTGCAAATATAGTCATTATTTGAAACCATAAAAGTGCGAAAGCTTCGCACCATTCCCCTGTTAAATGTTATTTCTGCGTATCATGTTAGGGCTGGAATTGTTTCCGGTGCTGACGCTGTTTCGTTTATCAGAAACTGGATAATTAATAATACGGTCACCAGCCCCCTAAAAACTAAATATACTGTCCCAGTCAGAAGGTCGCCAAATAAGTACTCAATATTTTGACTTGAGTGCGCGCTACGAATTGCAAAATTCCTAACATAGGCATATTTAACAAATAGGAAACGCCTCACACTAAAGGATACTCTTGAAGAAAATCCACTACCAGTCACGTCTGAAGAGGTTTCTTTAAAAAACCCACCGGCTTCAGGCTTGCGCTCTTCTCCAGCTCATTACGTTGTTTCGTCTTTACACATTAAATGCTAAAGTTTAATAGAGTGAGTTTCCAAATGGTAATCACTTATTTGCCTTCAAAGAAGTAATGTGAAGCACCGTATTTCTATATTCACACACGAATTGCTTATAAAATATTATACAATGTGGACGAAACATGAAGTACGTTAACAGGACAAACTCTGGAAGATGTCCGGTTTGAAGTAAATCACCTACTAGACACCAATAGGGTTCTTAATAGTAGCATCGTCTGTTCACACTACATTTACATAGATATTCAATAACCACCTTACGCCGCATGGCGGAGGGCATCTCGAACCACAACTAGTCATTTCCTTTCCTGTTCCACTCGCAAATAGAAAGAGGGGAAAACGGCTTCCTATATGCCTCAATATGAGCCCTAATTTCTGGTATGTTATCTTCGTGCTCCTTACGAAGGCAACACACACGTTCTGCAGTCAGCTTCAAATGCCAGTTCTCTACATTTCCCAGCAGTGTTCCCCGAAAAGAATGTCGCCTTCCCTCCAGCGATTTCCAACTGAATTCCAGCAGCATCTTCATAACATTATGAATTAAGTCCAAAAAGCCGCTTTTTATGTTTTTATGTTTAATTACGACAGGCCTGTTTCAGCACTACTGCCCTTATCAGGCGATCTATAACATCGCTGGTTAGTCACTTAAGCGTTTTTCTTACGTCTTTTAAAGTTATTTTGTGACGTAGCTTTCATAGGCTATAGTTGTTGCAAGTTAAAGCCTGAACTTTATTTGTTGTGTGTCACCGGTATCTACAGGTAACAAATCTAGCAACTGGCCTCTGAATTGCTTCGATGTCTTCCTTTAATCCGACCTGGTACAGACAACAAACATTCGAGCAGTACTCAAGAATTGGTCGCACCAGCGTCCCATTATGCAATCACCTTTACAGGTGAACGCTCTTTCGCATTCTCCCAACAAACTGAAGTCGACCATTCGCATTTCCAGGTACAGCCCTCACAAGCTTGTTCAATTTGATATCGCTTTGCAACGTTACGCCCAAATATTTAAACTACGTGGCGGTGTCAAGCAGGACACTACCAATGTTGTATCCTTCTATCCGAACATTCCGGGTTTGTTTTTTCCACTCATACGCATAGTATCAGATTTTTCTACATCTAGAGCTAGCGGCCATTCGTCAAAACCAACTAGACATTTTGTCTAAGTCGTCTTGTATTCTGCTACAGTCACTCAACTTCGACATCTTACCGTACAACACAGCACCATTGCTGCCCATCTTGTCCCGCCAAATCATTTCGTGTATAGAGAACATCAGTGGTCCTATCACACTTCCCAGGAGACATCATGACAAGAGTCTGTGATGAACACTCGCCATAGAGGACAACATACTGGGTATTATTACTCTTCAAGCCACTCTCATATCTATGAACCTGTTCCATATAGACTCGTACATTCAACAAACTGTAATTGGGCACCGTGTCAAACGCTTTCCGGAAGTCTAGAAATTTGGAATCTGCATGTTGCCATTCATCCATAGTTTGCAGTACATCATGTGAGAAAAGAGCAAGTTGAGTTTCCATGAGCGATTCTTCTTAAAACCATGCTGATTCGTACACTTAAGCTTCTCGAGCTCAACAAAATTTATTATATTCTATCCGAAAATATATTAGATGGTTCTGCACAAACACGTTGAACAACAGATCAAACAGAAGCTTAGGGTCAAAAACCTTAAGGTCGACTATTACCATATGAGTGGTAATCATTTACGTCATTTTAAAGCAGAATAAGTCAATTTATTGGTGCACAAATCTTCTCGTACCGTTGTTTGAAGGTGTCTCCCCCTTCCACTCACAGGCAGAACACTGTGAGGACGTGTCTGCTCCTGCCAGAGATCGGGTTCGACTGGCCTAAACTGCGCCATCACCATAGATGTCACGTGTGAGAAAGCAAAAGAATCTTGCCAGATTTCTTGAAAAACTTTTCTTCCAACTAAAATAAAGCTCTTCGTTAAACTGTACTTCCTGGTGTAAAAATATTCCTTGCGATCTACCTACATAATTGCAGTTGAAAGACAAATGACTATTTTTACCTACCACAGGCAGATAATTTTCCTATGTCTTCCATGAACATGGAAGAAGAAAGGTTCAATGAGATGTGTAGTTCTTCTGGAGATTTTACACGACTTCGTAGAGCGCTACAGTTCAGATATTGAAACACGTCTGAGACATTCTGGTAAGCCAAATACGAGGGTTGGAACTTTAATAGTGGCAACTGTTTATTTGCAGCTCGTACAAAATATAAGTGTTTCAAAGTTTTACTGACCTTCAAAGTAGTCACCAGCATTGTGTATAACCCGTTGCCAGCGATGTGGAAGTCGTAGGATACTCTTAGCAGTGCCAGTTGTGTTGACAGTTCGAGCGGCGCGGTCTATTGCCCGACGAATTTGTAGCAGTTCTGAAGTAAATGCCGTGAAGTGTTTAGAAATCGAGTTGAACTCACGAGGGCTTAAGTCAGGGGAGTGCAGTAGGTGGTATAGCACTTAGCAGCCCCATCAGTCAAACAAATCAGTAACGGCTTGAACTGTACGCGCTGGAGCATTGTCCTGCAAAATGATGGTCAGGTCCTGCAGAAAATGTCATCACTTCTGTCTCTGAGCTGGTCGTAGGTTGTGTTCCAAAAATGAACAGCATAGAGACAGAAGTGATGACACTTTCTGCAGGACCTGACCATCATTTTGCAGGACAATGCTCCAGCGCGTACAGTTCAAGCCGTTACTGATTTGTTTGACTGATGGGGCTGCTAAGTGCTATACCACCTACTGCAGTCCACTGACTTAAGCCCTCGTGAATTCAATTCGATGTCTAAACTGAACGAAACCCTCCACGGCATTCGCTTCAGAACTGCTACAAATTCGTCGGGCAATAGACCGCGCCGCTCGAACTGTCAACACAACTAGCACTGCTAAAAGTATCTTACAACTTCCACATCGCTGGCAACGGGTTATACACAATGCTGGTGACTACTTTGAAGGCCAGTAAAATTTTAAAACACGTATCTATTTTGTACGAGCCGTAAATGAATAGTTGGTACTATTGAAGTTTCAACCCTCGTATGTGGCTGTTCCAGTTGGTCTTGTTTGTATACAATCGCAGTTTCTTGTTTTATACGCTCTCGCATCTTCACTTCCAGAAATTCTTATGACATTACTAACTTTAGTTAAATAATTTATCCTGTCGGCAGTGGACACAACTCCCTGTACATAAAGTATTGGAAACGTTAGACCCCCGCCGATGTTGCACCCCCCCCCCCACCCTCCTAGACTCGCCGAATGATTACATACTAAGCTTTTCACTACCGTGTAATCTTGTCCTGAAATTGATATTCGTGTTACCGTTTTCCAGGTAACGGTACCTTATACTGTGCTCTTTATTCACACAGGGAAATGAATGCTATCGACAGGAAGCTAAAGTTACTTTCCTAGATTTCCGGGTCGGTTTTCACAGTGTTGCTCACAACCGACTCACAATGGAATTGCGTGCCTGTGAACTGTTGCCTCAGTTGTGCCACTGGATTCGTGACCTCCGGTCGGGAGGGTTACACCCCTCCACCGACGATTCTCCAAAGAATCGAACTCCCATGTATAAAACAACTAGAAACATATTACATCGTTATTCAGTTGTAATGTTAAATATTTGACGTTCAGCACGTAAAACATTTACAGCTGAAGGCGGGAAACATGCAGTGGCATATGTAGATACTGCTTACAATATGTGTTGCGAGTAGTTAGTAGTAAAGAAGTTATAAATTAAAACGGTAAGACCTGAAGTTCTGCTGTGTGAACAGCGGAAACGCAGTACGTAAACTAAGAACTTCTTTCCTTTCAGTATTTCGTGAGGGATGTCACAGAGTGATTTTCTAAATGGTGTGAAATCGTGTAAAGTTTTTTTTAGAAATCGCTACGTGCTCTCATGCTTGAATGCTGATGAATATATTCTAAGTAAATTGCATGGGTTGAGTTACACTGCTACAATGCATAACAACGTTTCTGACTTGAATACTTGTCGTATCGTGTTAGACCTTGCAACTGGGACCAGGTGTCTGTTTCAGTTTATTAATACAGATCTGAGTAGCCCTCTTAGTGTTGGCAGATGATGCTGTCGAGTACCATCTACTAAAGATCAAAACGTACTGCAGGAGGAATTAACTAGATGCCTGTACGTTGCGAAAAGTGATTACTAAACCTAAATAGTAAAAAGTGAGGTCCTCCACATGAGTATTAAAAAATTCCGTTAAATTCCGGTTACACGATAAGTCAGATAAATTTCAGGTTGTCGATTCAACTAAATACTGAGGGATTACAAGGACATTAAACTTAAAAACCGAGCCACCACTTAGAAAATAACGTAAAGAAGGCGAACCAAAGTAATTTTTATTGGCAAAATACACAGGTGCTACAAATCTACTAAATATACTGCCTAGACCAAGCTTCTCCGTCTTCTAGACTAATGCTGCGCCGTATGGGATGTTACTGAAGACAGACTTCGAAAAAGTTAAAAAAGGCAGCTAACTTTGTATTATCGCGAAATAGGGAAGAGACTGTCAGGAATATAAGCGAATTGTGTGGTAATCGTTAAATCAAATCTATTTTTCGGTTCGTCTAAATCCTTTTACAAAATTTTAATCACCAACTTTCTCCTCCAAATGCAAAATATTTTTGACTCATACTTACATAGAGAGAAATTGCCAGAAGTGCGAGTAATTAGGGAAATCAGAGCTCGCACAAAAAATTTGTATGTTTATTTTTCTAAATCGCTATTCGAGAATGGAACGGTTCAGAAACAGTTAAGTGTTACTATGATCCCTCTGACAGAACAGCGCAGTATTCATGTAGACGTAGATGCCGTGTTGCCTGCGAAATTCTGTTAACGTGTCGAAAGAGTGAAATGATATAATCATAAGAAGCTATAGAATATTATTCATGCAGCTTACTGGAATTAACCACGAAAAGAGGACGTAGCTTCCTGGAACATCCCAAGCTACTTTGTCGTGGACTGAACTATGTAGCTGCTACGCTATCTTACTTTATGTGCTGCCCTTGTGTGATTAAAATGCAGTAGATTATATAACCTTCTTTGTTCGTAGGTGCATGTTTCTTATCATCTTAGTCTGAATACTGCCTGCGGAGAATGGGGAATGTGACTGTTTTATGTAAGCTGTATGCCCCAGTTTTAGCGACGTGATAGTTAAAAAAATAAATGGTGTTGCCATTGTTAACTGGGTGTGTTTGTTTGACTCCTACAAAACCACTAGGGCGGCTTTTGCGTACTTTTCCAACGTATATTCGTTTCATTCACTCACTTTCGCTTCTTCCATTTACCAGTGCGTGGAGAGTTCACCACTCAGAATACGTGGCCGTCTGACGGTGAGCCGAGGCTAGAACACCGGAGCGACATTTTAATCTTCTTATTAAAATAAAAATACCATAGATTGTCCATAGCTTTAGGTCTGCTACCAGCTTTGTAAAATTGTCATTCATTGTACCGTAGAGTTCTCAGTTTAAAGTTAACATATACTCAATGTCGTCTTGGTTAATTTTGTCGTGATATTGCCAAAAGACGAAAACCTTAAACCAAAGGTAGATTGTATTTTAAAATAACCCTACCATAGTCAATACAAGAGTGAGAAACCGTTGTCAGTCTTCTGACATTTCCTAGAGTTTTCGAAGGTAGTTGTCAGTCGTGCGGTTTTGTTGCTACGTTTATATGGATCATCTAGTTTATTTTTTACTGTGTTACTCTTGATGGAGTTACTCGACCCGGTTCTCTAGCTTTCTTAATATTTTCTAGAAAAAAGTACGTGGTACGTACTTATTTTTTGTTTTCTCGTAGTTATGTTGTGTTGCCTCAGTTAAGGTTCATTGCGCTCAGTTTACGGAAGAAAACCTGGGATGGGTGGGTGTATTTGGATGACATTATCTTAGTGGACCTCACTGGAGAGACATGCATGGGCAGAGTTTTCGTAGACCCACTCACAAAAGTTCTTGGGTGTCTAAGGAAGTTCAAAGCTTTTTATGGAACTGCATTAGTCATTGCCCTCTGACTTGCTCCACTTGTTCGTGATCATTCGGAACGTGCATGAAGGGGCGAAGCAGAATGTGACGCGGAAACATTTCTCCGTTTTGCAGCCTCTGCAACGGTAACATAGCTCGATACGAAATAAGTATACTAGTTGGTTTTCGTACTGCCATACGTTTCGTTCAGACACGACTAAATAACCATATTTTGATTTTTATATAGGTTATTACGTCGCCTTGTATATCCTAATAATTTGCTACTTAAAGCTCTGGAAATCGTGAACCAGGATCCCAGAATTGCACAACAAGAGTATGGTGCTAATAATCCTGATGGATTTCGTAAGGAATTCTGCGTTACTTGGTCAGTTCAACGATATAGAGAATCTTAGACGTTTTATTTTGCAGGTGACGTCGTTTTCTTTAGCACAAATGAGCACAACAAATTTCTCTGTAGTATTTAACAGTGATCGTCAGTGCCTAACACATACGTGCATTGTAGCGTATTATGCACTTTTAGTCCATACACAAACCACAAAGGAAAAGAATACAGCTTGAAAGAATTGAATCGTAGCAAATCACTCAGATAATGTTCAAATTCGTTTCTCGAATTCTGTTAGTATTTGGCATTACGCAAGTCTTTTAGCTTAACAGCAGAGGTGATCGACATTTTTATGTTTCTCAACGGATAGGGTATTCCTGTCGCTATGAACTTGAAGACAGAAACTTAGACTAACATTCCGCACTTAGTCTAATAAAGTCGTCCTAGTTCTGTTACGGTGCCATATTTTTTTCTGTTGGTCGGATGTAATGTGAAGATTATGATGCAGTATCGCGAAAATAGAGGATTATGTGGAGAAGGATGTAAAACATTCCATTTCATAATAGGGTGTCTTATTCCACCGCTCCGCGTAATGTTTAGTGGGTTTGTTCAACCGGCCTTGACAGATCAGCTCGCGAGATCTGCGTAGGGTCTTCTCCTTTCACTTCGTTAGCGCTTTGTCACGTCCACGCTGTGTTAACAAAGCATAGCAGTGAAAGTACCGACGGATTTTAATCTGCAAAGTTGAGGGCAGTGACTCGTGTACTGAAGTTGTCTGTTTCCCCTATCAAGCAAATGTTCTTCCGTAAGGGAAGGGATTGTGAGTAAATATTTAGATTTTAAGACTACGGTGCTATAGAGACGATCATTTCTAGAGCGTCACAGTGAGAAAGTCACAGTGAGAGGAACAACGGTCACTACAGGCAAGGTGTTCACCAAAGAAGCTAGGTGAGTATTTGTGTTTGGGCGAACAGAAAGCCACTGTCAACTTATTTAAAGGACGAAATGAGAACATTTAGTTGTGATGTGGCAAACACAGAACATTCATGTCACGAAGACATAAACAGCGTGCATCTTCATATTTTCACGGCGCAATGATTGTTCCATAAGTTTCACTTCCTCTAATAAAGACGCATAACTTTCCCTTCTTCTAATATTTCGGCTGCATGCCGTCCAGCCATCTTCAGAGGGAGCCGAGGTGACTGATTTTCCAGCACTTACGGAGGACTTAGAGGAGAAAGCGTTGGAATCTGCAATCTTGAAACCCACAGTGTTTTGGAGGTATGTTGATGACACGTTTTTAGTGTGGGCCCTTGGTGAAGATAAATTAAAAGAATTTTTAAATAATCTGAATTCCATCCGGAGACAACTTCAGTTCACGATGGAAATTGAAAGAGATGGGTGTGATGCCTTCCATTTTCGGAAGTTTTGGTACGACGCAAAAATGATGGCACTTTGGGACATGCAGTACATCGGAAACCGACCCATACGGATTTATATTCACGTGCAAATAGCTGCCACCATCCTTCGCAGACGAGGAGTGTACTCAGAACACGTAACTGCTGACAAGGACAGTTTGGAGGACGAGCTTAAAAGCTTGAAGAGTTTTTGAAGCCAACGTGTACTCTCTACAGCAGATACTTACGGCACTGCAAATGAAACCAACAGTGGGCATAAGGAAAGGAGAATCCACGGAAAGTTTTAAATCCATGGCTTTTCTGCCGTACGTGGTAAACCTATCGTCAAAAATAGGACGAATCCTCAGCAAACAAGAAGTGTAAGTGATTTTTCGCCCTCCACCAAAGACAGCAGCACTACTGGGTTCCGTTTAAGATGATTTAGCGCATCGGAAGACTGAGGTTTACAAGATCCCCCGGGAGTGTGGCCGCTCATACATCGGACAGACGACAGATACACTCCATGAGGAGATGCGCAGAGCACCATAGGTGCACCCGGCTCTTACAACTTAATAAGACGGCGGTAGCAGAGCACTTTATTGACACGGGGTACTCTATGGTGTACGATAACGTCGAAATTTTAGCCTCAACTTCATCTTTCTGGGACTCAGTAGTGAAAGAAGCATTTGAAATTCGGCTGGCGACGAATTTGAGATAGCGCCTTCAGCTTGGACAAATCATGGTATTCGGCTCTTTCTGTAATAAACTCTTGAAGACCTCGCGACGAGCAGCTCGCAGTAATACATACATATCACCGTGTGGATCGACCTCGCAGCCATAGATCTAATCCCACGCATATGTTAAACCTCATTGCCGCTGATTGTCCCTGGCGCCTTGTGTATCTGTGGCAGTCTGCGCGCAGTAGTGCTGTCCGCGGGTTTAAAAGGACGGAGCAAGTGCTGGAGCGTTAGTCACCTCGGATTACTCCGAAGATGGCTGGACGATATACAGTCGAAATATTAAAAGTAAAATTTATGCGACTGCACGCCCGAAATTTTGTGGAACATTATAAACAGCGGTCTGGATAAGTATGTTCCAAGAAAAGTGCTCAACGACGCCGAAGAACCACGCTGGTTTAATGGTAGCACTGGTGAATGTTGCGAAAACGGCGGTTATTACTCTCTGGCTGCAAGAGATGGCAGAGAAACTTCAATGGAAAATTTAATAACAAATCGTGCATCCGGATGGAGGACCACGCATGAAGCCTTGAATAATTTTGTCAGATCCTGGCCAGAAACGGAATGTTCTGGAAAACTGTAGTCACACCTAAAGTAGTGGACGGGTTCAAACCTTTTTATTCCGTATCTCGTGAATGTCTGACGTTGAAACTAAAACAGCAGACGATGGTGATATTTTTGTATTACAGCGTCGACGAACGCGATGAGCCATAACAATTCCGGTCTGCGGATGTGGTGTTGACATTTATCCTTGATAGGCTCGATGTCTGAGCTCTGTGAATGTGACGTGTGGACTGGCGCGACACAACTCAGAGGTGCGAGAGGCAGGAGGCCCGCTTAGTTAGCAGTCGTCTTCGCAACGCCTCGCCACTTGGCTGGCAGGCCGGCTGCAGTTTCGCCAGGCGCAGAAAGCGTAAGCAGTAAGCCGTGAGGCGACCAACCTTCCCGGCTGTAGGGTGGCAGTGGCAAGGACCGCACCGAGTTGCGCAAGCGCCAGCTTGCGTAATGCGCCTCACACAGCGCTAGGTGCGGCATCGCCACCTGCAACTGGCCCCTCTGCCCCGAGTATCACGAAGATAGGCAGTTTCTCTCTGTGACGTAAGCCATGTTGAGCGATTCACTGACTGTACACCAAGATAAATTACCGGCCACTGAATTTATCAAATAATAAAATAATTTTTATGTATTATTGCCATTACAGGTATAGAGCAGTCAGTTTTCAATTGGCTACAGTATACGGCGGGAAGTCAAAAGTTTTTATCACCTTCTCGAAAACTGATAAGCTTCGAGCTCGTAACGTAGCGATGGTATTACCCTTCCTGTACCTACACTTCAATGCGACGTGCTCTTCCAGATGGTGGATACCTTGCCGGAGATCTTGGTTGTGGCCGGCCGAAGTGGCCGAGCGGTTCTAGGCGCTTCAGTCCGGAACCGCGCGACTGCTACGGTCTCAGGTTCGAATCCTGCCTCGGGCATGGATGTGTGTGACGTCCTTAGGTTAGTTAGGTTTAAGTAGTTCTAAGTTCTAGGGGACTGATGACCCCAGCTAGGAAGTAGCACAGGGCGCCATTTCAGGAGAACACCAAGGACCGAGGCAAATTCTGAATGAAGAAGGAAGCAGAACTGACGACTGTCGAGCACAGAATAAGCTGGTATGTTGTGGAGCAAAAACGCTCCACTGGGACAGCTTCCTGTGACACTTGGTCTTGACACCCTTCCGTAATCCAGGCGAGAGATTCCGATAGTACGTACCTGTAACTGTTTGCAAGTTATAAGCACAGTCTCTCAGCACAACTTGGCAGTCCAGAAACTCATCCTCACATCCCCGATGAAGGTATGGCATTGGCCATTTTCGGCAGTGGTGAATCGACATGGTTGATACCTACGTCTTTTTCCTGGTCGAAGTGATCCTCCTAGCATACGTTCATGATGACTAAAGGCAGGAATTGTCATCTGTTCTTGCCTGACGCAGCTGTAACGTTTTCGCTGCTCCCACGTTCGACGGACATCTTCAGCGGTTGTTAACTAGCTGTGTCTCGAAACCTATGCATTGCAAAAGTCTTGCAAGAAGTTGAAAACCGATCTATGACTGATGTTCACTTTCTCTGCTATGGCTTCGCTTGTGATCCAATTTTTTTCATCAGTTTATTGCAATTTATTCTAAAGCGATACACTAAGAAGTGATTGGTGGTGGTGGTGGTGGTGGTGGTGGTGGTGGTGGTGGTGGTGGTGATGGTGATCATCATCATATTAAAATAATCATTCTATATAGGTTATTTCTAAAATTGTGGGTATCTGTGGCACAATAAAAGTGGCGCACGACAATTTGCATTACGTGGAGGAATGGGGGATAGATGACCCACTTCTGCCACCCTTTCCCAAATCAATCCCTGCAATCGTCCCTTTTTCAGTGTGTGACAGGTCTGCAAGTATCTATTTCCAAATAAACAAATTGTTTTTTGTTGTAATGGTCTTCAGTCCCAAGAACGCTTTGATGCAGCTCTCCATGCTACTCTACCTGGGCATCGTCTCCACCTCTCCGCCCCCCAGGGGGTCCACAACTCTTTCGTGGATACGTGCGTGGCGAGCACGGGGCCCCGAGCCATTGCAGCCTTCTTTCTCTCCCGGGCTGCATTTCCTTTCCCTTCCCCTCCTTTCCCCTCCATACCCCTTTCCCCTCGCCCTCTCCTCTCCCTCTATTGGTGTCCTTGCTTATGTTGGCCCCCGCTATCCTCCTGGTTCTGTTGGTTTTACACTCCGGCTTTGTTGCGTAATCATCTCCTCCTTTTGGCATTCTTTGGTCCCCCTCTGGGGTTTGACCTCCATTCCAAAATTTCTCTTCCGTAGTGTGAGCCATTTGGGGAAGAGCACCTTACCTAGTGTCTCCGACGTGTGCCCTCCTAGTATATTCCACCTTTTCTTCTACGTCGTTATCTGATGCTAGGGTGCATAGCCAGCACGGTAGCCAGCCCGTGTGGTGGGGTCGCTATGTACCCTTTTGGTTGAGCCCCCTGAACACACAGGGATCACACTTCTGATACCTGAGCTGTGACCTCCTCATGCATGCCTTGGAGTGGTTGCTCGTCATCCTGGAGCATCGGAACTCCCGGCAATGGCCGCCGTGCCAGACGGCCCTTGCTGTGGCTGGGTGGCGCCCGTGAGGAGAGCCCCTGATCGGAGTGGGTGGTATCAGGGCGGACGCTATGCAGATGAAACGCATAAGGGTCCAAACCTCTGGCCGCTCTTCTGCGGCCGTCTCTCTGCGTGGTACTGATTCCTCAAGTGCTGCTTCTCTTGCCCCTTCGGCCTTCCCTTCCGTGGCTACCCCCTGGGAGGAGGGTCAGGCCCGTCGTCTAGGGGCAAAGCCTTTCCCCCGTTATCTAGTTTGCACCAGGACTGATGGAGATACTTTCACCAGTGTCAAACCTTTATTCTTTGTGGAACACATTGAAGACAAGTTCGGCGAAGTGGACTCCTTGAGCAAGATGCGGTCGGGTTCGTTACTGATAAAAACTGCTTCGGCTGCCCAATCTGCGGCCCTTCGTGCCTGTACCCATCTTGGCACAATTCCCGTGTCCATTACCCCTCACCAGTCTCTAAATATGGTACAAGGTGTGATTTTTCACAGAGACCTCATCCTTCAAACTGATGAGGAACTTCGGGACAATCTCGGACGGCGGGGTGTTCACTTTGTTCGGCGTGTTCAGAAGGGTCCTAAAGATAATCGTATTGATACTGGTGCCTTTATCCTGGCCTTTGAAGGGGATACCCTTCCTGAGAAAGTTAAGATTATGGTCTATCGCTGTGATGTGAAGCCGTACATCCCACCTCCTATGCGGTGTTTTAAGTGCTTGCGTTTTGGCCACATGTCTTCTCGCTGTACCCAGGACCCTCTCTGTGGTGACTGTGGACGTCCACTCCATGAGGGGAGTCCCTGTGTTCCCCCTCCTGTATGTGTAAATTGTCATGGTAGTCATTCTCCACGTTCAGCAGATTGCCCAGTCTATAAGAAAGAAAAAAAGATACAGGAGTATAAGTCTCTTGATCGTTTAAGCTACACAGAGGCCCGTAAGAAATATGCACGATTGCACCCTGTGTCCATGACATCTAGTTACGCCTTGGTTACATCTTCATCCCTTCCTCCCCCTTCCTTACCCCCGTCCCGGACCCCTCTCCTTCCCCCCTCCCCTGCGGCTCCCACACCTTCTCCTCTGGGCGCCGCTCCCCCTCCCCAGCCGGAGAAGTGTCCCACTCCTTCGGCGTCTGCCGGTCAAGGGCGCCTCTCCCGGGATGCCCCTTCCCGGCACCTTCCAGGTCAAAGGTCTGCTGCAGCGCGGCGACCGCGAGAGCCGCGGTCTATCGGCCCCCAGGTCGCCCGGTCTCTTTCTGTTCCTGATCTTGCTGCAGCTGGCTCCATTATGCCACACAGCCCTCCTCGATCTCAGCCTGAAAAGAAGAAGAAACATAAGTCCCGGGACAAAGAGCCTCTGGTGTCACCGGAGGTCCCTTCCCCGGCTTCACAACCGGATTCTGACCTGTCGTTTATGGATGTCGCCCCCTCCTTGTCGGTGACGGGTGGGGACCCGGCGGTATGACTGGATTTAGCGTGTTCAGCCCTCATTTAAACCATCGTTCTGTGGTTCTCCAATGGAATTGTAATGGCTACTATCGTCACCTTCCGGAATTGAAATCCCTTCTTTCGTCCTACTCAGCAGCTTGTGTGGTTCTCCAGGAATCTCATTTTACTGATGCTCACTCACCGACCCTCCGTGGGTTCCGTGTTTTCTGTCGAAATCGGGTCGGACCCTTGCGGGCTTCTGGTGGCGTTTGTACGTTGGTCCGTACAGACATTGCTAGCACGTGGATTCCTCTCCAAACTACATTGGAAGCAGTTGCTGTTAGGGTCCACTTAGACTCTGCAGTCACAGTATGCAATCTTTATCTCCCTCCTGACAGGACTCTTACACCTGCTGCCTTAACCACCCTTCTTCAGCAACTTCCTCCTCCCTTCCTCCTCCTTGGGGACTTTAATGCTCATCATCCTTTGTGGGGCAGTGCCTTTCCATCTAGACGAGGTTTTCTTATCGACCAATTTATTGCAGACCACGACCTGTGCCTTCTTAATGATGGCTCCCCTACTCATTTCAGTGCTGGTCATGGTACCTTTTCTGCCATTGATCTTTCTCTTTCTTCTCCCTCTCTCCTCCCTTCATTACACTGGTCGCCACACGACGACCTTTGTGATAGTGACCATTTCCCGTTGATTATCACGCTCCCTTCCCGCTCCCCGATGGAGAGGTTACCTCGTTGGTCTTTCCACCGCGCCGATTGGCCTCTATATACTGCACAGGTCGAGTTTTCTCCCTCTTTGTCGGGTTGTATTGATGACGTCCTATGTGACGTGTCTGACGCGATTGTTCGCGCTGCTAACCTTGCTGTCCCGCGCTCATCTGGACAATTTCGTCGTCGGCAAGTCCCGTGGTGGAGTACGGCCATTGCCATTGCCATCCGTAATCGCCGTCGAGCTTTGCAACACTTTAAGAGGCACGCATCTGTAGCCAGCCTTTCTACCTTTAAGCGCCTTCGCGCTAAAGCCCGTTATTTAATCAAACAGAGCAAGCGGATATGTTGGGAACGATTCGTTTCTTCCCTTGGTTCCACTGTCCCTCTGTCACGGGTATGGGCTACACTTCGCTCTCTCCAAGGTTGCCATCGGCAGTCCACCCTCCCAGGCCTTCACCTCCCAGATGGCATTTGTACGGACCCATTAGTTCTCGCAGAACATCTTGCGACTCATTTTGCAGTGGCATCAGCGTCGGCCTCCTATCCAGCTGCTTTCCTTCATCAAAAACAGCAGGCTGAAGCTGTCACCTTATGTTTCACCACTTGTGAGTCAGAATCTTACAACGAACCTTTCACTGAATGGGAATTTCTTTCTGCTCTATCTGCTTCTCATGATACGGCTCCTGGCCCAGATTCCATTCATAACCAGCTGCTTCAACATCTCAGTGCTCCACAACGGCACCATCTTCTTCGGGTGTTTAACCGTATCTGGCTCCAGGGTGACTTCCCTTCTCAGTGGCGGGATAGCATTGTGGTTCCTGTCCTTAAGCCTGGTCAGAACCCCCTATCTGTTGATAGCTATCGGCCCATTAGTTTGACCAATGTTGGTTGTAAGTTACTTGAACGGCTGGTAGCCCGTCGGCTCACTTGGGTCCTCGAATCTCGGGATCTATTGTCCCCTTACCAGTGTGGCTTTCGAGAGGGACGATCTCCAATCGATCATTTGCTTCGCTTGGAATCCGCAGTTCGGCAGGCTTTTTCCCAGCGCCGCCATTTGGTTGCAGTGTTTTTTGACCTTCGCAAGGCCTATGACACGGCCTGGCGCCATCACATCTTACTAACCCTTCATCAGTGGGGTCTTCGGGGCCCACTCCCGATTTTTATCCGCCAGTTCCTGATCCATCGGTCATTCAGAGTTCGAGTTGGTACTGCTTTTAGTTCTCCACGGACCCAGGAGACGGGCATCCCACAGGGTTCTGTCTTGAGTGTCCTTCTTTTCCTCATTGCTATCGATGGACTTGTGGCCTCTGTCGGTCCCTTGGTCGCCCCTGCCCTGTATGTGGATGATTTCTGCATTTGGGTTAGTTCCTCCTCGATGCCATCTGCAGAACGGCAGCTCCAGGTGGCTATACGGCGTGCCTCTGCATGGACCCTCTCCCACGGGTTTCAATTCTCTCCTTTAAAATCGCGGGTGGTCCACTTCTGTCGCCGTACTACGGTCCACCCTGATCCAGAGCTCTATCTCGCTGCACAAAGATTGCCTGTGGTTCCACAGTTTCGTTTCCTAGGTCTTCTTTTCGACAACAAGCTCACTTGGCTGCCCCATATCAGACTCCTGAAGGTAGGATGTTTCCGTAAACTCAATGTCCTTCGCTTTCTTGCCCACTCCTCCTGGGGTGCGGACCGTTCCCTCCTCCTCCGTCTTTATCGTGCTCTAGTTCTGTCACGTTTGGACTATGGTTGTCAAGTTTATGGTTCAGCTGCTCCTTCCACGCTGCACGTGCTGGATCCAGTCCACCATCGTGGTATCCGTTTGGCCACCGGTGCCTTCCCTACTAGCCCTGTTGATAGTCTCCTGGTTGAAGCTGGGATCCCCCCTCTTTCTGTTCGACGGTCCCAGCTTCTGGTGTCTTATGCCCTTACTATCCGTTCTTCTCCCGCTCATCCTTCCTATTCTATCCTATTCCCAGACCATAGACGTCGCCCGCCTGACTCCCGCCCTCGGGCGGGTTTACCGGTTGGGCTGCGCCTTGCGTCTCTTACCCGTGATTTTCGGCTTCCTTCTTTGTCCTGTCTTCCTCGCTCCCTCCCCTCCACCCCTCCTTGGTTAGTTCCTCGGCCTCGAATTCGGATGGATCTCCGCCGCGGTCCGAAAGATTCCATCCCCCCGGTGGTGTTCCGTTCCTTTTTCCGCCAAATTTTATGGGAGTTTCGGGATGCTGTTGTTTTTTACACTGATGGCTCTAAATCTGCTGATCATGTTGGGTATGCCTTCACGTCCTTTGTTGGAACGGAAAATCATCTACTGCCACCCTCATGTGGGGTGTTTACTGCGGAATTGATGGCAATTTCCCGGGCCCTTACCTTTATTAAACAATCCCAACACAACCGCGTTTTGTTATGTACGGACTCGATGAGTGGCCTTCTTGCCATTGACCGGTGTTTTTCGCGCCATCCCTTGGTCTCTTCCATCCATGACCATCTCGCTGATCTTCACCGTGCTGCTTGTTCCATTGACTTCCTATGGGTCCCGGGCCATGTGGGTATCCCGGGTAATGAGCTCGCTGATCGTTTGGCTGGGGGAGCAGTTACTTACCCCCCGTTTTCTGTAACCCCTCCTGCAGCGGATTTACGGCTTCACATCAAATCCCACTTTGCACAGTCATGGGCCAATTCTTGGGAGGCTACTCCACTGTCTAATAAACTTCGTGCCATTAAGGTGAATCCGGGCCCATGGCGTTCTTCCTTTAGCCTCTCCCGCAAGGACTCGACCACACTGTGTCGTCTCCGCATTGGCCATACCAGGCTGACCCATGGTTTCCTTTTGTGTGATGAGCCACCCCCGCTATGTGGTTGTGGAGCCTTCCAGTCAGTGGCCCACATTTTGGTTGAATGCCCCCTTCTTTTGGCTCTGCGTGCTAAGTACAGACTCCCCCACACTTTACCTTTGATGTTGGCTGACGATTCCCGGATGGTCTCTCTGGTTCTAGATTTCCTCCGGGAGAGTGGTTTTTATTCTCAGTTTTAAAGTTTTTAATCTCCCTCTGGTGTTGGGGCAGGGCGGTGAGTGTTTGGGTGTCTCCCACTGTAGGCAGTGTTCAGAGATTCCCGATTCACCTCCCTGACCGGAATCCTCTTTTCTTTCCCTTTTACTCTGTTTTTACCCCTTCTTTTTAAGGCTTGGTTAGTTTTTCTATTCCCATCCGTACTTTCTGCATTATAGCAGTTGTACCTTTTAAGTCACAGATGGTCTTGCCTATGCTGTTTCAGCATAGTGTTGGGTTCGTTCTCTTGCCAACTTCCCTCATTTGTTTTTACTAATGACAACGTGACTGCCCTTTTACGTTTCCCCTTTATCCGTTTTATTTTTCTGACTATCCTGAGATGTCCCGTTAGCAGAATGGAGTCTATTTGAAACAAGGGACTGATGACCTTGCTGTTTGGTCCCTTTAATCTCAAACAACCAACCAACCAACCATCCACCTCTCCGCAGCTACCGCAAACGACGACCATTTGAGTCCTCTTACTGTATGCGAGCCTTGGTCTCACTCTGCTGTTTGTACCCCTCAAATTCCTCTCCTTTACCAAGTTGGCAATAAATGTTCTAAGACAAGTGGTAGGATCAGTATTGCCTTGCGTTGTTACATTTCCCTTGAACGCAAACTGATTTTACCCGAGGCCGGCCTCTAGCACTCTTTACTTTATTACATTAAAAATTCGCGTCAGTGTTACAGAAGCATGGTTAATTAAACTGATGGTTCGTTGGTATTCACACCTGTCGGCCCCAGCACTCTTCAGAATTGGAATTAGTACATTCGTTCTGATGAGTCTGATTTCACCTGACACACACATCTTGCACAACAAATGGAATAATTTTGAAAAGCTTGGCTCTCCCAAGGATATCAATAATTCTAAGGGAATATTGTCTTCTTAAAGGGCGTTGTTCCCATTCAGGTCTTTCAGCGCCCTGTCGAATTCTTCTCGCAGAGTCATATCTCCCATCTCACGTTCATTCACTTCCTCTTCCCTCTCTGTAATATTGCCTTTGATCATTTTCTTTGTGTAGCCTTCATACAGACTTTGTACTTTCCCTTCTTTCCTTAGTACTGATTTACCATCTATGCTCTTAATATACAGCTGGTGCTCTTGTCTCAAATTTTATACTTAATTTTCCTATAAGCGGCATTCATAAATTCAGTATATCCTCGGTTACCTAGCGATTCCTGATAGGCCTTGCCTTTTTACCTGCGCGATCCCCTGCTTCCTTTTGTATTTAGTCTCTCAAAGCTACCCATTTGTCTTCTGTTGTTATCGTTGCCTAATGCTCCCTCTGAAATTTCCAACAATCTAGGACTCTTTCAGTTTATCCAAGTCTCATCTTCTTAATGTGCCAACATTTTTGCAATTTCCTAAGTTTTACTCTACAGTTCGCAAGCAATAACTTATACAATATCTACCTCTGGAAATGTCACAGTTTAAGTAAAACGTGATTCCGAAATCTGTCTTGCTATTGTATACTCAGTCTGAAACATGAAACATCCTGGCACATTAAAACTGTGTCGGACCAAACTCTGGACCTTTGCCTTTCGCAGGCAAGTGCTCTACTCTCTGAACTACTCAAGCACGACTCACGACCCATCCTCACAGCTTTACTTCAGTCAGTACCCCCCTACCTTCCACACATCATAAAAGTAATGCTGCGAAACAGCCCTCATCTAGTAAACGCGCTTGTCAGCAACAAGGTACCTGATTCTCATGCAATTGGTCAATAATTATTAAATTACGCTATGTACGAAATTTTACCAGGCAACTTCCACTTTCATTCCTTCCCCCCAGTTCGTTGTTCTAACATTTTGACCTCTTTAGTTTCGTACTACCTAATCTGAGTCCCTTCTTCTAATTAAATATTCTAAGCTCTTAACTAACTGGAGTTCTTATACATCGTCATACATTCTTCAGATTTCTTCATCTGTTGAGCTAGTCGGCATGTAAGCTTGTAATGCTGTCGTGGGTCTTGGTATTGTCTCGTACCAACGATAATGCGTTCACTGTACTGTTCACAGTAGCTCACCTACATTCCTATTTTCTTATTAATTGTTAAACCTACTCTTGCATTACCCTGTCTGATGCGCGTTAATAATTCTGTTCTGATCTGACAGCAAGCCGTTTTCTGCTCCCATCAAACTTCACTAATCCACACCATAACTTCAATCTTTTCACTTCCCTTAAATTTTCTAATCTACCTGTCGGATTAAGTAACCTAATATTCTGCGTTCCGATCAGTGGAATGGCAGTTATGTTTTTCCTGACGGTGATACATCATACTGAATAGTCTCTGCCCTGAGACAAACTTGGGGGGAGGGGGGGGGGGGCAGGAGGAAGAGACTATTTACCTTCGGAATATTTTACCAAAGAGAATACCATCATTCTCATAAAGCTGAGCTGTATGATGTAAAAACTTAAAAACGGCTGTAGTTACCCCTTCTTTTCAGCTGCTAGCAGCACAGCACAGCAAGGCCATGTTGGCTAACGTCCCAAGGCCAGATAAATCATCCAGAATCCTGCATATTGCAGTTACTGCAAAGGCAGCAGCCCATACTCAGGAACCACGAGTAAGTCCGGTCTCTCCACACACAACCCTCCGTTGTGGCTGCACCTAAAGTACGGCTGTCGGTATCGTTGAGGCACAGGAGCAGCCCCATCTCGACAAGTTCATTTGTTCATGGTAGGAGAAATTTATTACGCAACCTTGGGTTTTGGGGTTGATAATTAAAACTTTGCCTACCCATCGTATCAATATTTTTGTTTACAGTGCATCAAAGTTCAACTCAATTTTTAACGTAAATGTTTGGAACTGGAAAATGACATTAGTTTATATTTGCCAAGTAAAACAAAGATAATGAGAAGATGAACTTATTAATTGAAAGAAACAATAAAATAAGTGAAAAGCACCAGTTTGCTTTTGTTCTACAATATATTGTAGGACAAAAGCAAACTGGTGCTTTTCATTTATTATAATGTTGTTCTACCAAGAACCGACGGAAGATTCTGTTAATATGAAGCAATAAAACTTCAGTTACTTCTATCTATTCCACTATATATTTCCTTCTCGCCTATGTTTCACGTTGCACTCAGACATTAGTTCTTTCAAAGATCTTGTAATGGTGTACGATACTCTCTTCGCAGGTGAAATACCATTAATAGGAAAGTGGATCGACATTAATTACCATAACTGCTTAACATGGACTGACATATCAGATGGTGGTGAAATGAAATGTCAAGTGCGCTATTCCATCAGGTTTTTCTGTGACCGTTTACAAGCACAGTATGTATAACCAGACTGCGTATTGAAAGCAACTCATTACTCATAGAATGCTTGAAATTACCACTGCCCAGCAATACTGAATGCTTAGTTATGAAAGCGGTCATTTCATCGATGTCGTGATGTGAACTGTGGCAGTGGCTAACCTAACGGACTGCCTCGCCTTACACAGCACGCGCAACGAGATTAATCCGTTCTGCAAACAGCCTCAGCACCTGTTGTCACTGAGCCGCTGCCAATGTGAAAGGTGGGGACACGGCACCGTTCGTTACTGATAACACGGATTTTTTTGTACTTAAATCATTCATTTACGAAGTTGTTACGATGTTTAGCTCTTTTCATATCTTGTAAATACCAATTACTGTTCTTCCGCATGAAAGTCCTCATTTACTGTGTTAAGCAGCGCAACGTAGGTAATTTGAGCGATTACTCTTGGAATATGAGTGCGCTAAAAATGGACTAGTGTTTGCAGAATGCACATGAATAAATTATGTGGTGGGTCCTAACCTTCTCTTGACGTTGATATAATGTTCGTGGAATTATAGCAGTGTGTACAAAACGGTATGTGGCGTATTGTTTCATTAATATTCAGCCAAAGGCAACAAAAACAACAGCATAACTCACTCCTTCGAGGAAGGAACCAGCAGGAAGAGTGGAGGAGCTTGTAATTTTAATGGTTGCCTCCAAATGTACAAACACTGGAACAGCATAAACTGATTAAAACCTCCTGTCAAAAAAAGTGCCATACATACAGATGTCATAAGCTGAGGAAACGGCGGAAGATGGATTTTTTATAACTAGTGCTAACTGATAACGATGACCAAGCAGTGACACAAGTTTCCTAAGCGTTACTCAATTCAATTGCGTTGTGCGTCAGATTCGGAAATAGTACATAAGTACTAGGTATGAATGGAAAGTGTCCCTTCCGAAGCAGTAAAAAGTTGTAGACAAACTTACTGAAGGGGAAGTAAATATGTTCAATGAGAGACAATCTGAAATGAAAAACTGTACTCTCGAAACAAAAATATGCTAGAATAATTCGGTTAATCTGAAAGTTATTGCAACGGGGTGCTTAGGAGTTTCAGATGGTTAGAGCCAACGTTGATTACCACCTTCCGGTGTGCCATGTTGGTACAGGGTGACAGTTATTGAACTACATGAAATAAAATAGTCATAAATTCGGAACGGTTGCGTAAGGACGTTGGCCGCAGGGGGATGATGGAATTTGTATGCGCTGTATGGTTTCGTTTAGTGACGAAGCCCACTTTCATGTGAGTGGGTTCGTCAATAAGTAAAATCGGCACATTTTGGGGACTGAGAATCCACATTTCGCCATCGAGAAGTCTCTTCACACTCAACGGGTGAGTGTGGGGTGTGCAATGTCCAATTACGGAATAATCGGTGCGATATTCGTTGATGGCACGAACGGTATGTGAAGGTTTTGGGAGATGATTTCATCCCCATTATCAAAAGTGACCCATATTTCGACAAGATTGGTTTCATGCAAGACGGAGTTTGACCCCATAGAAGCAGGAGTGTGTTAGATATCCTGGAGGAGCATTCTGGCTCTGGGGTACCCAGAGACCACTAGCATGGGCCTCGATAGGCTGCCATTTACTCCGGATCTGAACACATGCGACTTCTTTCAGTGAGGTTTTATTAAACATAAGGAGTGCAGCAATAACCCCAAAACCATTGCTGAGCTGAAGACAGCCATTCAGGAGGTCACCGACAGCATCGATGTTCCTAGACTTCAGCGGGTCATGCAGAATTTCACTATTTGTCTGCACCACATCGTCGACAGTGATGGCAGATAGCCGTACATGTCATAACCTAAATACGTGTATCTGTAGTGACGTTTACATTTTGAATAAAGTGTGTGCATGCCGTAGTTTGTAACTTTTTTTTCCGTATACAGTAGTTCAATAGACCCTGTAAGAACACTGGATCAGTACACTAGAGGAATTTCCTTAACAAGGATGATCCGCTGTTTGTAGGGTTTAGTCAAGTTAATTCAGACTAGTACAGAAATATACACGCGCAAAAACACATCGCGTACTGATTGCCTCGTCTTGGGTGGAGAGCCGGAGTTGTCGGTAGCAGCTCGCTGCCCGGTTACCGCCGTGCGGTGCCGTCAGTTGTCACTGCTGTCCGGCGGTGGCGGGGGAAGAAAGCGGAACGGGTAGCGAGCGCCAAGCCGTTGTCCCACAGGCGCCCCCCTGGCGGCCTACAACTGACCACGACGACGACGACGACGACGACGACGACGACCACCACCACCACCACCTGGCGGCGGCCTTGGAGGAGCCATGGGCGAGGAATAGACGCAGTTACACGCGGCTCTGAAGACACACATATGTTCACGTGTGAATGAAGATTGCAGTTGCTTGGTGGATAAGTCAGACTAAAAGTTCAAAGACTCAGTTCTCCGTCAACGCTGTGGATTTTTGTTTCGGTTATCGCTTCTGTTACAATGATCTCCACATGTCAAAAAATGCAGAATTGTATTGTGGTGAGTCAACGATGAACTGTGGTCCGCCTATAACTGGCTGCGTAAGTCAGATCAGGAGAAGGTGGATGACATACCATCTTCAACACGACCAAGACCAGTTCAGTATCGTGTTGAGAAAACCAGGCTGCCAACCCCTCCCCTCCCCCCCCCCCTCCTCCTCCTCTCCCCCCTCCAGCCTGCGATTTTCCTTCCTCCATAACGAAGATTATGCTAGGTGCAATAAAGCAAGAACAGGTGGCTACCGCATAAAGGTAAAAGGAATACTAGTAACAAGAATAATACACGGAAGACCAGAAAAGACAACGAGGAGCTGTTAGATAACAATAAGAATGGCTTTAGAAAAGAGAGAACACGAGAGGATGTTCTGACGTTGCAGTTAATAACGGAAGCAAGAGGCATTAATAGTATTTTTCGATCTAGAAAAAGCGTTTGACAACGTTAAATGGTTAAAGACGTTAGACAATCTGGGGAAGGCCTAAGTAACTTTCACTGTAGGGAAAGATTGGTAATACGCAGTATGTACAAAAACCAAGAAAGGAAAAATAAATGCGAAGAGTTTGGAATGGAAAAAGGAGATCATGTACTCTTTAGCTTCTTTCTATTTGGTTTGTTCATTGAAGAAGCAGTGATGAGAATAAAAAGCGTCAAGATTTGGGCGAAAATTTAGGGTGAAAGGCTGTCGGTGACGTCATGCACTGACAAACCTGCTGTCTTCGGTGAAAGTGAAGCGTTACAGGACGTTTTGACTGGAATGAAGACTAATGAGTACAGAACATTGATTGAGAGCAAACCGAAGAAAGACTCTGCTAATGAAGTCCAGCAGACGTGAGGCGAAGGTGAGGAACTCCACTACCTTCGAAGGAAGGACGAAGCAAGGACGTAACAGAAAACCAGCACAATCAGAGGGGCATTCCTTGCCAAAAGAATTCTACTAGTATCAAACATCGGCTTTAATTCAAGGAAGAAATTTGCGAGACTCTTTGTTGGAGCGCAGCATTGTATGGTAGCAAATCGTGGACTGTGAGAAAACTGAAAAAGAACAGAATCGAAGACTTAGAGTCGTGGTTTTACGGAAGAATAGTAAAAATGGAGAAATAAGGCGGGCAGGACAGAAGCATGTGGAAAACATGGCGGGAGGGAGAGGGGGAGAACGGGTTAAGACATAAAGTAAGAGCTTCCATGATACTTTAGAGAGCTGTAGAGGGTAAAAACTGTAGGGGAATACAGAACTAGGTGTATGTCCAACATTTAACTGAAGACATACACGAGGAGGACAGAGATATGGAAACAGCAAAACGCAAACCATTTCCATGCCTAGTACGGTCGAGGAAAACCTATAGCATTCGAAACAACTTCATGTCGTCTCTGAATAGATACAGATCCTGTGTGGTTTCAAGGGAACCTTAAACCTTTGTTCCTGCAAAATAGTGGCACGCTTAGGTAACGATGATGGTGGATAACGGTTACACATCTTTCTCCACAAAGGCTCAGTAACACAGAGATCTGTTGACTGCGGTGACCCTGGGAGATCCGTTCGATTTATCTTCCTGCACACGAAACCGGTCCTAGATGATGTGCGCTTTGTGGACAGGGGCCCTCTTGTGGAACACAGCATCACCATTTGCTAACATACATTTGACCATGGGATGGATCTGATCAGCCAAAATGGTCGCACACGCATTGGCAGTAATCTGATTCTATATGTTATCTATGGGTCCCAAGAAACACCACTATAAAGCTGCCCAAATCACCACCGAAACACCATCATGTTCCACATTTGGGACGTATCTTGGCCATGATTTGGATCATCATGCAATGAGTCTCTGACATATGATTTTCTCCTTTTGTTCCAGTGCCCCAGTTTTTGTTACAGATACCACATTTCCCTTTCAAAGCATTTGCATCACTTAAGATTAGTTTTGGAATTAGAGCTCGCCCTGTAATTCCCTGCTTATGGAGCTCCCTTCGTGTTGTGTTCGTGATCACAAGATTTGCGAGCCCGTCATTCAGTTCCGAGGTGACATTTGCAGCTGTCGTAGTCTTATTTTTCATCTTAATCCTTCAGTGGCCTTCCTTCGCGATCACTCAACACACTCTCTCGTCCGCGTTGTGACTTGTGGATATTATTTTTCGGCTCCCCCTGTATGCGGTATAAATGTTCGATGCGGTACCTCTTGAAACACTTAACACTTCGGGTAACTTGGTTACGGAAGCATCCACCAAACGAGCTCCAGCTCCAGCAATTTGGCCACGTTGTAATTCACTTAGCTCCGACGTAATGTAGTCACAGCTATTCAGAAGCCTGTTCCGGCCGTGACTGACATTTGCAACGTATCGAGGTCATTGCACAGGTGCTGTTAAAGGTCTAATACAGCAACGTAACGTTTAGGCTTTGCCAGCATCTGCGTTTATCTTCAAGCATGCATTTCTCGCTGTGTTTCTATATTTTCGTCCACCCCTGTAGGGTGTAAGTTATACTCTGAGATACTGAGGTTGCCAGTTGGTAGGAGTGCTGCTGGTAGCGGGCTGCATCAAAGCAGTAGGAAGACTACTCGGCAAAAACTATCAGGAAAGCCTCCCATGCCTCGTTAGTGTGTCAATGTGTTTAGAAATTTGAAATACCGAAGGTAAAAACGGAAGTTGGCTGCGTATGACGAACTGCAGGCGAAGCTTGTACGTGTAGAATATGATGACAGTCCATTTCCAGACACTAGAATCAACAAAATAACACGTTATAAATGTCCCATGTTCTCCCATGTTCCACTTGGGATAAACGGGTCGGAATTTATCCGTCAGATACACAAAACAGAAGTGATTAATGAGGAATGTAGCTTGCTCAGCAGATTCCCAAAACGTTTGCGCATTTCTACATTGTCTGTCAACGTTACAGACATCGGAATTCTAGTGTTTTACTTGGAAAAGCATTCATGTTAGGTTTTTCAATTATGTCTCTTACAAGTAAATACACTACTGGCCATTAAAATTGCTACACCACGAAGATGACGTGCTACAGACGCGAAATTTAACCGACAGCAAGATGATGCTCTGATATGCAAAGGATTAGCTTTTCAGAGCATTCACACAAGGTTGGCGCCGGTGGCGACATCTAAAACGTGCTGAAATAAGGAAAGTTTCCAACCGATTTCTCATACACAAACAGCAGATGACCGGTGTTCCCTGGTGAAACGTTGTTGTGATGCCTCGTGTAAGGAAGAGAAATGCGTACCATCACGTTTCCGGCTTTGATAAAGGTCGGATTGTAGCCTGTCGCGACTGCGATTTATGGAGACATTGGTGCTCGCGTTGGTCGACATTCAATGACTGTTAGCAGAATATGGAATCGGTGGCTTCAGGAGGGTGATACGGAACGCCGTGCTGGATGCCGACGGCCTCGTATCACTAGCAGTCAAGATGACAGGCATCTTATCCGCACGTCTGCAACGGATCGTGCAGTCGCGTCTCGATCCCCGAGTCAACAGATGGGGACGTTTGCAAGACGACAACCATCTGCACGAACAGTTCGACGACGTTTGCAGCAGCATGGACTATCAGCTCGGAGACCATGGCTGCGGTTACCCTTAAAGCTGCACCAGACAGGAGCGCCTGCGATGATGTACTCAACGACGAACCTGGGTGCGCGAGTGGCAAAACGCCATTTTTTTCGGATGAATCCAGGTTCTGTTTACAGCATCATGATGGTCGCATCCGTGTATGGCAACATCGCGGGAATGCACATTGGAAGCGTGTATTCGTCATCACCATACTGGCGTATCACCCGGCGTGATGGTACGGGGTGCCATTGGTTACAGGTGTCGGTCACCTCTTGTTCGCATTGGCGGCACTTTGAACAGTGGACGTCACATTTCAGATATGTTACGACCCGTGGCTCTACCCTTCATTCGATCCCTGCGAAATCCAACATTTCAGAAGGATAATGCACGACCGCGTGTTGCAGGTCCTGTAGGGGCCTTTCTGGATGCAGAAAATGTTCGACTGCTGCCCTGGCCAGCACATTCTCCAGATCACTCATCAATTGAAAACGTCTGGTCAATGGTGGCCGAGCAACTGCCTCGTCACAATACGCCAGTCACTACTCTCGATGAACTGTAGTATCGTGCTGAAGCTCCTTGGGCAGCTGTACGTGTACACGCCATCCAAGCTCTGTTTGACTCAGTGCCCAGGCTTATTAAGGTCCTTATTACGGCCAGAGGTGGTTCTTCTGGGTACTGATTTCTCAGGATCTATGCACCCAAATTGCGTGAAAATGTAATCACATGTCAGTTCTAGTATAATATATTTTTCCAATGAATACCCGTTTATCATCTGCATTTCTTCTTGGTGTAGCAATTTTAATGGCCGGTAGTGTACCTAGAGTTGTCGGAGAGTGCGAGTAGTTGTTTACAGACTCGGCCTTGCCCCCTGGTTAGTCCGTGCCGAGCCGCCGTGGCCGACGGTGTCTCCTTACGGCTGCCTTCAGGGGATAACGAACTCGGCAGCCGCTGGAGTGTGGCGGCAGCGAGGTCGCCTGGCCTCGTCTGTCCCTGTCCACGGCCAACGACGGCCTAGGAATGGAAGCCGGGAAGCTGCGTTCGTCAGTTGTCCTCAAATGTACGTAAAGTGCCTTCGCCTGGTATTTTAGCCTTTGCTCAGATGCGAAGAGAGTCGCACGCAGAAAGCCTGTGGCTGTAATTTTTGTAGCTGCCTTATTTGTTCGTTATGGCTGCTACTTAAAAGGTTCTCTTCATTTGCCAAATGGAAATGTTGAGTGTTAAATGTAGGACACATTTTAAAGCTACATACGTACTCCAGAAGTGTGGCGGGTGGTATTCCGTTGTTGTACTACTACTACTACTACTACTACTGATGGTGGTGGTGGTGGTGGTAGTGGTGATGATCATTTCCTGTTACACTCGCTACTAGAGCTAGGGAAAAAACTGCCAATACGCCTCTGTATGAGCCTTGCTTTTTCATATTTTCGTGGACCGTAGACGAAATGTAAGTTGGGGACAGTACGCCGGTTCTCTAAATTTCCTCAATAGTGTTGTTCGAAAAGAACGTAGTCTTCCCTCTAGGAATTCTCATTCCAGTTCCCGAAGAATCTCCGTAACACTTGTCTTTGAACCTACGTATAACAAATATAGCAGCCCGGCTCTGAACGGCTTCGATGTGTTCATTTAATCCAACCTGGTGCGGGTCCCAAACACTCGAGAAGTACACGAGAACAGGTCGCACTAGCGTCCTACATGCGGTCTCCTTTACAGATCTGCCGCACTTTCCCAAACTTCTCCCAATAAACCGAAGTCGTCCATTCGCCTTCCCTTCCACAACCCTCATATGCTAGTTCAATTCCATATAGAACCAGTCAGGTGTTTGTTTTTGCTGTCCATATGTACAGCATGTTATCAATTTCAGTTGCATAACTGCAGCTAAAATAACATTTTGTATCCACACACAAACAACAAAATTTCAGACAGTTTATTGAACCGTGTTACCCACAGCAACAGCCTCCAAAGAGATTCACTAAATTTAACAAGATTCTATCTTCCACTTAGGTAGAAGATAGAAACATGGGGTGAAATTTAACTTAAGCATCAAAGCTGAAAGTTAACCCCGGTACCACTTATAAGTTGGCAGTAGGGAGTCTCTCTGGTGTAGCTGCCTCGCCGTTTGCCCATTAGCCAATGTGCCACAACGTAGCAACAAAAGACGGTGCGTTCTCCGTTTGAACAGGTGCAGTTGTGTTTGACCTGCGCGGTGTGATTTTGGTCAAGAATACAGCCCTGAGTCTCCTACAGCGTAAGATGCGTGCGCGTTTGGCGTCGAAGGTCCATACATCACGATACGTGAGGATTTGTCGAAGTCTCCGAATGTGTACCTCCCCTTTCGGTGAACTAGGACGTTACATCCCGAGCCCATAGGGAGGAGCTGACTACCGTCTGGAAGCTTGTCGTGCGCCCGATGCGCAGGGCACATTCAACATTAGTGAAAGGTAAATAAATACTTCGACCCTGGTCGTAACTGTAAAAAGTACTTGAAAGTGGTGTACCCGTGCATGTAAATGATCCGATGTTCTAAAATAGGATTGTTATTTTTAAACTGAGTAAAAGCTTGTTGGTATTATGCGTAAGTTAAAACAGAAATTTGTGGTAAATTTTAAGTGTCACAGATTCGTCTTGCTAAATTTAGTCTCTCTTTTAATTTTTTTTTCTTTTAGGAAGGGAAATTGTAGGATTCTTCCACTTTGCGTTTGCTGACCCGACGCTACAATTAGCCACCGAAAACTTGCTTCCTAAAGACCTGGTATAAAGGGCAGCGAAATGAAAACCGAACACCCGCCAAAAAGCGACCAAGGAATTGTTCCATTCAAAAGTAATACCACACGCGTTAAGACATTTATTCCACTGCGAGAAGAGGCGGTCAACTCCTGTTTTGTAGAACGCGGCCGGCCGCTGACGGATCCACAACCACACCAGCTCTTGCATTTCCTCGTCGGACTGAGAACTAAGCCCACTCATATGTTTCTTTAGGTCGCCAAAGACGTGAAAACTGCACGGTGAAAGATCCAAGCTGTACGGAAGATGTTGTAATGTTTCCCAGCCAAATCGCCGCAGCGTAGCTGCTAAAATTTTGCAGCATAAACAGCGAAAATGTAAGATATAAACGTCGTTCCTTTCATTATTTTGTGCGGAGTGTCAGCGAGATAAGTTTCCGAAAGGTTTAAAATTTTGTGCAAAGTTTCTTGGAAGTCTCTAAGTACTCAGATTATTACATACCGGGTGAATATAGTAGGCGTAATTTGCGCGCTGCGAGTTAACAATGCTTCAAGACACATGTAAACTCTCTAAATTCAGTAGTTCCATTATAGTGTTAAGTTTTTAAGGTAAAATTATAACTCTCAATAAGTATATTGCAACAGCATTTTAGAATTTTAAATTCAGTGAGTAATTGTATGAAATACAGAAAGCTAAATTTTTGTTATACCTGGAGAATTCGTCCGGGAGACCGTTTCAGGCATTTCGTAATATGAGGAGCTCCTTTGGAGGTTTTCCTAAATGTCATGCAACCCAAGTTTACTTCTTGTCACGAATACCATTGCTACTTGTCAATATTGGTAATGTGTCAACAGCGAAATTTTAGATTCCTCAAGGCGTATGGTGATAATTGGCAAACATTCACGGTGTGCAGAATAGCCAGGCGTAGCACAGGACGTATGATGAAGGGTGGATAGTACACAGTGTGGATAGTACAGTGTGGAGGCAATTTAATGGTGCTTTATTTTACATATTAGTTAGGAAGCCTTGGAGTAGTAAATGTGAATTTCTGGAATCATGCGAGATAAGGGGACTAGCGCCAAAAAATGGATTTTTAATTTTTGTCTTCTAAACCTCAAATTTTCTGAATAAGGAAAATTGTACCCCGATGAAATTGTACCTAAGAAAGCCCCAAAAATAGAAGACTTTAAAAGTCTCTGCACATATGATGCCACCATGTCACACACAGTTAAGAGTTTTGTCTTCGCTTTTTTATGACTTTTTAACCTGTCTTAATGAACTAAGATTATTGAAGAAATAGTTCGTAGGAATCACAATCTAAATGAGAGTTTTAACAACTGTATATGGAAACTGATGGCAAAAACTGTTCTGGCAGGAATGAAAACTTCGAAAATGTGCTGGATGATCTCCTATGGTTCAGTGATTATACACTGTCAAGGTTTACCGTTAACTTTCAAAGTTTACCGTTACGGAAATGAGTGCGCCTGCTGGACCAAATATGAAAAGAACTTTAATTGCCACTGACCGCAGGAGACTCTTCGAAGCAGAGAAATAAGTGTAGGGAGCCACCTTAGAAACAAGAGGAAGTATTAGTCCGTAAAAAAAAGAAAAAAAAGGGAGGGTGAAAAACAGCAGAAACAAGATGAGTACGGATGTGGGATGCGTTAGTATTATGCAGGGTATGTACATGAGTTTTAATTTTAACCCGAATTACCTAATTTACTTTCCGTTCTAAAGATAGAGGGCAAAATTTTGTATACTGACTTACAACATATTTAACTGAAAAGCAACTTCTTATGACTTAAATTTGAAAATTAAAAACTTATTAAAAAAAACTGAGTTAATTACTGAAATTTTTGAGTCATTACTAGCAAAAAATTTTTGATCGCTAATTTACGGCAGCAACATCTTTTTAAGATTCTGTTTTAAAGAAAATGGTGTAAAGAACTTCCAGGAAAAATCAAGCTTATGCGGTTTTCTTGGGGAGATATGTGTACCTACTCTGTACATAATTAAGGTGCTTTATTTCACTTCAGACGCAAAATAAAATTCAGAAAAAAGTGAGAGACCAGAAGCTGTGGTTCATACATAAAGACATTCCTAAAAGATCTGCTAAAATGTGGTAAGCGTTATATGGGCTTGCAACTCACATTCTTTGAGCTACGCTGATCAGAAAATTAACATTTTCTCAGATTTCCCCTCGTGTTTACGAACCAGTGCCCTTAACATCTTTCAGATAACGGTACAAACTCGTCCATCAAAACGATGAAGGCTCTTCTCATTTTCGTCCTAACGAATTACAAATTTCAAAAAACTATGGGCTTAGTGGTGGTATGTATACATTTCGTTATACCTTAACGTTATTTGAGTTTGTGTGGAATAATTTCGCCTTGCCCATCCACCCCTTTCACCTTCTGCATCTTCACAATACTCACTTGCCTTCACATTCACTGTCCCAGGAACACAGCCGAAAATGAGTCAGTTGAACCAGCCAGCGATGAAGTGGTTACAACAAAGTAGAAGAGAATAATAAAGTGCGCACCTCACTAAAGCCAAGTTTTTATATTCAAACTCGCTTGAGCATTCAAGCTGTCATGTATCAAAAGCCATACTAAATACTGTTCCCGATGGTTATCTGGGTATGTCGATGTCGCAAACTGACTTTCTCCAGGCATATTCCAACATAGCCGTTTACCTCGGTGACTGTAAGTCGTGGAGTGGAGTTTGATGGTGAAATAACATTTATGTATCTTCATTTGTGGTCTGGAACATTGTAGTCTTACAAAATCAGCAATCCTTCCGATACAGAGCTTATATTGCCGAAAGAAGTAAACATAAAGGAGCTGGCAATATTTTGTTTCTGGTGGCAGTATATTTATCATAACATCTTTGTACGGAAAACTTGCATCTATCAGGGTACGGTCTGGGTAGCCTGACCACACAGCAATAGGCTCTTTTGACTTCTTGTATGTTCTCCAGGGACTGAAGTTAGAAAACGTTTCATGTATTCTTTACTAATTTTTCCGCCCTTGCTTGCCTCCACATGAATGTTTCGTGGGCAGGTCGTTTCAAGACTCTTCGAAATATTTGGGTCGAAAGTGCCTCGTGCCCTAAGAGGACGGATGTACAACTTGTTTACAATTCTGCCTGTCATTGATACAGCGATTCAGTTGTCCAGCTATGTACAGACTGCAACACACTAGCTGTAGTTTTCTTTCCTCTGAGGCAATGTTGATAAAGACATTTCATACTGGAGTTGACTCTGGTCATTGTTCAAAACATTTACTACTTTCACACCCTGTTCTGTCATAAACATGTTCACTTTCCCCAAAAATTGTTAACAAAGAATTGTTTCAGGATATAACATGGTTTGTCTTGAACCGTAGTGAATGCTGATGAAGCCACTCGGTAATCACATAGATTCTCAACTGTGGAAGCTACTTCATTAGGGTGTCTAGACATATTTAGGAACCCCTCTACAGGTAAATTTGTCGTATCTACACCGTCCATCGTCAGACCACGGCTGATCTAACACGCGGAAGATACAGCCACTGCTAACAAACCTGTGCCTCGCCGGGGTTGGCCTACCCTCCGCCCCCGGGGTGCAGCTGTTACGTCTGCAGCGAGGTGAGCGTGACGTAGCAAGCCAGGCTTTCACCTAGTTCCCGGTAGCGTCCAGTCGACAAGAAGTTCCCGCTTCGTCTGGCGCGGAGCTCGGGAGAGCAGCGCTGCTTAGCGGGACTCCTTTTTCACTGAAGAAAAATCGAGACACGTTCATTGGCTTTGTCGAACTGTAAAAAAGCTTTCGACGATGTAAAATGGTCAAAGATGTTCGAAATTCTGAGAAAAATAGGGGTAAGCTATAGGAAGAGACGGGTAATACACAACATGTGCCAAGAATCAAGAGGGAAAAATAAGAGTCAAAGGCCAAAAACGAAGTGCTCGGATTAAAAAGGGCCTAATACAGGGATGTAGTCATCTGCTCCTACTGTTCAATCTATACATCGAAGAAGCAATGAGGGAAATAAAAGGAAGGTTCAGGAGTGAGATTAAAATTGGTGATGAAAGGATATCAATGATAAGATTCGCTGACTACGATCTGAAGTTTTCCCGGCGTATTTCCAATTTGAACAGTTCTCGGGTATCCGATCGGGTAGCGTCGTAATTTCTCCACAATATTTCGGCAGACGTACACGCTGCCATCTTCAGGTGGTTCACCTAAAGATGGCAGCGTGCACGTCTGCCGAAATATTGTGGAGAAATTACGACGCTACCCGATCGGATACCCGAGAACTGTTCAAATTCGCTGATTACATTCCTATCGTCAGCGAAAGTGAAGAATTATTATAGAATCTGCTAAATGATACAGTCTAACGAGCGCAGAATACGGGCTAAGAGTAAATCGAAGAAAGACGAAAGTAATGGAAAGTAACATAAATGAGAAAAGCGAGAAATTTACCGTAATTGTGGATCACGAAGTAGATGAAGTTACAGAATTCTGCTACCAAGGCAGGAAAATAATCCTTGACGGACGGAGCGGGGAGGACATAAAATGCAGAGTAGCACTGGCAAAAAGGTCATTCCTGGCAAAGAGATATCTGCTAGAATCAAACATGGAGTTTAATTTCAGAAAGAAATTTCTGAGGTAGTGCGATTGAAGCACAGCATTGTGGGGTAGTGAGACACGGACTGCGGGAAAACCGGAACAGAAGAGAATCGAAGCTATGGACGAATGTTGAAAATTGGGTGGACTGATAAGGTAAGGAATGAGGTGGTTCTGCGCAGAATCGGCAAGGAAAGGAATATATGGAAACACTGACAAGGAGGGCGGGGGCAGGATGACAGGACATTAGGGAGCAACTTCCGTGGCATTAAAGGAAGCTCCAGAGGGTAAAAATTGTAGAACAAGAAAGAGATTGGAATACACTCAGCAAATAATTGAGGACATAGTTTCCAGATCAGAGATGAGAAGGTTGGCACAGGAGAATAATTCGTGGCGGGCCGTACCAAACCACTCAGAAGACTGAGGACTCAAAACTGCATCAGCGTGTTTCTGCCCCCCTCCCCCTATTTACGTCTAGAAAGTTCATTGAAAGGTTAAAGTAGCTATTCAGGCGAAAATCACTGCGTTAGCAAACGATTGTTGTTGTAAAGATCTTGAAGGTTCCTCTTGAAATGTGGACTCCAATAGCGTATCATGTAAACAAGACAGGATAATGCATTTCCTCTGTAAAGTTACAGAATAGTAACGGAAAAATATGTGACAAACATTTAATAACGCTTTTACCGATTAAAATAAATTAAACCGGTTTTTGAGGCTCCGCTTGCTCGCTCTCAGAACGGACAGAGGCCGTAGTAACAAGTGCGGTTTCGAGTGTTAGAGGTCAAAGTTGGCCGACACACTGCTTAGAATAACACTCGGTCATAAAAAGAAAAGCAATGATCTGTGTCATTTCCATGCAAAACACTGCATTCTACCACAAGTGACATTTTAAGGATAGAAATAAAGCAAGAAGATATCAATAAGATTACCCCACTGTCTAATAAACTACGCGCATTCAAAGAAACTTCGACCATTTGGCGTTCTTCCCTCTACCTTCATCGTATTGGCCATACTAGGTTGACCCATGGTTTTTTTTTTTTTTTTTCCTCGTAGTGAGCCGCCCCCTCCTTTTGTATCTGCGGGGCTCCGCTCACGGTGATAGATATTTTGCTACACTGCCCCACCTTTTGCCACTTTGCATTAAATATCCCCCCCACCACCTTCTTTGTCTCGGGTGTTAACGTACTACCCTCGCATGGTTACGCCTGTCCTCAGTTTTCTTAGCGAAAGTGTTTTATCTCAGGTTTAAGTTCTTGAATTTTGGTCTGAAATTTGAGTTTCTCAGTTAGCGTAGGCGTTGGCTATGCCTCAACACCGGCCAGGTTTTCCCCGCCTTTTCCGTACATTTTGTCTGGTCTGTTGTGCAGTTTTCCCTGTGTCTTCTTCCCCTTGGCGTTGTCCCCATTGTATCGTGATTATGGCACGGTACGGGTGTCAGGACGGGTCAGTGGCGGTGCTGGTGCCCAACCGCGCGTAGCGATTCTGGGGCACCCCTGCTCTCCATGTTTCCATCTCCCCCTTCTCTTCCTTCCCTTTCCATCACCTTTCTGCTGCCATAACGTCCCATTTTTCTCTTTGGTTGCCAGTTACCCCTTCCCCCTTGACTGGGCTGTGCTTTGTGTTGTTCCTCCCTTGATTTCTGCCATCTTAGGTAATGGGACCGATGATATGGCTGTTTGGAGGGGGGGGAGGGGGAGGAATCAATCAGCCAACCAACCAGCGATGAAGTGGTTACAACAAAGTAGAAGAGAATAAAGCACGCACCTCACTAAAGCCACGTTTTTACATTCAAAGTCGCTTGAGCATTCAAGCTGTTATACATCAAAAGCCACACTAAATACTGTTTCAAATGCTTATCTGGGTATGTCGATGTCACAGACTGACTTTCTCCAGGCATATTCCAACATATGCGTATACCTCGGTGATTGTAAGTGATGGAGTGGAGTCTGACGATGAAATAACATTCATGTATCTTCATTTGCGGTTTGAAACATTGCAGTCTTACAAAATCAACAATCCTTCTAATACAGAGCTTATATTGGCGAAAGAAGTAAATATAAAAAAGCTGGCAATATTTAGTTTCTGGTGGTAGTATACTTATCATAACATTGTACGGAAAACTTGTATCCATCAGGGTACGGTCTGAGTAGCCTGACCAAGAATCACACAGCAATAGGCTCTTTTGACTTCTTGTGTGTTCTCCAAGGACTGAAGTTAGAAAACGTTTCTTGTATTCTTTACTAATTTTTCCGCCCTTGCTTGCCTCCACATGAATGTTTCGTGGGCAGATCGTTCCAAGACTCGTCGAAATATTTGGGTTCAAATGGTTCAAATGGCTCTGAGCACTATGGGACTTAACATCTATGGTCATCAGTCCCCTAGAACTAAGAACTACTTAAACCTAACTAACCTAAGGACAGCACGCAACACCCAGTCATCACGAGGCAGAGAAAATCCCTGACCCCGCCGGGAATCGAACCCGGGCGTGGGAAGCGAGAACGCTACCGCACGACCACGAGATGCGGGCAAATATTTGGGTCGAAAGTGCCTCGTGCCTCATGAGGACGAATATATAATTTGTTTACTATTCTGCCTGTCATTGATATGGTTGTGGACGGACTGCAACACTCCAGCTGTAGTTTTCTTTCCTCTGACACAATGTTGATAAAGACATTTCATACTAGAGTTCACTCTGGTCATTGTTCAAAACATTTACTTTCTTCACACACTGTTCTGTCATAAACATGTTCACTTCTTCTAAAAATTGTTTTGCCTTCTGACGTATACTATTATCGTCTTCTGTGTCCTTAAATGTAACAAATGTAGTAACATGCCTAGATGACATCCCGTATTCAGCTTCAAGATTGTCGATAAGAGAAATGTAAACTCTGCAATTCTAAGAGCTAACTCTTTTAGACGCTTCTAGTGCCCAGATTTGCAAATGCCAATAGTGAACTGTAGATCCATGTAATGTGGCTCTTTCAAATTGGGATATTACATGTTCTTTTATAGTTAGTATTGTAATGGTGACAGTTTGTTTCCTATGAAACGAGCTCCTGCTCGACTTTTTCTAGTTGCATAACTTAGAATTGATCTGCCATTTGATTTACTGTTCATACACTTGTAGCTCCTCATTAGTTTGCTATAAGAATTGAAGGCGCGGTTGATACAGCCTCCATAAATGTTCTTTAGTACACTGTCATCCATATTTTCTAATACACTGGCACTCGACTGTTTGGGGGAGATAGTTCGTATTCACTTCGAGTGGACTGTTCTTATTACTCAGAAGATGGACGTCGTCAGCCTATCTTCTGCTTGAGGTTCTTCCTGTCCAAAATTAGTATATCGATCCAGCGTAACGTCGTGTATTTCTGTGTCATACCCATTATGGTTCTGAATTATTATGTTATGTATCCGCGAACATTCTATCTTCCACCCTGATTTCATTTCCATATTCAGCACGCCGCAACTTTGTCCCTAATATTTGGACCACATTCTTAGGATTAATTATCTTCACGATAACGCTTTACATAGTTTATACAGTAACCCACATGCGAACACTCTCACACACGTTCGTACTGCAGCTATACCTTCCACACAATCCAAGCACCTGTTGCTGCAGCTACAACATGCCACAGTCTGTTTGTGCTAGCAGACAAATGCGGAGTTTGCCATGTAAATGACACAGTCCGCTGTTGTGTATGATACAGTGTTCGTTTAGCCAAGGGTTCGTGCGATTCCGAGCGTTGCAGGTCAAACGTGTCCCACCGCAAGTACAGAATTCCAGTCGACGGCACGAGCTATTGGCATTCTTGACATGTGACTTCGCCGTTATACGCCTTGAATTCGGCTGGCTCATTGCCATAGAAACGATCGGGCGACGTTTTCTCTTGTAGCTGCAGCCATTTCGTAAGAAATGTGAAAATGAAATGTCTGAACACCACGGTATCATAGAGAATTTCACATCTTGGCCCACATCTTGACAAACTTAAAACGTGCAGACTCCTTACGGAGAGCAATGCATCGTAAAGACAATGTTAAGCTCGGTAACAGCACTTCAGATCTGGTAGAACAAACGGAATGTGCATGATGATAAACGTGTGAAAATATTCAGTTTCAATCAGTATGCTACAAACAAGAAGTGGATATAGACTGTTACTTGTTCCTGAATTTGCAGGATGAGTCGATAGTTCTGAAGATTGGAAACAGAGATTTAATCCTATTCTGGCCATCAGGTCCATCAGCAAATCAACGATTATTATTATTACCTACCAGGTTTAGTTTCTTCAGAAACTGGATTAGACAAAAAGCAATTTCATTACTTTTTTTATGAACATTCTCTGTCCGTTCAAAACATATTAAGTTGCAAGAGCTGAGTTCATCAAAGGAAGCCACATCATCTCGAGATTGTGGACGTCCATCACATCCCAATACTCCATGTGCCCTACCTCCTATCTGTGTCAACTGCGGAGAGCATCATTCACCTTGCTCGCGAGATTGCGGGATTTTACAGAAAGAGAGGAAAAACATGGGATCAAGACCCTGGACCGACTGACCTACACTGAGGCTAAGAGAAAATTTGAGCGCCTGTGGCTGTGATCACCTTTTAGGCCGCCACTACGAGAACAGTTGCCGCCCCATCAGTTCCTCGCATTCCTGTCGCCACACAGAACCAGGAGACTACACCTGCCCCCATTGATGGTGGGGGCCACTTCCCTCCCTGTTGCTCCCGCACCACCTACTTCAGGATCAACCCCCCCCCCACAACCATCAGGGATATTAGTCCCCACTTTTGAGCCAGAGAAGCGTAAGTCCTCTTCGGCTCCAAAGCAGCTGGTCGTAGGGTTTCACGCTCATCTTCAGTCCCAGAGACTGAATCAGTGAAGACCTCCCAGCCAGGGAAACCCAAGGAGCTGCGAGAGGAATCCACAGAGGAGGCCCTCAAGACCAAGAGAACTGTGGTGGCACCCACACCGCCGCTACCTACAAGCTCTGCATCTGCGGATGATGTGGACATTCTGGCGTCCGCTGAGGACATCCGAATCGCCAGACCCTCAGACACCATGGATATGGACTGCTCAGACAAAAAGTCGGAGGCAGCAGGTGTCCCTGAGGCGTAAACAGCCTCATTGAATATTCCATGGCTTCCCAGTCTCACGATGTCATCCTCTTGTGGAATTGCGGCGGTTTTTTCCACCGCCTGGCTGATCTACGGCAACTGTTAAGCTTTAGACATGCTTTCTGTATTGTCCTCCAGGAAACCTGGTTCCCAGAAATATGGGCCCCTGCCCTCCGCGGCTATAAGGGATATTACAGGAACCGCAGCGACTAAAATAGTGTCTGAGGTGGAGTTTACGTTTATGTACTAAACTCAGTTTCTTGAAGCTGTGGCTGTCAGAATAAGGACGTCACAGGAAATAACTGTCTGCAATGTATATCTTCCCTCAGATGGTGCAGTATCCCTGAATGTATTAAATGCACTGATTGATCAACTCCTTAAACCTTTCCTACTTTAGAGAGATTTTAACGCCCATAACCATTTGTGAGGTGGCACCGTGCTTACTGGCCGAGGCAGAAATGTCGAAACTTTACCGTCCTAACTCGACCCCTGCCTCTTAAATACTGGGGCGATACGCATTTCAGTGTGGCTCATAGTAGTTATTCCGCCATTGATTTATCAATTTGCAGACCAGGACTTCCCCCATATATCCACTTGAGAGCACATCACAACCTGTGTGGTAGTGACCACTTCCCCATCTTCCTGTCACTGCCCCGGCATCAGGCCCATGGACCCATGCCCAGATTGGCTTTAAACAAGGAGGACTGGGAAACTTTCACCTCTGCTGTCAACGTTGAATCTCCCCCACACAGTAACATCGATGTGATGGTTGAGCAGGTGTCAACAACAATCGTTTCTGTGACACAAAACATGATCCATCGCTCTACAGGTTGCCCCCGGCGAAAGGCAGTACCTCGGTGGTCGCCGGAAGTCTCTGAAGCAATTAAGGAGCTTCGGTGAGCTCTGCAGCGGCACCCTTTCCTAGAGTACCCCATAGCTTTTAAACGGCTCCGTGCCCGCAATCGCCAACTTATCAAACGACGGAAGCACGAATGTTTGGGAGAGATATGTCTCGGCCATTGGATGCCATACGTCATCTTCCCAAGTCTGGGCAAAGATAAAACGTGTTTCCGGGTACCACATCCCAACAGGTGTTCCCGGTGTTAACATTAATGGCGTGTTATCTATCGACGCAAACGCAATTGCCGAGCACTTTGCTGAGCACTATGCTCGAGCCGCTGCGTCGGAGAATTACCCCCTCCCCCCCAAGCCTTTCGCACTCTTAAACGACGCCCCATTTACAGAGTGGGAGCTCCTCAGTGCCCTTGCACACTGCCCCGACACAGCTCCTGGGCCAGATCGGATCCACAGTCAGATGATGAAACATCTCTCGTCTGACTACAAGCGACATCTCCTTGTCATCTTCAACTGGATCTGGTGTGATTGCGTCTTTCCATCGCAGTGGCGGGAGAGCACCATCATTCCGTTGCTCAATCCCGGTAAAAACCCACGTGATGTGGATAGCTATCGGCCTCACCAACGTTTTTTGTAAGCTGCTGGAATGTATGGTGTGCCGGCTGTGGAGTCATTGGCTCCATGTCAGGGCAGCTTCCGCCAGGGTCGCTCTACCACTGATAATCTTGTATCCCTCGACTGTGCCATCCGAACAACCTTTTCCAAACGCCAACACCTGGTTGCAATCTTTTTTGATTTACGAAAAGCATATGACACGACCTTGCCACATTATAAGAGTGGGGTCTCAGAGGCCCGCTCCAGATATTTATCCAAAATTTCCTGTCTCTTCGTACTTCCTGTGGCCTCCCATAGTTCTCCCCCCCCCCCCCCTCCCCCGACATTCAGGAGAATGGGGTCCCGCAGGGCTCTGTATTCACTGTCCGTCCATTTTTAGTGGCCATTAATGGTCTAGCAGCAGCTGTAGGGCCGTCCGTCTCACCTTTTCAGTATGCAGACGACTTCTGCATTTGTACTGCTCTACCAGTGCTGGTGTTGCTGAGCGGCGCCCACAGAGAGCTATCCACAAGGTGCAGTCACGGTTTCCAGTTTTCGACTGCAAAGCTACTACAAATAGTATAGTGAACGCATTATTGTGGCCAAGATAGACACGAAGCCCACGCCTACCACAGTAGTAAAAGTTTACATGCCAATTAGCTCCGCAGCTGACGAAGAGATTCATTAAATGTATGATAAAAGAAATTATTCAGATAGTGAAGGGAGACGAAAATTTAATAGTCATGGGTGACTGGAATTGGATAGCAGGATAAGGAAGAGAAGGAAACGTAGTAGGTGAATATGGCATAGGGGTAAGAAATGAAAGAGGAAGTCCCCCTGGTAGAATTTTGCACAGAGCATAACTTAATCGTAACTTAACACTTGGTTCAAGAATCATAAAAGAAGGTAGTACACATGGAAGAGGCCTAGAGATACTTAAGGTTTCAGATAGATTATATAATGGTAAGGCACAGATTTAGGAACCAGGTTTTAAATTGTAAGACATTTCCAGGGGCAGATTTGGACTCTGGCCATAGTCTATTGGTTATGAACTGTAAATTAAAACGGAAGAAACTGCAAAAAGTTTGGAATTTGAGATGGGACCTGGATAAACTGACAGAACCAGAGGTTGCAAAGTGTTCCAGGGAGAGCATTAGGGAACGATTGACAGGAATGGGGAAAGAAATACAGTAGGAGGAGGATGGGTAGCTTTGAGAGATGAAACAGTGAAGGAAGCAGAAGGTTAAGTAGGTAAAAAGATTAGGTCTAGTAGAAATCTTTGGGCAATAGAAGAGATATTGAATTTAATTGTTGAAAGGAGAAAATGTAAAAATGCAGTAAATGAAGCAGGCAAAAGGAACCTAAACGTCTCAAATGAGATCGACAGGAAGTGCAAAATGGCTAACCAGGGATGGTTAGAGGACAAACCTAAGGATGTAGAGACATATCTCACTACGGGAAAATTAAAGAGACCTTTGGAAAAAAGAGGTCCGCTTGTATGAATATCCAGAGCTCAGACGGAAAACCAGTTCTAAGCAAAGAAGGGAAAGCAGAAAAGTGGAAGGAGTGTATAGAGGGTCTATACAAGGACGATGTTCTTGAGGACAGTATTATGGAAATGGAAGAGGGTGTAAATGATCAAAGGGGAGATATGATACTGCGTGAAGAGTTTGACAGAGCAGTAAAAGACCTAATTCGAAACACGGCCCCGGGAGTAGACAACATTCCATTAGAATTACTGACAGCCTTGGGAGAGCCAGCCCTGACAAAACTCTACCATCTGGTGAGCAAGATGTATGAGACAGGCGAAATACCCTTGACTTCAAGAATATAATAATTCCAATCCCAAAGAAAGCAAGTGTTGACATGTGAAAATTACCAAACTATCAGTTTAATAAGTCACAGCTGCAAAATACCAACACGAATTCTTTACAGACGAATGGAAAAACTGGTAGAAGCCGACCTCGGAAGATCAGTTTGGATTCCGTAGAAATGTTGGAACACGTGGGGCAATACTGTCCCAACGACTTATCTTAGAAGCTAGATTAAGAAATGGTAAACCTACGTTTCTGGCATTTGTAGACTTAGAGAAAGCTTTTGACAATGTTGACTGGAATACTCAGTTTCAAATTCTGAAGGTGGCAGGGTTAAAATACAGGGAGCGAAGGGCTATTCACAATTTGTACAGAAACCAGATGGCAGTTACAAGAGTCAAGGGGCTTGAAAAGGAAGCAGTGGTTGCGAAGGGAGTGAGACTATGTTGTAGCCTCTCCCCGATGTTATTCAGTCTGCATATTGAGCAAGCAGTAAAGCAAACAAAAGAAAACTTTGGAAAAGAATTAAAATCCATGGATAAGAAATAGAAACTTTTTGAGGTTCGCCGATGACATTGTAATTGTCAGAGACAGCAAAGGACCTGGAAGAGCAGTTAAACGGAATGGAAAGTGTCTTGAAAAGAGGATATAAGATGTACATCAACAAAAGCGAAACGAGGATATAAGATGTACATCAACAAAAGCGAAACGAGGATATAAGATGTACGTCAACAAAAGCGAAACGAGGATATAAGATGTACGTCAACAAAAGCGAAACGAGGATATAAGATGTACGTCAACAAAAGCGAAACGAGGATATAAGATGTACGTCAACAAAAGCGAAACGAAGATAATGGAATGTAGTCGAATTAAATCGGGTGATGCTGCGGGAATTAGATTAGGAAATAAGATTCTTAAAGTAGTAGATGAGTTTTACTATTTGGGGAGCTAAATAACTGATGATGGTCAAAGTAGAGAGGATATAAAATGTAGAGTGGCAATGGCAAGGAAAGCGTTTCTGAAGTAGCAAAACTTGGTTGACATCGAATATAGATTAAAGTATCAGGAAGACGTTTCTGAAAGTACTCATATCGAGTGTAGCCATGTATGGAAGTGAAACATGGACGATAAATATTTGGACAAAAAGAGAATAGGAGCTTTCGAAATATGGTGCTACAGAAGAATGCTGATTGTTAGATGGGTAGATCACATGAGGAGGTGGTATTGAATATAATTGGGGAGAAGAGAGATTTGTGGGACAACTTGACTAGAAGAAGAGATCGGTTGGTAGGACATATTCTGAGGCATCAAAGGACAACCAATTTAGTATTGGAGGGCAGCGTGAAGGACAAAAATCGTAGAGGGAGAACAAGAGATGGATACACTTAGCAGATTCAGGATGATGTAGGTTGCAGTACGTACGGGGAGATGGAGAAGCTTGCACAGGATAGAGTAGCATCAAACCTGTCTCTGGACTAAAGAAGGGGAAGAAGAAGAAGAAGACAGTGTTTTACCACCAGCACTATTCTGAAGCGGATTTGGTAGCCCAGTTAAACATGGCGTCTGGAAAACAGCTGTCCCAGTTTCCGATTTGTCAGCACAATCGTTCTCTCTCTTCACTTAATTGTTTGAGGTAGACAGCTTCATGCTCAGTCTAATACCTGTGGTTCTCCTGCACTCCACAGTAAGTCACTCCTTCCATATTAGAAGAATAATTTGAGAACAAGACGTAACCTGACAACCGAAGCACGTTTCACAACGGTTATGCATTTACATGGGAGCGAAAATCGATAGCGTAATTGGAAAACTTGGGTGGCAACTAGAAGTGAATTTCCAGAATGTAAGATCTTGTCTAGTTTAATAAATGAAAGTAGAACGCCGGCAATCCAGTGGTGAAAACGCGGCCGTTGATTGGCCAATTAGGTTATTGCACGCTTTGCTTCTCAGACTCTAACAGATGGTGACGGAGATTGAAGCATTCGCTTTTAACCCCAGTTTTCAATAGAGAAAAAAAAACCATTTACAGCTGCTTTTGCTTCTTTAAAGCAGTGGATGTTACTAGAAAGCACCAAGGAGAATGGCCGCGAGGTAGTCATTTTAACTACGTTGCGTATTGGGCGCAGCCTTATTAGACATCGTCATTAATGCCCCTCCCCCCTCCCCTCCCCCCACCACCACCACTACTTAGTACAAACTGCGGTCAAGTTTTAACCGTCCGCCGTTTCCTGACGGAATGCCCATTTTTTAACCGTTTACGTTCTCGCTTGGGTTCGTTGTCTGAGTAACTCTTCCGTCCGAACAGGCCTTGGAAGGCCAAACGGTACCGACTGGCCGCCGTGTCATCCTCAGCCCACAGGCGTCACTGGATGCGGGTATGGAGGGACATGTGGTCAGCACACCGCTCTCCCGGACGTTTTGTCGCTTAACGAGACAAGAGCCGCTACTTCTCCATCAAATAGCTCGTCAGTTTGCCTCACGAAGGCTGAGTGCACCCCGCTTGCCAACAGCGCTCGGCAGACCGGATGGTCACCCATACAAGTGAAAGCCCCCCCGCCCGACAGCGCTTAACTTCAGTGACCTGAAGGGAACCGATGTTACCACTGCATCAAGGCCGTTGGCCGTTGTCTGAGTAATAGGCCGTTTTAGCAAACGACGTGCGAGCTGTCCTTCGCTTTTTACTTTTTATCTGTCGTAGCAATATGGCAAAGGCCATTTAAATTTTACTTCTGGACATCCGTTTCTTTATGGTGTATTTTATAGCCCTTTTTCCACGTCCCTGTTCTCAGCTGTCTTCTCATATGTCACTTGGGATTGACGTTTAGTCGTTTTTTAACTTCTGTCTTCATGTTCCATAGTTTCGCATGGACGCTTATGACCCTGGTTGAGACCTAAAACAAACCAAACAAAATCCATTTTTGTCATAAGATAAATTTCAATAAAAATCGGATATTGATGACTTTGCTTCTAGGCGCCTCAATTTACATTTACTGAATGGAATGTCAGTCAAAAATTACCCAATGTAATAAGTGCAGAATTTGCACGGTATACCGTATTAATCAAATTAATATTGACAACCTGTGGAATATTTTAAGGAATTGTTTCGATGTGTGTTTTGGTTTAAACTGCATTCATAATGAATTTGTTGACTGAGTGGCATAAGTATTCCTACTCCCTTCATTAGGTGAACTTAATGTTAAAATTCGAATCATCTTAAGATCCTGTTTAAAATCTACTAACAAGTATGTAAGGTTTGATAAGATATCAGTACAGCACGTAATAAATCAACCCTTGTAGTGTGTTACGAAGCAACCACTATTGGTGTCTGGCAGTGACCAGTGGGACATAGACTCCATGAGATGGCGTAGCAGCTGCCTGCCTGTGGGTAATTTGAGACTGCATTGATGCAGAATCATAGGATATATATTTCCTGTGACATATCGAATTCACAAGCGTCACCTTGAAACTGAGAGTGAGAGAGCGCAGTGATTAACACTGTGGACCTGAATGCTGGAGGACGACAGCTAAAATACATGTGCAACTGTCCAGCTGTAGGTTTTGTTTCTTTGATGGTTTTTCTTTTTGATCCTTCCCCAGTCCCATCTTGGGCTAAGTGCAGTTATGGTGTGTGCAGCTCTTTGCTTGCTGCAGTATGTAACATTGTGATAAGTCCAGAAGGAAATTTTCACTGTGCAGTGGAGTGTGCACTGATTTTAAAATTTTCTGGCAGATTAAAACTGTGTGCTGAACCGAAACTCGAACTCTGGACCTTCGCCTTTTGCAGGCAATTGCTCTACCAACTCAGCTACCCAAGCACAACTCAAGACCCCTCCCTGCAACTTTACTTCCGCCAGTACCTCGTCTCCTACCTTACAAATTTCACGGAAGTTCTCCTGCGAACATTCTGGAAACATCCCCCAGGCTGTGGCTAAGCCATGTCTCTGCAATATCCTTTCTTCCAGTAGTGCTAGTCCTGCAAGTTTCCCAGGAGAGCTTCTGTGAAGTTTACAAGAGGAGACGAGGTACTGGTGTAAGTACAGTTGTGAGGAGGGGTCGTGAGTCGTGCTTGGGTAGACCAGTTGGTAGAGCACTTGCCCACGAAAGGCAAGGTCAGAGTTAGTCTCGGTCCAGCACACAGTTTTAATCTGCCAGGAAGTTTCAGTGTGATGAGTGATGGGAAGTCAATGATTTGTTCTTTATTGTTGAGAATGGGAAGAGAACTAGACATGGTGATACAGATCTGTCACGAGGCCTGGTGCTGAGATTATGTTGGAATGTGACAATTCCTCTCACTGAGTGAGGCAGTTAATACACTGAACTTGCATTCAGGAGGATTACGGTTCAAATTCACGTTGGGCCATCCTGATCTATATTTTCTGTGATTTTCCTAAATCGCTTGAGGCAAATGCCAAGATGGTTCCTTTGAAGGGTATGGCCAACTTCCTTATCTAATCAGGTGGGATTGTTGACCTTGCTGTTTGATCCCTTCCCCCAAATCGACCAACCAACCAATTCTTCTCATCATTCACTGCCCAGTTACCAGCTGCAGTGCGCAACAGAAGAGACAGGTACATCCTAACTGCATTTTTACCAGGTCTCATGCCTGGTAGCTAATGACCTCACTGTTTGTCATCAGTAGGATGTTAAATGCTAATGTTCCTTCTTTCCTTCCTTCATCTTTGGAAGTTGGTCAGTTCATTACTAAACTACCAAGCCAGTTATTTCCATGACTAAGTGGTTTTGGGAATTGTTGTAATCTCCTGTTTTTCAATGTTTTGAGTAAATTTATTGCTAACTGCTTGCCTTCTTCAGCATCACAGCCTACTAAACTACACAAGTGGGTGACTTAAAATTTTCCCAGAACACTCACATCTGTGAATGCATCATGTACCTGCAGGCTCGTTAAGTCCTTCTATAATGTTATAGGAAGATTGTTCTTCAGCATTTTGTGGAATAGTCAATTCATCAGACTTATTGGTACAACTACCTGCCTCTGTAGAACAGCTATAAGTACACACTTCAGTGATTGCTCTTGATTTGTATACCCCTAAGTGCTAGCAATAGAAAAAAATCTTTGGTATGGTATTTAGCTAGCCAGGTGACATCCTCTTTTGATGTTGTTTTATAACAGTCTCACATTGTACTAAGATGTCTGAAGTAGTGTTTACAGTGGGCACATGAATCTGTCTCAATCTGCAACAAAATTGAGCACTTACGTCTCAACTCTGAACAGAAATCCAAATGATTTGAATTCAGATTTAGGCCTTCCTAATTCTTTTAGTATCACTTGTCGATAAGTGTGAGAAAAAAGCACTGTGGTTGAGTCACATAAAATTGTAGATACTTCTGTAATGGCTAACTCAGTTTACGGTTAAGGGGAAGACTAGGATGTACAAAACTGGACTGTGCAGATAAAATTATAGTAAATGTCGAATCGACCTTCAGGCCTTGAATGACTTTACTTTCTAGTGTTCGCTCTTCACTGTGTATTTGCAAGGTAATTAAGAGTATATTAAGCTCAATGCTCCTGAGTTAATTTGAATGCCATGCTTCAAATATGTTGTCTTCTTTGCAAGCCTACTAAAGTATTTAATTATAATGAACGTAGTAGACTCTTAGCATTCTGCAGTGTAGCTACATCTGAAATACTTCAAACTGGTTGCCTGAAAGTTTTATTCCTCATAATATTTATGGGCTGAAAGATAATCAAAGAGTTTTACTAAAATATACACATAATGTATCTAAGGAAAGTTTATATTTCAGATGATGTTTACGTAAGGCTTTCCTGCATTAAACTGAGGGAGGATTGCACACAAGTTACACATATTATAGGCAGATGAGCAGAAAGATGACTGAAAGTTATATTTGCTTGAGTTCTGAAGATTGCATGTGATTCGAAACTTACTTTAATTCTCTTGCAAATATCTAGCAATTCATCACTAAAGAAAACTACCTTGGATTACACTGTGATCATCTTCTGTTTTGTCACTCACATCACAGGTTACTTTAGTGTAGAACTACAGCATCATTGGAATTGTAGTGATAGGAAATTTTGTGTTTCAGATCTGCAGTTGGCAGCAGAGCTAGGAAAGACTTTGCTAGAGAGGAACAAAGAGTTGGAGACAAGCCTCAAACAGCACCAGGGAGTTATAGAGGATCAGGCACAGGAGATAGAGGTAAGTTGTGCACACTTCAGTCGCTTGCTGATCCTTTGGAAATGAGTCTATATAAGAGTAACAAAATTTTGATTTGTGATGGGTATACACAAATTCTGTTGTTACATAAGCAAAACACAATGGAACCAAAATTTACATTATGCCCAGCCTTGGCAATAATACAATTCTTCTTTTTCTGATCTAAATCAAAGACCCATCTTTCACTACTGTTGTTTGCCAGTAAGAAAAATTCTTTGACTGTGGATGCCACACGTTTTGGCAATGTAATAAAATCAAACAGCATCCAATCTAAGAATGAAGATGAACAACAACAGGTAGCATATAAAAACGTTCTATGGAATCTTCCATGGTTTCATTGATAAATTTTTTCCCTACGTTTGATTTAAATAATATGAGCTTTTAATTACTGCTACAACTGACACTGCATATTTATTTCACAGTCATTGAATTAAGTCTAATATAACTATATTCAAAATTATTTCTCAAAAACTAAGATGGACTAATTTACAGTAAATTTCATTAGAGGAAATTTAACAGCAGCTTGATGTACCAATAGATTTAATCCAACTCCTTACATAGTTGTTCAAAAATGAAAGGAGGGGCACAAACCTTATTCTTGCTCTGTTTTGTTATGACAACTTTCTTACACATACAGAACTACAGAATGTAATTCCTTGGGGAATTATTTAAATAAATCAAGCAGTGGCAAATTGTGGGGGATGAATCATTACTTGCCATATATAGACATGGTGCTAAGCCGCAGACAGGGACAACACAAAGGCTGCTATATACTCGAGCTTTTGGCCAAAACAGTATCTAAAGTAGGAATCTCTCTCTCTCTCTCTCTCTCTCTCTCTCTCTCTCTCTCTCTCTCTCTCTCTCTCTCTCTCTCTCTCTCTCTCTCTCTCGCACGCACACGCACCAGAGAGAGAGAGAGAGAGAGAGAGAGAGAGAGACGAGAGAGAGAGAGAGAGAGAGAGAGAGAGAGGGGGGGGGGATATTCCTACTTTAGATGCTGTTTTGGCCAAAAGCTCAAGTATATAGCAGCCTTTGTGTCGTCCCTGTCTGCGGCTTAGCACCATGTCTATATATGGCAAGTAATGATTCATCCCCCACAATTTGCTACTGTTTGATTTAATTAAATAATTCCCCAAGGAATTACATTCTGTAGTTCTGTATGTGTAAGAAAGTTGTCATAACAAAACATAGAGCAAGAATAAGGTTTGTGCCCCTCCTTTCGTTTTTGAACAACTATGTAAGTAGTGCGTGTGCACGTTTTGCATTTAGGTCTATTGCAGGGGATATGAGCCATGAGGCAAGGGTTTTGGAGCAGGTGGGTAGTAGGGATGGACAAGGACGTTGTATATCTTCAGTGAATAGCAGAATAAATTGTGGGAGGGATAGGGGTTTGATGTTACTCATTTTAGGACAAGTCAAGATGTAGTCAGAACCCCGGTGGAGAATGTGGTCTAATTGCTGCAGTTCTGATGGATGGTACCAAGTCACGAGGGCAGTGCTTCTTAGTGGCTGGATGGTGGGAGTGTGGAAGATGGTATGTGACTGGAGAGACAAGCATTGAGAGATCTGTTTCTGTACAAAGTTGTGCAGGTAATATTGATTTGTGAAGGCCTCAGTATATATGAGGATGGCCTGCTTGTCACTACATACAGGATGGCCACAGGTGGCTAGGTTGTATAATAAGAGACTCCACGGTATGGAATAGGTAGCAGTTGTTGAAGGGGGGTGGGGGAGGGAGGGTAATGCAGGTAGTTGATAGGTTCAAAAAGGCCATCTTTGAAGTGGAGGCACATAAAGGAAGGTCTTGTTGAGTTGACGAGGACCAGGTGAAGCAAACGGTGAAGAAGACATTGATGTTATGGAGGAATGTGGATAGTGTGTCCAGACCCTCAGACCAGATAACACACATCTTCAGTGACTCTGAACCAGGTGAAGGGTTTGGGATTCTCGGTGGTTAGGACGGATTCCGCTAGACAGCCCATGAATAGACTGGCTTCGGATGGTGCTATGCGGCTGCCGATTGTTGTACAAATGGTTTGTTTGTAGATGATGCCTTCAAAGTGAATTAATTGTTGGTGAGGATATAGATCATCATGGTGACCAGGAAGGAGGGGTTGGTAGATTAGGAGACTATTGGGTGGATGATTCCATACGTGCTCTTAACGGGACTAAATAAATAGATGTAAAGGTAATATCAAGTGTGATAGTACCGTTGCTAAGGATGCTCTTTCAGGCTACTTGCAGACCTGCAGAGAATTGATGAATGATGCAGACTCTGGCAGTTCACCCTGAACATAAATAAATGTAACATATTGTGCATACATAGGACAAGAAAGCCACTGCTGTACAGCTACACACTATTGATGACAAACAGCTGGAGACAGTGTCTGTCATAAAATATCTAGGCATAACTGTCCAGAGTGACCTCATGTGGTATGACAATGTAAAACAGACAGTGGGAAGAGCAGACACAATATTTAGATTCATCGGAAGAATCTTAAGGATATGCAACTCTCCCACGAAGGAAGTGGCTTATAACGCACTTGTCCGCCCAATTCTTGAGTATTGTTCATCTATCTGGGATCCCTATCAGGTAGGTAGGGCTGATACAGGACATAAAGAAGATCCAATGAAGAGTGGCGTGTTTTGTCACGGGATCGTACAGCTGGCGAGAGAGCGTTACGGAGATCATAAACAAACTCCACTGGCAGATGTTACAAGAGACATTGTGCATCATGGAGAAATTTACTACTGAAATTTCAGGACAGCACTTTCCATGAGGAGTTGGACAACATATTACACACACACACACACACACACACACACACACACACACACCTCACTTACTGACCACGAGGAGAAAACTCGAGAAATTGGAGCCAATACAGAGGCTTACACACAATCGTTCTTCCCACGCACTATTCATGAGTGGAACAGGGTTGGAGGGATCAGATAAGGGTTCCGAAAATACCCTTTGCCATACACCATTATGTGTCTTCCGGTATATGGAAAAAAGAACAAAATTGTGTACAGGTGGACATGGAACCATCAGTGGCAGTGAGCACTAGGGAGAGTGAAGGGCCATGACGGAGATGTTCCCTTGGGACATAGGAGGCGGTGCAGTTCAAACCACTAGGACCAAGGACACTACAGTGCAACTCAGTGTTAAAACCACAACCTCCATTGTTCCACCCAGTATAGCCTCCAGGTCACACATGTTCTCAAGGAAACAAGAAAAACTGGTCAGTGGTGTCAGCGATTTTAGAGAAATGATACTCCTAGAAAGTGTGGCAGAAAGATCAGACTGTGACTCCATTGCGTGGCTGGTGGCCCGCCAAGCAGGAACTTATTGGTATGCTGGCCTGTTGTGTAGGTCTTCTTAGAGAAGGGCAGTAACAAAATTGATTAAGAGGGGAGCTTTTATGGAGGGAGGATGAAAGATATACAGAATTAAACCATTGGCCAGTGATTGGTGGAAAATCAGGTGATTGGTTGGGAATCGTAAGTGTGGGCTGGGAATCGTATGTGTGCAAAAGACTGTTGCCAGGAGAGCATTTTAGCGCATTTGGGTTTGGGCAGCAAGGCCAGGGTGGTACATACATACATTCAGTCTAGTCGAGAGTAAGATGCATTGGAGGTCATACTTTCAGACCTGGAGACCTGGAGATTTGGAGATGGACACTTGGGGGAGGGTAGGCCTGACCGGCAGAGATGGAGGCTCCCCTTGAGTGTCGTCACTACGCTTAAATGCCGACCACCACTGCTTATGACAAGAATACATTGCAGCACTAGCATGACGGGGACTGATAGGCGCAATAACATGTTAAGTTGTATGGAAGTGGTGAAAACACTATCAGTTGCTCTGCTCTAGTAAGGTGCTTACCTTCATTTGCTGTCATCTTCATGCCTTGCAGTCACTGCATATCTCTCGTATAACTTTATAATTTACCTTCAATATTTGATATGCCAATTTTGGAATAAATTATAATTACACTTTGGTCAGTGATATGCCTTTCATGGTCCATGAATTGCATGCCCATGGATAAGAGTAACATATAGTTCAGTGATACCCACTCAGGATACAATGCTCAGCCCCCATAACAGACGGCATTTTGTTAAATTCTTTTGTGTAAATTAGTCAGCACTGGCTCCTGAGGAAGGATTTCTCACAGTAAATGTATCAGTCATGTATAAAACCTGATGACTCGGAGATCTCTTAAGGTTGTCAACAATTGCTTACACATGTCCAATTTGTCTTAGATATGTAAATTATACAATTTTTAATAAAGAAAATATTTTTAAATTTCCAGTTTTATACCACTGAACAATGAAAAACCAGTATCCAGTAAGTGCCTAATTTTATCTTCCATTATTAACTTTCTCTACATAAATCCATTTCAAAATAGAACAAAAATACTTTTACCTTCAGAAATGGTTATACTGCACAGTACAGCATTAAAATCTCAAACTCCCATAGACACAAGCTTTAGATTATGAAACATGATTGTACTCAGTACTTCAGTAGTCCAAAGTACCATATACTACAATAACACTTAGTTGAGTTCTTATGTTTCAGTGTTCTCTTTTGAACTGATATCAAATGTTATAAAAAGTAATTATACATATTTAATCTAGAATGTGATTAATAATCTGATAGTTATAGAAACCAGTAATGTACTTGGGGTAGTAAAAAGTGACATAATTCTTAATTTTAAAAGAACACCGTTTGCTGTGATCCAGTTAAAAGCCACTTCAGCGATTAACTTGGCTGTGTCAGAGAACTGATGTGAGGGTGCTCATTGGTATATTTGTCGTTGCTGAACTGTTTGCATGTGGTCTTTCAAGAACATTCCCGCACTTAGTTCAGTTTTACTGTTGTGATGATGTCCATGGTAAGCAAGCATTCTGTTACAGTGGTGAGAATCCAGGTATCCAAGATAGGAACAGAGAGAAATCAACTAGTTTAAACAGAACTGGTATTTTAGTTCTGAGGATTGACATTTTTCGGTATTTGTTTGGTCTCTGTTATAACAGGTTTTTATTTTTTGTAGTAACGGGTAAGAGTCTATTTGCCATTGGAGAAGTAACATCCGGAAGTTTTAGCACATGAAACGTTTTTCAAAAAGTGAGTGATATTTGTAAAATTTTCATTGTTTTGAAATATTGTGTTACAGTAAATGGGGAACATGATCAGTGCTATTTGAGTAACAACACAGACAGCTAGCAACTAGCAACAAACAAGACATAACAATCGGTACAGCATTACTGGCATAACAAAGTACCTGTTGCCATGTAGTATGGCCTAATAGACAGCGCATGTGCACGTGCAGTTCACAAGGCTGAGCCCACACCTGATTAAAAGTACATTAACATATTTCACTACAAAATTTGAAATAATTATAGGAAAAGAATGCTACAGATTTTACCCAAATGCTTATTTGTCTGCCATTTCTGTGAAATAATAATATGTGAAAAAAATTACAGCTACAGTAAAAATAAAAAACTTTACAATTCATTCATAGTTTATTATGAAAAGAGAACATAGCTGAGCTCCCACTTCTGTGTCTATAATATGCTTTCAACTGCTTGTAGCCCTTGGAAATGGAGAACTTAATATGAAGACTATAAATTTGTCCAACTTCGGTTTCCACCCTTTAGCACTGACATAATTCTGTTATGTACCTAATTTATTTGATACTTTGCATCTATGTATCTTCAAATGTGAAACGTGAAAACTGGAGGGAGTCTCAAAATGTTTCAGTATTTGTTCAGTCTTTTTATTACTGAAAATAATAACAATAAAAAACCAAAAGTTGGTTATTACCAAAACAGACTATTTTGAGCAATTTAACAGTCAGGCTAAATTCGAGACGAAGAAAACTGGCATAACCAAAAACAAGTTGTTCTAGTGATATCTGACATTGCTAAGAAGGATGTAAGGAACAGATGTAGCTTAGTTTCTAAAGTGTACATTCCTTCATCATATCAGTTTCACCCAAGAGATCAAAAACTATCTGCCTTTGCAAGGAAGCATTCATTTATGGTAACCAATCAAAATGGCAGTTTAAAAGTATGTGTGTTGTGAACTACTTAGTAAACTCTCAACCATCTTAACAATTTTTGCAAAGACCTTTTTTATTCTGTTGTCATAGATTTTTCTGCCATGTTGTATAACACGACATGTTTGTCTTTCCTGATGGGCCAGTTACTGTTTAGAAAAGTTAACTGCACTTAGACTTTAACCAGGAACTAGCACAATAAAACCAATAGCCATAAATAATGAATTTGACCCAAAAAAACACCATTGATAAAATTTTAGGTAAAGAGATGAAGAAGCAAGCCAAGTTCCTATTGTCCTGAATGAAAAACTCGGATGAACTGGAAAAGAAATAGTGCAGATTACCTTTTATAGGGAAAACATCAAATAGCATAAGTAACATCTTGAAGGCAAAGGGTTTCTGTGTTTCCTATTTCCCTCAGACAGTAGGTAGTTTCTTCTTCAATGCAAAAGACAAACAACCAGCTATTACAAAAAGTAGGGTTTATAAAATCACATGTCGGGAATGTCAGTCTTGCTACATGGGACAGACGAGGTGGTCAATGTGTACCAGGCTTAAAGAATACCGCCATAAAAGCTGGAGATTGAAGCAGTCTGATTCAGCCTTTGCGGAACTATGCCTGAAACACAGAGGAAAAGGGAGCCAAACTCAACCTATGAGAAATTTTACAAATTAAGACATATGTGAATATCTGCACAGCTATTATTAAACGAGCAAACATAATTCAATTATTCACATTTTTTAAATGAGATCTTATCCCCAGGATAGAATCAAAAATTTAGGCACCAGTCCATGGTAGTTAAAAACCCCTTGGCTGAGGCATAACCTTAGTCCAGTCGTTTTAGAGTAATTGCTGAATGTGTAATAATGTATGTAATTTGTTAAAAATGCTCATTGACGTAATTGTACATTACGCTGTGGATTGATACATCAGAAGTTGAGATGATATCTTTGCCTTGACATCACATTTATCTGTGCATTATCATCTTTGGCAATCAGTAATGTATTTGAAAGTGGGGTTAAAACCGGAAACCTAGGTTGTACAGTAACATTAACAATAAAATTTTGAAACAAGGCCAAAAACAGTGTTTGTTTAGAAAATTTACAATGTTTCACCAAGAACCCAAAGTGGATTAAATTAAAATAACAAATAACTGTTTACATTTGGGGAAGGCAGACACACATGCAATTTCACAAGATGTGTGTTTCCATACCATCGTACTTCGGAAAGACTCACCTTACTGTTACAATCAACACAGGACAAATATGTGTATTTGCGCTACAGTCTAGAACATAGCTTTTTATTGCAAATGAAGTTGCATTATTATTCCGTTGCATATCTTTTTTTTTCTTAAGTCTCTTCATTAATAACATGAACTTGCTATTGGCCATATCATTGTGGTAGCTTTGTAGCATCCCTTCTGTGTGTGTCCCTTTCTGTACTTACATATAGGGGGAGAGGTATATTTATTTATTTATTTATTTAATTAACCTGATCTGATGTGTGCCATGAGGCCCCCCCTCTTACATCAGATCAGGGTTTCACACCAACAGTTCCTTTTTTTACGCCATGGTTACTGAAGAAATAATAACTTTAATGTGACACATAGTATTAAAATTATTCGAACATCGACAGTGACAATGTAAGCACATAGCACTGACCCTGAGCCAGTAAAGTTACTACTGGTGGTGGTGGTAAAATTTTTATGATGGTTTTGTGATGTGAAGTATGGAGCTTAAATCAATTTTTATATGGTCAAATTGACACACCTCCTAAGCATACAATTTGCAATTTTTCAGTACCTCACTAAACAGACAGCTGCCCTAAGAGAAGTCAACGACTCTCGCTTACGGATCTATGAGCAATTGGAAGTTAGCATACAAGACTTAGAACGGACAAATCAAAAGCTTGCTGCAGATAACACCAACGACAAGAGGCACATAAAGAGGTAAGAAGTTCACTTTCAAGAGTGTAATAATTTACATTAGCAGTGACAAAAATTGGTAGCATACAGAATGTTGCTGAAAGATGCTAAATTTAATAGAAATTGAAGGTGAGCAAGGGGAAAACTACTAACAAAATACTCACATACTGACACAGAAGAAAATTTAGTGATTTTTGCTGAATTGTTCCTGTGGTTTTGTCTTTAGTCTAGAGTTTTTCAAGAAATGTATGACTTTATTTCCAAAAACTTAGTGCCACAATTTAATATTAGAATTCTGTGTATTGGTGGTGTATGTCAACTTACAGAATTAATTAGTTAAAATTCAATCATGTTCCATTGATCTCCTCAAGACAATCCCTCAGGGTTGTGAAATTAGGTGAAGTATACATCAGAAAAAGGCAAGAATTTAATAAAACAATACATATTTTATACTGTATTCACAGTATACTATTGCTACAGTGTTAACTGAATTTTTCAGTGCATGGCAGAACGTGGTGGTGGTGGTGGTGGTGGTGGTGGTGGTGGTGGTGGTGGTGGTGAAACAATTAAAAATGTTCAGAAATATTATTTGTGGTCACAAACCCTCTTTTGGCTGCTTAGACCACCTTTACATGACTACTGAATGTCACAAACACACGCCAAATGTGTCTCTTACAAAGAAATTGTTTAAACAGAAGATATAAGTGATATAAAAATGATTCTGTGTACAAATGAAAGAATTAGTTTTTGTCAAGCAGAAATAGTCACACTAAAAATATCACTTTTTTTATATTCATGGAGATAAATTTAACAGCTGGTGAAATGTAAAGCTTAATTTAAAATTTTGATCTAGCATGTGCAATTAAAACTTAATTTTAATTGGGGGGGGGAGGGGGGGGGGGGAGGGGGGGGGGGGGGAGAGAAAAGTGTGAGGTCATTAAATACAAAGCTGGCATTCTGTGTGTGTGTGTCGATTTCCTGTACATTCAACGTTTTTATTTTCTCTACAGAATGTAAAACTTAACGTTCTACATCATATGAGTGGTTTTCTGTTGAACAGCGATCAGCAGAGGTTGGATCTTTTTCCTTCTTGATCTCCAGCTTCTCTCATATTCAAGTAACATAATATGCGAATTTCTGAGACTGAACAGTATTTACTTTTTCACATAGGTTGCATTATTTTATACATACAATTTAGTGCCAGGGCTCACAGTTCATCTTCATTATTGAATAAAATGATTTGACATACTGTTGGTATTAGAAAATGCAGTTATGTAGTGCAAGGCTGTAAATTTTTTGTGGGGTTATCTGAAATTTTGCCAGTATGTGGGATGAGGCACCAGTTTCTGTAATTACTGTCTGGTTCCTTTTGGCCAGCATACGGAAGTGGAGTAATTTTATGCATCTTCGTTTTTTAGTAGTATACTAACAGTCAGTGCAGATCTGTAGACATTACTGGAAGTGATATGTTTGAAGGTCTGTAGTTCTGTAGTGTAGGCAGAGTCAGATAGCAGAATAGATATGCTCCATCAAATGGAAAGCTGCATGTTTGTGCCTATGGGGCAGCAGGGAACTTGCAGGGATTTCTGTACTGATAGCTATAGTTTTTTTTTTTTTTTTTTTACCTGTAGCTGTGATTTTTCTGTTAATGCTGAATAAGTGTCTCTTTATGCTAATATTTATATTAAGATACAAGAAATTTATAGAAGAGCCTTCCAGCTCCATTGTGAACGGAATTTCTGTATGTGGGAGTTGAAATGTTGTAGTAATGACTCTAATTGCATAGTGGTATCAGTCAATAAACACAGCACTTAGTCCACATATATGAACCAATATTTTATTTTGCAATTCAATAGTTATTTCTGTAAGAAATTTTATTCAAAATTGTCCATGAATGTCTCGAGCAGTATAGCACTAAGAGGAGGACCTGTAGCTAGACCAATGACTACCTATAATAAGTATTCTGAAATGAGAAATTATTCTGTTTTACACATGTTTGTGCAGCAATGATTGTCATGTAATTGCAAAAGCTTTACTGTTGGTTTTTGCAGAATATCTGGTAATATGTTCACATACTTATCAGTAGGAACCTTTATAAAGAAGCTAGCAACATCAGACAACACTGGTATATGACTGGATGGGATTTATCTATCTTTAGTTTTATTAGTATGTTATCAAATTTTTGATGCTGAACTTAAGTTCAAAAGTTTTATTTTAAGAAGCCAAAAGCCAATGTATGACCAAATAAATATAAATTTGCAGAACATGAGGAAACGTTTCCTATTTATTATCATTCCAAAACTGCTCAACATTAATCGTGCTTCTGCCATCTTAATTTAAGCAAGTGAATTAGAATGTATCTGTATTAATATACACCTGATTACTATACACTACTACTTGCTAAGCTTTACAATGACCATCCCATCTTGCCATGTAGTTAAAAAAAAATTTCAGTTTTTGAATCTGGGCTATCTCATAATTTGTGGGAAGAATGATAAATGTGAAGTTACCAATTTTTGTTTAAAATGGTAGGGGTCCTCAGTTTGAGTTAGTAACTAAAGTTTGTATGATATTGTTCTTCTGGAAAGTTTCACAAAGCAGATAAAATCATTTTCAGAGACAGATAGTTATGTTTTTTCTAGAAGAAAGTAATTGTATGACGGCTATATCTGGTGGACAAAGAAAGTTTTGATTTCTGGGCCTCTCATGAAAGGATAGTTTTAGCTGCACTGTAACATGGAACATGGTTGTTGTGGGGAAAGATTCTATATATCTCTAACTTTGATCTCTCCTGTTAGATTCTTTAGAGAAGCTGACAGTATCTGGATAATTTTATGCCTCAAGATGTTGTTTGAATAAAGTCTCATTGGTAAGGAAAGTATAAACATTTACTTGCTTGTTCCTCACTCTTTACTAAAAAAGTATCATGATTTAAGATCAGGTGTTTAACAGTGTGGCAGTTTTAATCAACAGTAAAACCTAGTAAACTGTGTAAATCATGTATCTGTGTGTAATATGGTATCCTTGCATACTATGCCTTCTTAATAAAGATGCCTGTAGAAGGTTTGGAAATAGTAGCCAATGTAATTGAGAGGTGACAAACATCCAGAAAATTGATTCTTTCTGGAGTTATTCAACCATTGTGTGGTCATGAAAGGAGAAATATTGTGATTAGTTACTCGAGGCATTGACACCTATTGAACACCTTCACTATGAGTATGTAGGACCATTTACCTCTTGCTCATTATTTCAACTCATAACAATGGATTAAATTGTATGCTGCTATGAAAGTGCACAGGGCCCATCAGTCCTAGAAGTTGAGAATTTTCTTGTAGACAGTATGTCCTTCAACTTCGAGAAATATTCAACTATTTGAGGGATGGAGATAGATACTCTTCTCAAAAATTACGTAACTAAGACCCTCCACAATTTCAGCCATAAGTGAAATTTTTTTTTGTTCTTTCTCATGCAGTTTTCACATTCTTCCATTTGAAATGTACTAAATATTGTTTAATATTGCATGTGTGAACAGAGATACAGAATTAAACTTGGTTTCTATCTTAATAGACAGATACTTTGTATAATTTTCTATGTATGTTAAACTGTTGAAAATTAGTTGCATGAACTAGTTTCAATAACAAAACTGTTGAAAAATTATTGTAATTCATGATTTTGTGACAAGATAAAGAATACAGTTCACTATCTTCTTCAAAGCAATGCATCTCCATGTCTCTCCACTGTAAAGGACAGTTTTTATGATTTCTGAAATTTTCACTTATTTGGACAAAATGAGTTTTGCAACTGGGTGACTCCCATGATTGCTGTGTGTGTTCCCTTTTTAAGGTTGCAACTTGATAAGTAATACTTAAACTGTATTTGATATTAAGCCAAAAAATGCCATTACTTAATTTGAATGTTCGTTATTTCAGCCTCTGTGCCCAAATTGAAGCACTAGATGCAAAATGTGAGGAGCTTCAGCGGACCCTGGATGAGGTAACAGCGCAGAGGAAGAGGCAAGAACAGCTGCTACAGCAGAATGAGAAACCAAGTGAAACACTTGCTAGTGGTTGCACGGCAGTCAAGCCCACAGATGTGGCTAATAGTACATCACTTACTTCAAAGGTTCGTGGATAAATGTTTACTATTTGTCTTCTGAGTTTGTGTATGTGGAGTCACTTCAGATATATGTAGTAACTAAAATATTAAAATTCTGGGTGACCATACGAAACACTTAATGAATTGGCTTCATGGTGTGCATGCCTTGGGAAATCTGGGTAAAACATAGGAATTTTTTTCAGCTGGAGAAAACCCCACATTTGTAGAACACAAAAATGAGACTTTAGTTGCAAAGAAAATGCACCATCGTAAACAACAAAACACAGTGTATACACAAGTGACAGCTGACAGCAAAATGGATTAAAGGCTTTAGGACAAATTAAATAATTTATAACACAAATTACTGTCAATGAACATGATATCAGAACTGTGTACATTTCTTAATAGGTGGTGGGAAACTTTTGCGAACGGTAGTTTTAGAAGCACGAATTTCAAAGAAAATTTACTGTTACACAAAATGAATTATGTTATATGTGAGAGTGCAATGAATTTCTTACATCATGAAGCATTTTACTCTCCTTCAAAACCTAACACTTTGAAGACAATCTGCTTAGAAAAATTTTGGGCACAGAAGACCAGCCATTTATGCCACTATTTAAAAATTTTCTGGCACATTTGTGTTTAATACATCTTAAAGGGTAACATGTGCTAAAAAGGACATAATATTATATGTGAAAGCCAAGCTTTCCTTGTAACTCTACTGTATGCGTATTAACTCACCATCATTTCCTACATGTGTTCCGGATATTTAACAGTGATGTTGCTGTTGACTGACTATATCACATATCGTATGCTCTAAATATCAGCCATCATTGGCTGGCAAGATCACGTGACATGAGCTATGATTGCCCTGTGTGATGCACTACTGTCTGTCAATCTTGATTTCAGTGCGTTGTATGTTGCTGTGCTGTGCTTGGTGGAATTTGTATTTATACTTTCTTAATACAAAAACATTCAGTGTATGCATTGTGTGCATCAAAGATCTTTCCAAAATGCATCGTTTTTTTATGTATTTAGTTTTCTAAATTGCCAGGAAGTTATATGCTTATATTTAAAACACCTACTGTTCAGAGGATTGATAAGTTTTATAGTTCTGGGGGGATGTATATTGTCTTTGCAAGGAGAATGTATTTTCATCCAATTAGCCGGTGCATGTTTGCTTTAATCATTACCTTGCATCTTTATAATAATTCACTAAAATAGTTTTCATGTTTTAGAAAATGTTTGATTTTTGTTAATGGTTGTGCTTAAATAGCAGGATCATGAGAGTACTGTCATTTGTTCCCAAACAGCATTCACCAGGAGGAGAAACCAAAACAAAAGATGCATCAACCGAAGAGGTAGTTCAGCTGTTGAGTCAGCTACAAGATTTGAGGACTGCAAAGGTGAAGGAGCAGGTCAGAGCAAAGGAACTTGAAGAACAGCTGGCTGTTGTGCTACAGGTATATCTGAACCTGGAAATAAATATTGATCAATGCACCTGATGTTGGAAAAAAACTTGTTTATAATGAAACATTGGTAAAATAACTGTTTCAAATTTTTTAAAGTTTGATGTGTGTTTATTAGGTCAGTGTAAGTACAGTTTGTGATACTTTTATAGGAAAATGTCCATCTCCAAGAACAGCTAGAAACCTTACAGATGAAAGAAAAGGACTTGAAATCCATACAAGAAGAAATTTCAACTCTGGAGGAAGTTAGGTTTGTATTTATTACAAAGCATTGTGTTTGAACTTTAAAATTTGCTGTTATATTAAAATATACACTGCAATGTGTAATAAGTAATATATATACAATAATATACAATAATAAATAATATATAATATACAATAATAATATACAATAATTCCAATCCCAAAGAAAGCAGGTGTTGACAGATGTGAAAATTACCGAACAATCAGTTTAATAAGCCACAGCTGCAAAATACTAACACGTATTCTTTACAGACGAATGGAAAAACTAGTAGAAGCCGACCTCGGGGAAGATCAGTTTGGATTCCGTAGAAATACTGGAACACGTGAGGCAATACTGACCTTATGACTTATCTTAGAAGAAAGATTAAGGAAAGGCAAACCTACGTTTCTAGCATTTGTAGACTTAGAGAAAGCTTTTGACAATGTTGACTGGAATACTCTTTTTCAAATTCTAAAGGTGGCAGGGGTAAAATACAGGGAGCGAAAGGCTATTTACAATTTGTACAGAAACCAGATGGCAGTTATAAGAGTCGAGGGGCATGAAAGGGAAGCAGTGGTTGCGAAAGGAGTGAGACAGGGTTGTAGCCTCTCCCCGATGTTATTCAATCTGTATATTGAGCAAGCAGTAAAGGAAATAAAGGAAAAATTCAGAGTAGGTATTAAAATCCATGGAGAAGAAATAAAAACTTTGAGGTTCGCCGATGACATTGTAATTCTGTCAGAGACAGCAAAGGACTTGGAAGAGCAGTTGAACGGAATGGATGGTGTCTTGAAGGGAGGATATAAGATGAACATCAACAAAAGCAAAACAAGGATAATGGAATGTAGTCGAATTAAGTCTGGTGATGTTGAGGGTATTAGATTAGGAAATGAGACACTTAAAATAGTAAAGGAGTTTTGCTATTTGGGGAGCAAAATAACTGATGATGGTTGAAGTAGAGAGGATATAAAATGTAGACTGGCAATGGCAAGGAAAGCGTTTCTGAAGAAGAGAAATTTGTTAACATAGAGTATAGATTTAAGTGTCAGGAAGTCATTTCTGAAAGTGAAACATGGATGATAAATAGTTTGTACAAGAAGAGGATAGCAGCTTTCGAAATGTGGTGCTACAGAAGAATGCTGAAGATTAGATGGGTAGATCACATAACTAATGAGGAAGTATTGAATAGGATTGGGGAGAAGAGAAGTTTGTGGCACAACTTGACCAGAAGAAGGGATCAGCTGGTAGGACATGTTCTGAGGCATCAAGGGATCACCAATTTAGTATTGGAGGGCAGCGTGGAGGGTAAAAATCGTAGGGGGACACCAAGAGATGAATACACTAAGCAGATTCAGAAGGATGTAGGTTGCAGTAGGTACTGGGAGATGAAGAAGCTTGCACAGGATAGAGTAGCATGGAGAGATGCATCAAACCAGTCTCAGGACTGAAGACCACAACAACAACAACAACAACAACAACACTGCACCACACATAGTTCAATCATTACTTAGTCATTTCTGCCTGTGACCTTCTAAATAAAATTTTTCACATCCTAATGAAGTGTCTAATGTAGAATTACTTGTACCTGGTGTGCATGTTCCATCTTGCCCCCCCCCCCCCCCTCTCTCTCTCTCTCTCTCTCTCTCTCTCTCTCTCTCTCTCTCTCTCTCTCTCTCTCTCTCTCTTTTCCACTCTTATCACCTTCATGATTCGTAACTGATATACATACTCCATTCAGTGTGCCTATTGTACATAAAGCCTTACTCACTTCACTTAGAGAGCTGTCTATGATTTCACTCTTTACATGTGTGTCTCTTTCATACATCCCAATAATCACTTCCTTAGACCACCATTCTAAATTGTAGTGACCATGCTTGTATGCGTTTGCGGATGTTACACTATTGCCAACTGAGCATCTCGGCAACCTTACACTGAAGTGCAACTTACTTAGCAAGCTAATATATATATATGTTGGGTGTCTGGTAACTTCTTGGTACAAAATGTTTCTGAGGTGAATGATTAGTGTCTCAAGAACATTTATCCTAGCAGACCTGCTTGTTGATATGAACATATTATTTTAACCTTTTGAAAGATTTAAAAGCTGACATAAATACATAAGTTATGTAAATGAGGAAATTTTATAAATGTTTTTGTTTGAAGTCACTCAATGCAAAGTTGTGCGTTAAGACCGGTTATGATAGTGCTCTGTACTAGAATGTAAGCACATTTTCCTAAAATACTTCATTGTGATCTTACTGTTCATTCAGTTCAGTAAGCTCTTAACAAAGTATGCTCCACTGGATGAGCACAACCAGTGATATGTAAATATGGTGGTCTCACACATTGGGAATTGGAAACTCATGGCAATGGTAAAGTCATAGTTGTCAAAAGTTCAGTTGTACATTCTATATGTAGTGCTAAGCTCATAAGGTTGTTCATACACTGGTGTGCAAAACTTAAGGACAAAAGTAACTTTCGCATAATGTGCCAGTACAAAGTAACATAGCTCGATGAAACTTGGCTCATATGTAGACAGAATTGCTACAATATAAATAGAAGGCACCTGAAAGAAATATACAATGAAATGAACAGAAATGACACTTCCATTAAGACAATAATTACACTGTAATCCCCATGATTTCTAATGGTCCCCGGACGTTACCGGAGGTAGGACATTATCTGTTTAATTGGTTTTCAGGAAGTGCGTATACAGCCATCTGAACAGTGACGTGTCATTTCTGACAATACAAATGTACGAACAATACAGCTACCTCTCCCCAACCAGAGAAAATCTCCGACCTGGCAGGGAATTGTAGTCAGACCACAGGATTTTTAATAAGGTGTGTGATCTACCCAGATAGTAATGAATGCTCTGCAATGTGCACACACACAATGGCCACAAGTTAGGTAACCTTTGCGGTATGGCTCTCCATTCCTCCACCAGCACAGTTGAAAACTGCTGGATGGTCCTTGGTGCCTGTGGTGTACTGCAACACATCTTCCCAACACAACTTGCACATATTCAATGGGATTTAAGTTGGGGAAAAAAATGGGCAAGCCAGTTCATTCACAAAATATCTTCACATCCTAGCTCTTCGATATCATGCATTGTCATACATAACAATGAAGTTGAGGCTCAGTGCACCTCTGAAAGGATGGACATGGGTGGGGGAGTATAGTATCACAACAGCGTTGACTGGTGAGTGTACGGTGGTCCATGCAGCTTTGTGTGTCTCCATGCTCTAACAACTGGACCACCAATATGGTCATATTCAACAATTCTGGATGTGCTGTCATATGGCTAGAGGTGGATCATGGAATGCACCTAGGAACATGATCATTACTTTCATCCTTTACTTTCACACACTATGGTATGATTTATGTAGAATAATTTTCAGAGATACAGAAGAGTGCTTACGAAGTGCCAAGTTCCAAAAACAGTCTTAACCAGCTACTCTATTCCCAAACTGTCATCTCTCTCCTTCATTTTAAGTGTGAAATATCTGACTGTTACAAACAACATTCTATCCACTAGCCTATCAGTTCTAAAACCTATACGTCAATGTTATTTCCAAAAATTGCCTCATCACCATGCAACCTTATTTGATTTGAAAGATGATGGTTCTGTAAGTCTCATTATCTATCAGCATCAAGTTCATGATACGAATTTGTGCTGTTTGAAAGTTTGTGAATATTTGCCATACTCAAAGAATTGTGGAATGTGTACTTTATGAGTAGGATCCTAATTCTCAGAAATCATCCTGTCAGACTACAAAAACTTTCTGGCCAAGCAGCATATTACAGTAGCCAGTTCTATGCTTACAATGTTACAGGATTTAATGGTGACTCGAAGGCCCCTCAGAACAAGGAAACTGACAGTCTTTATTTGGCTTTCAACAGGTCACCAAAGAAAGATCAAACAAAATTTCATCTGCAACGCACATTGTCTGACACTTTTAAATTTGAAGATATCATCAATTACATTGATTGTTAAAGACAAAATGAAAAATCTGCACTACTTCGAATGCTTTGGTTTTGGTTGTGCAATGAAGCTCCAGTGAACTTCCGTGTTGGGATGTATGCAGGAGCTGTACACAACAAAGAAGTCATTGTTTGTCCAGAAGAGTACTTTAAACTTCATTCACATGAAGGTGCTGCCAACAAGTTAGGAAGTGATGTATGTAAAATAAGAGACCAGAAAAGGTTTGCTAATGCAACACTGAAATCTCCATCAATTTTGGCACTTTAAAATCTTGAGTGCAAACATATCTAAATGGTTGTTACAATTAAACTTTCACTACTTGAGCCAATGTAGTTGTAAAACTATTTACTGTATGGATACCAAACATCACACCAATAATGATCAGACTGTGTGCTGCAGGATTTGCATTACTAGTTGTGTTGTTGGTGTCAGGACTTGCTTTCAGGCACTAGTACTGGTATGGCGACACAGGGTTGAAATTAAAGCATCAGTTTGCATTACAGTTACAGTCAGTCAACATTTTCTGGATAAAATGAACTGACTTTGCTTGTAAAGCTTTTTATCAAAACAGCAGCAATAATGATGCTGTTTTTTCGAGTGTATTGGTGAATTAAGAAGATCCAGATAAGTTGTCCTATTGCACCAGAGCTGGATAGAAATATTTTGAAGCTCAGATTAACTGGGAATTTGGAAATTGCTCCTGCAAGTGGCTCATGGGCAATTGTGCCACAAGTTATTGAAGTCGGTGTTGTCATGGCTGAGAATGTTAATTTCCACGTGCAGTCTTCAAGCAGTGCACGAGCTGCCATAAAAGCAGGGCATTCCGTGGTGCACATTTGAAAAGTGCTGTTAAAAATTATGAAATGGTACCTATAGTAAGGTTCCAGGCTGTCGTGGGAGCAGATAGTTTCCACATCGAGTAACATTTGTAACCTGGAATGTAAACATGGCATGCAATCAGCAAATATTTCCACAAAGTTTCATTTTCCCACAGTTACTAGTTTCTCATGGGGGCTTTCACAAGCAGCGAAAATTAAATAGTAACCATATCAAAAAAAGCAGGTCATCTGCTGTAGTAAAAGTAGTAGTTATTGTACGTACCTGACATTTCAGTGTATCAATCAACTATCAAAAAAGGAAAAGGATTCTTGCATGGGCCCCCAGGTGAATTGCTGTGTGGACTACCTGTTGAACCAGAAAATTTACAGGATGTCAAACAAATATTATCTAAACATTATACACTGAAGTGACAAAGAAACTGTTACAGGCATGTGTACTCAATTACAGAGATACGTAAACAGGCAGAATACGGTGCTGCAGTCGGCAACATTAATAAAAGACAAGAAGTGTCTGAAACAGTTGTTAGGTCAATTAACTGCAGCTACAATGACAGGTTATGAAGATAAAAGTGAGTTTGGGCATGGTGTTACAGTTAGCGCACAAGCAATGGGACACAGTATCTCAAAGGTAACGATGAAGTGGGGACTTCTCCCATACAACCATTTCATGAGTGTACTGTGAATATCAGGAATCCGGTAAAACATGAAATCTCAGACATCATTGTGGCTGGAAAAAATCTTGCATGAACAGAACCAATGACAACTGAAGAGAATCATTAAACATGACAGAAGTGCAACCCTTCCACAAACTGCTACAGATTTCAATGCTTGGCCATCAAAAAGTGTGAGCACGCGAACCTTTCAACAAAACGTCATTTGCATGGGCTTTCGGAGCCGAAGGCCCGTGATGACTGCACTACACAAAACTTTACACCTCACCTGGGCCCATCAACATAGAAAGTGGGCTGTTGATGACTGCAAGTGTGTTGCCTGGTTGGGCAAGTCCTGTTTCAAATTTTATTGAGCAGGGAGATGGATGTGTGTGGGTGTGGAGACAAAATCAACCCATGGACCCTACATTTAAAGTTGGTGGAGGCTCTAATGAAGTGGAGGGTGTGCACGTGGAGTGATATTGGACCCCTGATACATCTAGATAAGACACCGACAGGTGACACATACATAAGCATCCTGTTTGACCATCTACATCCATTCAGTCCATTGGTGCATTCCAACAGACTTTGGCAATTCCAGCAGGACAATGTGACATGCTACACATATAGAATTGCTACAGAGTGGCTCCAGGAATAACTTTGAGTTTAAAACACTTCTGCTGGCCACCTAACTCCCCAGACACAAACATTATTGAGCATATCTGGGATACCTTGCAATGTTATGTTCAGAAGACATCTCCACCCCCTCATACTTTTATGGATTTGAGGACATCCCTGCAGGATTCACAGTGTCAATTCTCTCCAGCAATATACCAGTTTGTTTGGCTCTTCAGTGTAATGTGTGTTCACTATCTACCCACTGAGCACTAACTAAAAGAATAATTTGTGAAAGGAACACTGCCACTTGTGCATCCTCTTAGACTGGGGAAGATGTTCTTGAATAGGAGGAGATGAACTGAAGATTTAAATAATAAAGCCATAGGTTCTTGTATTCTGTAAATACAATACACACTGATTTTAATGTTGAACTCAGCTGTTCATCTTTTGTAGTTATTTTCTCATTTTATCATCAGTTAATGACTACTTTATTTCTGATTTAGATATTAATATTATTCAGTAATATGATATATATACACTCTATGAAATCTTTGATAGCTAAACAAATTGTCTTGAATATAGAAAGTCCATTATTATTTGGTGACAAATATCCGCCAAGAGTTGGCATTCCAAATCCTGCCATTTTGAATGTACACTTCCAAATAACATCTAAATCATAAAAAATGGACAAGAAGTTTTTTGGAACCTGGCACCTCATACAGCACAGTGGTTTCAAGGATTCTAAACTTATCAATCATGCTGTGATGCTGTAATTCTACTATTAATTCCACAAATATATGTTTCAATCTTTTTCAAGCAGACAGGGACAGCTCTGCAGAAGGTGTCTTCGTCTTACTGACACACGTGGGCAGGATGAATTGTCTCTAGTCATGGACAATGAGGAAGATGATGTGACAAGTGTCAGCAATTCTGTAACCAGCGAAACCTACTGCAGCACAGTCATGTTACACATAGAGGCAAGTAATTTATTCATTTCCAAATATTTATATTGTTGTTCAAAGATCCTCGCTTAATTTTAAGACTGGTAACTGATAAGGTGTCTTCGATAACAGGTAATGTATCTTACAGTTTGTAGTGGTAAAAATCTAATTTCAACACAGGTGGTCTCTCTCTCTCTCTCTCTCTCTCTCTCTCTCTCTCTCTCTCTCTCTCTCTCTCTCTCTCTCTCTCACACACACACACACACACACACACACACACACACACACACACACACACACACACACACACTAAGAGGTATGATTGATAGAGTAACATAAACTTATAAATATTGTTTGTCAATATTAGTAATAAGTTAGTTAAAATTACCACATACTAGTTAAATGTAAGCCAAATTATAGAAGAGTTTTAAACTTCGAATTTTTACTTGGGGGTAATATAAAACCTACCCGGAAATTGTAGCTTTCTCTAAAGTAGTGCAAGCTACACATCAGAAGTTTAATTTTAACCTAAGATGAACACATCCAAGGCCTAATCATGTGCAGTGCTCAAAATAACTGCAGGGATTAATATATAAGATAATATTAAGACTTTGAAATAATATTTCTCTTGAGCAGGCTGTTATAGAAACTTAATCATCAGGAAGCACTTAATAACACTATTACCTGCTAGTGAAGGGTACATCAGTGCTACTATTAAAAATTATGACCTAATGTAAAAACATGCAGATTCTCATATTATGAAATTCTGCCTTTAGGATGTGTGCTGGAGAAGAAAATATGGAAGATGAATTTAGATAAAGACCCATTAAATGCTTTCTTAGAGGTAATGGGTCATGTGAATAAAATGGAGAATACACTTTTTACTCAAAAGTTCAGAGAAAGTTCTTTGGTTGGCATGAATAGAGTGAGTCTGAGAACATACTTCACCTGAGTATGTTCTCAGTGTGGGTTGAAGGGTGGGGGAAGTTGCTCAAAACAAAGAATATTCTCTGATTTCATATGAATAAAACCAGAGAAGTTTCTCACAAGCAGAGAGCATTCTCTGCTTCTGTGAGTGAGCTCCGCAGCCTACTTACAGCCGAGTAAATTGTGTAGTGGTTAAGTGTAACCAAGTGTTTTATTGAAAATGGTCGAATTTGTTTCTCAAAAGGCAAAAAAAGATATACATAGTACGAAGGAACTACAGAAGTTCATATAGATTTAACAGTGGAAACATTATTTGCCTGGTGAATCACTTACTTCCTGAAAATCACGAAAGAAGAGGAGGTGCCCTTTCCAATGAATGCAAAATGAAAACATTTTTGTGCTATTAGCAGATCCAGGCTTTCAGATTAGTGTAGAAGACTTGGGGAAACACCAGACAACAGTATCACTAACAGTTTGATATATTCTGCAATAGGTTAACAGAAAAGCACTGTTGTGGATCAGATTTCCAAGAAACATTAACAAACTAGAAACAGCTAAAGTTGAATGGCAATCAAGACATAAGTTTCCATGTGTGGTAGGGGCCCTAGACTGCAAGCACATACCTGTAATGGAAACCTGCACATGGAGATGAATACGTTAACTGAAAGGGCTTTCCATCTGTAAATGTGCAGGCAACGTGTGATTACAGTGAAATGTTTGAGTGTTGATGGTTCCTGGCCTGGGTCTATACATGATGCTAGGATATGCAGAAACTTAGATGTGTGCCATATATTGTGAGAGAACCACTGCAATGCCTTAATTTTAGGAGATGGAGGATATGGCATTGCACCGTGGTTAATGACATCATTTCAAAATCCTGAAACACCTAATGAGAGGGCGTACAACGGACTTCACTCGAGGGAAAAGGTGGTGATTGAATGGTGCTTTGGACAGGTAAAGAGACTCTTCCCGATTCTGCAAAATAAAATAAGGCCTGCCCAAACAAAAATTCCCAGTACAATAATAGCCTGTTCTGTTTCGCACAATGTAGCAAAACATATAGGGGATGTGGATTTTGAAGCACCTAGTGATGATAACAATCTTCCAGTATTGGGAGAAGAGGAAGCAGCAAACCTGTGTGTACGTGGAACAAATAGGAGATGGGAAATTTTTAATGTAATACGTCAACTGTAGTGTATGGGAGTCTGTCAAAACAATGCACAATTAAACCTAATTTGTGTAGTTTTTAATTATAATAATTATTTTCGTGATGAAAATAATCAGTGCTCTGATATTACATGATAAAATGCAGTTTAGTGTTTTCCTTCATTCTCTATCATTAATTTTACTTTCAACAAAAATTGTTTAAAATGTAGCAATTCAAACTGGAACAGAATTTTCAGATACTACAGTAAATAACTGTACAAACTGTCTAACCTGCAAAATTTAAAATAGGAACAAGTTATTCCTTTTGTTCCACTTTACCAAAAATTGTTTCAAGGATGTGGTGAACCTATTTGCATGACACAACAGTAAATAAGTGCATACAATTTTTTTTTTTTTTTTTTTTAATTTTAATTTTTATTTTTATTTTTTCAAATTGTTACTCTTATTGTTTCATTGAAAAGAAATTTGTACTGAATTATTTCTTTAAGAGCATATGGAATTTGGTAAATGGGTAAATGAGAAACGTAAGCAAACATTCACTTTAAAAACCTGTTTTTATTAATAAAAATCATTGCTGTACTATGGCATTACACAATTCGGTCTATTGTTAATCTTGTTCTTGATGCATCCATTTCTGCTGCTTTCTCTTCAGGATATCTAATTAGTACAATAACACCAGCCTTTGCAGCTCTCAGTTGGACAGATTCATTGTCTCATCAGTTTCCATGCTCAAGCTCCGCCATTTTGACCCCCTCTCATGCTCCAAAACACGCGATTGAGCAGGTATAACAACTTGTGGAGCCATTAGATCTGCATCGTCTGCTTTGACAATTTGCGATTGCTGCAAAACTGATTGTGGTTCGAAAAATGTGTAATCGGTATCAACTACCTCCAAACTACTCCCTGGAAAAGAGATGACAGCAGAGATGACACCACCTATTGCACAGGCTCCTAATAAAAAAATTTTAAAAAAATTAAAAAACCAAGAAGTAATAGTAATGTGTGTCATGATTCAGTTTATAGTTAGTATACATAGCAAGCAGGTTTATGCAGAAATGGGAGGGGTTTGTGCAATTTACAGAGAAGTGGTCAAATATCAGATGAATTTGACCAAACATTGCTTCATTTTTGTGTGTTAAAAATATGTAATTTTCTGATTCACAATTTGGAAACATTAAGCACACACCAAAAAAAAAATGTGGGACTTACCACAAATTCTGATGGATAGTTGGGTTGCATTCATCTCTGTCTAAAAACAGCAAAAATATCTGTCCCCAATCTTAATGTTGCCCATCTTATTTACGTCCATCTTGGACTCGATGCGTGATTTCATATTGTGCAGTTTTTCATAATCTGCCTGTTTGAAATTTCTTTTCCAAAACTAACCCAATAACAGTGTTGTATTTCCTTGATACTATCTGCCTTCCCCCTTCTTGCAGCCTGAGATGTGGTGATTTGCTGATGATAGCTGGATAATCTTCTATAATATTCATGAAGGCTAATTCGGAATCTTCCATTTCGGCACAGAAATAACGTAAGAAAAACTATTGGTAAAACACACACACACACACACACACACACACACACACACACACACACAACAAACTGAGAACCAAAGATGTCAGATTTTAATCTCTTTGCTGAGAACTTACTCAATAAGAAGGGGAGGTAGTGAGAAAATATTCCCGGGTCAGAGATTATGCTGTGTAGTTTTTATACATAGGAAACTCACAACTTTATCTGAGAATATACTTTTGCTCTGCGTATCTACTCTGGAGAATGTTCTCATGTTTATTCATAAGACCCACTGTGACATTTCAGATGTGAGTATTAAGCTTCCTGTGAAACTAGGGACTTAAAAAAGCATTATAATGTAATCAATAATTGTTTAAGGTTTCATGCTGTATTTAGTTTTTAGAACTTAGACTACTGCAAACTGGTATCTTGTGTTCTCAGGAAGGATGTAAGTTACCCGCACTACTGTGGCGTCTCTTGGCTTACATGTGGTCTGATCAAACACTGTTCTCTGCCTTACTTGGGCTCTGGTACTATTTCAAGAACCATTATCTATTTCCATTACTACATTGTAAATTGTCCACAAAGTTACATCAGTTGTAGGTACGTTCAGCAGTAGCTTTAGCTTGAAGTGTTTGGATGTGTGTGGTTTGGTTTCATGCTGACGGTAGTGGGCTAAAAGTAATGGTAACAAATTTAAGTATCCTGGTGATACACATTGACATTGTGTGTTTTACTCAGTATGATATATAAATTTCCAGGTATCCAGGGAAGGTGGTGTTGGCAGTTCTGGCACCGCACAACATGATTTGGATATCTGGAAATTTGTTAGTCAACATGATCAGTTTGTACTTAATTGCAAATAATGTGCTAAAATAACTCGTATTTGTCAAAATTAATCCCTGTAATAGAGTTTTAAAGAAAGAGAAATCCATCCACGAGTATTTTGTGTCCTCAGTAAGTGTATTTGTGATCAGTAATGGATGAGATCATCTTTTTCTCCTTAAAGTGTGCCTCAGTCATAAATGTATTGGCTCAATGCAGGTGATTTATTATTGAATCTTTTTGAAGTCAATAGATTTAAATGCTTAGTTAAAAAATGTGCTGTTGTATAAACACCTTGAACTATTATATGTACCTGGCCCGTAAAGCCCCAGAGAAGTATATTGTGTTTATTCTTCACCACTCATGACAAGGTTAATATGTAAAAGAGGTTACTGTTACTGTGTAGGACAAATTTAATTAAAATGGAAAAATGATAGTTAATTGCTATCTATGATCAAAATTTTATAGACAAATTATGGCTTACCTCAAAAAATTGCCTGCTTCAGATCAGAGCACACAACTTACAGAAGGTATTGCAATGATGGCTTGTCTGGGTTTCTTAGAGATAGATAGAAAGGTTAAAGAAGAATAAGAAGTGTTAAAATTGAATTTAAAATCCGTGCATTGACAATAACCACATGAAAAAGCACGAGGAAGCCTTCACAATATGTAACTACCATTGGCACAAAAAAGCTAGCCACCAGGAAAAGACCGTATGAGCCACACAAGAAAATAATGGTGAATGCTGTCCCAGCCCTTAGAGAAAATTACTAGTTGTGTCAAGAGAAGCAATCTAAAGGAAATAAGCAAGCAGTTGTTGAACCATGAGAGTAATAGCGAGCAGACTCAGGGCACAGCTGCATGACCACATTGTTTACCACAAAAGCGTTGATGAGCTGGCAGTTTGCTGCTTGCAGTATCAAACATAAACAGTCTGTTACAGTTAAGTGTTGACATATCATATATCTTCTAGAGATGCAACCAAATTCCTATCATGAGGTTTCTGTGCATGTCTGACTACTTTTGAGGACAATGAATTCTAGCTCAAGTTGCAACTAAGGTGGTGGTAGATTTATGTCAGACTTCATGATGTACCAAAAACTGACTGCCTGTGACTAGATACTGCTTCAGAGTGGGCTTTGCAGCATGTGTTCCTAGGTTTTATTTTCTTGATGGACATATTGCAGAGATACTCTACTGGTAAAAAGTAGTTCCTTGAAGCCAATTTGACCAGACAGCAGTGACTCTCCTGGGACTTTTTGTGTAGAGTGGCAGGTGACACTGTTGTTTTGTGATGGTGGCAGACAAGCAACCCCATAGGAAAAAGGTGTCTTTGTGTGGGTGCGCGGCAGCAGAGAAGTTCTGAATTTAATGATCACTGACTTCCTTTTGAGCGAACTCACTATCTTGGAACTATTTCACTAAACTGATCTGCAGAAATCTGAAAATTATATGGACTTTCTCATCCTGCAGTCATTTTCTTGCCAACAAATTGGTTGGTTACAAATTGTGGGAAAAATTAGTTTATGGAGCAAATTTGCCTACCGAATTTACTAGCTGATTAATCACCTATGCAGTCGAATTGTGACTGCAGTTGTTTGGCTCATCATGTCTCTCACAGTTCAAATTTGTGCTTGGCCTCCACATTACTTATTTTTTAACTACTTCCTTAGTAAGGGCTGGATGTTAGAAATATCTCCTGCTCACTACCTATGTGATTAACTTAGAATTATTTATTGAAATTTTTTCTCCTGCTTTTGTTAAACCAGTCAGAAAGAAACAAACTCCTTCGTTATTTTAAGATTCATCAATTTTAGGAGTACACTGTATTGGTATGTATTATTAAACAGCTAACAGAAGACTGCATGTTCAGTAGTTGCCTGTTAATGATTGGTAGCCATGTTGACTTAAGTTGTGTAATTTCTGTAAGAATTTTGTTTCACTAAAAGTGAGTAACACATAAGCCACTAAAAAATTTAAAAAGTGTTTGCACAACTGTATGTGGCCTGCTTCATTTGTGTGATTTTTAGTAACTGCCTGACACAATTTTTTGAGTGAAATCCGTAATGTACTTACATCTTCCATTGACATTAATTTTAAATCCCTTTTGGTTTTTTTATTGTTTTAGAAATGAGTTATGATGCAAGTCTTCAAATTATATTTCAAGTTGAATGTGATTCAAAACTCCTTCAGTTGGCAGGACTTCCACTTATTCTGGAAATATTATTACAGGATGACAACCCATACAAGGAGTTGGAAGCAAGGTATGCAGCTCTTCTGGAAATGCAACGCCAGCCTCGTCGTCATGCACCACCATCACCCCCGAGCAACCAGTTATCGTTACAAGAGGAATTGCAGATGTCAGGAGATTTCAACAGCTTCCACCACATAAAAGATACAGAAAGTGACCAAGAGGCATTGCCAGAAGTACCGCAGCAGAATGGCAATCAAGTGTCTGGAGAGAAACAGCAGCCCAATCGTCGGAGGGCAGGGAAGACATCATCTGCAACACCTACAGACTTTTCAGAAGCTGAAACTTCATCATCTGGATTTTCTGATGAAACTAGCAATAAATCAACACAAACAGAACTTTCTGGGTTACCAGCAGGTTCTTATTTGTGTTCAATTGCTGATGGAGAAGACTGTCGATTTAGTATTTATGATGACGCTAGTCCTGTCGAGAGTCGCTTTAGGAAAACTCCAGAATATCGCCAACTGTTCAGAGAAATATTTGCAGTGTTAAAGCGTGCAGCTGAAGAAAAAGGAGAAGGTGAACAGCTGCCACGTCTCGACGATGCAACACCAACTCGCGAGGCTCTTCCCAAAGTGCCACCTGCAACTCCAGCTAAGGAAGAAGCACCTCTAGAGTTTGCCACCAAAGAGGAGTGTAAGAAAGAAACTAAAACTATGCCCAGACAGAGACAGCCTAACAATAAGAGGATGGAATCTCAACCAAGTGAACCAGAGAAAGCTAGCTCTTCAGAGAATCCTGGCACAAGTGCTGAAAGTTCTAACAGTGGACTTGTTCTGAGACCGCTCCCACCAAAGTCAGAACAAATAGAATACTTATCAGTAGGTATTGCAGTGAAAAAGAAGGGAAAGAGAAAAAATTCACCAATGAAACGCATGAATGTTGCAGTGGAGACTTCTCCAGTTGGGGCTAGTGGTCTGAACTACAGTGGCCGAGCGTCAAACTCTGGTAGGAACAGGCAGCAGCAGCAGCAGCAGACACGTACGTGGTATCGCAGTGATAGCCCCAGACATCACAGCAATAACAGTAGTCGATACGCAGCATATGATAAGTCGTGGGAACCACAGCAACAGTTTCCAAGCCCAGCGTATGAAGGTGTTGTTAAACTGAAGCAACTGGACATGTCGTATGCAGAAGCTCTTCGCAATGGGCCACGGAAAACATCACCTGGTAGTGTTAACGGATACAGAAAATGAGAAATCGGGGGAAAATATGCAACCACCAAAAGATGTTCTGTATACTGTGCTAATTACTTGATAGTTTTAGGTGAAAAAGTGTTAATGTAAATTTTATGACATTGTGGGCCTGAATCAAATTAATGTGACTCGTGTACATAACAGTGAAAATGTGTTTAAAGATCTGTTATGTGGCCTGGAGAATATATCCTACCAATAACTATTTGATGGAAGGAATTGTGCAAAGAAAATTGTAAATTTTCTTTCTTGTACAGCTCGTGACTAATGCATTTGTGTAAAGTGCAATATATATATGTATGTGAAACAGTACAATTTTGTAACAAGAAAGATCTTGTACCCTTTCTTAAAACAAATAACAAATCTAAATATATTATTTGTATTAATTTATCTGGTTTCACCTTAAAATTCCAATAATCAAATAAACTATTTTTTCTCTGGTTGTTGTTAATGTTTTTAAGTGGGCACATTACAACTTCAAAGTGCCAGCTTTCTTGCCCAGTTCTATCTGTGAGAAAATGGTGTCTTACAACTACATGCCAATTTCAGTCATATTTCTTCTTGGCTCATAGCAAACATTTTACAGGTTTGTAATATAAAAATATTTTCCTTTAGGTGTTTAAAGAAAGCATTGAAATTAACAATTTTGTATCTCTCTCTTTCAAAGGCAAAACTGAAGTTTTAATACTGTTGCATCAATCAGATAAGTGAAAGATTGTATCTCAATGGAAGCTGTAAATTGTAATTAATGCATCTGTTATGTCTGTAAATCTTATGTTTAGCTATTTTTCTCCATGCTTAATGTAAATGAATGAGAGAGGCAAAATATTATGCCATCCACATGCAGAAGAGCAAAACTGTGTTGTCATTGAATTTCTGACAAACAAGTCATACTGAATTATTAGGACACTTTTAATGTAAGCTTTGCTACTTAAAACTACTGCATTCAAATTAGGATGTTCTGTTTCTCTGTACAACAAGGACATGCATGTGCAGAATATTTTCAGTTTCAGCATGTTCTAATTTAAACACTTCTTCCAAACAGAAAATAACTTTTACCATTGCATTATTTATATGTAAAAATGAAGAAATAATTCAGTATTTGAAAATGGCAAAGCACTCCAGTGTGTTTAATAAATGTATGTTGAATGTAGGCATGCATTAAGATATAGTTGAACTAATCCAACTACACACAATGGTAACTGCGTATTTTACCATTTATTTACATTTGTGCTGATGGAAGTACAACAAACAGAATCCTATCTGATGATTAGACAACAGTTTGATGTTTTGAGGTATTAAAATTGGAAGTGAATTATGTGCAAAATTAAATTTGAAATAAACTAAAAGTGTTTTCATAATGACCATTTTGTTGTTATGCTAATTTAAACACACTTAAAATAAGACTAGTTTTAAGTGCAAATTGGTACAAGTACTCATATCATTTGTCAATAGAATTTATTAAAATGCCACCTTTTTAAGTCTTCAGATTTTAGAAGTCTAAGTGATGACAATTATTATGATGATGATCATATAAATTACAACAAGAAATGGAAAATAAGTGTTTGTGAAAAGAAATGAAACTTCAAAATTTTCAATACTTACATGCTTTTTAAGACCTGCTCCAGAAGCGAGTCACCCTAGAATTTTCATGAATTACCTCGAATCTTGATGTGGTTGGTATGATGAAGGTGTTAATTGTTACTTAGAGCTCCATTTCGTGCCAAGTCAATTTCTCATACAGGGTTAGTTATAAAATGTAATCTCCATATCTTATATCATGAAGGTCCCATTGTTTCAGTTAAATAAAAGAAATAAAAAACTTTTTGCTGGGCACTTCTGAAACCTATCTTCGTTGTCTGTCCATTTCAGTGCTTACTACCATAGTTCTTACAGACTAAAAAAAGGAGGTGGAATGGTTATGGGTACTGAATTCCTGGATGGGATAAGTGGTGTTAAAAGTGCACTTAAAGCTTGTAAATAACCTCTGGGTGGGAAACTGACAAGCTTTCCACATCTACCCAAGAGTTCATAATTTTTCAAGGATTCGTTAGTTGAAATGATCAAAAACTGACATGAATTTTGAACAATGTTAACCCAAACGCCTCTTTTCTTTCCTGTGCCAAGAAATTTTCTGGATTTTTAAGTGATAGACGTTAAAAAAGGAGGGGGGGGGGGGGGGAGGTGGGGGGCCTGTGATCATGTAATCTCGCATTTAAACACACAGCCAGTAAACATAACAACAAAGCATGGACAAATGATCAGAATTGCCCCAATGGCAATTCTGCTAGACATGTTTACAATTCTGTCTTCTTACAAAATTAGGATGGCAATGGACTACAGTGATGTAAATTATATTATATTCAGATTCTGGCACTCACTGATGCCTTTCATTGTTGTCTTAACTGTTAATCTGCCTACTGTACATCTCACAGATACACCCTTTTATTTTACCTTATTGATTAAAATGTAGGGCTATTTGTAAAATTTATGTAAAAGGTGGATTAAAATCTGTCTCTCTTTTTGTAAAGTATCACCATTTAGTTGTTAACAGGTCTTTCCGCTGGTGGGGCAGTGTCTTACATCAGAAGTTGATTTTTAGATGTATTGGCGGTTCGCATGTAACACTGACACAAAGGTGTTTAACTTTAACAAGCTTTTGGAGCCAGTGGCTCTTTCTTCTGGCAGAAGAGTTGAAGGCCAAGGAAGTGGGGTGAAGTAAAATACTGGAGAGGTTTAGGGAAGGGGCTACAGTTCAGAAACATCACCCAGAACCCCAAGTCGGGAGACTTACCGGTTGGGACAAGGAGGAAAGACTGATAAGTGGGGACTGCACCGGATGAGATTTGAAAACCTGAGAGCTTAAAAGTGAAAGACAGGATAATATGCAAACAGAGATTACTACTAAAACATTGTGCATGAGATAAGAAGATTCAAAAGCTAACTGCATTGTATGTAACAGAGGTGGGAGGGGGACAGTGAAAAATAGACAACTCAGAAAATGAAAGCTGTGAAAAACTAAAATGGAGTGAAGAAATGAGTAGTTACTGTGAAGAAATGCTGAGATGGAAGGAATTAATGCAAAATAAGGCCAGTGGGTGGCGAGAACCAAGCACATGTTGTAGTGGTAGTTCCCATCATAGGCACTAAAACATGTCCTTGGTTCTTGCCACCCACTGGCCTTAATTTACATTAATTCCTTTTGTATCAGCATTTCTTCACTGTAACTACTCCTTTCTGTACTCTCTTTTAGGTTTTTATGTCTTTCATTTTCTGAGTTGTCTATTTTACACTGTCCCCTCCTGCCATCTCTGTTACATAAAATGTACTTAGCTTTACGCTCTTATTAACTCATGCACGATGTTTTAGTAGTAATATGTCTTCCATATTAACCTGTCTTCCACCTTTAAGCTCTCAGGTTTTCAAATCTCATCTGATGCAGTCCCCAACAATCAGTCTTTCCTTCTCACCCCATCCAGTAAGTCTCCCCTGACTCGGGGTTCTGGGTGATTTTTCTGAGCTGTACCTCTTTCCCTACACCTCTACAGTGCTTTGCCTTCACCCCTCCCTTCCCCTTCAACTCTTCTGACAGGAGGAGGAATCACTGGCCCTGAAAGCTAGCAAAAGTTAAACCCTTTCGTGTGTGATACTCTGATGCCACTTGGTGAGTAGATTCTTTATCTATCCAGCTACAAAAAACTATTTAAAAGACCAGAGCTGTATTCTTGGGTTCAATATAAAGTAAAATTTCCACTGCAAAAAATCCAGTCCAATTCCTACAATACAAAGCAATTTTGTAGTTTCTGTGGAGCCTCTAGACTTGTATCTACAGAATTTTGGCTACAGTTTACTCTTCAGTGATTGGAGGAATGATGACAAACAAAAAAAACAGGTTTTAACTCTTGGCTGCAAGAAATGTTGATCAGTACCTTATCTTTGATTACTTTGAAATGCAAAGGTGTTAATTGTCACACTAATAAGGTTGTTTGCTTACAAAGTGTGTAATGATACACAGGTACAAGATGCAGAATTTGTAGCAGAAACTACTTCTAAAATCCTGATGTCCTCCATTATCAAACATGAATTCTTGCCCAAGCTGGTGATTCCTTGATGCCTCAGAATGTGTCCTATCAAACACTGATAAATTTTTCCATATATTTGTTTTCTGACAGTTTTGTTCAGTATTTCCTTCCTAGTTATTCAATCTTCTCAGCTTGTCATCCATGTGTCACTTCTGTGCAAAGTTAACTCCAGATGGAAACTTTAAATTTATATCCTATGTTAACAAGTCTCAGAAATATTTTCTTGCTGTTGTCAGTCTGCATTTTACATCTTCTGCAGTTTGGTCATTGTTATTTTTTTTACTCACTTTTAGTGTAACATTATTATAAACTAATTTCCCCAGCATCACCTAATTCAATTCAACAATGTTATCTTGGTTTTACTTTTATTTATGTTCATCTTTCCAACATACCATCCTTTCCATTCAACTGATCTTCAAAGTTCCTTGCCATCTTCCACAAAATTACAACATAAATAGCAAAGTTAATTCTTCTCCACGGACTGTAATTACCTATCCAAATTCCTTTTTGGTTTCCTACAATGTTTGCTCATCATACAGACTGTGCAGGCCTCATCTACTTCCTTCTCAACTTTGTTTTTCCTTTCATGTCCTTTGACTCTCATAATGGCAGTCTGCTCTTTGTACAAATGGTAGATCAGCTTTCTCTCCCTGTATTTCAAAGAATGTAAAACAGTCAACATACAATCCTCCTTCAGATCTACAAATTGGCTCTAAATGTAGGTTCTCCTTCCTTTAACCCTCTCGCGGGTGAATTTCTTGTAGGGGCTAAGCGAAATTATTATTTTCTTGATTGTCGTCATTCAGCCCGAAGACTGGTTTTATGCAGCTCTCTGGACGACAATATCCTGTGCAAGCCTCTTAATCTCTGAATAACTACAGCAACCTGGATCTGCTTACTGTATTCATCTATATCTCCCTCTAGGATTTATTCCCTCCCCCCCACCACCACTTCCCTCCAGTACTAAATTGGTGATCCCTTGATGTCTCAGAATGTGTCCTATTGCAGCGGGGTGGGTTAGAAAGATGTGGCGTATAATGTTTGATTGCTGTCTCTCATTGTACTGTGCACTACAAAAGTTCCACCTCCCTCAGTACGGCGTCTGATCACCAGCCCATTTCTCTGCATACGTAGATACCGTCCAGACGATGTTAAAAGCACCACTGAAGAAAAACATCAATGAAACTTACGTTTGCAAAGTCCACATAAACTCTGGTGGCAAGATATCCTGTAATATCTTATAACAAATTTCGGGTGGAGGGTGTTTGCTTCATCTCTTTAGAAAAATGGCAAAATTCTGCAAAGAGTTCTTTTATTTCTTTAGGTTCAAAATTAAACACTTGCCATCAGCCCATATTTAATTAATTAATATCATCACTGTCCTCAACTCACAGTTCATACAACCCAGTGCATATGCAAGGCAGCCAGAAATGTACTAAAGTCCGACCCAAATTATTATGCGATTTACAGTCGTCACTCTGCTGCAATATATGAGTTTCACATTCAGTCCTTTTCAATGGATTTCTAATAAAGAAACTGCTCGCCAAATATTCCATAGATGAATATGAAACATGCCACATGGAATTTTACAAAGGCCAAAAGTTCAGACACGTTTATCTAACAAATCACATCACCAAGCTCAAATTTTCAAAATCTGTCCGTTATTCCGGGCACACAATCTGGACGCGAGAAGCCAATTATTTCTTCATTTTATACATAATGAAGACAGAAGCTTTCAACATGACCAGCAAGTCTGATAGCTGACTAGTGACTGCCTTCACTGCTGTTCCTTCCACAGCCTATAACTACTTGCATTGCATGGGAAGTGCTTAATTCTGATTGGTTGTTCAAAATGACCAGCCAGTCAAAACAATCCTTAGTTGTTTTTCGGGCTAAGACACTCTTATGCCAGTTAACATTTACACATGCATTTACGTCACTTCATCATGCAAATCTTAATAAAATGTTTAACAAAACAAAACCAAACAAAAAGAAAACTAATCTTGAATGACTTTAGAAAATCATTACTTTGCAAATGGCTATTCTGGGTGCCTTCTTACAAAAGCAAGTACTCTTGGACATGCGTCATCAGCACAATGGGGAAATTACATTTTTCGTTGCACCTTGTTTGCTTAACACTTTCCCATGTTACAGTTACGTGACATTTAACATGGGATAATATTGAATTTTTTTGTATGTCCCACATACGCACTCTCACTCATTTTCATTTACTCACACAACACTACATTAATTAAATACTTATCTTTTCTGAATTTTATATCATGAAAATGAAAAATAGTGAAAGTTTTTAATTATAAAAAATCTAAATAAACTGTTCTGCCATTTAGTGAACTTCAGAAATAATTCCAAATAATACTAAAAGACGAACTGCAAATTTTCTGTAACTCTGAAAGTATGCCTGCTAGAATACTGAGATTTTTACACAATCTTCTTTTTAATAACGAAGGGCAGTATATTGACTTCTAACTACTTTGAATAATATTTAATATAGTTTATTTAGATTCTTAGGGGCTTGAATATTCAGTCGCTCCACAAGTGACACACACACACACACACACACACACACACACACACACACACACACCGCTTTCCACGGCTAGGCTAGCGACAGGTGTGAATGAGTCATGCTAAGATACAAGCGGCTGTTTCTGTCACTGCCAATGGCTCCAAAGCTAAGAGCCATATTGCAAAGTAGCTTACTGCAATAAAATGCTATTGCATATTGACTCATTACGTTACACTGTCACCTGATTCCTTCTTTCGGCTTCGTCTCCCCAAATCCATTCAGTACCTCCTCATTAGTTACATAAGCTACCCATCTAATCTTCAGCTTCTTCTGTAGCACCAAATTTTGTATGCTTCCATTCTCCTCTTGTCTAAACTCTTTATCATCCAAGTTTCACTTTCTTACATGGGTACACTCCATACAAATACCTTCAGAAAAAGACTCCCTGACACTTAAATCTGTGTCTGGTGTTAATAAATTTCTGTTCTTCAAAAGTGCTTTTCTTGCCATTGCCTGTCTACATTTTACATCCTCTCTACTTCGACCATTTATTTATTTACTTATTTATATGCCCAGTTCCATTGGACCAAGTTGAGGAGCAAATCTCAAAGGTCATGGAATGACAGTACATGAAATAACAACATAAAAGTAATAACAGATAAAAAATATTTATGAAACTGAAAAAAAGTCATTCTATAAGTTTAAGTAAATGCAGTCAACAGTGCAATAAGAATCAGCTTAATTTTTCAATGAACTCCTCAACAGAAAAGGAGTGACACATCCGGAAACTCTTCAGTTTTGATTTGAAAGTATGTGGATTATTGCTAAAATGTTTGAATTCTTGTGGTAGTTTATTGAAAATGGATGCAGCTGTATACTGCACACATTTCTGGACAAGAATTACAGAAGTCCAATCCAAATGCAGGCTGGATTTCTGCCGAGTATTGACTGAGTGAAAGTTGCTTATTCTTGGGAATAAGATGATACTGTTAACAAGAAATGACCGTAAAGAGTGTATATATAGAGGGAGGCAAATGTCAAAATACCCAGACTAGTGAACAGGGTTCGATAAGAGGTTTGCGAACTCACACTACTTATTGCCTGAACCACCCGTTTCTGAGCCAAAAGTATTGTTTTAGAATGGGAAGAGTTCCTCCAAAATATAATACCATGCAACATAAGCGAATGAAAAGAAGCAGAGTAGACTAATTTTCACGTCGAATGATCACTTCCTTCAGATACCATTTGAATAGTAGAAATGGTATTAGTCGATTTTCTACAAGCCATGAACTTGTCATGAACTGCACTGTTTGAAACTGAGCCAATGTTGTACACAACATCCTTTATTAAAAAGCTAGTGTCATCAGAGGCATATCATTTATATAAATAAGGAACAGGAGTGGCCCCAACACTGATCCCTGGGACACCCCCATTTGACAGTACCCCACTGAGACTCCACATCACAGCCATTCTCAACACTGTGAAAATGACCTTTCGCTGTTTGTTGTTGAAGTAAGAGGTGAACCAACTGTGAGCTACTCTCCGTATTCCGTAATGGTCCAACTTCTGGAGTGATATTTTGTATCAACACAATCAAATGCCTTATTTAAATCAAAAAGTATGCATAGCATTCAAAACCTTTTGTTTAACCCATCCAGTACCTCACACAGAAATTTTCAGTTGTTAAATAACTTTTAAAGCCAAACTGAACATTTGCTAGCAAATTATGTGATATAAAATGACCAATTATCCTTACATGCACAGCCTTTTCAATGTTTTTAGCAAACACTCACGGCACAGAAATAGGTATAAAATTGTCTACATTATCCCTTTCTCTCTTTTTATAAAGAGGATTTACTATGGAGTACTTTAATCGTTCAGGAAACTGACGATTCCTAAAGGCAAAATATGGCTAAGTACAGAGCTAACATGTGCAGCACAGTACTTTAATATTCTGGTAGGCACTCCATCATATCCATGAGAGTTGATAGTCTACAGTGATTTAATTACTGACTAAATCTCCTCCTTGTCTGTATCACAGAGGAGTATTTCAGACATCAATCTCAGAAAGGTATTTGCCAAGAAAGTTAGGATTTCCTGTAGAAACTAAATTTTTATTTAATTCACCAGCAATGGTCAGAAAATGAATGTTAAATACTGAACACATCTGATTTATCAGTAATAGGAATATTTTTACTAAGAACTGACCATCAGTCATTTTGCTTCCCACAGAGCAAAACTCATCTACTAGTTTAAGTGATCATTTCCTAATCTAATTTCCTCAGCATCACATGATTTAATTTGATTACATTCCATTATCCTTGTTTTGCTTTTGTTGGTGTTTATCTTATATTATCTTCCTTTCAAGACACTCTCCATTCCGTTCAACTGCTCTTCAAAGTTCTTCACTGTCTGACAGAATTACATTGTCATCGGAAAAACTCTAGTTTTTTTTATTTCTTCTTCTCAAAGTTTAGTTCCTACTCAAAATTTTTCTTTGGCTTCCTTTACTGCTTGTTCTATGCACACATCGAACAAAATATGGGATAGGCTACAATCTTGTCTCGCTCCCTTCTCCACCACTGCTTTCATGCCCCCTTGACTCCTATAACTGCACTCTGGTATCTGTACAAGTTGTACATAGCCTTTCACTCCCTATATTTTACCCCTACTACCCTCAAAATTTCAGAGTATTACAGTCGCCATTGTCAAAAGCTTTCTCTAAATGTACAACTATAAATGTAGGCCTATATATCCTTAACCCATCATCTAAAATAACTCATAGGGTCAGTATTGCCTCACGTTTTTGTACATTTCTCCAGTATCTAAACTGATCTTCCCTGAGGTCAGCTTCTACCAGGTTTTTCATTTTTCTGTAAAGAATTTGTTAGTGTTTTACAACCATGGCCTATTAAACTGGTATTCTGTTAATTTTCACACCTGTCAGCAACTTCTTTCTTTGAAATTTGAATTACTACATTCTTGTTGAACTCTGAGGGTATTTCACCTGTCATTTACATCTTACACACTGGATCGAAGACTTTTGTCACAGTTGGCTCTCTCAAAGCTATCAGTAGTTCTGATGGAATATCGCATACTCCAGGGTCTTATTTATACTTAACCTTAGGCACTCTGTCAGACTCTTTTCACTGTATCATATCTTGTTTCATCTTCATGCATGTCCACTATAAAGTTCCTCTCCCTTGTATAGACCCTCTATATACTTCTTCAGCCTTAAAGCTTTCCCTTCTTGTCTTAGAACAAGTTTCCCGTCTGAGCTCAAGCTATTCATAGTCATGCAGCTGTGTCTGTTTTCCCCAAAGGACTCTTAAATTTTCCTGTGGGAAGTACAGATTTGTTGGAATGAGATTTTCACTCTGCAGTGGATTGTGCGCTGATACGAAACTTCCTGGCAGATTAAAACTGTGTGCCGGACCAAGACTCGAACTTGGGACTTTTGCCTTTTGTGGGCAAGTGCTCTACCATCTGAGCTACCCAAGCATGACTCATGCCCCATCCTCACAGCTTTACTTCTGCCAGTACCTCATCTCCTACCTTCCAAACTTTACAGCAGCTCTCCTGCAAACCATGCAGAACCATCACTCTTGAAAGAAAGGATATTGTGGAGACATGGCCTAACCACAGCCTCGCGGATGTTTCCAGAATGATATTTTCACTCTGCAGCAGGGTGTGTGCTGATATGAATCTTCCTGGCAGATTAAAACTGTGTGCCGGAGTGAGACTCACTCGAGACCTGTTTTTTATATTTTTGTTACTTCTGAAACTTTTCAAGCGTATTTCTTCTTTTAATAATTTTCAGTGTGCAGCCAGATCCGGTCAACATTCAGCCAAGATATTTCACCCCAGAGATGTCCAGACATCTTCAGGTGGGTCAGTGAAGAGCCCAGGTGCATTCATGTTATTTATGCTGAATCTCGTGCATACAAAATGTGCTGGCATCTTGGATAATTTCAATTATGAGGTTTGTTAAGAAAATTCCAGAACATCCATAATTTTGTGCCATTGGTGTCTTGGCACTTTTTTCAGTTTTAAGGCATCTTTAATGGATGTGACCAGGACCAAGCTTTTTGCTAGTGGACAGAAGATAACCTGGATTTTATTTTTCCTAAGCAATCTGATAATTTTAGTATCTGTGACTTATTCAGTGCTGACCTGATGGCCTAATTTGAAATACTCTCCCCTCAATCTACTTCTTACTTAATAACAAATTCTTCGAACAAACAGTAGGCGTCACCATCAGGAGTCCTTTGTCACCTAGGTGGCTAATCCTTTTATCGAGGACTTTGAGGAGAAAGCAGTTGAGTCTGCTGTTTTAAAGCCCATTGTTTTCCAGCATTATGTAGATGATACTTTTGCTACATGGCCCCATGGCAGACAAGTACTGGAGAAATTCCTTTGTCACTTAAACTTATTACATGAGAACATCAAGTTTACAATGGAGACTGAGGAAAATGGGATATTACCCTTTTTATACATACTAGAACGCCATGAGAATGATGGGTCATTGGGACATTCTGTCTACAGAAAATCCACACACGACTCTAGATCTACAGATGTCTAGCTACAAACACCCCGCACAAACTGCCAGTGTTCTAAGTCCCTTAATACATCAGACATACGTAATATCAGATGAGGAAAACCTCTACACAGAACTTGAACACTTTAAGAAGATTTTTAAAGAGAATGATTACAATTCACCCCAAATAAAGGCCGCCACACACAGCTATAACAATAAAATAATAATAATAATAATAATAATAATAATAATAATAATAATAATACACTTACACGATCACAATGCCACAAATATAGAATACATCACACACATTCAGCAACCGAAAGATTCACATTAAGCAGAAAGGAAGGAGGAAGGGGATTTATCGACATAAAAAACCTACATTATGGTCAGGTAGACAATTTAAGAAAATTCTTTATAGAACGAGCAGAAACTAGCAAAATACACAAAGCAATCACTCATATAAATACATCGGCTACACCACTGCAATTTCATAACCACTTCTACAACCCTTTAGATCACATAACATCAACAGATACAAAGAAAGTAAATTGGAAAAACAAAACACTACATGGCAAGCACCCGTATCATCTAACACAACCACACATCGATCAAGACGCATCCAACACATGGCTAAGAAAAGGCAATATATACAGTGAGACGGAAGGATTCATGATTGCAATACAGGATCAAACAATAAACACCAGATATTACAGCAAGCATATTATTAAAGATCCCAATACCACAACAGATAAATGCAGACTTTGCAAACAACAAATAAATACAGTAGATCACATCACAAGCGAATGTACAATACTAGCAAATACAGAATACCCCAGAAGACATGACAATGTAGCAAAAATAATAAATCAACAGCTTGCCTTACAACATAAACTTATAAAACAACACATTCCCACATACAAGTATGCACCACAAAATGTACTGGAGAATGATGAATACAAATTATACTGGAACAGAACCATTATAACAGATGAAACAACACCACATAACAAACCTGACATCATACTCACCAATAAAAAGAAGAAATTAACACAACTAATCGAAATATCCATACCCAATACAACAAAAGTACAGAAGAAAACAGGAGAAAAAATTGAAAAATACATCCAACTGGCTGAGGAAGTCAAGGACATGTGGCATCAGGATAAAGTTGACATTATACCAATTATACTATCAACTACAGGAGTCATACCACACAATATCCACCAGTACATCAGTGCAATACAGCTACATCCAAACTTATATATACAACTACAGAAATCTGTAGTTATTGATACATGTTCAATAACTCGAAAGTTCCTAAATGCAATGTAACAAATACCGTACAGTTAAAAGGAAGTCACGCTTGATCAAGGTCTGGGTCACTTTCCATTTTTAACCAGACCTAAGGTCTGAGAAAAATAGAAATAATAATAACAATAATAATAATAATAAACCCCGTGGAGGCCCGGGAAAAGAATAGCCCTCCGGTATGTTCTGCCAGTTGTAAAAGGCAATGAAAAGAACAAACCACTAATAGGGCTAACCCCCCCCCCCCCCTTTTAGTGTGATTAGTTGGTTCAGGACAGAACTAAAGAAGCCTCGGACAAGCGCCGTCATGGTCGGGGACAACGTTTGAACCCTATGCCCGCCCACAATGGTAACGACACTGCTAGCCAACTGGAAAATGATTTAAATCCAAATACAGGTGTTTTGCAGGATATGCTTCCTGCAACCACCTTAGTAGGAAAACAAAGACAGAGGATGAGATGGTCAGATGAAGTTAATCGACACCTCATGTTCTGTTATTACCAAGCATCAAACCTAGGAACCAACACAACTGGATACAGATCACAAGTATACACAACATTTATTACCAGATACCCAGAATTAAAATTTTTAACAGAACAACGACTAGCTGATCAGATCCGTGTAATAATCAAAAATAACAGGATACCCCAGTCAGAATTAGAAAACTCAAACAAGTACAACAGATACTGGAACAAAATAATGTGCAATACCGTACAGTTAATAGGTTAAAAAGTTAGATGATGATGATGATTTGATGATGATTTGATGATGATTTGATGATGATTTGATGATGATTTGATGATGATTTGATGATGATTTGATGATGATTTGATGATGATTTGATGATGATTTGATGATGATTTGATGATGATTTGATGATGATTTGATGATGATTTGATGATGATTTGATGATACAGTAATGGACTCAAATATCCCAGAGCAAACAATCAGAGGAAAACGAAATCTTAAGACAGCCACCAGAACAAGCACAAATAGAACACAAAGTGACACACCTGTTAGATATAGAAGAAAAATTTCAGCTGACATATATAGAATACAAAGACACAAATACAGACATTAGACCATTCTTGCATAGACCACATAGCCTCCGCTATGTTCTGCCAGTTGTAAAAGGCGACGAAAAGAACAAACCACTAATAGGGCTAACCCACATGTCAAAACAACGACAACAACAATCAACACAATCATACACAACAAAATAAATGAAAATAAAACTATGGAAGAGTTACAACTACTGGTTTATATAGGAGCACTCACTACACTAAATATACACACTAGGCAGAGATCAGAACCAACCAACACACAGAAGAAACCCACAAAACCAGCATGGCAACACAGGCTACAGATCAGAATAGAAAAACTGAGAAAAGACATCGGACAGCTAACACAATTTATAAGAAATGAAATATCAGACAAAAAACGAAAAAGGTTAGGTAAAATCTCACAACAAGAAGCGATAGAGCAATTAGATGAAAAGAAGCAGAAATTACAAGCACTGGCCAAACGACTCAGAAGATACAAAAAAAGTGAAAATAGAAGGAAACAAAACCAAACATTCAACACAAACCAAAAGAAATATTACCAGACAATAGATAACACACACATTAAAGTAGACAATCCACCAAACATAACAGACATGGAACACTTCTGGAGCAACATATGGTCAAACCCGGTACAACATAACAGGCATGCACGGTGGATACAAGCAGAAGCAGAAACAGACACATACAAGATGATACTGCGGATGCCTCAAGTGATAATTTTGCAACATGAAGTCGCCCAAGCAATTAATTCTACTCACAATTGGAAAGCCCCTGGAAAAGATAAAATACCAAATTTCTGGCTAAAGAAGTTAACCTCAACACATTCACATCTAATTAAATTATTTAACAGTTACATTGCAGACCCATACACATTCCCTGATACACTTACACATGGAATAACTTATCTGAAACCTAAAGATCAAGCAGAAACAGCAAACCCAGCAAAATATTGCCCCATAACATGCCTACCAACAATATACAAAATATTAACTTCTGTCATTACACAGAAATTAATGACACATACAACACAGAACAAAATTATAAATGAAGAACAAAAAGGCTGTTGCAAAGGAGCACGAGAATGTAAAGAGCTACTGATAATAGATACAGAGGTGACATATCAAGCTAAAACCAAACAAAGGTCGCTACACTATGCATACATTGATTACCAAGAAGCTTTTGATAGTGTACCCCACTCATGGTTACTACAAAGTAGATCCTAAATTGATACAGTTCCTAAACATAGTAATGAAAAATTGGAAAACCACACTTAATATCCAAACAAATTCAAATAATATCACATCACAGCCAATACAGATTAAGCGTGGAATATACCAAGGAGACTCATTAAGTCCTTTCTGGTTCTGCCTTGCTCTGAACCCACTATCCAACATGCTAAATAATATAAATTATGGATACTATATTACTGGAACATACCCACATAAAATCACACATTTGCTATACATGGATGATCTAAAACTACTGGCAGCAACTAATCAACAACTCAACCAGTTACTAAAGATAACAGAAGTATTCAGCAATGATATAAATATGGCTTTTGGAACAGATAAATGTAAGAAAAATAGCATAGTCAAGGGAAAACACACTAAACAAGATTATTACGTATTGGATAACCACAGCGACTGCATAGAAGCGATGGAAAAAATAGATGCCTATAAATGTATGCACTGGGGACACTGATGACTACTATTAATCTACTGTGTTCCTTTCATACACAGGGGAATGTGTCTTCTAAAATAGGCAGATAGCTTAGGAAAAATTAAATCAAGGTTATCTTCCCTCCACCAATGAAGAACTCAACACTGGTTGGATCTGTTAAAGACGACTTAACAATTGAAAGAAAGAAAAAAAAAAAAAGCACGTATTTACAAAATTCTTTGCCAGTGTGGTGCTATATATGTACGCCAGACAGCATGAACTGTCCAGCAGCATTGTACAGAACATCAAAGATACACCAGTCTTCAGCAACCATCAAAATCAGCAGTAGCAGAACACTGTATTTTCATGGGACACTCAATGGAGTGCAATAGAACAAAAATGTTAGCTCCAGTTCCCAGTTCTGGGATTCAGTAAACAAAGAATTGCTGGAAATACATCTTGCTACGGTCGTCGTCGTCTTCAGTCCTGAGACTGGTTTGATGCAGCTCTCCATGCTACAGTAAAGCTGCATGCCCTTGGGAAAAATTACGGCTGTAGTTTCCCCTCGCTTTCAGCCGTTCACAGTACCACAACAGCAAGGCCGTTCTGGTTAGTGTTACAGGGCCAGATCAGTCAATCATCCAGACTGTTGCTCCTGCAACTACTGAAAAGGCTGCTGCCCCTATTCAGGAACCACACATTTGTCTGGCCTCTCAACAGATCCCCCTCCATTGTGGTTGCACCTAAGGTATGGCTATCTGTATCACTGAGGCACGCAAGCCTCCCCACCAACGGCAAGTTCCATGGTTCATGGGGGGTCTTGCTAATTATCTTTTAAATAATGACAACAGCTTTCAACAGCATAAAAACTGAAATCCTACACGAGGTCTGTTCAAAAAATTCCCGAACTTTTTCCATGAAAAGTTTTTCTATGTTTACCTTTCATTTATTGTGCACGGATCTCCTCCAAAATACTCTCCTCCACAGTTGATACACTGCTGCTAATGCCATTCCCATTTCCAGAAGCAGTATTGGTACGAAGTATGCCAAAGTCAGGCACCTGTTCAAGAAAGAGTGAAGGGGAGACTTGTGAAACTATTGTCTTATTTCTATTCTTCAGTCCTGTCAAAAGTGTTACAGAAAATGGCCTCAAACCAGATCAAAAATGTTATTGTAAGAACAATATTATTATAAGTAACCAGTTTGGATTTCAACCAGGAAAACTCTGGACACAGTGAATAACTTTATTGAAAGAATATGCAAATCATTGGATCAGAGGAGTGAAGTTGTAGGTATCTTCTGTGATCTCACAAAAGCATTTGATTCTGTGAACCATGACTTGCTTACCTACAAATTAGACAAATATGTGATTAAGGACAATGCTCTAGATTGGCTAACATCGTACTTACACTACAGAAAACAAAGGGCAACTGTCACCTCAGATGCAATGAATTTTTATTCTAAATGGAGTACAGTATCACAACTTGTGCTTAAAGGCTCCATTATGGGGCCCAATCCTGTTCCTATTCTATATAAATGCCTTACTCACAAATATAAATTACCCATCAGTTCTGTTTGCAGATGATAGTTCTGCTTTAATTGAAGATGACAATGCAGAAAAAATTCCAAGCTCAATCGTAAACACACTGAATACCTTTGATAACTGGTTACAGTTAGATGGATTGAAGCTGAACACTGCAAAAACCCATGTGGTACATTTTAAAACCAAACATTCAAAATGCATGGAACTTAAAATACAACATAACAATCGACTTATGAAAGAAGTTGACATGGTCAAATGCCTGGGACTAAATGTGGAAAAGAACTTAAGTTGGAATACACATATTGACTTCCTATCAAATAAACTAAGCAGTGTTGCATTTGCAATGCAAATAATAGCAAATTCCACTGGCTTAAGTACATGGAAAAATTACTTGAATTTATCAGATATTGTATAATTTTCTGGAGAAGTTCAAGTAATGTATTTCGAATACTGAAATGGCAAAAGAAAATAGTCAGATACATATATATCGCACATCAAACTGAGTCTGTGTTTAACAGCTGGAAGTTTCAGTATTGTATATCTGTCAGTTATTGTTTAATGCTGTATTAAGTAGAATGTTGACGCACAATTTGTAAATTTCAAGATGGCACAGTTAGAGGATCAACGTGTCCACATTAACTTTTGCGTGAAACTCAAGAAATCCTTCAGACACACACCAAATGATGGAAGACCCCTCTGGTAGTGAGTGCTTAAGCCATACTCAGTGTTACAAATGGTTCACAGTGTTTAAAAATGGTCAGACGCATGTTGAAGGTGACCCTCATTCAGAATTCTGTTAGACGTCTACTGATGACACTTATGTTGGGAACGCCAACGAAATTGTGGGTGCCAATTGAAGACTAACTTTCTGAGAGGTTGCAGAAGAATGTAACATTTCAGTTGGATCATGTCATGAAACCTTGACACAGCATATTGGAGTGCATTGTGTTGCTGTCAAGTTGGTCCCATGGCTCATGAGCCAAGACAAGAAAGACCTTCACCTAGCAGTCTGTGAAGAGCTTTTGGAGCGTGCAAATGAAAGTGAGAAGTTCCTTAAGAGAATCATAACTGGTGATAAGATGTGGATCTACGCTTTTGATGTTTAGAACAAAGTTGAATTTTCACAATGGCTCGGGAAAGATTCCAAAGTTGGAAAAACCCTGTTGAACGAATGAAGATTAGTAATGACAGACAAGATAAAAGAAAATTTGCAGACAGTGTTACACATTATCCAGCAAGAGGAATTGTGGAATTTTTCGTGGAATTATGGTTTATTTGTCTTCTAATGCAAATAATCTAAATCATTTGATTCATGTACAGGTGAGACATCAAAATTGTGGTAAAATACCACCATAAACACAGAACAGCTGATGTTAACAAACAGCATTCTAATAATAATACAGTTTTGTTATGTATACATAAAGTAATATCTAACACTTAATTACCCCCTTGCTCAAATTGTCATTTTAACCTCCATGAATTCTTCTATTGAATAGTAGCATTTCTCCCACAGAATCTACTATAGCCTAGGTTTTTTAAATTTCTGGCTTCATTTTAAATATGTTTCTGCCCATTAATTTGTTACATATTGTCAAACCCATGTACTATGGAGTCCATACACATAATTTCAACTGGTGTCTGGGTACCACAAAATTATTTTTATTTCTCGTGTTTTACATGTGGTTAAAATGACTCTCCTCAGACAATTTTTGTCTGCTGTGTGGGAAGATTAGGATTTTATAAATGTATATGGAGGGAACAATTAGGATCTGTAGTTTCTGAAATAAGGGGTGTTCTTTTGCTGTTTCAGTATTTGAAATACATTACTTGAACTTCCCCAGAAAATTATCCCATATCTAATGACAGATTCAAAATAAGTATGACAAGGAATTTTTTGTGTACTAAAGTCAATGGAAGTTGCTAGTATTTGCATTGCAAATGGAAAACTACTTAGTTGTTTGATAGGAAATCAATATGAGTATTCCAGCTTAAGTTCTTTTCCACATTAAGTCCCAGGAATTTGACTGTGTCAGTTGATTGTTTTATGTATTTAAGTTCCACACATTTTGAATGTTTGGTTCTGAAATGTACCGTATGGGTTTTTGCAATATTCCGTTTCAACCCATTTAACTGGAAACAGTTCTCTAAGGTATTCAGTGTGCTTACAATGGAGCCTGGAATTTTTTTCTGCATTGTCATCTTCAATTAAAGCAGAAGTACCATCTGCACACTGAACTGATGGGGAATTTATATTTATGGGTACATCATTTACATGGGATAGGAATAAGTTTGGCACCAAAATGGAGCCTTGAGGTACACTTTGTGATACTGCACTCCATTTAGAACAATAATTCACTGCATCTGAGATAATAGTTACCCTTTGTTTTCTATTGTGTAAGTATGATATGAGCCAATTTAGAGCATTGTCCTTAATCACATATTTGTCTAATTTGTACATGAGCAAGTCATGCTTCACAGAATCAAATGCTTTTGTGAGACCACAGAAGATACCTGCAACTTTACTCCTCTGATCCAATGATTTGCATATATTTTCAATATAGTTATTCACTGCATCCAGAGTGTTCTCCTGATGGAAATCCAAACTGGTTACTTATAATAATATTGTTTGTGGAATAAAATTTTCCATCTGGTTTGAGGCCATTTTCTGTAATACTTTTGACAGCACTGAAGGATATAAATAAGGCAATAGTTTCATATATCTTCCCTCACCACTACCCTGACAGATGTCTGGCTTTGGCATACTCCTTACCAATGCCGCTTCTGGAAGCAGATATGGCATTGGGAGCAGTGTATCAATTGTGGAGGAGACCATGCACAATAAGTAAAAGGTAAGCATAGAAATACTTCGTGGACAAAGTTTGGGAATTTTTTTGAACAGACCTTGTGTAGGATTCCAGTTTTTATCCTGCTGAAAGCCATTCTCATGATTTAAACAATAATCAGCAAGATGCATTTCCACCAATTCTTTGTTTACTGAACCCCAAAACTGGTAACTGGAGCTAAAATTTTTGTTCTATAGCACACCATTGGTTGGAGCCAAAAGTGAAGCCAGTGCCGAGCTCCCACCTCCAAAAGTGAAGCCAGTGCCGAGCTCCCACCTATGCCCCAGCATATGCCCTGAACCTGCCCAGGAACACAAGCTGAAAAACTGGGCAGAGGGCATGGGCCCACATCTGGAGGCAGAGCAGGAAATGAAGATGGAGGCATCTTGATGACTGCACAGGGACCCGAGGAGGCATGTGGGACAGCTGCAGGGAAGAGGTGGTGTGTCTTCAGATGATGGCAGCTGTCAAGAGATGATGACTGTAAAAGGCCGTTGATTGCCATTGGCTTCTGGACTGGTGCTGAGCAGGTCCTGTGATAGTCGGATGCAGCAATGGCTGCTGCCTCCAGGCAAGCACGGAATCTAAAAGCACAAAACCTGTGCCAGGATCATGCAATTCACATGGACAAGTTTGATTCTGGTGGCGTCTCTGCAGGAGAAATGTAGAATGTCCAAAAAAATATAGAATGGTGCCTTGCTCCCAGCATCTCTGTCCACAATATCTGTGAAAGACCGAATCATTAGTGTGATACTTTGCCTGTCTGGGGAGAGTGGGCACTGCCCTCTGTGAGAGGTGCCACAACTGAAGAAAGGTGCGCTGGTGCTGTCCATGTAACAACTCTACCAGCGATGGTCCATCACATGGCTGGGAGCTGTAGGAAGACAAGAATAACAACAGAGCTTGATCCCATGTGTGGGAGGCACAAAGTTTGTCCATCTGTTGTTTAAATGTTGGTACAAAGCATTCGGCTTTGCCATTGGATTGCTGGTGAAATGGTGCACTTGTGATGTGGTTGATGCCACTGGCAATGCAGAACTGTTCAAACATATCAGTAACACATCAAAGTCCAATGTCAGTCACAAACATTTCAGGCAATTCCTCGAGGCAAAAGATGGACAACAAGGCCTGGATTGTGGAACAAGCTGTAGGAACTGTGAAGGGAAATTTGCTGAAAGTGTTAACAATGATGATCCAATGTATACTCCAGCTCCTTGGTGTGAATGACATCCTAGTGACCTTGAAGTAGCAAACGAAGCATATCAGGCTGGATAGCCTTGGAAACACATGACTGGTCATTATTTGAAGCAAAGTGACACCTTGGTGAAAGGCAAGGGTATGCCAATGGGCAAAATACTTGAGAATCACAGAGCTGTGATTCTGTCTGGGTGACCATGGCCACCCATTGTGAATGTAGTGCAACAGAACCCAAGAATCAGGGTATGCTGTTGTGGCCTGGGCAATTTTCTGGTGATTAAGTGGAAAGCTACGCAAAGCATCTGTGTTTGTACATCAATGTAGCAACAAGAAGACCTGTCAAAAGTTCTTTGTGTTTATTGTTGGCATATGTTATTGACAGGTATTACCGTCTCCTAGACCGCTTCTTATGAATTACATACCTGCCAATGTCTGCTCTTGGCAAGACAGAGAAGTCGCACATCTCACTCAGCAAAGATAGGCGAGCATAATTACTATCAATATGCACACATGCACTGGTCAGATATAAACAGACATGCAAAAAATTCATTATCTGTTGGGATAGAGTAGGGTCAAGTGTTTTGGATAACCCTTGGGTGGGGACCATTTGTATACCCAACAGAAGGATCGTGTTACAATAACCATCACACAGTAGAAGGTAAAACTAAGCATATTATACACTTCCTACAGCTTAGACAAATGAAGCAAGCTGGTTGGCTCTTTTTGCATTAAACATGGTGTGTGGTTGGCCTCAAAGGGTTTATAGAAGCACCATTTAGTTCATGAGCAGTTTCTGAGAAAACCCGAAAAAACAATTTTTCACCATTTTTTGGCCATCAGCAATGGATATCTAAATAATTAACCAAAGCAAATTACTCAAATTGTAACGGTATATTCTCTAGGGATTTTGAAGTGCTCTCTTCCCTTTTCCAAAAATCTTTATCCATTATCAAGAAACACCCTAAAAACATAGGTTTTGGGTACCAAAACTTAGCCACAGGTCCCACAGGTCTATGGAGAACAAATGGCTGTAGTTTCTGTGATACACCTCTAGAATACCCATCAATAATGAAACTTGAAAATTTTCTTGAGCTTTCTGAGATACAGAGTTTTACTGTTACCCTTCTTGTACATGTAAAATCTGGTGTTAGGCAAAAACTTAGTTATAAAGTGATGTAGCACGGAGAAATATGCTGTACAGTGTCTGTCATCATGTTGTAGTACTGATGCACATTCAAAATACTTGTACACACAAAATCTGGTCTGATATGTAAAATTGGTTTTGCATTATTTCAATTTCACACAAGCAAGCCATTGAAATTTTATAGACCCTTAAAGTTCTCTTCGTATGAATGACATGTCCTGCTGTAGCAGGAAAAAGAACCAGCAAAAAATGCTACTAGGTGCACAAAAAGGCAAACATATTCTTGTTTACAACACTGACTGAAAATTGGGGTTCTAGCTACTTCACTCTAACCTCCTCGGTATCTTTAAAAATTTTCCAAAAAGATTTTGGCGCACAAACATACTCAAGCTTGTTTATGCTGAGAGAGGAAGAGACAGTTGCAGTGGGAAAGAGATGGAAAAGTAACAGATACTGGAAGATTGTTGACAGTGATTGTGGTTTAGAAAGAGCAAATGGAGGCAGTGATATAGTGAGATAAAGAGAGAGACACTGTGGCTATGGAACATGCTTGACAATGAGGAAACACTGCTAGGAAAAAGAATTAAGGAGACAGTTCCAATGGGAGAGGAATAAAGAGAAGGAGAAACTGGAAGTGGGCAAGAGTCAGTGGTAATGAGAGACAGACTCTGTGACAATGAGAATGAGGAAGAGAGAGATAGTGACAGTGAGAAGAGATAGCAGCAGTGGGCAGGAATAAATGAGATAGTAGCAGCGGGAGAGAGCACGAGACAGACAGTGACAGTACTAATAGCAGGACAGAACAAAGGAGGCTATGGCTGTGAGATGGAGGACAGTGACACTGACTCAAAGAGATGATAACAATGAGTTGGGCTGCATGAGTGATTGAGTATGAGCAGGTGGGAATGGATAGATATGAGTGACTTGCAGTGATGGACTAATTGGTGTGAGTGACTTATAGTTAGGGGGGCTTGTGGAATGAGAGGTGAGTTGCATGCTGAAAGGAGTACAAATATGTTGACAAGCCAAAAATTTTGGGAAAATTTTTGAAGTTGCCAAGAAAGGTAGAATAAAGCAGCTGGTACTCCACTTTGCAGTCAGTCTTTTAAACAGGGACATACACACCTTTTTTTCCACCAGTGAGAATCATGTTTCAGAGCTGACCATCCTGATTTAGATTTGTCTGAATCACTCTATTTCAATGCTTGGATGATTGCTTTCAAGCAATGAACAACTGATACAGATCTCTCTTAGATCAAATTCAACATCCTGTTGAGATGTATCAATCATTCATGCATTTTAAGAAGACATTATAATATTTTCAATTTTCAACATTTCACACTATGGAACTGCTTACTCTATTTTATTGGATTTTCAATATATTCTTGTCATTTTGATTTTTAAGCATATGGAAGCTAAATTTAGTGCATAAAGCACCATTTGTTTTCTTACTGTTAAGTATTAATTCTGGAATATGCATTACTGTCAAATATTTGGAAAAAATCAGCATGGGTCTTTATAAGATTGGCAGAATTTGCTGCCCTATCAAAGCTTGTAGATGGCTAGATGAACAGGCGATATACTGACATAGGCCTCACCTCCAGGCTGGATGGCTGTGAACTGAGTAGATCCCACCACTGGAACAGGAGTAATATTTTTACGGGACTGGTCTGCTACTTTGAGGTGGCAGTGACATCACATTGCATGCTTTCCTTGTCTGATCAGCTCCTCTGGTGGCCCTGATTGGGTTGAAAAGTATCTCATTTTTGCTTTTCAGCAGCAGTGGTGGTGGATGTATTTTACATTCAGTGTACTGAATTTATATTCTTGTGTCAGACTAACATCTCCTTATTGTACTCTGCATGGTCATGCTGATGTCATTCTGCTGTGTTCTTATGGTAAGCAGCAGTAAGTCATTGTCCTTAGCCATGTTACATGCAACACCCATGGTTTTTTCTTGTTGGCATTCTGTGTGGCTGCAGCATTCTGACATGTTTTGCTCGCCACTTGACCTAACAGCAGAAGACTTCAAACATTTACTCTATTATGCAAAGCCTGTTATTCCATGGCATTTCGAATATTTGCTGTTTGTCTTTTTTATTGTTGCAAGAACCAAATTAATGTATTAACATTTCCAGACAAAATGGAAACCCCAGTTAAACAATCACCAACTGTTCATTTTGCTTTGATATATGCAAATCACAAGCCTGACCAATGATATTACTCAGAAAAGCAATGCATACATAGATAAAATGATTATAATGCCACTATTAAATTGTTCACATTTTATATCTCATCCTTCCCCTCTACCATCAGTTTAATAATAACTTCACTGAATTTTTCTTAACCATGACACCCGGGTAATGTCAACATAAAAGCACACATGGGCAGAAAATCTTGCTTAAATATGCACCAAAAAAAAAAAAAATTAATCTGTTACCAACAATATTAGTAACAAGATGGACTCATAAACAACATAAGTATGGCACAATGAGCTGCACACAGGCACAACAAAGAGACTGTTACACATTTAGCTTTCAGCCAAAATCTTCTTCAGAAAAGAAAATACCCACACATTCATAAAAGCTGGCACACCTCATGCATCTTGAGTGCCATCTCTGGTAGCGTGGACTGGAATGCAACTGTTTTGTTGAACAAAAGTAACAATTTGGAGTGGTGTGGGGAAGGGGGAGGGACAGCAGGATATTGGGGGGGGGGGGGGAAGGGGGAGGGACAGAAGAGTGCTGTCTGGTGGGGCGTGCAGGGATTAGATGCAACTAGTTGTAGCATTGTGATGCGGGGAGGGACGAGGAAGGGGGAGTGGTAAAGGAGAGGAGCAGAAAAGAAGGAAAAATAGGTGGATACATTGGCAGAGAGTGGTACGAAATGAAGATGATGAGGATGTGAACAGGGAGGAGGTGATATGACAGAGGGGCGGAAATTGTTGGGTGGAGGGTGTAGGGACAGTAGGTTACCGTAGATTGAGGCCAGGATAATTTTGCAAGTGGAGAATGTGTTGTGAGGATGATTCCCATCTGCACAGTTCAGGAAAGCTGATGGTGGAGAGAACGATCAAGAAGGCCCAGGTTGTGAAGCAGGCACTGAAATAGATGATGTTATGTTCAGCTGCATGTTTTGCCACAGGGTGGTCTACTTTGCTCATTGCCACAGTTTGATGAGGGTCATTCATCCTGGTGGACAGTTGATTGGTATTCATAACTATATAAAAAGCTGTGAAACAACTGCAGCAGACTGCTATATGACATGGCTATTTTTATACGCGGCCTGGCCTCTGATGTGGTAGGATAAGCTTGTGACAGGGCTGGAATAGGAAGTGCTGGGTGATGTTGCACCTGGGCCTTCCACTGAGATACGATCTTTGCAGCAAAGGGCTTGGATTGGAAGTGGTATAGTGATGGACTAGGATGTTATGAAGTTGGGGGGGGGGGGGGGGGGGGGGCTGACAGAATGCTACTTGAGGAGGGGTGTGGATCTTGCAGGCTGTCCCTCATTTCAGGACATGATTGTAAATAATAAAAGCCCTGTTGTAGGATATGGCTGAGTTATTCAAGCCTGTGATGGTACTGTGTGACAAAGATAGTACTCCTTTGTAGCTGCTTCTTGGGGATGTGTGGGAAATGGCATGGAAGATCTGTTTGTGGACTAGGTCTGGGGTATACTGGCTGTCTGTAAAGGCTTTGGTGAGACCTTCAGTGTACTGGGCAAGGGAGTTAGTCACTGCAAATGTGCCATCCCCTGCTGGCCAGGCTGCACGGGAGAGATTTTTTTGGTTGTGTTTTTCTCTCTTCCCTCCCCCGCCCTCCCCCCCCCCCCCCCCCCCCCCCCCCCCCCCCCCAAAAAAATTATTATTATTATTTTCAGATTTCATATAATCTTCAACAGTGTCATTTACACAACATGTACACAGCACCAAAAAATTTCAAATATTGACTCATGGCTTATTCAGCTTAACTGCATGGTATGTTTCCTTCTTTTGGTTATTTAGAATCAGTCAGTTTGCCTAAAAACCATGCTAATTACAAAATATCAGTCATCACAGACTTTGTTATCACTGTTCATATGTAAACAGATACCTAATTACTAATTTCCTGATAAAATAGATGAAAAAGATATGTAAAGAAAGGAAATATTCTTATGACCAATGATAAAAAGATGTTAGAAACACCTGCACTCATTTAATTCCAGAACAATTAATATATGTAATTAAAACATTATTACTGGAATAGCATCCCATATTTAGGCAAACTAGACAGTGTAATTCAATAGAAATTATTTCTGTATCTAACAATTCACATTCAAATGAATCATCTTCCACTGTTCAGTCAGTCCAAATCCACATCCACCCAACAGGATTAAGGTTTTCCCTGACTTTCCTAAATAGCTCCAAGCAAATGCTGGGATGATTCCCTTGAAAGGGCATGCCCAAATTCCTTACCCATCCTTGGAACAGTCCAAGCTTGTGCTCCATCTCTAACAACTTTGGTGTCAATAGGATGTTAAACCTAATCTTCCTTCCTTCCTTCCTTACACTATTCAGTTACTCAGAAGCATGAATCTTTAATTGGAATTTGTGAAACCTGGTAAACAAAAATAGATAAATTCAGTTTGAATTATTGTAAACTTATAAAAGTTTACCTTAAGCCATTTTAAGTCAGTCTGTAGTGAGTATGAAAGGACGATGTTGCATAAATTTCAAGTCAGAAAATGTACCAGAATTTATCTAGGTTTCACATCCAGGATTTGTTCAGTGATTTATTGACTGTTCATATATTTAATTGGAAAGTGAATGTGTAATTATTATCATGGGCTGTGTCAAATTTCAACAATAATTATCATTGACTGTGTCAATTGTGTCAGACTGTGAACTGTGTTACTTCCAAATGATGATTACTGCTATACCTTGTTCCTGCTGATTTGACTGTTAGATATACAAAACAGTGTTATTAAGAGTACAATTCTGTGACTATGTTTTTATATATGTTTACACTTGAACTTTTGTGAACAGTTACGACTGTGTTACGTGCTGTACAAGAACAATACTGCAGGATATCAGTGTGGTATGTGGCTAGCTGTTTACCTGTGCATAAATCAGATAGATGAGATATGAATGGCCATAAACAGTGGTTTATTTAACATATAAGTGCAAGTAAAGTGTTTGAACTGCAAATCTGATGTAGATCACATTATTGGCAATAACCTATTTTCAACCACTAATTTCTCAGCCAGAGTTGAAGAAGATGCAGCTACCAAGGTCATATTTGCACAGGTAGTCGTTAGGATACAAGTTCACATATAAAACTATAACATGTGGCTATGAAATACAATCTCCAATAATTGTTTGATATTTCAAGCATATTTTTAAATTTTCAGTACTGTTCTAGCTGTTGCAGAAGCAAAATATGATGTTTCTACTGAAGATAGCAAAACATGTTTGTGCTCCATACACTTCTCTGGTTAAAACTGACATACCACAGAATAGCACTAGCATTTTTCTTCATGCAATAAACACTAAATATTTTTTCCCTTTAATAAATCAAAGAATTCCCTTAAACACATTGCTTGTCTATCTGCTAGTTAAAATAATGGAATGATTAAAGGTAACAACTTACCATGGAGTTGAGGCAGTGAGTGGTCCATAGGCACATAAATAAGATTCAAAACAAAATTGTTGAGGTTTTTGTGACCACTTGTTGATGTATTGCCTGTTGGCTTCTGTCTCAGGATCTTCGGCCAACATTTGTTAAGAAATTATCCTGACATTTCACCAGCAATGGAGGAAGAACCTACATCAGTGCCATCCATTTGTGCTGGCAGAACATCAATAAAATCCCTAAACAAGCCTTCGCCAAAGATCATAAGACTGAAGCAAATGAGCAATATGTCAAGCCTTAAAACATTGCTCTGTGTTTGGATGTTGTCATTACTCAGAGCTAAAGTAATAAAAATATACCAAAAATTGTAGATGGTGTCCTGAGGAACAAACTGAGAAGAAACCCTTGTCCCAAAACGACAACAATTGATGTTAGAGTGGTGCGTTAATAATTTTTTAACATTAACTAAATTTTCAATCTGTGCTTGGCAGAACATATAAATATTAAATACAAAACACTCCCTAAAGTTCTGCAAAACTGTGTTTATTTCCATCATGAATCGGCTCTCAGATCACCGGAAGATGGCATAATACAATGAACTAGGTTTAACATCCTTAATATACAATACCAGTCATTCATACAACAAATCAATACAACATATCATAAATCTTTGAAACATTAATTTTATGATAATCCTGCACAGACTTCATTATTTGATGCACCAGTAATAACTATAAATTTTAATAGAATATCTAATTTGTAGGCAGTTTTCCTTCTCTTCCCATCCAGCAAGTCTCCCCCCAACTTGGGGTTCTGGGTGACTTTTCTGAACTCTACCCCTATTACTAAACTTCACCTGTCCTTTTCCTTCACCCCTCTTCTTTCCCCTTGAAACCTTATGCCAGAAGAAGGAGGCACTGGCTCCAAAAGCTTGTAAACCAAAAGCTTTATGTGCATGTGTTCTACTGGCATCGCTTGGTGAGTAGATTTTTTTATCTATTCAGTTAGATTATAATTTTTAAAAAAGATCTTTAAAGATACACTGTTTACAATATGTCAAAATTGTTTTCATTTCCCTTAAATTGTTTCAAATTTGATCTATACCTTACACCAGAAAGGCATGTCACTGGCAGAAATGAAATATGTTAATTAATTAAGGAATTAATAAAGCTTTTGTAACACAAATTTAAAATGTAACCTGCTTTTTTGGCCACATTTCATTTACTTAACTTGCTGATTATTCAAGAAATGTTGAGATGTGTAATTCAGCTTTAATATAGTACCTCCACTTCTGGTTCCAGTTCTATGCATTGACAAGCACTTTGCGAAGTGTTAACCAATAAATAACACAGTCAAAACACACAAAATATTTTTAAGATGTGTTTATTGCATCACAACATGGATAAAACTGACATATGCTTAGTGCTCACAAAACTGATTCAAGAGCGCATGCCACAGCTACAGCCCCTGGTCCTTTTATAACAGACAACAAATCCACAATCACTTTATATGTTGTTTAAATTGAACATAACTGATATTACAATTGAAATTTACATACTTTCATAAATCTGGTTGTGTGCTTCACAAATCATGACATTTTTCATGTAGTTAAACAATGGATAATCCAGGATGGAATGTAACAATACTATGAATAGGATAGTTGCTATTCACCATGTAGTGGAGATGCAGAGTCACAGATAAGCACAACAAATACTGTCACATAATGGGGTAAGGAAGAGGCTGGGACAGTGCGAGGAAGTGATAGTAGGGTATGGTTGGGGTACAGTACAGTGCTGCTGTGGGAGTGAGCAGGGATGAGGTGGAGAGAGGGTAGGGCAGCTAGGTGCATCGGGAGGTTAGACAGAGGGCGAGGAAGAGGGGGCAGGGGTAGCTGAAAAGGAGAGAAGTAAAAAGACTGGGTGCTTTGGTGGAATAGAGGGCTGTGTAGTGCTGGTATTCTTTCTGAATCATGTCCATAGCCTCGAGACGTTTTGAAATGGCTTGCTGTGTCACTCCCACTAATCGTAACAATTCCCTAATAGCATCCTTATCATATGTACTTGAGAGCATTCAACGAGACTCGGCCACTGTTTTCTTCATATTGAAACAAAACAGTAACACCTCACAAATGAAGAGAAGTAGGCTCGTAAACTGACAGTTTTAATCAAGAACAACTTTTGTGATGCAGACACAAATCGACTAATGTTTGAATGAGGTTATGTTGACCGAGGTCCGAGCTAACTGCCTGACGTCTACGATCTGTTTCTTTCAACTGCTACTTACTGTTGTTGCCACATGTTGGCAAATGGTGGAAGCAAAGTTGTACACCATATAATTTAATGAACATATGTATCTTTTTGCTTGTTTCAGATGTTCTTTGTACTTTGGTAATTATTGTTGCCACAACCGTGTTATGGCCATCGATATTGGTTTTTATGTGGACATCCTCAAAGATCAAAGAGATCAGGTCTATTTGTTGCCATATGATCCAATATATTTCCATCATGAGTGGGGTTCCTACCTATCTGGTCTAGGTAGTTTTGAGAGAAGGCATATAGTAAAGTTCCACAGGATGTCTTAACACACACACCACTAACAAAACTATAATTTTGCGAATTAATTGTTGGATGATTAAGTCTCCACCGATGATTATAGTATGGTGGGGGAACTTACGTACAAGTGAACTGAGGTTTTCTCTAAAGTTTTCAGTTGCATCAGGGGATGAGTCTGGTGGGCAATAGAAAACCCAATTATCATTTTAGACGCATCCCTGACACACAGTCTTGCTCAAACAATTTCTGTCTTGACAGATTTGAGTTTCTTGTCTACTGCAACAAATACGCCACCTCCATTTACCATTTCCCAAAAATCACCTTGCTATCAATATCAATTTCAGGTTTCAACCAGATTTCTGCCCCTACTATTATGTGTGTGTCACTGGAATGACCCGAAAATGAGGCCAGATAACAGGAATCGTTTGTTCCTTCATGCACCACAGTCTGTGTTGCACCCTGTTCTCTCAGTGGTCACTGGAATAGCCTCTTCAATATGTTGCATGAGGCCCTCAGGTGTATGCACTGAGTGCACCTGATGTTCTTTCCTGTCCCTTATCGCTACTTCCCTAAGGGGTACCATCATTCACTGTGTGTTTGAATGGCCAACAATTACTAGACCCCTCCCCTCCTGACAAAGCACGAAACGGGTTTCCCCAAAACAGGTGAGGTGAATCCCGCTGGCTCAGTTCCATTTTCAGTGAAAGATAACACCTCAAATTTGTTGGTAAGGAGACTGGTATAACACCATGAGTCCTCTCTGCTCCCCCTCCACCCTGTACAGGATGCCTAGATCTACCACTAACACACCACTTGCAGTCAAGTGAATGAGTAGTGACAGATCCTGTACTTGCTGCTGAGGAGATAGGATCCACAGTAGAGGATAGTATTTGAGGTACCTCGGGTACATGTATCAAAGGTACATACTCTTGGGAGCTCACCCAACAGACCAATTTGTCAGCAGTTACCAACTGTTTGACAGTAGTCAGGGTAATTTCCAGTTGCTTACAAACACCAACCAAGTCATCCTGTGTTCCTGAACAGCATTTATTTTATTTATTTATTTAGGTTCAAAATTTATTTTAATAGAACAATAAACTCATTATATTTGATCTTGCTTTACGAGGAATAGTAATTCTTGCTTCATGTCTGTTGTACTTCACATGGTTGAAGAATTCTGCCACTGAACAGAAGCATTGATCTAATAAGAATTCCCTTAGAAGTTTGTGAAACAGAGAAAATGAAGAAATAACTTTAATTTTATGTGTCAGACTATTGTACATTTGTATTGCACTATTTGTAATGGAAGTTTTAAAGGCTTTTGTCCTTACTGACTGAACATGGAGTTCGTCTTTTTGCCTGGTATTATGTTCATGTACATTAGAGTTTTTATGCATCTCTTTGATATTTTTCCTCTCACATTTTCAATTTCTTGAATGAAAAGACAGGAAAGAGAGGCCTACACACGTCAGTCTGTTTTGCATGATTCATGATTCATTGCTCTTATAGCTTTTTTTTTTTTTTTTTTTTTTTTTTTTTTTGCTCAGGAAAATTACTGAGCTAGCGGCTGTGCTGCCCCAAAATATAATTCCATACTGTAGAATACTGTGGAATGGGCCAAAGTATGCAATTCTAACAGTGTGGGAGCTTGCTTTGTGTGCAAGAAAGATTAGGCTGTAGCATAATTGTTTCAGTGTGTATTCATTTCTGTTATATGTGTCTGCCATTTAAAATAATTTTGAAGCCATATGCCTAAAAATTTTGCTTCCAGTGAGGGTGTAATTTCACTGGTGTTTGTCACAGAAGTGTTGCAGGCTTCCCCTTTCAAACAGAAATTAAGCACAGTAGTTTTGGAAGCGTTTATTTCCTCCAAACCAGTCATTTAGCTGGTCTGTAGCTTTATTTGTGCTTTACTGCAGCTGTTATTGTGTTTCCCCTGTAGGAAGGATGTTTGTCATCTGCAAACAAAATATTTAGTTGCAGTTCTATGTTTACATCTAGCTCATTTACATATAGAAAGAAAAGAAGAGGGCCGAGAACGGATCGTTGAGGGATTCCAATTTCGATTATTCTTGCATCTGAAAAATATGTTCTAATGCTATCATTTAATTCATGTGTTATTACTGCTTTTTGTTTTCGATTTGTCAGGTATGAAGAGAACCATTTTAATGTGGTGCCTCTGATGCCATACTTTTTTAGTTTTTCCAACAGGATTCTGTGGTCCAAAATGTCAAAAGCATTGCTTAGGTCTAAGAAAATACCAGCAGCATTTTGTTTATTATCCAGTGCTTCTAGAGCATTTTGTAAGAAATTATATATGGCACTGGTCTTAAGAGTTATTTTTCCAAAAACCATGTTGGGCATCAGCAAGGATCTTGTTCTTATCCACAAATTCCATTAATCTATTGTCCATGATTCTTTCAATGAGCTTGGCAAAAACTGATGATAATGAGACTGGCCTGTAGTTTTCCAAATTTGCTTTGTCACCCTTTTTATGAATAGGGATCACTTTGGAAATTTTAAGACAGTCCATTGAGAAAGACGAGTTGATTATCTATGCAAGGGGTGTTGCAATATTTATAATGCTTTCCTTTATGGTGAAGTCTGGAATACTATCAATTCCTGAGGGCACTTTTTTGGAGGTTCTTGCTATGTGAGTGATTTCTTTTGGGGGTGTGTTGTAGAGAGAAGTTGGGTGGAGGCAAGAATATACTTTATTCTGATGGTGAATTAGGCTATCTTTCTCATAATTAATTATTAGATTTTGTTGTACTGTCTTCATAATACTGCCTGAAGAGATTTGCAATCTGCTGCAGGTCAGTAATTCTCTTGTTGTCACAGTTCAGTGTGGTATTTTCCTTTTTTACTTCCTGCTTTATTACTTTCCAGATTGCTTTGCTTTTATTTTCTGACTCTGATATAAACCTATCATTGGACATTATTTATGCCTGACAATGACTTTCCTATACACCTGAATACATTCTGTAATATAAATGTTAAGGAGAGGGATATGTTGTGGTTTTTTCTGTAACTGAGTAATTTTATTTTTGTGTTGCTTGAGACAGACTAACTGCTTATTTGGAAAAACATTACATAAACTCCAGCACACCATGGATATGAGAAAGGGAAATCAACAGAAACAGCAATTGAATCATTAACAGAATCAATCGTACAGGCCTTGGACAACAAGATGGTAGTGTCTGGAGTGGAATTTTTCTTGATCTCTCCTAGGTGTTTGACACAGTTGATCATACAGTCCTAGTAAAGAAACTAGAGAATACTGGTATTCGTGGACATGTATCAAACTGGATAACATCATATCTAAATAACAGGAGGCAATATGTAGCCATCAATAATTTACACGGATCAGAAGCTAGAAGCATTAAGTATGGTGACCTCAAGGATCTGTAATGGAACCTGTTCTCTTCAATTTATTTGTGAATAATATACAAACATGTGAAAATGAAATCAAAATACTTTATGCAGATGATATGACTGTGCTAAACGTTTCCAACGATTTGGAAGCACTTGAGCAAAATACATTCATATCAGTCAGTAGCACAGCACAATGGCTCTCTGAAAATGAATTAATTACTAATCTGAAGGAAACTATGTACATGGTCTTCAAAAATAAACAAAAAGAAGAATATAAGGATGTTTTCTTAGATGAAAAAGGACTGGAAGAAGTAGCTTCAGTTAAGTTTTTGGGCATTACAATAGACAGTGAGCTAAATTGGAAACAGCAGATAAATACTGTTTCCAGTAAGCTTAGCTCAGTGATATTTATAATGAAACGACTGGCTCAGTATAAGTTACTCACTGAGACTCTTGTGCACTATCACGGACTTTTTGAACCATACATGTAATATGGAATCACAGGAATGAAGAGAATATTCACATTAAAGAAGCAAGCCATTTGAATTATATTGAAAAAGAAGCAAAAAGAATTGTGTAAATGTTGTTTCAAAGAACTAGACATTCTAACATTTCCATCATTGTATATATTCAAGACCATTGTGAGTGCATTATGTGATCACACAAAACTGGAGACTAATGAGACTGTTCATACACACAACACAAGGAACAGAAAACAACTGCAGTGCATTCCACACAGACTTAAGATTTTTGAAAAGGACCCAAATACTCTGGCATCAAGTTAATACAAGCAATGCAAAGGGAATCACAAGACCTCAAAACTGAGAAAATGTTCCCCACAACTCTAAAAAAGTTTCTAATACAAGGAGAGTTTTATAGTGTAGCTGACTACATTAACAAACGGTGATCAAAAGTTCATCCTGTGAGTGATAAATCACACACATCATAAAAAGACCTAGCAACCGAAATCAGTGTTAAAGAAATTAACTACAATTAGGAACCACAGGTGTATAATATAAGCTAATTATATCTCACAGTTTTTTTGTATGCATCATAAGTCATTTTACACCGTGTAATATTATGAATATACTGCATCATAAGTCATTGCGTACGATGTAATGTATATATAACGTGTAACCTATTTTATATACTTTTATATTTCATATTATCTAGATTGTAAGCCTAATGACCTGTCCTATGTTACAAGTACATATCTGTACAAAAGGTAATTTATGGGACCACAAAAATCACAATCACACATAACTTTTATGCCTCTTGTTACCTATGACTTTGCTTTTAGATTTGTGTTCCTTACTACCCGTGTTTTGAGAGGAAATACTGTTTCAAAATAATAGTTGAAGATATCAGAGAACTTGTCAGACATTTTGATGGTGTCGTGCCACTGAGAAACTTCTTCCCACCTTTCTCTTGATAATAAGTGATTGAATGTTTCTATGCTCCATGTGTTGAAACTTCTTGCAGTCACAGTCCTTTCATGGTTTTGTCTGGGTAATAAACAGCCTGAGAGGTTTACCACTTGAACTTCGTGATCACTAAAATTTGTATTTAGATATTTTGCTGCATACGGTGTGTTAACAAATATTTGGTCCACAGTAGTGGCAGAAGTTTTGGTAATTCTTCTTGAGGTTGTAATTGTTTGTTTTAAATTGAAAGTATCTATTAGGTTGAGCAACAGTTCTTTTCTCCTGCTTACTGCATGAAAGTCAGTGTTGAAATCCCCACACAGTACTATTGATCTCTTGCCTACAGGTATTCTATTTAGTAGTATTTCACATTTACTGATAAATGCCTCAAAGTTCCCATTTGGAGAGCAATAGATACATACCACAACTGTATTTGCACCACTGATTTCTACATCGGTTGCTTCAAAGACTCTTTCTCTATTGTTGTTGTTGTTGTGGTCTTCAGTCCTGAGACTGGTTTGATGCAGCTCTCCATGCTACTCTATCCTGTGCAAGCTTCTTCATCTCCCAGTACCTACTGCAATCTACATCCTTCTGAATCTGCTTAGTGTATTCATCTCTTGGTCTCCCTCTACGATTTTTACCCTCCACGCTGCCCTCCAATACTAAATTGGTGATCCCTTGATGCCTCAGAACATGTTCTACCAACCGATCCCGTCTTCTGGTCAAGTTGTGCCACAAACTTCTCTTCTCCCCAATCCTATTCAATACTTCCTCATTAGTTATGTGATCTACCCATCTAATCTTCAGCATTCTTCTGTAGCACCACATTTCGAATGCTTCTATTCTCTTCTTGTCCAAACTATTTATCGTCCATGTTTCACTTCCATACATGGCTACACTCCATACAAATGCTTTCAGAAATGATTTCCTGACACTTAAATCTATACTCGATGTTAACAAATTTTTCTTCTTCATAAAAGCTTTCCTTGCCATTGCCAGTCTACATTTTATATCCTCTCTACTTCGACCATCATCAGTTATTTTGCTCCCCAAATAGCAAAACTCCTTTACTACTTTAAGTGTCTCACTTCCTAATCTAATTCCCTCAGCATCACCCGACTTAATTAGACTACATTCCATTATCTTCGTTTTGCTTTTGTTGATGTTCATCTTATATCCTCCTTTCAAGACACTGTCCATTCCATTCAACTGCTCTTCCAAGTCCTTTGCTGTCTCTGACAGAATTACAATGTCATCAGCGAACCTCAAAGTTTTTATTTCTTCTCCATGGATTTTAATACCTACTCCGAATTTTTCTTTTGTTTCCTTTACTGCTTGCTCAATATACAGATTGAACAACATCGGGGAGAGGCTACAACCCTGTCTTACTCCCTTCCCAACCACTGCTTCCCTTTCATGCCCCTCGACTCTTATAACTGCCATCTGGTTTCTGTACAAATTGTAAATAGCCTTTCGCTCCCTGTATTTTACCCCTGCCACCTTTAGAATTTGAAAGAGAGTATTCCAGTCAACATTGTCAAAAGCTTTCTCTAAGTCTACAAATGCTAGAAACGTAGGTTTGCCTTTCCTTAATCTTTCTTCTAAGATAAGTCGTAAGGTCAGTATTGCCTCGCATGTTCCAGTGTTTCTACGGAATCCAAACTGATCTTCCCCGAGGTTGGCTTCTACTAGTTTTTCCATTCATCTGTAAAGAATTCGTGTTTTCTCTATTGAGGTAGTGAAAACTATCAATAGTTTCAAGTTTTAACCCACTTTTAATTAAAGTAGGAGTAGGGGAGAGTGGGGCATTCTGAACCACAGGGCACAATGAATCAGGCAGCATAATTTCAGTATAAGGTGGTAAATTAGTTTTTCCTCTGTGCATATGTTGTCAGTACTGCTCTATCGACTGCCATTTGTTTTCTGCAGGATCTAGTTCCCACCATTAGTGCTGTACTGGTGATATATTAGTTTCGCAACGGTGAAGTAATTTTTGGAGATGTAGGTAGATTGAATTTTGTTCAATCCTTTGTCACCAAATTTTAGAGAAAGGAGGTCATTGTAACAATACCAATACTGTACTTAATGATATAGATCTTCAAATATTAAAAATGTTCATACATAACCTCACATGAGCTTTGTTTGAAGTATGTACTGTTGGGACACACTGAACCAAACTCTCCCGGGGCACAATGAGCCATGGTTCGTTGTGCCCCAGCGTGGTCCATTGTGCCCCAGGAATATTTGAATTCTCCAATACAAGCACTCTGCACTTTGTTTCCTTAGCATGGGTAAATTCATATGTGTAGGTATTTAAGGCTTTGAAATTACAGACATTCAGCAGTCCTGTTTTATATTAGCACGTTTGAAGATGGTTCATTTGTACTGCAGGAAGACAGACAGAGGTAAAACTGACCATGATGTTCTGCAAGAAGCTGTACAGGATGTTCTTAATAAGGGTATGGCAGTTCGCCAAGCAGCTAAATCTTACCTTACCCTACTCTTCGACGATATGTTCAAAACATTAAATATGGTTCCAGTGAAAGATTGACACCAAACTATGAAAATTGAAAGGTATTTTCTGTGGAGCAGGAGAAAGAATAAGTGGAGTCTTTGTTGCATTCTTCTAAGATATGCTTTGGTGTTGACACTAAAACATGCAGGCACTTAGCAAGTGAGCTATCTGTGAAAAATGGTCTGAAACATCCTGAAAAAATGGACGGAGGAAATGGCTGGGAGGAAATGGCTGGTGTAGACTGGTTCTATGGGTTCATGAAATGAAATCCCAGTTTAACTATCTGAACCCCAGAGGGCTGCAGCTTATCCAGAGCCACATCCTTTAATCGGTATACTGTTTCGAATTTCTTCAAAAACTTGAAAGACCTTCATGAGAGAGACCCTACTTTCGCTGATGGTACAAGGGTTTTCAATCTGGATGATGCAAGTACCTCAACTGTACCAGATAGGCTTCCAAAGGTAGTGGCACAAGGGAAGTAAACAGATTGCTCAAGCTACTAGTGGAGAACGTGGTGTCTTAGTGACCACCTGTTGCATAATCAGTGCAAGTGGTACTTTTCCCTGCCCCCAGCAATGATATTTCCTCGAGTACATTTTAAACAACATATGATAAGTAATGCACCAAGAGGCACCCTAGGGTTAGCAACAAAGTGTGGCTGGCTGAATAGCAAACTTTTCGTGGATGTCGTGAAACATTTCATCCACAAATTCAGTAGTAGCAAAGACAATCCTGCGCTTCTAATTTTAGACAATCATGAAACCCATCTGTCAATTGAGGGAATAGATGTAGCAAACGCCAATGGGGTGGTTATGCTAACTGTACCCCCACATACCTCAAGCAAACTGCAGCCTCTAGATGTAGGAGTGTTCTCTTCACTCAAGGGAATTTATTTCTCAGCATTAAATTCAAAACTCCTACCAAAAAAAGGCACTCCTCTCACTACTTATGATGTAGCTGTATGTGTCAAAATTGCTCATGACAGATCAATGACACCCATTAACATATGTTTGGCTTTCAAGAAATGTGGAATATTTCCATTTGATGAATACATCTTCACTGATGAAGACTTTACGGTCAGTGAAGTAACAGACAGGGTCGTGGAGGCAAACAGATCAATTTCAGATGTTAATTCTCTCCATCATATTAAGGATGCACGATCTGCAGGACAAACCTCAGTCGATGTCAGCCAGCCACAAGATGTGCAGCAAGAAGGACCATCTGCAGTACTTAACACCCAAACAGCTTTTCCTAATGGAGTTTCTCCTGAAATAATTCGAGGATATCCAAAAGCAGAGAACAGAAAGAAGAGCAATAAACGTAAGAGAGGGCGAACTTTAATTGCAACTGATACACCGGACAAAGATTTGTTGCAAGCCACAAAACATCCCAATAAGAAGGTCAACTGGAAGCTTTATGAGCAGGAATCAGATGACGACATTAATGAGGCGCATTATGAAGAGAGCGATGCCAATGTGGATGTGTCTGGTGAATCTGAGCACAACTTTGAAGACGTGGGCAAATTACCAGAAACAGATGATTTCGTTTTGACCAAATTTGAACTGAAAAACAAAACACCAGTTTACTATGTGGGGAGGATTTTGAAACCAAAGGATGACACAGGTGACTGTCAGGTATCATTTTTGAGAAAAAGTGAAAAAATGAGAGTGAAGTTTTATTTTCCTCAGGTAAAGGATGAAGCTTTTGTTCCAGCTAGCAACATACTTTACATGCTCTCATTACCTGCTACTGATGGTGTGACAGAGACAAAAATCATATTTCAAATTTGGAATCAGGTTTGAGTCCATGGATGTTTGGTAATTCCAAAATAAGTTACATGACTGTGAGCCTACAGATTTAATTATATGATTCACACATGGAATATATGTAAACATTATGTTTAATGTACATTTACACTTACTTTGTGTGCTAAATAGGTTCTTTCAATGAACCTGTTTAAAGTGGTTCATTGTACCCCACATGTGGGGCACAATGAACCATTTACCAAATTTTCTTCAAAGGCATGCAGCTAGAAAACCATTAATGACAATGCAGTCATATAAGGGCATTTGATACTTGAATGATTAAACTGTAACATCTGTAAATCACAACTCTGTAATAAAATTATTGCATGAGTAACACGAAGAAATATTTTTTATGGTGCAATGTCCCCCACTCTCCCCTACCTCCATTCTTGTATTTTCTTCTATTTGTTGAGCTAAAAAGTTGCTAATTCCCTAAAAGAATTATAGCAAATACACAGAAACAGGGTTTCTATTAAGGAACACACAAGTCTGCGCTAAAAAGTTTTGATGTTAATTGTAGGCGTTGGAAGACTCGAAAACAGAGTTAATTTACGATAACCGCAGATAATAGATGGTACTACTACTCTTTAAGGGACAACTAGAATGTAATACTGTTGCAAATTATTAAATCTGAACAAAACAGTTTCATTTAAAACGGTATATTTCTTTAGGATACAGATTTGGCACTTAACTGGAAAAAAAAAACGAACTTCAAGGAGACCCTATATGGGCCTACACAATCATACTTCATGAAAATACCAAGGAATACTACATTGAACGTTAAAAACATTTTTCCTTTTTTACAACACTTCCTCCAAAAGGATAAATAAAACAGTCATATGAAAACAAAGAGTTACTGTTTGACTTCCTTCACACCAATCTCTGCACGCAGCAAATTAAATCGAACTCGCTCAAGTGGCTTTGGCAGCAGATCAGCTAACTGTTTCTTTCCATCTATATGTTCCACCAAAATTTCACCATTCAGAAATCTTTAACGAACATAGAAGTGTCGGACCTCTATGTGTTTTGACAGATGATGATAGGGTTTTTTGCCAATTTTAATGCACTGGCATTGTCAATATAAAGTGTTGGAGGTTGTTCCTGCATTGCAACCAAGTCACTTAGTAAACGACGTAACCAAATTAATTCTTTGGCTCCTTCACTTGCTGAAATGATTTCTGCTTCAGTTGTAGATGTAGCCACTACCTTCTGCAACTGACATCTCCACGATATTTCCCCTCCATGGTACTTTGCCACAATACCAGTTGTTGAAAGTCTTGTCTGTTTGTCTCCAGCAAAATCAGCATCACTGTAAATTCTCAGATTTTCTTCTCTTTCGTAGCTAATGCCATAATTTTTAATGTACCTTTCAGATACCAAAATATGCGTTTAATTCGGTTCCGGTCTGAAGCGGTTGGTTTTCTCATAGCTCGAGCAGCTGTATTGACTGCAAAACTTATGTATGGATGAGTTGCTATTGAGAGATACATAAGACGTCCAATTGCCTCGCTATAGGGTACGGAGGCCGAAATTGCTTCTGTTTCATTCTGATCATTTTCTTCATATCCAGTGGGAGTTGAATTCATTTTAGATTCTGCCATTTGAAATCTTTCCAGTATTTCTTTCGTGTACTTTTCTTGATTTATCATAATTGCTCCATTTTCATTTTGTTTTATTTTTATGCCAAGAAAACTGTCAAGAGTCCCCAATGTCAAATCAAACAATTAGGCCGTCATCAATGTAAATAGCTACATAAATCTCTTTTCATTTCATTTGCGATAAAACAAACAAGGATCTGCAGCACTGTTCCGAAAATCTGCTTTCTTCATAACTCCCATAAACCGTTTGTTCCAGCAGCGTGGTGCTTGTTTTTAGTCCATAGAGAATCCGTTTCAGGAGACACACTCGATGCGTACTATCTTCAAAGCCTTCTGGTTGATCCATGTATACTTCATCTTGAAGTATTCCATTCAAAAATGCCGTCTTCACATCAAATTGTTTCAACACCAGTTTTTTTTTAAGCAGCTACCGCTAGCAAAACTCTAATGGTGTCATAACGTGCAACAGGGCTAAATGTATCTTCATAATCTATTCCTGCTTGCTGAATATATCCTTTAGCAACTAATCGGGCTTTGAAGCGAGTATTTCCAGCAGCTGAAACTTTTCGACATAGAACCCAACGATTTTGTAATACTTTGGCATTCATAGGACGTTCAACTAACACCCAAGTATTGTTTCTCTTTAGTGATTCTAGTTCTTCATTGATAGCTTGCATCCAGTTTTCTTTCTCATTCGACTGTAATACATCAGAAAAACAGTTTGGATCTTTTTGTTCGCCAGCGGTAAGTTTTGAAAACATCAAGAACTCACCACTTTCTATCCAGGCTGGTATTCTTCGTAGTCTTCTGTTCTCCAGTTCATCTACGTTAGAAGATTCTGATGCTTTGGCTTTCAGGAATGCTGCTGAATTCTTGTTCTTGCCATCTGATTCCTGACTTCCTCCAGATTCAAGTCCGTTAAAGTTTTCTTCACTTTGACTTCCTCCAGAAGCAGACTGCCGAGGAATGTCTTTAAAACATACATAATATCGAGCACCTCCAAACGACTCAGTACTCATTGGTCCATTGACATCTGCGTGAATTAATTCGCCAGTAATTGTGGAGCGGTTTGTTCGTTGTTTGAATGGTACTCTGTGCATGTTTCCTAATGCGCAACCGTCACAAAATTCATCATTACAACCTTCTACACTGATGTTAAGTTCCTTCAAAATGATCTTGATGTGTTGCTTATTTTGATGACCAAATCTTTCATGGTACATCTGCAGTGTTTCAGATGTCGCTATATCTACTTGATCACTGTTTTCTGGTCTGACAACACACATATTCAACACGTACAGACCATTTTCCACATACCCTGTCATGACGATGTCGCCGCTGATTTTTTTTTAATCATAACACTTTTATAATCGAATGTTATACTGTAGCCGTTACCTGCAGCTGCTCTGGCAGAGAACAAATGAGCGCTTGCATCGGGCACATACAAAACATTTTCCAACTTGGCCCTATACCATTAATTGTTTCGTCTTATTTCGATGTAAACTGTGACTTTACCAAGTGCATGCATGTTAGTACCTTGTCTTCCTAATGAAACCACTTCAGGAACATCAAATTCGCTGTACAAGACGAAGTATTGATTATTCATGGTGATGTGCTTCGTAGCACCACTATCACAATACCATTTATTTACGTCAATATGATTTACAGTAGACGCACCCATGGCACACGAAGTAAACACAGCGTTTTCACTCACCTTCTCTTCTTGCCGCTCGTTGTTGCAGTCACGAGGGTTCTGTGGACACTCCGCTGCCCAGTGTCCTAGTTGTTTACGTTTGTTACACGGAAACTTTTATTTTGTTCCCTCTTTTGACATCTTTTTTCGTGAGTTATACGCAACCAATGCAGTTACATCCGTTGTACTTTGTTCACACAGTTCAATAGCACAACATTTTTCAATAAGTAAGTTCAAATTCTGGTTGTCAGCCGGTATTGTGTCCCAGAGATCTTTAAAATTATCATATTCTTTTCCCAGCGTAGATAAAATTCGACCATTTAATATTCTCTCAGACAACGTATTCTCTTCATGTTTCGTTAATTCATCATTTAAATCTACAAATAACTTTTGTAGCTTAGCAACATGTGAGCTAATATCTTCTGCTTTATCACATTTGACACGGAAGAATGTTTCAATTAACATGTTCAAGCATTGCCTGCTACTACGTTCAAATTTCGCGTGTAGTTTGTCCCATATTTCTTTAGCGTTTCTGCACATCAATACAAGTGGGACTACTGGTCTGCTTAGCGCACTTGCTATCAAACTTGCCGCTTTCGTGTCATCCTTTTGACATTCTGCGTACGCTGCCTTCTGTTCACTTCACTTGTTGGTTCCCGAGGCAGCACCGCGGGTTCGCGCGTACCGATAATAACGTCTTCCAGTTCACATGAACGGGTTACCACAGAGAGATGCCATTTCCATTTTGCCCAATCTTCAGGCCCTTCGAGTTTATCGATAATCACTTTATAGTCTCCGTTTGTAGCCATATTCTTACCGTACAGCTCGATTCAACAACTGATAGCTTCTACCAGCACACACTGAATTGAATCAAACCTGAAAAAAACTGTATTTTGTTCAGTTTCACGTAGCCTGGGCACATAACCTGTTGCAAATTATTAAGTCTGAACAAAACGGTTTCATTTAAAACGGTATATTTCTTTAGGATACAGATTTGGCACTGAAAAAAAAAACAACTTTAAGGAAATACTATATACACAAAAATACTTCATGAAATGCCCACACAGTACTATTGATCTCTTGCCTACAGGTATTCTATTTAGTAGTATTTCACGTTTATTGATAAATGCCTCAAAGTTCCCATTTGGAGAGCAATAGATACATACCACAACTGTATTTGAACCACTGATTTCTACATCTGTTGCTTCAAAGTCTCTTTCTCTATTGAGGTAGTGAAAACTATCAATAGTTTCGAGTCTTAATCCACTTTTAATTAAAGTAGGAGTACCCTACCTCCATTCTTGTATTTTCTTCTATCTGTTGAGCTAGAAGAATTATAGCAAATACACAAAAACGAGGTTTCTATTAAGGAACACACAAACCTGCGCTAAAATTACTAGTTTCCTAAAAAGTTTTGATGTTAATTGTAGGTGTCGGAAGACTCGAAAACAGAGTTAATTTACGATAACCGCAGATAATATATGGGACTACCACTCTTTAAGGGAAAACTAGATGTAACACAATATGTTATGCGGCTAGAAAAACTGCTACAGTGAACTAAATCACAAACGCCGGTTTGCTGCCAATTGCTCGTAGAGTATTCAAAAGGACAATGGTAGCTTACGAAAATTCACAAAACGCACGTTTATTTGCGTTGATATACAATGAAATTCAGGGCTGATGTATTCTTTGGCTGAACTGTGAATCACAAACGTTGATTGCTACAAAATACATTACGTACCGGTATCCATAACACTCGTGCCTGTAACTTACGGATATACAGGGTGTTTATAAATAAATATCGGTGTTTTAATGCTTTGTAATATTTATTATATTGAACTTACAGTTATAAACGATATGTCAAATGAAAGAGCAACTCAAACAGTTTTACCAAGAAACTTTTAAATGTTCAATGTGAGCACTATTTGTCCCACAGCACACATCAAGTCTATAGCAGAGTTTTTCCCAAACGTTGATAAGTGTGTCTTCAGTGATTTTATGAGCCCTAGATGCGCACAATGTGAGTGTTAACATGTCCACTACGGTAGAAGGTCGATTCATCAATGAAGACAACATGATCCAGAAAATCTTCGTCATGAAACAACATTTCGTTTGAGAAGTTGGCACGTAATCCATGGCCTGCCTGATTTAGAGCCCGTAATAACTGTAAACGGTAAGAACGCGTTCTCTTAGAACTTTCCAAACAGTCGACACGGGAATTTGTAATTCACGACTAGCCTTCCAGACTGATTTCTTTGGGCTACGAGTGAACGGCTCTCTCACTCGATCAACAGTCTCTTCACTAACTCTTGGTCGTCCTGTGCTCTTCCCTTTACAAAGGCAGCCAGTATCTTCAAATTGATGATACCATCTAACAAATGTTATCACTTGAAGGATCACAACCGAACTTCAGCCAGAACGCATTACAGATTCGGTCTTTGCAAACTGCAAATCACAAAACGCTTTCTGTTCACTATAGTTGAATTCTTTTATCTTGGCGGCTCGCGCATGCCCGCCCAGACGCGGGAGATTGCTGCGTTGCCAGTTGCACACGACGCACGCGCCAAGAGAAGCAGCGCCATAGTATAGTATAGTATAGCCACACTGTGGTATAGCAAAGTTCGCAAGCTTACGTGTATGGGGGAGCGCGTAGTTCATGAAGTACAGCCACCACGGCCGCATTAACCCTATCGTTGCTACAAAGACGTGCACCTTGCATTCCGCGCTGTGCGCGATTTTGTCACTGCACTGCTCGCCTGTGTAGTACACACATGGTGTTCCGGCTGCTTTGACACACTTTATCATTCGATTTCACAAAAACTATTTGGCCCAAAAATTTGATTTTTACACATCTTCTTGACTGATACCTTCCCCCCATAAATGACTTGATTTTGTTTCGATGTTCAACGCAGTTATTATGCAGCATTAAATATAGTAAACCTTCGCACGAAATTTTGAAGAGTTTGCAGAGATAAAAGTCCATAGAGTATACTTCCCGTATGGTCGATTTTAGTTGCCACAATGTTGAGAATGAAATGTGGACAAGATACCTAAATTTCATATAAAATTTACTGTTACAATATCTCATTTAATTTAATTAACACATAGGTGTCATATGTAATATTAAGAAATATTCCGTCTTTCGCGACTGTAACAAAAGTTTTATTTACACCGGGCACGTTTGGCTTTATTTTAAAGCACTTCAATCAATCAAAAGGAAGTAGACAAAATAAATTAAACAAAACTGTGGACTTACAAAAACATTAGGATTTGAATATACCGTCTATCAGTGAAGTGGTCTGAGCTATGTCAAATATAATTTTTGTGTGTGGCACACACAAACAACATTTATTTGCTAAAACACTGATCAGCCGACACAAACGTTGAATATTATGTTACCGCAGCACAAAACTACGAAAGGTGACTTGGCATTGGAGGAGACAAAATATTGTCCACTGAAGATGCTTCAAAAGAGAGCCACGCATCTGGTCTAAATAAGTCGCTTTATTACAGTTGCAGAAGAGGAATATATTTCAATACCATTGGTAAAACTGCGACTGTGGAACAAAAACAAGAAAGAGAACATGAGTACCATTCTGTATGTGCCATACCTTTCATTGACTGAAGTGCTATAAAATAAAGCCAAACGCGCCCGGTGTAAATAAAACTTTTATTACAGTCGCGAAAGACGGAATATTTCTTAATATTACATACGACACCTATGTGGTACTTAAATTAAATGAGATATTGTTGTACAGTAAATTTTATATGAAATTTAGGTATCTTGTCCACATTTCATTCTCAACATTGTGGCAACTAAAATCGACCATACGAAAAGTATACCCTATGGACTTTTACCTCTGCAAACTCTTCAAAAATTCGTGCAATGGTTTACTACATTTAATGCCACACAATAACTGCGTTGACCATCGAAACAAAATTAAGTCATTTATGGGGGGAATGTATCAGTCAAGAAGATGTGTAAAAATCAGATTTTTGTGAAATCGAATAATAAGTGTGTCAAAGCAGTCGAAACACCCTGTGTCTGCACAGGCGAGCAGTGCAGCGATGAAAAGACCGCGCACAGTGCGGAATGCGGGGAGCACGTGTCTGCAGCAGCGAAAGGGTTAATGAAGAAACAAAGCACTAGAAATTTTAAAAAATTGCATTCAAACGAATAAAATTCGTGAATTAGGCCACTTCTATATTATTTTTAAATAAAGAAAGTTTTAAGCACTGCACACGGCTTGAACTCTTAACCTTTCACTGACTGGCCCAACGCCTTAACCGTTACGCTAACGCAGCTCTTACCACTGTGTAACTCCTTGAGGACTCTAACAGGTCATGCAAAATACTGACACACACTGTTGGTATGACTATGAATTACTCACACTTCGTCGAAGTACAATAGGAAATAAACAATTACCGCCGTTCTTTATTGCGGAAAAGCAGTTCGTGAGATTGATACGAACACCTCTCCTTGCTATCGCCTAAATTAGGAGTCTTATTGCTTGTTTTGTTTAATTAATTAACAGAATATGAAGCAATTGGTATAAAGAATGCTTTTTCCAAAGTTTCTATAAAAGGAAGTCTGCTATCAAGACATTGCTTTTGTTCAATTACTTTATTTATGACTGAAAGTTTCTAAAACTGAAGACACTCGTCCGTACTCTGCTCTGCAGTCGAGATCTGGCAACGTCGTTCTCTGTCCATTGGCTGACTGCGTTTTGTGACATCAGATGCGCAGAACGAACCTAAACTCGGCCACCAACATAAATGACGCGCACTTTAAAATGGCTCTGAGCACTATGGGACTCAACTGCTGAGGTCATTAGTCCCCTAGAACTTAGAACTAGTTAAACCTAACTAACCTAAGGTCATCACAAACATCCATGCCCGAGGCAGGATTCGAACCTGCGACCGTAGCGGTCTTGCGGTTCCAGACTGCAGCGCCTTTAACCGCACGGCCGGCGACGCGCACTTTAGTGACAATCTTTGCCACGATTGGTGTCTACAGATTGCAGCGGAAACATTGCGTGCTGCGCATGCACACTGGTGCCAAACGCTCTTTCATATGACATATCATTTATAACAGTAGGTTTAATGTAATAAATATTATAAAGCGTTAAAACCCCGATATTCGTTTATATACACCCTGTATAATCTTGTAAACGTCCGAAAATTCTAAAAATAATCTACTTCTCAAATAATTGTACAATTACATTAGAGAACGACTGATTTGAACGAGGATAGGCCTACTATTCTAAAATATTTTAAAAGAGCACAATTAAGTTTGAGCCTACAATTGACGATAACAGCAAGATTTCATCGCGACACTCCCGAATGGTAGAGATTTCACATCTATCACAATACAAACGGGTTTTCATACAACATCTACATCTACATACATACTCTGCAATCCACCATACGGTGCGTGGCGGAGGGTACCTCGTACCACAACTAGCATCTTCTCTTCCTGTTCCACTCCCAAACAGAACGAGGGAAAAATGACTGCCTATATGCCTATGTACGAGCCCTAATCTCTCTTATCTTATCTTTGTGGTCTTTCCGCGAAATATAAGTTGGCGGCAGTAAAATTGTACTGCAGTCAGCCTCAAATGCTGGTTCTCTAAATTTCCTCAGTAGCGTTTCACGAAAAGAATGCCTCCTTTCCTCCAGAGACTCTCACCCGAGTTCCTGAAGTATTTCCATAACACTCATGTGATGATCAAACCTACCAGTAACAAATCTAGCAGCCCACCTGTGAATTGCTTGTATGTCCTCCCTCAATCCGAACTGATATGGATCCCAAATGCTCGAGCAGTACTCAAGAATAGGTTGTATTAGTGTTTTATAAGCAGTCTCCTTTACTGATGAACCACATCTTCCCAAAATTCTACCAATTAACTAAAGACGACTATCCGCTTTCCCCACAACTGCCATTACATGCTTGTCCCACTTCATATTGCTCTGCAATGTTATGCCCCAATATTTAATCGACATGACTGTGTCAGGCGCTACACTACTAATGGTGTATTCACACATTACAGGACTCTTTTTTCCTATTCATCTGCATTAATTTACATTTATCTTTATTTAGAGTTAGCTATCATTCTTTACACCAATCAACAATCCTGTCCATGTCATCTTGTATCCTCCTACATTCACTCAACGACGACACCTTCCCGTACACCTCGGCATCATCAGCAAACAGCCGCACATTGCTATCCACCCTATCCAAAAGATCATTTACGTAGATAGAAAACAGCAGTGTACCTACCACACATCCTGGGGCACTTCAGATGATACCCTCATCTTCGATGAACACTCACTATCAAGGACTACGTACTGGGTTCTATTACTTAAGAAGCCTTCGAGCCACTCACATACTTGGGAACCAATCCCATATGCCTGTACCTTAGTTAGGAGTCTGCAGTGGGGCACCGAGTCAAATGCTTTCCGGAAGTCAAGGAATATGGCATCCGTCTGATACCCTTCATCCATGGTTCACAAGGTATCATGTGAAAAAAGGGCGAGTTGCGTTTTGTAGGAGCGATGCTTTCTAAAGCCGTGCCGATTCATGGACAGCAACTTCTCTGTTTCAAAGAAATTCATTATATTCGAACTGAGAATATGTTCAATAATCCTGCAACAAACCGATGTTAAGGATATTGGTCTGTAATTTTGAGGATCCATCCTTCTACCCTTCTTATATACAGGCGTCACCTGCACTTTTTTCCAGTCACTCGGGACTTTACATTGGGCAAGAGATTTGCGATAAATGCAAGATAAGTAAGGAGCCAATGCAGTAGAGTACTCTCTGTAAAACCGAATTGGAATCCCGTCAGGACCTGGCGATTTATTTATTTTCAACCCATTCAGCTGCTTCACAACCCCAGGGATGCCTATCACTATGTCCTCCATATGGGAATCTGTATGAGACTCAAACGGTGGTATGTTTGTACGATCCTCCTGCATGAAAGATTTCTCAAATTCTAAATTTAAAATTTCAGCTTTCGTTTTGCTGTCTTCCATTGCCAGGCCAGACTGATCAGTGAGTGACTGGATGGAAGCCTTAGACCCAATTACTGATTTTATGTAAGACCAGAATTTCCTTGGGTTTTCAGCAAGATCTTTTGCTAAGGTATGACACTGGTAGTGATTGTACGCTTCGCGCATTGCTGTTCTTACTGCAGCACGAATCTCTACTAACTTTTGCCTGTCCTCATTCTCCCGATCTTTCTTGTACCACGAGTGCAACGGTCTTTGCTTCCTGAGCATTCTCTGAATTGCGCTGTTAAACCACGGTGGGTCTTTTCCATCCGTAACCCACTTTTTCGGCACATACTTGTCCAATGCGTGATTTACAATGTGTTTAAAATTTGCCCATAATTCTTCCACGTCCATCATCCTCGAAGTAAATGAAGTCGATTCATTTACTAAGTGGGATGCTAACAACTGCTTATCTGCCCTTTCTAGAAAGAATACTCTTCTAGCCTTCTTGACCGACTTTTTAACTTTCGTAACCATAGTCATAATGACAACATCATGATCACTGATCCCTGTCTCAGCACTGATACCATCGGTGAGGTCTGGTCTGTTCGTGGCTACCAGATCTAAAATATTTCCAGTACGCATTGGCTGTCGATTTAGCTGCTCAAGACAGTTTTCGGATAATGTGTTCAAATGTAATTCACGCGACGGCTTGTCTGTACCACCTGTAATGAATCCATAGACATCCCAGTCTATACTAGGTAGGTTGAAGTCGCCTCCGACTAATATAGCATGATCCGGGTACTTCTGCAATACAGAGTGTAGACTCCCTTTGAATGATTCTAGAACTGTCACAGTGGAACCTGGTGGCCGGTAATAACACCCAACAATTAATTTTATTTCTCCTAGCCCTGTTAAACGTGTCCAGATAACTTCAAAATCACACTCTACTTCGACCTCAGTAGAAACAATATTTTTGCCAACTGCAATGAAGACACCACCTCCTACGGTGTCTAATCTGTCTTTCCGATACATGTTCCAACCCTCACTAAATATTTAAGAACTTCCTATCTCAGGGTTCAGCCAGGTCTCAGTCCTGAGAATAATTTGCACGCCACGTGCTTACTGGAGGGCAGTAAATTCGGGAACTTTTTTCCGAACACTCTGAAAATTTACTGCTAATATCTTGATAGCTGAAGTGTCTTTACACCGAGCACATCGTGATTTCCCTGCCTGCACGTCGACTGGTGAGTGTTCATCAGGACACCTCGCACTACTGCCTAGCCTAAAAAAAACCCATGTGCATGCCAGAAATACTCTGCTACCTGAGTAGCCACTTCTTTTGTGTAGTGCACCCCTGACCTATCTAGGTGCGTTCTACAATTCCCCATCCAATAGCGCAAGTCTAGAAATCTGCAGAATAGACTATCACAGAGTCGATGAAGCCACTGGTTGAGATCCTACACTCGGCTCCAAACCAAAGGACCCAAATCCACTCTGGGAACGATGCTGCAAATAGAGAGCTCTGCTTGCACCCCGCGTGCGAGGCCAGCGGTCTTCACCAAATCCGCCAGCCGCCTGTACGAACTAAGGATCGCCTGAGAACCCAAGCGACAGGCATCATTGGTGCCGACGTGAGCAACTACTTGCAGACGACTGCACCCCATACGCTCGATAGCCGCAGGCAAGGCCGCCTCCACATCTTGGATGAGGCCCCCCCGGCAGACAAACCGAGTGCACGTTTTACTTCTTTCCAGCCCTGTATGCTATTTCCCTAAGGGGCTCCATCACCCGCCTAACGTTGGAGCTCCCAATAACCAGCAAGTCTTTCCCTCCGTCTGCCTGCTCAGGCCCTGCTGAAGGAGCGGCCACCTGCCCACTTACAGGATGAACGGGCGAGGCCAGCCGGCTGGCCTCCACATTGACCCTCCACCTTGAGTGACACAAACATGTTGCAGTCCACCACTCACTCTGAGGTGAGGGCGGCCCCAACGCGCTGTGTACACTAGAAAGTGCCTTGGCGGCTGAGTCAGCGGACGTGGCAAGCGACACCTGGAGTGTCTCAAGTGACACGCCAGACCCTCTGCCGTCGCTGCACCTCGAGGCAGCAGCCTGAAGGCGGCTGACCGTGGCCAACAGCATGCTCAGCTGCTCATGAACTACAGCCAGTTCCTCCTGCACCCGTACACAGCATTCACACACCCTATCCATCCTACTGCTAATATCTGGACGTATAGAGTTGCGACAAATAAAACAGCAATATGCTACTGCACAGTTGTGTCACGAGAACCAGATTGAGCTGCGATATATGAAGAATTACCTATGAAGTAAGCTATCAAATGACCATGACTACAGCACTATACAGATATTACAATGCGATCCTACCCCTGTCCTAGTACAAATGACAACTGTCTACGCGATTTTACACTCTACCGTTATTAAAATTTGATACTACCCCTTTCTAATTCGAAAATACGCAAAGATCCAAAAAATTTCACCATGCAAGCACACAAACACAGAAAGTAATTTGAATTAAACCTGTGGAACTAACACAAAAAACTGAATATACAACTAGTTTCTGCTACTGCTGCTCGCACACATCACTCTGCAAGCACAGATGAAACTGCACTGGCTTCTGTCTTCTGCTAACTGACTCTACGAAATAAAGAGAAAGAACTGGCTGTCCAAAACAAACAACTGACTAACGACTCCGCGGATTTATACTTTACAGCTATCAATAAGCAATATAACTCCTCTCAAATACGAGAATATGCAAGGATTTTATGTAATTTAATATGCAAGCGCAGAAACACTCGGAAAGAAATTAAGAATCAAACTACAAAACAAATATGAAAGCTAAATATGTGACTCTAATGAAAGATGACATAGAAGCGATGTGAACAGTAGGTCATGTGAATCTAGAACTATAATCGGCACACGTCGTCTCAAACAAAGGAAACTTCCTAAGTCAGCTGTTACAATGTGTATATAAAAGTGCATATTGCACAGATTTTTCACTTACAAGTTAGCTGATTCTGTGCACATTCCTGCACTGACGCATCGAAGAGCACTGCACTCGATTAAAATCGCTAAAATGTGCAGCATCGACAAAGAACATCCTCTGCGTGTTGCAGCCAACAATGACACATTGTTGTGTGCAATTATAATCAGCATTTTATACTGTTCTGCTCTGCTATATTATACATTGTTCAGCATGAAGTAAATTCGATTTTAAATACGTAAAGCTTAAATTAAACAGATATAAAATTTATGTATGACATTGCAAATGTGTGTAACGAGATGATGTACATGAGATTAACTAAACCACCAATTTATAATTTTAAAAGGTTTTATATTGTAAAGACAACAATATAGCTCATTCGAAGTCAAATAAACATGTAACCACTTTGACTCAGGTTTCTGTTAATTTCATTCACATAAAAATTTGTCAGTTTTATTTTTAATTTGTGATCTCAAGACATATGGAAAATAAGAAGTTCAACTGAAAAACCGTGTTCTAGGTCTTTGATACAGAAAATAAAGTCCTGCTATTTCACACTACTAACTGTTGGATAGTTCCATGAGTAACGTAATGACACACAGTAATTATTTCTTTTATTTATTTACTTAGCATCCTTGTATCTTATTATAAAAATGATATAGGATTTGTCATACATTGCCTTACATACAAAATAGGACATGAAAAGATTTACAATTATATGTCAATAAATAAAATATTATTACATATACACTACTGGCCATTAAAATTGATACACCAAGAAGAAATGCAGATGATAAATGGGTATTCATTGGACAAATATATTATACTAGAACTGACATGTGATTACATTTTCACGCAATTTGGGTGCATAGATCCTGAGAAATCAGTACCCAGAACAACTAACTCTGGCTGTAATAACAGCCTTGATACACCTGGCCATTGAGTCAAACAGAGCTTGGATGGCATGTACAGGTACAGCTGCCCATGCAGCTTCAACACGATACCGCAGTTCATCAAGAGTAGTGACTGGCGTATTGTGATGAGCCAGTTGCTCGGCTACCATTGACCAGACATTTTCAATTGGTGAGAGATCTGGAGAATGTGCTGGCCGGGGCAGCATTTGAACGTTTTCTGTATCCAGAAAGGCCCGTACAGGACCTGCAACACGCGGTCGTGCATTATCCTTCTGAAATATATGGTTTCGCAGGGATCGAATGAAGGGTAGAGCCATGGGTCATAACACATCTGAAATGTAACGTCCACTGTTCAAAGCGCCGTCAATGCGAACAAGAGGCGACCGAGACGTGTAACCAATGGCACCCCATACCATCACGCCAGGTGATACGGCAGTATGGCGATGACGAATACACGCTTCCAATGTGCATTCACCACGATGTCGCCAAACATGGATGCGACCATCATGATGCTGTAAACAAAACCTGGATTCATCTAAAAAAATGACGTTTTGCCATTCGTGCACCCAGGTTCATCGTTGAGTACACCATCACAGGCACTCCTGTCTGTGATGCAGCGTCAAGGATAACTGCCGCCATGGTCTCCGAGCTGGTAGGCCATGCTGCTGCAGACGTCGTCAAACTGTTCGTGCAGATGGTTGTTGTCTTGGAAATGTCTCCATCTGTTGACTCAGGGATCGAGACGTGGCTGCACGGTCTGTTACAGCCATGCAGATAAGATGCCTGTCATCTTGACTGCTAGTGATACGAGGCTGTTGGGATCCAGCATGGCGTTCCGTATTACCCTCCTGAACCCACCGATTCCATATTCTGCTAACAGTCATTGGATCTCGACCAACGTGAGCAGCAATGTCACGATACGATAAACCACAATCATGATAGGCTACAATCTGACCTTTATCAAAGTCGGAAACATGATGGTATGCATTTCTCCTCCTTACACGAGGCATCACAACACTGTTTCACCAGGCAACGCTGGTCAACTGCTGTTTGTGTATGAGAAATCGGTTGGAAACTTTCCTCATTCACACGTTGTAGGTGTCACCACCAGCGCCAACCTTGTGTGAATGCTCTGAAAAGCTAATCATTTGCATATCACAGCATCTTCTTCCTTTCAGTAAAATTTTGCGTCTGTAGCACGTCATCTTCGTGGTGTAGCAATTTTAATGGCCAGTAGTGTAACATGAAACCATACGTGTAATAACATTTGTAATATGCTAAATTAGAATAATAGATGAATACAATAAGTTTTCAACGAGCATTTGGGTCATTATGATGAAGGAAATAAGCTACTGTATATTGAATGCTGGTGATTTAAGTATTCCTTGACACTATAAAAACTCTTGCTAATTAACATTTTTTAAGTTCTTTTTTGAATATGTGGAATTTTGGTATACATTTCATTTCCTTTGGTAGTGCACTAAATAAGTTTTGTGGCTGATAAAGAACACTTTTATGATACATAGCTTTTGTGTGACTTTCTCTATGGAAGTTGTCTCTCTTTCTCGTTTTGTGGTTATGAACTTGACTGTTTAACAGTGAATGTTCCTGGTGGGCCTTCATAAAACATACTTTCATAAATATAGATACATGGTAGAGTCATGATTTGTAGTTCCTTGATTCTCTGTGTGTCACACCTCTGATTATCCTTCTTGCCCTCTTTTGAAGCGCAAACAAGTGTTTGGTCAAACTAGTATTCCCCCAAAATATGATACCAAATCTTAGTGTGCTATGTATTAGTGCAAAGTATGAACACAACACTGCAGGAATTTTTTAGTATTCTAAGCACATAATGATACTGAATTAATTTTTTGTTTAACATTTCTGTGTGGTTCTCCCACATTAAATACTCATCTAACCATAATCCTAAAAATTTAGAGGGGGGGGGGGGGGGGTGTTCCTCTATCTTACACTGCCCAAGTTTTACAGTTACGTCAGATTTTACTTTGTTTGTTATATGTCTGAAGTTCATCCAAACTGTTTTTTTGTCATTAACAATTAATCTGTTGTTTGTAAACCACATGTTTGCTTCTTCTGTGGCTACTGTGGCTCTCTCCAGTAAGTCAGTTTCATTCATAGCTTTGACAAATAGACTGGTGTCGTCAGCAAACAATACTGCATCTGCTATTGATAAATGGATTGGCAAATCATTTATAAATATTAAGAACAGCAATGGCCCCAGTACAGAGCTCTGCCATGCCATATCTGACTCTTTGGTATGCCAATGAGTAGACTTTACGTGCATGCCATACCTATTAGAAAGATAGGATTTGAACCAATCATTTGCTACTCCACGAACCCCATAGCAATATAGTTTCCTGAGCAGTAAATTGTGATCAATGACATTGAAATCCTTAGACATGCCCAAAAACAGATCACAGTTTAATTCATTTTGTCTGCAGAATTTATGATCAGTTTTAAAAAGTTATAAATTGCTGTGTCAGTTGACCTGTTTTTCCTAAAACCATTTTGCCATTTAGTAGAATTTGATTTTTATTAAGAAAATGAGACAGTCTTTCATGCATTACCCTTTCAATTACTTTTGAAAATCCAAATAACAATTATATAGACCAGTAATTGTTAACATCAGACTGGTCAGCCTTCTTGTAAATAGGCTTGACAATTGATTTCCATAGTTGCACTTTCTTTGCTCTTTAAGCATAGAAAAGACCAAGAATCATGATAAAAGACAAATATTTAATATTGTATTTTCTACATAAGCAAAAGAACACAATTTATTTAATTTAATAGTTTAAGATTCATTCATACAATGAGTCTTGCAAAAAAATAAACTTTCTGGTAACAGAAGGACATAATTGAGACATGCATATTGTGCTCATTTATAATGCAATAGTATTCAGCTCGCCCATTTCCAATAAAAATTCACAAAAATTATATTGTGAAGAGGAATAAATGGGAACCAAATGGCATAGAAGATGAATGCATTAAACTAATATTTTACTAACAAAATAAGAAAAAATTGCTGGTAAATGACTGACACTTAATAGCAACAGAATGATGCTTTTGCTTGCGAATTACTAGTTTTATTCTGCACTGCTGACTGGGCAGGGAAAATGGTAGTTATTCCTCTGATCTATAGTAGGTGCAGCTAGTTTCTCTACAATTTGGTCTTTTTTCCTAACATTTAGCTTCTTTTGAGGGAAATGGAAATACAGTATCTTTACATTTGCATCATTCTTTGTAAGAAATTACATTTTGTAACCACCTTCAACATAAATCACCTGCCCCACAAAAATTCTTAATCTGTTTCTTCATTCATAGGAAACCAGACCAAAGTTCCCTCGATGCAAGGCCATGTGATTAACCAGGCCCTGTGAATTTTCTTTGGCTGGAGGTTGCTTTTTGAAATTGTGCACGAACTTCTGGGGAGATAGCGAGTAAAGCTGGTACACACTAATATTTGGGACGATAGGTGTAACAGCATGGATGGCTCTGGTCTGCTCTATTGGAACTATTCCCATCCACATTTGGTCTAATGCCTCCTTGTTCTCTGCAATTTTCAAGGCAGAGATATAAAAAATGTTTATGCCACGATATCTTTCACATGCAATTGTTGCAAAGTGTTGTAAACTAAGTGACCAGTGGGCACTCTGGGCTTCATTCTGCAGTTGAACAGTACAATCTTCCACAAAATCTACTTGCACCAAGATGCTGTTCTTGTTTGCAAAATTCTTTTTGTTTTTTAAAAAGAAATTGATTGTTGTCTTTTGATGAATATACATTGTAAGAATTGGGGTAGCATGTTCAAAAGAGCAACAAGACTCTTACCAACAGTACCATGAATAACTTTCATAGTGATTCGCTGGTTCACTGTTTGCCATTGGGTACATTTGATCACCTCCTTCATCAAGTTTTGTCCAAAGAATACTTATTTTTCAAAGATACATTTGCACACTTTCACATTTTGGCATCATGCAAACTTCTTTCTCTTCATTGCACACTATTGTGCTAATGAAGGCAGAAAATGAGGAACAATCTAGTTTACAACTTTTAAAAGCAGCTTTATGTTCTTGCAGTAGCAGCAGACACACACCTTGTGCATTGTATGATGTAATGTGCACACAAACTTTGGTCTCAATGTACAGAACTTGGACAGTTTTATTGGCATGTCAGGGAATTCCTCTTGATTTATAGCATGTGCTTCTTTCAAGGTCATGATCATGTACCTCTTCTGGACTTTTGTTTTTCCACCTTCCTTATCCTTCAATCTTTTATTACAGGAGCTTGCCATGAAATGTCACCTCGAACATAAAAAGTAGCAACAGCTCCTTCTGTGCCTGGATTTAGGCCCTGAATCTTATTTTTCACCTGTTGTTCGTTTACTAAAACTCTTTGAGTTGCAGCTGATACCAAGACAACTTTCTTGCACTTTTGTGGACTCCTAGGTAAAAGAGTTTCCACACATTTAACTGCTTTACCTACTGTAGCTGGAGATTTATATGGACTCTTGGTGTAGATGACGCAAGCATCACCACCATTGCTTTCGCTGCTGCCTCTAACTTTATTTCTGAATTTTCTTTGAGTAAGTTTCTCTTAAAACTGCCTGGCTAGCCATGCTGTGTACTGCACTGCTTCCCGAGCAGGAAGCCGTGCCAGTCCCTGGCACAAATCTCGCCGGCCGATAGGTGTCAAGGTCCATTGTGCCAGCCAGCCTATGGATGGTTTTTAAGGCGGTTTTCCCTGCCTCAGTGAATGTGGGCTGGTTCCCTTTATTCCACCTCAGTTACACTATGTCAGTGATTGCTGTGCAAACACTGTCTCCAAGTACACAATAACCGTAGGTTCGGTGTGGGGGGCAGTGGGCTGAGGACTGCTATAGTCTGTTGTGGAATTGTGTACCATTAAGGGCTGTGGTGGGGATGAAGCCTCTCTGTCGTTTCTATGTCCCCAGTTCAATACATACATAAAAGTTTCTCTTTCTCCCATTGCATTTTAAGTTGAGCAGGGTTAAACTTTGCTGTTTCAGCTTGTTCCTTTCCCTGTCCTTTCTCTTAATCTCATCACTTAACCCTTTCTCCTTGATTCATTTCTGGTATTTTCTCAGCTGATGTAAGATGCATGATAACAACTGTAGAGATGAAATATCTTGTTTGAGAATTATTGTGGAAACAATGTAATTGCTTGAAATAAGCCAATATTGATTTTAAATAAAAAATTATATTCAATACAGTGATCTTCTAACAACACAATAGGCCTACATAAAAAGTCTCTCTTATTCAAAGATATCAATATCAATATTCTGTTGCAGTACATAGGAAGTCAGTAACTTCTTTTTCTATAGGAAATATTGAGGTTTTCTTATAATAATAATAAACCCCTTGGAGGCCCAGGAAAAGAATAGGCCTCCGCTATGTTCTGCCAGTTGTAAAAGGCGACGAAAAGAATAAACCACTAATAGGGCTAACCCACATGTCAAAACAACAATAACAACTATCAACACAATCATACACAACAAAATAAATGAAAATACAACTATGGAAGAGTTACAACTACTGGTTTATATAGGAGCACTCACTACACTAAATATACACACTAGGCAGAGATCAGAATCAACCAACACACAGAAGAAACCCACAAAACCAGCATGGCAACACAGGCTACAGGTCAGAATAGAAAAACTGAGAAAAGACATCAGACAGCTAACACAATTTATAAGAAATGAAATATCAGACAAAAAACGAAAAAGGTTAGGTAAAATCTCACAACAAGAAGCGATAGAGCAATTAGATGAAAAGAAGCAGAAATTACAAGCACTGGCCAAACGACTTAGAAGATACAAAAAAAGCGAAAATAGAAGGAAACAAAACCAAACATTCAACACAAACCAAAAGAAATATTACCAGACAATAGATAACACACACATTAAAACAGACAATCCACCAAACATAACAGACATGGAACACTTCTGGAGCAACATATGGTCAAACCCAGTACAACATAACAGACATGCACGGTGGATACAAGCAGAAACAGACACATACAAGATGATATCACAAATGCCTGACGTGATAATTTTGCAACATGAAGTCACCCGAGCAATTAATTCTACTCACAATTGGAAAGCCCCTGGAAAAGATAAAATAGCAAATTTCTGGCTAAAGAAGTTCACATCTAACTAAATTGTTTAACAGTTACATTGCAGACCCATAAACAGTCCCTGATACACTTACACAAGGAATAACTTATCTGAAACCTAAAGATCAAGCAGACACAGCAAACCCAGCAAAATATCACCCCATAACAGGCCTACCAACAATATACAAAATATTAACTTCAGTCATTACACAGAAATTAATGACACATACAACACATAACAAAATTATAAATGAAGAACAAAAAGGCTGCTGCAAAGGAGCATGAGGATGTAAAGAGCTACTGATAATAGATGCAGAGGTGACATATCAAGCTAAAACCAAACAAAGGTCGCTACACTATGCATACATTGATTACCATAAAGCTTTTGATACTGTACCCCACTCATGGTTACTACAAATATTGGAAATATACAAAGTAGATCCTAAATTGATACAGTTCCTAAACATAGTAATGAAAAATTGGAAAACCGCACTTAATATCCAAAGAAATTCAAATATCACATCACAGCCAATACAGATTAAGCGTGGAATATACCAAGGAGACTCATTAATTCCTTTCTGGTTCTGCCTTGCTCTGAACCCACTATCCAACATGCCAAATAATACAAATTATGGATATAATATTACTGGAACATACCAACACAAAATCACACATTTGCTATACATGGATGATCTAAAACTACTGGCAGCAACAAATCAACAACTCAACCAATTACTAAAGATAACAGAAGTATTCAGCAGTGATATAAATATGGCTTTTGGAACAGACAAATCTAAGAAAAATAGCATAGTCAAGGGAAAACACACTAAACAAGAAGATTACGTATTGGATAACCACAGCGACTGTATAGAAGCAATGGAAAAAACAGATGCCTATAAATATCTAGGATACAGACAAAAAATAGGAATAGATAATACAAATATTAAAGAAGAACTAAAAGAAAAATATAGACAAAGACTAACAAAAATACTGAAAACAGAATTGACAGCAAGAAACAAGACAAAAGCTATAAATACTTATGCTATACCAATATTGACCTACTCATTTGGAGTAGTGAAATGGAGTAACACAGACCTAGAAGCACTCAATACACTTACAAGACCACAAATATAGAATACATCACACACATTCAGCAACAGAAAGATTCACATTAAGGAGGAAGGGGATTTATCGACATAAAAAACCTACATTACGGTCAGGTAGACAATTTAAGAAAATTCTTTATAGAACAAGCAGAAACTAGCAAAATACACAAAGCAATCACTCATATAAATACATCGGCTACACCACTGCAATTTCATAACCACTTCTACAACCTTTTAGATCACATGACATCAACAGATACAAAGAAAGTAAATTGGAAAAAGAAACACTACATGGCAAGCACCCGTATCATCTAACACAGCCACACATCGATCAAGAAGCATCCAACACATGGCTAAGAAAAGGCAATATATATACAGTGAGACAGAAGGATTCATGATTGCAATACAGGATCAAACAGTAAACACCAGATATTACAGCAAGCATATTAGTAAAGATTCCAATACCACAACAGATAAATGCAGACTTTGCAAACAACAAATAGAAACAGTAGATCACATCACAAGCGGATGTACAATACTAGCAAATACAGAATACCCCAGAAGACATGACAATGTAGCAAAAATAATACATCAACAGCTTGCCTTACAACATAAACATAAACAACATGTTCCCACATACAAGTATGCACCACAAAATGTACTGGAGAACGATGAATACAAATTATACTGGAACAGAACCATTATAACAGATGAAACAACACCACATAACAAACCTGACATCATACTCACCAATAAAAAGAAGAAATTAACACAACTAATCGAAATATCCATACCCAATACAACAAATATACAGAAGAAAACAGGAGAAAAAAATTGAAAAATACATCCAACTGGCTGAGGAAGTCAAGGACATGTGGCATCAGGATAAAGTTGACATTATACCAGTTATACTATCAACTACAGGAGTCATACCACACAATATTCACCAGTACATCAACGCAAATAGCTACATCCAAACGTATATATACTGCTACAGAAATCTGTAATTATTGATACATGTTCAATTACCCGAAAGTTCCTAAATGCAATGTAACACATACTGTACAGTTAAAAGTAAGTCACGCTTGATCAAGGTCCGTGTCACTTTCCATTTTTAGCCAGACATAACGTCTGAGAAAGGAAAGAAATAGTAATAATAAAAATTTTTCTCTATTTCGCTGATTACAGCAATTGACAAACTCAAGAGCATATATTTCTACATAAACTACTACACTGATGTAAATTGGTTTACAAAAAAAGGTAAAGTATTTTCATCTTAAAAAAATTCGTCAATGGTGTAAAACAGATTGTTCAGTAGTACCTTGTATAATTTAGCTTTAAAAATATTTATAGGCAGTTCTTTAAAGTCAACACTTCATCTATTATACATCCTTAGTCCAATAACTAGGTAGGAGTTCTGCGATTTTGATAATCTATGATAGGGCTCATCTACAGATGTTCTGTTTCTAGTATTATGGCTATCAATACCACTTCTCAACACAAAATTAGAGACATTGTTTCTAATTTACAATAAAACATTGTAAATGAATAAGTTTACTAGTGTAAGACATTGAAATTTAATAAGCAGAGGTTTAGAATGTTCTGTTTTATCAGAATCTGTTATTATTGTTATTACTTTCTTCTGTAAAAGTAAAATGTCATTTACATGACAGCTACTACCCCACAGTAAGATTCCATAAGAGATGATGCTTTGGAAGAAGGCAAAATATGCTGCTCTCACTTAGTCATTAGGCACTTGTCTTTTTAAATTTCTAATTAAATAACTCTTGAAAGCCTAGTCAATATATTTTTAATGTGTGGTTAACATGCCAATAGTAACACCTAAAAATTTTACAGTTTCTAATTCTTGGTAGTTAGGAATCTCTTTGAGGCTTAAGCAAAGTGTCTGGGTTTTGTTTTCATTTAGTAAGAATCCATTAGCTTTGAGCCATAGTGAGGACTGAGCAAGGGTATTTTCAGTCAATGTTTTCAGTGTAGCTAGATCGGAGCTTTTATGTAGAAAAGTTGTGTCATCAGCATACGGTATTGTGTGAGAATTTATGAATGAAGGCAGGTCATTAATCATTAGTATAGACAATAAATATCCAAGCACTGACACTTGAGACACTCCGTACCTATCATTAACCAAATTTGATTTCTCCCTACCAACGCACACAACTTGTTGATGGTTCTCTAGAAAAGACCTGAACATACACTCCTGGAAATTGAAATAAGAACACCGTGAATTCATTGTCCCAGGAAGGGGAAACTTTATTGACACATTCCTGGTGTCAGATACATCACATGATCACACTGACAGAACCACAGGCACATAGACACAGGCAACACAGCATGCACAATGTCGGCACTAGTACAGTGTATATCCACCTTTCGCAGCAATGCAGGCTGCTATTCTCCCATGGAGACGATCGTAGAGATGCTGGATGTAGTCCTGTGGAACGGCTTGCCATGCCATTTCCACCTGGCGCCTCAGTTGGACCAGCGTTCGTGCTGGACGTGCAGACCGCGTGAGACGACGCTTCATCCAGTCCCAAACATGCTCAATAGGGGACAGATCCGGAGATCTTGCTGGCCAGGGTAGTTGACTTACACCTTCTAGAGCACGTTGGGTGGCACGGGATACATGCGGACGTGCATTGTCCTGTTGGAACAGCAAGTTCCCTTGCCGGTCTAGGAATGGTAGAACGATGGGTTCGATGACGGTTTGGATGTACCGTGCACTATTCAGTGTCCCCTCGACGATCACCAGTGGTGTACGGCCAGTGTAGGAGATCGCTCCCCACACCATGATGCCGGGTGTTGGCCCTGTGTGCCTCGGTCGTATGCAGTCCTGATTGTGGCGCTCGCCTGCACGGCGCCAAACACGCATACGACCATCATTGGCACCAAGGCAGAAGCGACTCTCATCGCTGAAGACGACACGTCTCCATTCGTCCCTCCATTCACGCCTGTCGTGACACCACTGGAGGCGGGCTGCACGATGTTGGGGCGTGAGCGGAAGACGGCCTAACGGTGTGCGGGACCATAGCCCAGCTTCATGGAGACGGTTGCGAATGGTCCTCGCCGATACCCCAGGAGCAACAGTGTCCCTAATTTGCTGGGAAGTGGCAGTGCGGTCCCCTACGGCACTGCGTAGGATCCTACGGTCTTGGCGTGCATCCGTGCGTCGCTGCGGTCTGGTCCCAGGTCGACGGGCACGTGCACCTTCCGCCGACCACTGGCGACAACATCGATGTACTGTGGAGACCTCATGCCCCACGTGTTGAGCAATTCGGCGGTACGTCCACCCGGCCTCCCGCATGCCCACTATACGCCCTCGCTCAAAGTCCGTCAACTGCACATACGGTTCACGTCCACGCTGTCGCGGCATGCTACCAGTGTTAAAGACTGCGATGGAGCTCCGTATGCCACGGCAAACTGGCTGACACTGACGGCGGCGGTGCACAAATGCTGTGCAGCTAGCGCCATTCGACGGCCAACACCGCGGTTCCTGGTGTGTCCACTGTGCCGTGCGTGTGATCATTGCTTGTACAGCCCTCTCGCAGTGTCCGGAGCAAGTATGGTGGGTCTGACACACCGGTGTCAATGTGTTCTTTTTTCCATTTCCAGGAGTCTATTTATACTGTTGTCATCAAAACCATAGTAAACTAGCTCATTCAGCACAGTGTCAAGCTCTTCACAGCCAAAGGCTCTGCTCAGGTCACAAAATGTGCCTGGGCATAGTCCCTAACCTCGAACACACCTAGGACTAGTTTTACGAGGGAGTATAGCATCCGTTGTGGATTTACCTTTCCTAAATCCAAGCTGTTCATCACTAATTATATTTAGAGTAGACACTAACTTGCTCATATATAATTGTTTCTAAAATTTTTGAAAAAATTGGAGTTACGGATATAGGTCTGTAACTAGTGGGACGGTTCTTTTCCCATTTTTTGTATATGGACACAACTCTAGAAATTTTTAGTATGTCGAGGAACTTACTTTCAACTAGGCATTTGTTAACACAAAAAGTTAAAGGATAAATCACACAATCAATAACATATTTCAACAAATTACATGACATATTATGGTAATCAACAGTAACTGAAGGTCTGAAATTTTTCACTATTCTTAGGATATTATTTGGGCTCACTTCTGTGAAAGTGAAGGTGCTTGGGGGAAGCTTTTCAAAGCAGCTGTCCATAATACTATTTGCATTTTCAGGGGGTTTGTTTATTGAATTACTAATTTCTTCAATGGACTGAATGCAATATTTATTAAATTCTTCTGGGGTAATGGTGATTTCCTCTTTGTGTTTAGTGTGTGCAACAGAGTTTATTACACTCCAGGCCTTTTTGCATTTATTGATAGATTTTTCAATGTTTACTATGTTATGCAGTTTCTTTGCTTCATTTATTGCCTTCCTATACTTGTATTTAGTTTTAGCATACAGTTCTTTATACAGTTCTGATTTACTGGTTTTGTACAGACTAGAATACAGCATAACAGTATTTTTCAGTTGACCTAACTGTGGAGTATACCATTCCTTCATTTTCCTTTTCTTGTAATTTCTGCTAATATTAACTGTACATTTTTAGAGGGATGTTATTTTCAAATATATCTAAAAATATGGAGAAAAACTTGGTGAGAAACTTGGTGAAAACAATATCAGCTGAACAGTGTTGAAGCCTAATAAAACATGTGTCCCAACTGAAATAGGTGAGGGCATGTCTAAACCTATCCATCCTCTCTCTGCTCACTGGTCTAGTAATCACAATTTTAAATTTTGGTTTGGTGCAGTCTGAAGTTACATTATTAAGACTAAAATATACTGCATCATGGTCTGAGTAAGGGAAACTAATTACATCAGTGGACATACAAGTTCTCTTAATATTTGTAAATATATTGTCTAGACAGGATGAGCCTCTGGTAGGTTTGCAGTTAACATAGTACAGGTTAAATTACCAAAGCACATTTTTGAGCTCTGTCAGTTTTTCTGTCCTGCAGGACATCAAAACTTGAATTAATATCAATGACAATATCGTATTTTTTCCATTTTGGTTACATATATACATGGAGAGTTCCCCAAGTTTATCCAGAAGGATATGGGGGTCACCACTGGGTGGCCTGTACACTACTGCTACCATTAGCTTAAGGCTCTCAATTACTAGACCTGATATTTCAAAATGCATTTCATCATAAAGGGCACAGAGATCTATCCTGCCACAGTTTGGTGCAAGAGGTGTTTTTGCATATATTGTTACCTCACCACATAAGTAAATTTGACATTGCCTGCTTCCCAGAGAAAAGCATAGAATTCTTTTAGTAGTATGCAGCCATTTAGTCATTCCATTGTAATCTTTACTAAAGAAGCATATTAAGAGGAGCCAGAGGTGCCTATGCTGCCCATGTTAAAACACTAAATTTGAGGAACATTTATGAATAATCTACCAAATAGAAAAATTTGAAATTTTTTTAACATATAGAGTGGTTTAGTATTGCAGTTATGATGAAGAGATATTGAAGTATCTTTTCTAGATTTCTTTCAAAAAAATTTTTTTTTATTAATGAGCCAACTTTTTTACAAAAAATTGCTTTATTTAATCAAATTGAAATGAACTACCAAACATATTGCCTAATGGCTGTTTTACAATGTAACTTTGACCACTATGAATGCTGTATAAAAATTTCATCTCCCTAGTTTGAGTGGATTTTGGGAAAATGTTCCTTACATTCGAAAAATTCTAATTTGCAGGAAATGGCCATCAAAGTTTCTCAATACATTCCTTTACTATGGGATGGATTAACAAGAACTTCTTCTTCATCCTCCGAAAGCTTCCTTCTTGTCTTCTTTTCTGGCCTGTTGTTCCATCATATTTCATATCCCTTTCTCTTCTTTCTGCTCCTCTTATCTCCTCTCTCTGTCAATATTTCTTAGTGTCCATACAGTGTTCACCCAAGCTGAAAATCCTAATGCCTTCAATACTTAACACTTCGCAGTGTTCCATTGGTTGTAGTTTGCTATTGCATCATAAATACCAAAGTGCAGTGTTTTTATGGTGACTAACACACTTTTAGGAATCACTGGACAAATTAAATTGTTAACGCTCTCATTAGGATTCTGCATTTTTCCGTGTAGACATTTGTGCAACAAATCATGAACAAGTCATGAAAAATTGGTTTTATTGCATTTATCACAGCTGATGGCAAATCATGCTTGTGATCATAGTCCATTTTGGCATTATATTTGTACCAGGAATCTTTTGGGAACAGGCTGTGTTGAGGGCATTAGTTGGAAGAGGAAGTATGAAGGAAGAATGCCCACACTGCTTTTCATATGTCACTAACACTACTAGAATTTTGCCTTATTGCATACCCATAATATCTCTGTAGACATTCAATCACCTCATCAGTAAGCCTGCTTCTCCCTCCTATTGACCTTCCTTCACTGAGCTAACTTGAACCCAAAGTTTGTTTGAGTCTTCAAAGCTGTGCACCAATTGGCTTTTGCACATGCCCAATGCATTCCAACTTCTCAACTACAAATTCATTTCCATATGGTTTCAGTTCCACTATAGTATTGAAACCTTTGGAGTCACCATCCCCAAGGCAGTATTGTATCTAACATTGTATCTGGGAACTGAATGTCCAGAAATTTGTTTCACTCCTTCTGCTTCCATTGCTCCGCTTGATACAATAAAATTTGCCTATATGTACCACTGTGATCTCATTTGATTATATTTTTGAACCTACAATGTATTGACAACACTGCAATGTCTATCACTTTTACACTATCCCCACAAGCACCAGTTACGACCTCATTCAGGGATTTATGACCACTCTTTTGCCAGGAACCATCTAATGCTGCTACCAAGTCCCTAGAGCCACCCTTCACTTCTATAGATTTCTCCACTGCTTCCTTCATGGTTTTCAAAGCCACATCTTCAACAGAGGATCCTACTAGTTCACAGTAGTACCCAAATTTACTTGGAGGTGATGGCAAGTTCATAATACCAGAAAACAGGTTACCAGCAGCAGACCCTTTTCCGATGGATTGGAGATTATACACAAGTAGAACATTCATATCAAATGCTTTAGATCACCCATTTTTACCAAAGAGACTGGCATGTGAATTGCAGAAAGTCACTTCATATTTGCAACATGTACAGATTATCTTCATCTTACAAGCTGAACCAAAGTGCTTTGTTATCTCTCGTCCCACTCCTACACTTCAACAAATTTTGCACAGAACACTTTCTTTTAGCAAAGAAGATAACAGTCCAACATTGAGTACTTCGTTAATATTTTCACTGTCACCCACATATTCACAAAATCTGTCACTTCCACCAATCAACTTCTTGCTAGAAGATCTTTCAGGCCTATGACCAGCCTTGTGCTGTTTCGCAGAAAAACACATTGTTTCCGTAATTACAGCATCACAACTTGGTATTAGTGTGAATTTTCTTTTCCCTGTGTTCTTCCTCTTCTTATATACACTATTACTAAAATGTGGCATCGTAACCAGAAGAACGCTTTACACAAGAAGAATAATATCACTAACAACAGGCACAACACTGAAGTAAATCGAAACAATCAGTAACAAAGAGATGATGTTCAATGCTCTTAGCGCTTCATTTGTCACAGAAAACAATGTAGCCAACTCTTGAACACTTGCTGTATGGGTAACATGAGGAAATATTCAACTTCAGGATGAGAAAATGCCAAGTGTTTCACCAAGAAGTCATGAGAGGGTGTTAGATGCATTCAACAGCCCTGCCCATTTCCTCTGCAGGTGTGGGAGAAAATAGTAATAACTCCACTTCTAAGGTGAGTAGAACAATAATTCAAAGTTTGCATTAAAGAGGAATGTTCCAATTAATTTTTTATAGCAAAACAAAAATTGTAATTATTTGGATTTGACCACCTCTGGCTTCCCTTAACTCACCTTTCAGGAATTACTCTTCAGACTCACTGAATATACATAACTTTCTTCTCTCTGACAAGTACATTCTTGGTTTGTAGGACTTCCTCACTTTCCCTCCAATTCTTATTAACAGTACAGCCAACATACAACATTGCAGTATAGCCAACATACAAATGTATTTGATCTACATCATCTTAAGAAATGTCAGTCAAATTCTGTTATAAAATTATTGTCATACCATTACTCCATTTATGGCATTCCATTACCACATGTGTGTCATTCCAATACCATTACAAAATATTATTTATAATGAATATTTTTTTCTCTGCTGTGAGACTATTGTCTGTCTCATAAATCTTTATTTGCATGCCTATTTTCAGGATCCTATAAAATTGCATTGACCCTGAAAAACAAATTTGTGGCTTTTTTCAGTAACAGAATGACAGTAGATAACAATAAAAAACAAAGCATCCCAGGGACTTTACTAATTAAATAAAATCAACATAAGCTATCGAAATGGGCTAGCTTAAGATGAGTGAAAAAATTTTCAGGTATGCTCTGTTAATAAACTGCTTTACAATGCATCATTGTAGTACTTTTGAAAACTAATTTCTTAGAGGGTCTAGAAGCTGAAATTTTAGACAAACTACAAAGCCATTTGTTCAGTCCCAGCACTTTTTAACATGAAAATTAAGCTTCAAATTAAAAAAATGTGTTTCAGCTAACAGAACTGATAATCAGATTTGCAATAAGAATATTATTAATTTTTAAGGTTTGTGTTCATGTTCTCATGTTCTGGAACAGCCCCATTCAGTCAGGTGATATGCAAGACAAATTGAAGATCAGTATTTAAACACAAATTTCACCCAATCACTTAAAAAATTTGTGACACACATGTGTTAAAACTATTATTGCAAGAAGTAAGATGTATTTTTGCATTTAGTTATTGAACCACCAGTAGTAGGGTTACATCACAACAGCCTGAGAAGCTGAAAACCAATTAATGAGCAACTAAATATAATTTTAAAGAACATATGGGAGTGTTTTGTATTTAACATAATTATTTAATACTTCTGGCATGTTCACACTGCATTGAAGATCCTTTTGTGATGTCTATCGACCAAGTCATGTATAACATCTTCGTTTTTCAGGCTCATTCTGAGCACTCTGTGGTCGCACGCGAAATGGTAGACGTGTGTACAGAGAATCAACAACTTGTGTATCTCTGTATATGTGTGCTTCAGACCAATAAAATAGTGCTTATTACATGTGGTATAGTGTACATCATTGGATCCAACAATGCTAACACACTAAACCCATACTGATGATCCCGAACTTATTCATGAGTGCTACAATGAACTCTCGTTCTGTCACACAGCACTCAATGAATTTCTTGCCGCCCATTACACTGCACACGAGCCAACTAGGTTTTCCAATGGAACACTCTGGCATTCCAATTATCTACCTCGTATTCACAATAGTTCAACGCAGTTTCCAAACACACCGACTAGCTGTACTCAGCAGGACAGTGCTTCTACATTCTCACAGCTACATGTGGTGGCTTCAAGTATGAAAAATAACTTTTGATTATCGTACATGAATCAGCTGCCGTGTGGCAGTGTCCTGTACCAACAGAACATTTTTTGTAAACAAAACTTTGCATGTGAATGTTTTACGTCCAATGTGAATTTTCCACATGTTCTGAGTGTTCAACAATGGCTGACACAATGTGCTCAAACACCAGTGGTTATGTTTACAAATTTCCCAGGTGCCAGTGTCAATTTTCCACATGGGTCAGTGGCGGTACAAATCGATCTGGACGTTCAGGGCAGAAAATTTCATGTTTATCCTGGAACTACGAATTTTGCAACAGCCCCCCACCACCCCCCTCCCACACTACCAGCGTCCACTTTACAAGTGTTTCCGATGGCACACACTGTTCCTGCCATGTCTGCCATGTGTGTTCCACAAACAATAGGTGATTTTAACAATTTTAATGCATCTGTAGGAGACGGATCTGGAAACTGTACTCTGTCATTTTCCACACATCAGTCGACTACAGTCAACTCTTCCACACTGGCCCATTCTATGCCTGTTGGCATTACTCCATCAAATGCCTGAATCATTGATTTCTTGACCACGGTCGAGCCAGCCATGCCTTCCATGTTGCGTGCCACTGACAGTGTCATGAACTAGTACACCACTACTGCATCTGAGCCAGTTATGCTGCAGAGCTACAGGCAGGGAGGGCAGTTTTCAACAAACCTTTATGCCAAGACTTCCCCATCTGTTGGCCTAAGCTACCGCCCCATTGCAAGGATCACCCAGGCACATGGTTTGCCTTGGTCGACAACATCCTGCAGCTACACAGCGTCACTGATGAGAACTCTAAATTCCTTTGCGTACTATGTCACCTCCATGATGAACCGGACCTGAGCTGCGAGACTGTGGCTATGCCTCCAGCTAAGGACAAATATGAATTCCTCCCTCCCCCCCTCCCCCCCCCCCCCCAATGCAACAACCTCGAGTGCCTATACTTTGGACCAACTGGTTGCTCAAACTTTCTCTGAAAGTTCAAATTCACCTTCTCCATCTAACTTCGGCCCCCTGGACACTAACCTGAAGATCGCAGACCAGATTTACAACATCCTGCCACCCCCACATACCCTCCCAGGGGGTTCTCAGGCCTCAAGAGTCATCACACCTGCACTGCAGTTTCCGTCTTTCAGGACAGAGTGCGCATGACTCACTCCGCGCATGCGCACAGACCCAACACCACTTGCTAATCGCTGCCGTAACTCCTGTCCTACCAGCTCTACTGCAGCACTGCCATTGGAGGAATCTACAAACACGACCCCCTCCATTGCTGCTTCAGCCTCAGGCAGCTCGACTGACGACACTCCATGCCATTCTGCTTGGTGTTATTTCCATTCCCGCTTTGGCGACGTGGCTAAGAAATATCATTCCCAAAGCATATTCCCAAACTAATACCACAACTCCAATCAGGCACTATGGGCCGCGTTGCATCGTACAGATGCCTTTTATACTTCTTCATCTTTGAATGTCAACCTTGCCCCCCCCCCCCCCCCCACTTTGAGCTGCCAGTAATTCCTTGAGTCAATCTCATGGCATAACTAATTTAAACCTTAAGCTGCAGGACATTAACACTCACGTACAGTGGACTTTCATCATCACCAATGTGGATGATACCGTGCTCGGGGTAAATTTTCTCTTAGCCCATGTTCTTTCACCCAACCTACAACAATGTACACTAATCTTTAACTCAGTAGACCTTACCACTGGTTCTGATATTTCTTTCCTCTCATCCGAGAGTGCCACTCTATTGTGTGAGCTAGCTGAAGCCACTCTTGCAGTGTTCTCTCTTAAATCACACAACAACGAGCTTTGGGACAACAATGAAGCCCTTCACTTATGCATCACCGCTATCCAAGCCAAATTCACAGACACTCTTAAGCAGGTCATCCAGCCATCACACACAGACACGCCAACAGCACCCGCACTGTCTCCTCGCACCCGCTGCTGGCACCGCATGGCTTCTCTACTGCCAGACAGAAGCTGTGTTCATGACACCATCAAGTACCCCACTAAGCTCCACGACAAGGACTGCCAGTGGATCACCACCATCGCTGCTGATCTGCCAGCCTGAGACACGCAAGCATGTGCATTACAGGTTAGTCATACTTCATCAGGTACGGGTCCATCATCTCGGTCGGTGTTTGCTATCAGCAACAGTACTGTCCACAGAATCAATACCACAGAATGTCCACCAGTGCGTACAAAGGCTAGGCATTTAAACCTGGAAAAACTTAAAGAAGCCAAAGCAATTATTCAGGAACTTTTAGACAGTAAGACTATTCATCCTATGATAAAACATTGTCACAGTTGGGCACAAGTGTGTGTGGCCTGTCAGTGCGCAAAATTAGGACATCTTGCACATCTCCCCATGGGTACATTCGACGTGGCAAAACAAAGATTTCAACATATACACATTGATATTGTCAGGCCCTTACCCCCTCAGGCCCCTTTCGTTACATACTATCTGTCATTGACAGGTTTACCCACTGCGTAGACGTAATACCCCTCACTACTATCACAGCCAACCCGGTGGCCCAAGCCCTTTTACTAATGTGGATCTCGCGCTTCGGCTTCCCAGCTTCTATCACCACTGACCAAGGGTGCCAATTCGTGTCTGCCCTCTTCTGACAGTTTTGTGAACTGTGAGGGGTGAAATGATTTAGGTCAACAGCATTCCATCCTAGAGCAACGGGTTGTCAAACACTGGCACTGTAAGCTTAAAGCTACACTGATGTGCCACATAGGTGAGTTGAGCCATCATCCTACCATAGGTAATGATAGGCATTCGTACCACATACAAAGAGGACCTTGGCACATCTCTGGCAGAAGTACTATATGGAGAACCCCTCACAGTCCCAGCAGAGCTCGTCGAGCCTTCACTCCCTCCAGATCAAATCTGCGACTAGACATTCGTTGGGCATGTTAAGGAGCTAATCACTAACATTCGCGTGCCCCCTTCTCGCCCACACTCGCTCCCTCCCATATTCCTGCATATGGACTTGGCATCGTGCACTCATGTCATTTTGTGTGATGACACCATCCAACCTGCACTCAGCCCTACATACTCGTTCCCACACAGAATCATATTGCTGCGTAACAACACATTGAAAGTGTTCATTAATGGCACACGTCAAATGGTGCCTGTCTGCTGCCTCAACTGGGAGAACTGCCTGATACCCCACCCAGTCAGTCCCCCTGCGCACCCCCCCCCCCCCTCCGCCGCCCCCCCCCCCCCCCACACACACATTCACCTTCTCCAGTCTGTTCCCTTGCCTGTTGGTACTTACCCATCAACGGTAAAAGTTCTTCATACCTCAACAGGCATTCACGTTCATTACCCTGGCACCTCACAATTCACCGTCACCTCCTCGGATCCCTCCACTGCTGTATGAGGATTCGCCCGGTCCCGGTCAAGTAGGACCATCCATCCCCTTCGCTGGCTCTAAGATGTCATTTACTAATTTACACAGCACATATGACAACTAGGTTATCCAACGGACATTTCAGCATTGTTTTCCAACTATCCACCTCATGTTCGCAATAGTTTGACGCAGTTTCAAAACACACCGACTACCTGTACTCAACAGGGCAGTGCCGAATGCTGTGGATGAGCGGTTCTAGGCACTTCAGTCTGGAGCCGCACTGCTGCTGTGGTTGCATGTTCAAATCCTGCCTAGGGCATGGATATGTGTGATGTCCTTAGGTTAGTTAGGTTTAAGAAGTTCTAAGTCTAGGGGACTGATGACCTCAGATGTTAAGTCCCATAGTGGTTAGAACCATTTGATCAACAATGCAGTGCTTCTACATTCCCACAGCCACATGTGGTGGCATCAGGTACAAACAAAACTTTTTGTTATCATGCATGAATCAGCAGTCGTGTGGCAGTATTCCATACCAACAGAATGTTTTTTGTGCACAAAACTTCGCATGCGAACATTTTACATGGAATGTGAACTTTCCACATGTTCCAAATGCCTGACAATGGCCGAAACGATGTGCTCAAGCCCCAGTGACTATGTTTACAAGTTTCCCAAGTGCCATTGTGAACTTTCCACCTTAGTCAGTGGCAGTACAATTTGAGGTGGATGCTCAAGACAGGAAATTTCATGTTTATCCTGGAACTCCGGATTTTGCACCAGCCCCCATACCCCCCCACACACACACACTACCAGCATCCACTTAACGAGTGTTTCCAACAGCACATTCTGCTCCTGCTATGCCTGCTGCATGTGTTCCACAAATGTTAGGTGATTTTAACAATTTTAATGCACTTGCAGGGGAGGGGCTCAGAAACTGTACTCTGTCATTCTATGCACATCGGTCGACTACTGTCGACTCTACCACACCGATCCATTCTACATCTGTTGGCTTTACTCCATTGAACGCCTAACTCGTTGATTTATCGACCACGTTCGAGCCAGCTGTGCCTACCATGCCGCATGCCACTGACAGTGTCGGGAACTGGTACACTGCTACTGCACCCGAACAAATTTAGCTGCAGAGCTATAGACATGGGGTGACAGTTTCCGACAAACAGCTATGCCATCTGTTGGCCTAACCTACCACCCCTTCACAAGGACCACCCATACACATGGTGAGTCTTGGTCAACCACATCCTGCAGCTACACGGTGTTGCTGACGACAACTTGAAGTTCCTTTGCTTACTATGTCACCTATATGATGATATAGACCTGATCTTCGATATTGTGGCTTTGCCTCCCACTATGGACAAATAAGCATTCACCCGACACATCATCCTTGACCACCTATCCATATCTACAAAGGAGGCTAGGCTATCCGTCTCATCATCAGTCACGCGTCACTTGGTTCCAGATCCCCGTTGCAGCTCTGGTGTCATCTCCACGCTCTGATTGACAGCATCAGATGCCAGATGCTACACTCTGGACTTGCTCAGACATCCTCCAGAAGTTCAAATTCACCTTCTCCATGTAACTTCAACCCCACTGGACACTAAACTGAAGAACGCAGGCCAGGTGTACAACATTCTGCCACCCTCGCATATCCTCCCCCCATTGGGCCTTCACTCCCCTAGGGTTGGCACACCTGCATGGCAGTTGACATCATACAGTACAGAGTGTGCATGACTCACTCTGCGCATGCACACAGGTCCAACACCACCTGGCAGCTGCCACCATAACTCCTCTCGTACCAGAACTACTGTGATACCCCCGTCGGAGGAATCTACAAACACGAATCACTCCACTGTTACTTTGGCTTCAGCCCCCTCAATGGACGATGCTACACACCATTCTGCCTGGTGTTATTTCCATTCCCTCTCTGGTGATGTGGCTAAGAAATGTTGTTCCCCATGTGCATTCCCAAACTAATAGCGTGACCGAATTCAGGTGCTAAGGGGCCATGTTGCATCGCACAGATGCCTGCTCCTTAATACTTCTTCACCTCATGCACCAGGATGCTGGTACGTGAAAGATGCAGTGTCTTATCTTTCCATGCTCTTTCACCTAACCTACAATGAGGTACACTAATCTTAAATCGGTAGACCGTACCACCTGTACTGATATTTCTTCCCTCTCATCCGAGAGTGCCACTCTACTGCGTGAGATATCTGAAAGCTACTGTTGCAGTGCTCTCTCTTCAATCACACACTGACGAACTACAAGACAGCAATGAGGTCCTCTGCTTATGTATTGCCACCATGCAAGCCAAGCTCATGAACGCTCATAAGCAGGTCACCCAGCTGTCACATACGGCCACCCCCCCATCCCCGCACCACCTTCTCGCACCCGCCGCCGATGCTGCGTGACGTTTCTACTGCCGGACAGAAGCTGTGCCTACAACACTACCAAGTACCCCACCGAGCTCCATGACAAGGACTACCAGTGGATCACTGCCACTGCTGCTGATCCACCGGCCTGGGACATACAAGTATGTGCATTACAGGTTAGTCGCAGTGCATCGGGTGTGGGTCCATCACCTGTGTCGCTTTTGCGATCAGCAACAGTACTGTCCATAGAATAACAAGGATGGTCCACCAGTATGTGCAAAGGCTAGGCGTTTAAATCTGGAAAAAGTTAAACATGCTAAAGCTATTATTATGGAACTTTTAGACAGTAAGACTATTTGCCCTTCATCTAGTAGTTGGTCATCACCCATTTATTTGGTGCCAAAGAAAGGTGACACTTTCCGTCACTGCGGTGACTGTCAGACACTTAACACCAGAACAATTTTAGATAGTTATCCTGTCCCAGATATTCAAGATTTTGCTTCCCAACTGCGCGGGGCACAAATTGTCAGTGTAATCGACTGTCACAAGGCATACCACAAACTGCCAATGGCACTGGAGGATGTTGAAAAAATCGCCATCATTACTCCATTTGGATTGTTTGAAAATCTGTTTATGCTGCTCGGCCCTAAAAATGCTGCATAGATGTGGCAATGGTTCATTGACTCATTGGTTGGAAAACTGGACTTTGGGTATGTGTACCTGGACGACATGTTAATTTTTTCTTCCTCACTCGAGGAACACGAACGCCACTCAAATAAAGTGTTACAACTATTACAAGCAAATGGTGTTGCAATGAACAATGCCAAGTCACAACTCCGCTGCTCTAGTCTCACATTTCTGGGCTGTGTGCTTTCTGCCAATGGCATCCACCCTCTAGCCAAATGGGTTGAGGCCATTAGTACAGTGCTGTTGCCCAAAGACTTTCAGGGCATCCACCGCTTCCTAGGAATGGTAAATTGCTGCCGCAAACACATTCCCCACACCACAGACATAGAAGCCCCACTAACAGATGCTCTCGCAGGAAAAACACTTCAGGGTCTCGGGCTGTCACATGGACTCCAGATATGCGATGTGCATTTGATAACCTCAAATCAGCCCTACAGATGGCTGTTACGCTCACCGCAGATGCAAGTAATACAGCAGTGGGGGCAGTACTTCAGCAATCCATGGGCTCTGTTGTACGGCCCCTCAGATTTTTCTCCCACAAACTGTCTGCTTCCCAACGTAAATGGTCGACCTTCATCCAGGAACTATTTGCTATTTATGCCACTGTCAGATATTTCCAAGACGATATCGAAGGTCGCCATCTCATGGTATTTAATGACCATGAACCATTGGTATATGCATTCCGTAACCCAGGCAAGGACTCATCCCCGAGACGTTATCATCATATGGATCTCATATGTCAGTTTACATATGACATATGTTACATCAGAGGAGCAGACAACATTGTCGCTGATTTTTTATCTCTTTTGTCGGTATTATCTTCACAATTGGACCTCGGCAAACTCCCTATATTGCAAACAGATGATAGTAAACTCAGCACATTGCGCTCCAATGCTAAGACAGGACTCAAACTAGCATTAAGGACACTTCCTGGGTTCTCATCACCCATCTGGTGTGACATTTCAACAGGACGCATACGTCCAGTGATTCCTGCACCTCTTTGCTGGGACATTTTTAATAGTATTCATGACTTGGCACACCCTGGTATATGCACCACTGCATATCTAGTATCTGAACGTTTTGTTTGGCGTGGGGTGATAAAACAATGTCACAGCTGGGCACAAGTGTGTGTGGCTTGTCACCGCACAAAAGTAGGACATCTTGCACAGCCCTCCATGGGTATTTTCGATGTGGCAAAATGAAGATTTCAGCACATACACATTGATATCGTTGGGCCCTTACCCCCCTTGGCCCCTTCCGTTACATACTGTCTGCCATTGACAGGTTTACCCACTGAGTAGCTATCACAGCCGATACAGTGGCCTGAGCCCTTTTATTAATGTGGATCTTACGCTTTGGCTGCCCAGCTTCTATCACTACTGATCAGGGCCACCAGTTCGAGTCTGCCCTCTTCCCGCAGCTTTGTGCACTGTGCAGGCTGAAACAATTTAAGACATCAGCATACCACCCCCGGAGCAGTGGGCTTGTGGACCACTGGCACCGAACGCTGAAAACTTCCCAGATATGCCACAGAGGTGAGTGGGCCAACACCTTAGGCGTTCAGGCCATGTCCAAAGAGGACCTTGGCACATCTCTGGTAGAAGTACTATATGGAGAACCACTCACACTACCAGCAGAGCTAGTCAAGTCTTCACTGCCTCCAGATCAAATCTGCAACTTGACATTCGTCAGGCATGTTAAGGAGCTAATCATTAACATTGGCATGCCCCCTCCTCGACCACACTCGCTCCCTCCCGTATTCCTGCATATGGACTGGCTGTCGTGCACCCATGTCATGATGCATGATAACACTGTCCAACCAGCAGTCAGCCCCCTACACTCGGTCCCACACAGGAAGCGTTCATTAGTGGCACACGTCAAATGGTATCTGTCTGCTACCTCAAACCGGTGTGGTCTCTGCGAGAACTGCCCGATACCCCACCCAGTCGGCCCCTACCCCCTGCTACACTGGCCTCACACAAGGCATCTACCGACAGGCCATGGGTGAGTGACGACCAGTCCCACACATGTGACATTACTTACTCCCAGTTTTGTGACAGTGTTACAGGTGCTTGTGACATCCCCCTACAGAGTGACATGTGTGATGACTCCCCCTTCTACAGGCAGCCCTCTGCCTCTCCCCTGTTAGGATTTAGTGACATATTGGAGGCCACCCTTGGAATGTGTGATGTGCCAACAATGACTCATGTGGAGATTCTGTCAACCCCAAACGGAAGTGGTAGTTAATGTCAACACTGATTTCATTTGCAGTTCTAAAGTGTTTTTCATTATGCATCTCGATAACGTATATGTATTCTATGAATGAGCTAGCTTCTCCAATGACAATTTGACCCACATTCATCTTCTTCAGTCTGTCCTCTTGTCTGTTGGTACTGACCCATCAACGGAAAAAGTCATTCATACCATGACAGGCATTCAGGTTCGCTACCCTGGCACCTCACAAACCACCATCCCCTTCCCAGATCCCTCCACTGCTGCAAGAATTCGTCCAGTCGGGCAAGACTGTACACCCCCCTCACTTGCTCGAAGACTACATTTACTAAAGTAATGTATTGTTTCTGTTTAAACACCATTTCCCTCCCCCCCTGGGTGCTTCCTTTACACGTATGCCCTCATATTTGTGTTTGTGCTCCACACTCTAGGGGGGCCAGAGGGGGGGGGGGGGGCTAATGTGGTGACTATTGGGCAAGTCGCGTGTAACGTCTTTGTTTGACAAGCTCTTTGTGAACAGTCTGGGGTTGCGCGTGAAATGATAAACACGTCTACCGAGAATCGAGAATGTGTATATCTGTATATGTCTGCTTCGGACCAATAGTATCATGCTTATTACATGTGTATAGTGTACATCATTGGATCTGGCAATCCTACTACACTAAACTCATAGATGAGAGGATACAAAACAAAAAATGTCTAATGAACTTATATCCAGAAATGCATGGTTTCCATGCTAGAAACAATTTATTCAGTCATACATTTTTACAGAGACTGAAGTTTAATACACGCTCTACCATGCAGCAACAGTTACAGTATGTACTGAAAATGATTTCCATGTGTCTCAAGGCAGGTGGGTATGTGCCATAGCATGTTCTGTCTCATGTGTTCACATCAGCCAGGCCGCATCCGAAGAGTGTCAAAGGCAACATGAATATGCTGCTCCAATGTCTCCACATCTGGGATGGGCTTTTGAGATGGCCCCATAATGAGAAACCGCACGGTGAATAAGCAGGCCATGCAACTAGACCCCTCTCATCCAATCCATCATCCAGGGGAGACATGACTGAGATGTGTCTGGACATTAATGGCGAAGTGGGCTGGAGCACCATCATGAAGCAGCCACATAACCCTTCAAATCATCAATGACACTTCTTCCAGCAGTGGAGGCAAAGTCACCTGCAAGAAACGCTGATAGTTCTGACCTGTTAGGTAATGTGGAAGGAAGACTGGTTCCAAAATATGGCTGCTAATTACCCTGGCTCACACATTCCAGCTGCACCAATGCTTATAAATCGCTGTCACTGTACCATGGGGACTCTGCATACTATCCCAGAGATGACTGTTATGAAAGTTGAAGATACCACTATGCATAAAGGTGGCCTGATCTGTGAATAGGATGGATGACACAAATCCCAGAATCATGGTTGCCTGGGGAAGAAACCAGTAACAAACCTGCTCCTTATGTGGAAAGTCTGTCATTAGTAAGCCCTGCACACTCTGTAAGTGATAAGGGTAGTACCAATTCTCATGGAGAATGTTCCACACGATCATATGGCTAACCCTGTTCTGGTGGGCCAACTGCCTGGATCTGACATAGTGGTTGCCTTTCACAGCTTAAGCACATTTTCTTTCAAGTCTGGTGTCCAAGCATTTTGGGTACATTCTTCTTTGTTTCATGCTTCCTGAAATACTCGTCTCAGACAAATGATGAAACACTGTTGTAAACGTTGAATGCTGTGGTTATTGTTGGCAGGGATATGTCTCCTGATACAACCTTGCTGCCCGCTGCTGTAAGTAAATGCCATGTCAGCAAGGTCTTGATTTGAATACAGAAGCATTGTGTACAACACTGTATCACATCCACTACAAGATGAGTCACCAAGAGAAGTGAACTGAACAGAACATTACCAATTACTATTGCAGGAGAGGGCACTAGGGCATGATGTATGGGGAATAGTACCTCCCTCTGGAACGAAACTGTGGCTACATGTTACAGCACATATTAGACCACATTCTCTGTAACAAAGTATGGTTGAATAAATGGTCTCTAGCAAGGAAACCATGCATTTCCAGACATAAGTTCATTAGACCTTTTTGGTCCATGTCCTCTCATTGATCAATCCTTAGAGATTGTACAAATTGAAAAAAATCATCCTGTAAACTCTTCTTAGCTTAATTAGTGTGTAAATCATGTTTGCATGTTACACAGCTGAATAAAAGTACTAACTGATAATGATACAAAAAGTTGAAACATGTTTGGGCATTTATAAACAGTTGTTTGCATAATAGGTGGATATGGATGCCTGTGACTGAGTACAGTCATCTGTGAAAATTACTATACATTACTTTCTATTGAGAGACACAAGTGTCCTGCATTAAGAATGATGCTGGTCACTTGTGGAGATGCAACAACTGTCACTAAAGCTATGCAATAATGGAATGATAGCAGCTCATCTTGACTCTTGGAGCTGTTTTGGGAGCAGTGCAAGAAGAGGAAACAGTTTTACAAGCTGTGGTGTGCACTCTGCTGCATTAATGCTGGGGCTAATTTAAAACACTGGGTTACAGACCAGCATTTCAAACCAGCTAACACGCTGACTGCTGCACACATAGTGACTGAGGCCATGGCATCAGGTGCAAGGCTGCACTGTGGCCACCAGTGGACACATGGTACCAGGCTCTGCTGTGGTTGCTGGCAGCCTAAACACAGTCAACATGTTCAAGGGAGTGTAGCTGTAACTGCCAAATGTAGATGTTAGCTTGTGGTGGAGTAATGTTGGATGTGCATGGAAACTGTCAGGATGCGCCGTATTAAGACTCGGCCATGATCTTCAAGGGTTTTATTATTCCCAGCTACAGTGGTGCTTTCCTCTCTGTCTACATCACAGGGTCCCACAATGCTGAGGACGCCACTTCACTGTCTGCAAACCAGCTTGGCGCAGAAGGGTTACCTCAGCAACCCGTGCAACATACTGCGACGTTCCGGCCATGTACAGCCACTGAGTTTTGATGATGTCAGGATGCGCCGGCAGCTGACTCTGCAACCTTCATCCCCATTGCCTCAGCACTGCTTGCTGGGAGCTGCAGAGTGGCCCACTGCGTGCTTCTTCTCCATCGTGGTTAAGATTGCGGGTGACACAAGTGCCTGCGATCTGACAGCCAAATCTGTGGCCCTCACCTCGGAATGCCTCCGGTGTGTGTCGAGAGCCAACAAGACTGTCCGCAGTAGCGAGCCATCGACTGCCCTGCTGCTGGCTGGCTATGGACTCCGCGTTGGCCTCATAGGGTTGAACCAGTGACCAGCGACCTGCCATGAACTGGAACACTGGCATCCCATCTGCTGCTGTGTGTATCTGGTGGTGTAACAAGCCCCGCAATCCAAGAGAGCTGCCACAGTTGAATCCCCTCATTAGAAAACCGGCACCTATTTATATGCAGCTGTGCGCCTCTGTTTTGCTAACATGCTGCTCCGAGTCACGTACTCATAACATCTAGGTTGCGCCAGTGGGCCCCTTCTGCCTGTAACTTGCACCATGCAAACTGCTGCATTTACTCTTTGGAGCGGTTTGACAAACCTGTGGCCTCCATTCTACTTCACAACCGCTGGTCAGTGTAACTTACTGACAACAGGCCTGCACCTGGCTGTAACTTGTGCACTCAGAAATATTGCACTGAAACTAAATTTCCTATCTTAAACGGTGGCGCCGCTACATTATTCCCCCCTTCGGAAAGACCCAGTACCTGAGTCGACCTCTAACTACTCTTAAACCTGATTGGGTCGGCATGTACTTATGACATATTTACTACTACTACTAGAAAACTTAGATTTGGTCTAGTCCTCTTAAAACACATGACATGAGGCGAAACATAAAAATTTCTTACTGAATTACCACTCCACTTAATGTTTGATCAACCCCTTACCTACCCGTCTTATGCTCTCGGTATCCAATCCACTGGGATTCGGACTACCATCAGTTTCTTGTTGGAATTCGCTCTCTGCCTGATGAGAATGAAAACAACAAACAACAAAGTTAAGGCTGCAATGGCACTTGGCATAGAGGTGCTCAAAACAAGCGTTACCTGTTGTTGCCTTTTCCTATATTGAGCGACATGCTGCACAAGCTGATTGGCTGATATGCACCCCTCTTGCTCTGAAATGAACTGGTTTACGGATTTCAACAGACCTGACTCCAGAGTTTGATTTAACAAGGTCAGATTCTGCCTTGACAAAACTCTAAAGTTGCTTCTGGCCAGTACAGCTGTGGCTGTGTAACATTAAATTTCGTGACTCCTGAAACTGATGCTTGCAAATGGAAGGTTGGTCCTGTTATGTTACACACAGTTCCATTGATTAAAATTCTGCTCCCCTCAAACTCTATATATTTCACTTCTGCAAATACTCCCTGCTGAAAACAACTTTCTATTACTATAAAATTTTCATAGGTGGAGAAGATCCAATGCATCCCGACCCATTGCAAGCTCAATTTTAGCTCCACGATGTCCCTTGGGCAGTCTATTTCTCACCTCCTGGCTAAACATAACTGCACCGTGCATGTGTCCAGATTGGTGCTTATCGCCCTGGCTGGACACACTGTTACCTTACCTCTATGGCAGCTCCGGAATTCCTCCCTTGTCATCTCAGCATACCAGCTGTTAACTGCTGAGATCAGCAATACCTCCTCAGTTTTTACTTCTACCAACTTGCTCAACGCTCCCCATTTCAGTGACCTGAGGACAGGGATCACAATCACCTTCCTCCCTCTTCAAAAAGACTGCTGTCCCCAGCAAGCTCACAATACTCAAAAACACATACAACATATGAAAATACAATGTCTAGTTAATCTACCCAAACCCAATGATACATAACAAGAAAACAAAAAATTACAAATACTCTACTACTTTCTGAATCGCAAAGCATATGGTACATCATGGTGTACTCTGTCTTCTGGGTTTTCCTGCACTTAACACCTCTCTCCACACACTCTTTCATCCTCTTCCCTTCCTGTGACATGCCTGGAATCACATCTGGACAACCCTTAAATGGCCGCAACTGCCCAATGTGTACTATCATTGTTCTAGTTGGCAGCTGAAGCTTAACATTAATGAGGGGTGTGGTTTCAACTACTTGGTATGTCCCTTGATACCTTGTGATGAACTTCTTCATTTTCCCCTTTGGCATATGGGGGCTGGATAGCATTACTCTATACTGCGGTAAACTTCCTTTCTGCTTCACTGTGTCTTCCTGCCTTTCCAAAGCCTTCATATTTGCCTTTTGTACCTGTTTCCAAACATCTCAAACTGTCCTTGCAAATTGATGTACAGATTCACCGGTCCTTCCTTTCTGTAGGTTCACTAAATGAAACAGTGATGGCATGTTTTGCCCATACACTACCTCAAACTGAGACAAACCAGTACTGGTATGGACTTTTGCATTGTACGCACATACAATATGCTTCAAATACTCATCCCACTGACGGTGATGAGAATCCACATAAAAACACAGCATCTTTCCGATTGTTCTGTGTACCCGTTCTGTCCTTCCGTTCGCCTGTGGATGCAATGCGCTCATTCTCAACTTCTTTACGTTCGACAATTTACACAGTTCCTTCATTAAACCGAACATTAAGTTGGTCCCTTGGTCAGTAATTATTGTCTCTGGTACACCAAACTTCAAAATCCAGTTGTTTGTTAACACCTTGCACAACCATTGCTGCCTGTTGATTTGGCATAACCACCATCTCCACATACCTTGAAAAATGTTCTATTATTGTCAGAATGAATCTGTTCCCTGATGGTGTTAGACTGAAAGGTCCTAAGACATCAATTCCCAACATAGAAAGTGGATATGTCGCTTCCGGCAATCATTGTAGCTGTATCTGTTTTTGTCTCAAATCTGCTCTCTGTGCACATGGTATACAATCTTGACCTACTGATCCACAACTACTTTCCTACCCCTCCACCAATACCTCTCCACCACTCTCCTATTCGTCGTTTTACTTGCACTATGACCAGATAACACATGATCATGTGCTTCTTTTAAAACCTCATATCTCGGCATTGCTGGCACTACTACCCTTGGCCCTCACTTTGTTTCCCTGCGTGGAAGACCATCATACATATTAAATTGTGGCTGTGTCCAATACAATTTACAGTTGTTGTCAGCATCCTGTAATTCTTGCTATACAGCTAGGTTATATCCTATGACTGCTACTTTTGCCACCTTTCTACTCAGTGTATCCGCATTACCGTGCTTCTTACCAGGCTTGTGCACCACCTCATAGTCGAATTCACTAAGCCTCATAGGCTACAGAATGTTCTTTCCCATCAATTTCCTGACCAAGAACACACCCTAATGCTTGATTCAATGTATCACATGCTAGAATAAATTTCTTTTCAAAATCTGGAAACACAAGAACCGGACTTGATGTTAACACTTCTTTCAGTTTGTCAAATGCTTTCTGACACTCTTCTGTCCACTCACATTTCACACCCTTCCATAGTAATCACATCAATGGCTGTGCTAAATCTACAAAACCCTTCACAAACTTTTGATATAAATTGCAGATTCTGATGAATGATTGCACTTCTTTAACTGTTTTCAGCTCCCGAAAATCCCTTACAGCCTGTACCAACCTTGGATCTGTTTGCACTCCATCCTTACTGATGATATGACCTAAATATTTCACTTCTTCCAATGCAAAATGAAACTTCTCCAGGCTCAATGTCAAATGAGCTGCTCTTAAATAAAGACTTCCCTTAACCACTGTCTATGCTGCTCCATACTACTTGAAAACACTATTGTGTCATCCAAATAGACAAGATGCTGCCGTGGTTTCAAACCCCTTAACACACTGTCTAGCAACCTCTGAAACGTTGCCAGAGTGTTTTTCTAACTGAATGGCATTCTGATGTACTGGTAATGGCCTCCAGGAGTAGAGAAAGCAGTTTTTGGATGATCCTCTGGAGCCATCACTATCTGATGATAACCATTTGTTAAATCCATCGTAAAAAAGTACTGGCACTGTCCTCAGTGATCCAAAGTCTCTGATATGTTTGGAATGGGGCATGCATCCTTTACTGTCTTATTATTGAGGTATCTGTAGTCACAACAGAACCTGTATTTCTTAGTTCCATCCATAGAGTTTTTGGGCACAATGACAATGCACACTCCCCAGCAACTATTACTATGCTCTATAACACCGTCCGCAAGCTGCTGATTAATGAAATCCTCCACAATTGGCTGCAAATACCTTGGTATTTGGGAAGGAAAACATAGGTACAAAGAAGGTAGCTGCGAAGAAACCATGGGTAACAGAAGAAATACTTCAGTTGATTGATGAAAGGAGGAAGTACAAACATGTTCCGGGAAAATCAGGAATACAGAAATACAAGTCGCTGAGGAATGAAATAAATAGGAAGTGCAGGGAAGCTAAGATGAAATGGCTGCAGGAAAAATGTGAAGACATCAAAAAAGATATGATTGTCGGAAGGACAGACTCAGCATACAGGAAAGTGAAAACAACCTTTGGTGACATTAAAAGCAACAGTGGTAACATTAAGAGTGCAACGGGAATTCCACTGTTAAATGCAGAGGAGAGAGCAGATAGGTGGAAAGAATACATTGAAAGCCTCTATGAGGGTGAAGATTTGTCTGATGGGATAGAAGAAGAAACAGGAGTCGATTTAGAAGAGATAGGGAATCCAGTATTAGAATCGGAATTTAAAAGAGCTTTGAAGGACTTACGGTCAAATAAGGCAGAAGGGATAGATAACATTCCATCAGAATTTTTAAAATCATTGGGGGAGGTGGCAACAAAACGACTATTCACGTTGGTGTGTAGAATATATGAGTCTGGCGATATACCATCTGACTTTCGGAAAAGCATCATCCACACAATTCCGAAGACGGCAAGAGCTGACAAGTGCGAGAATTATCACACAATCAGCTTAACAGCTCATGCATCGAAGCTGCTAACAAGAATAATATACAGAAGAATGGAAAAGAAAACTGAGAATGCGCTAGGTGACGATCAGTTTGGCTTTAGGAAAAGTAAAGGGATGAGAGAGGCAATTCTGACGTTACGGCTAATAATGGAAGCAAGGCTAAAGAAAAATCAAGACACTTCCATAGGATTTGTCGACCTTGAAAAAGTGTTCGACAATATAAAATGGTGCAAGCTGTTCGAGATTCTGAAAAAAGTAGGGGTAAGCTATAGGGAGAGACGGGTCATATACAATATGTACAACAACCAAGAGGGAATAATAAGAGTGGACGATCAAGAACGAAGTGCTCGTATTAAGAAGGGAGTAAGACAAGGCTGTAGCCTTTCGCCCCTACTCTTCAATCTGTACATCGAGGAAGCAATGATGGAAATAAAAGAAGCCGGCCGTAGTGGCCGAGCGGTTCTAGGCGCTACAGTCCGGAACCGCGCGACCACTACGGCCGCAGGTTCGAATCCTGCCTTGGGCATGGATGTGTGTGATGTCCTTAGGTTAGTTAGGTTTAAGTAGTTCTAAGTTCTAGGGGACTGATGACCTCAGAAGTTAAGTCCCGTAGTGCTCAGAGCCATTTGAACCAATTTAAATAAAAGAAAGGTTCAGGAGTGGAATTAAAATACAAGGTGAAAGGATATCAGTGATACGATTTGCTGATGACATTGCTATCCTGAGTGAAAGTGAAGAAGAATTAAATGATCTGCTGAACGGAATGAACAGTCTAATGAGTACACAGTATGGTTTGAGAGTAAATCGGAGAAAGACAAAGGTAATGAGAAGTAGTAGAAATGAGAACAGCAAGAAACTTAACATCAGGATTGATGGTCATGAAGTCAATGAAGTTAAGGAATTCTGCTACCTAGGCAGTAAAATAACCAATGACGGACGGAGCAAGGAGGACATCAAAAGCAGACTCGCTATGGCAAAAAAGGCATTTCTGGCCAAGAGAAGTCTACTAATATCAAATACCGGCCTTAATTTGAGGAAGAAATTTCTGAGGATGTACGTCTGGAGTACAGCATTGTATGGTAGTGAAACATGGACTGTGGGAAAACCGGAACAGAAGAGAATTGAAGCATTTGAGATGTGGTGCTATAGACAAATGTTGAAAATTAGGTGGACTGATAAGGTAAGGAATGAGGAGGTTCTACGCAGAATCGGAGAGGAAAGGAATATGTGGAAAACACTGATAAGGAGAAGGGACAGGATGATAGGACATCTGCTAAGACATGAGGGAATGACTTCCATGGCACTAGAGGGAGCTGTAGAGGGCAAAAACTGTAGAGGAAGACAGAGATTGGAATATGTCAAGCAAATAATTGAGGACATAGGTTGCAAGTGCTACTCTGAGATGAAGAGGTTAGCACAGGAAAGGAATTCGTGGCGGGCCACATCAAACCAGTCAGTAGACTGATGACAAAAAAAAACCTTGGTATTCTGTATGGTTTACGGTAAACAGGTGCTTCATTCCCTGTTGGTATCTGATGTTGAACTAATGGAGTTGCTCGTAATGGCTCTCATGGAAAAAAACAAATCCTTAAATTCCCACAACAATTCTTCCATATGCTCTTTTTCTCCACCTTTCAAAAGCTTAAATTTGTTATGGAATGCAGTCCTATCTGCAGTTTGTGGTTGATTGCTATGTCTACCTCTTGAACACCAGTCATCATCATCTGGTACATCTAAATTCGCTACTAAAACTTCTTTTCCCAAATTCGCATCTAGAGCACTAAAATTATCCATGTTCACGGGAACTACTCGCCCACCATTTCCCTCCTGTACACACACAGTTACTATGTTTCACAAAACAACCTAATGGATCCAAAACTTCATTATCCTCCAGTGGTTCAGTAACACACACTGTACCCACAGGTAGACTTGACTCTACACTTACCCAAAGCGACTTCCCGGTGCCACTAGACACACACTCATGCAAATTAAGCCTTAATGCTAATGTACGTGGCTCAATTGGTTAGTTCATTACATTGAACACCCCTCGCAACATCTCTGCATTGACAACAGTTTCCCCTAGCTGAAATAACATTCCACCAAATTCCACAGTTCATTGCCACGGTCAATTTTGGCATGATGTTGGTGCAAGAAATCTTTCAGAGTCCATTTACGCACTTTCCGTGACATATGCTCCGCTAACCCCCTCAAAAATATATCAAGTCCCCTTTTCTCGGCCTCCTGCAACACACCACCATTTGCTTCATTGCTCTGACCCAACTCATAAGCATACTTGTTAATTTCTCTTATCCTGTCCACAAATTTCTCTACCATCTTCCCCCTGCTCTTCGTCATTGTACTCAATGTCTCCCTAAAGTACCAAGTGCTATTCTATTTCTTGTACCTCTGTAAGAGTCCCTCCTTCAACTGCTTAAACTGTCCTGCCTTCCTTAAGGCCTCGGAATACCTTACGTATGTCTTTGCTTCACCCGTTAATCTAACCTTGGCCCCATGTAACAACTGTTCATCAGACCAACCATTCATCACAGCTGGAGCTTCAAAGTCCTCCACAAACGGATGCACATCCTCAGATGCCTTGCCAGAAAACAGAATAATCAAACTAGCGGCAGCTGAATCAGTCTCCTGCTGTGGCACCCTAGGCAACAACGACTGATCAGATGTGGTTTCCTGCTAACTCCTAGATGTTAGTTCACTTCTCAACTGCTTGTTAGCTGCTGTCTATTGTGCTACCTTTACAACAAAATCTGTACCGCTTCTGGTTCTGACACACCTTGTGTCCCTGACTCTGCCATTGTGTTGCTTTCATTCCCAGTTAGTCCTATTTCAACCTATAAAATCCCACAGAAACAAAAAATTTAACTACAAAAATAAACTGACTTCATACAGCTCAGTATCTTATCTTACATTTTAGGATAAGATAAAGAAAACATCATACTCCACCCAATACAAAAGTAATTAAATGCCACAAAAGAAAAAAAAAATCTTACTTCCCCAAACACACTAACATGTACTCTGACAACACAAAGAAAGAAAATGTCTGACACTCAAAAAGAAAAATTGGTCAACACTTACCACATTCGTGACTGTAATGCAGGAAGTGGGCTTGAACGTCTTACTGTACAGATGACAACTGCTATTCTGACACCAAATGTAGCAATCACTGCCAAATGTAGATGTTGGTGTGCACTGGAGGAATGTTGGGCATAGATGGATACTGTCAGGATGCGCCATATTAAAACTCAGATGTGATCTTCAAGTGTTTTATTATTCCCAGATACATTCCATGTTCCTCTCTGTGTACGTCACAGAGTCTCGTGATGCTGAGGAAGCCACTTTGCTGTCTGCAAAACAGCTTGGTGAGGAAGGGCTACCTCAGTGACCCGTGCAATATACTGCGGTATGCTGGCAGTGTACAGCCACGGAGTTTTGACAATGTCAGAATGTGCTGGCAGCCAACTCAGAGGCCTTCATCCCCACTGCCTCAGCACCACTCGCTGGGAGCTGCAGGGTGGCCCGATGTGTGCTTCTTCACTGTCATGGTTAAGATCACAGGTGACACAAGTGCCTGTGATCTGATGGCCAAATCTGTGGCCCTCGTCTCTGGATGCCTCTGGCTTGTGTTGGGAGCCAACAAGACTGCCTGTGGTAGCGAGCCATCGAGTGACCCACTGCTGCTGGCTATGGACCCCACGCTGGCCTCAGAGGGTCAAACCAGTGATATGCTGTGGGCTGGAACGCTGGTGCCCCATCTGCTACTGCATGTAGCCGGTGGTGTGACATGCCCTGCCATCCAAGAGAGCTGCCACACTTGAATCCCCCTCATTAGAAAACCGGCACCTTTTATACGTGGCTAAGCACCTCTGTTTTGCTAATGCACTACTCTAGTCACATACTCATAACACCTAGGCTGCACCAGTGGGCCGCTTCTGCCTGTAGCTTGTGCCATGCAAACTGCTGCATTTACTCTTTTCAGTGGTTTGACAGCCCTGTGGCCTCCATTCTACTTCACAATCGCTGGTCAGTGTAACTTAGTGTCAACAGGCCCACACCTGGCTGTAACTTGTGTGCTCAGAAATATTGCACCGAAGCTAACTTTCCTATCTTAAACACTGGTGCCGCTACAGGATGCTGAAAGTCTGGTACCTTCAACCAAGTTACCTCAATTGCTTTGGAGACTGGGTAAAACAACTGAGGCAATCCAAGAAGTTCAAAAGTAGTCTGACAATACAGAGTGTAAAGTATGAGCTAAGTCTAGGAAGTAAAGATTTAAGAAGACAGAGAACATTTTATTTCTGGGAAGTATTGATGTAGAGGGAATGTTCAGACTAGTACAGAACTCATTGGGAAGTAATTACCAGGCAACTAGTATTTTTAAACCAAGTGCGGAACTCTGTGATATCACCTGTGATTTAGGCTTTTTGAAGAAGGATTTTTGAAAAGATATTTATGTTATAACATTACGAGAAGTAAACAACAGTTTGGAACATGACAGTAAATATGGAATTGAGGGTGAATTCACCCACATTGCTGAGAATGCTCCTCACACTAGTCTGAAGATTGTGTCACTCTTTGAGAGGAATGATAAACCCCTGATTAAGTGTTCTGTGGACTCTGTAAATGAAGTTGCTCAATGGAGAGGGGCATTCACATGTCGGTGTGATTGTTGAATTGGCTTCTTCCCACCCTCATCTCCCCCTCCACCTCTCCTCCCCCTCCCCTCCCCTCCCCTCTCCTCCCCTCCCCTCCCCTCCCCTCCCCTCCCCTCCCCTCCCCTCCCCTCCCCCACTTCCCACCACCACTATCACCTCACTGTGTTACCTCCAACACAGCATAATTTGTTACAAATGCTTCTGACAAGAGGCTACTTACGTGGTTAATTGTGAGAGGCATCAGGCAGTTAAAAGCAGATGTCATCCTATTCTAGCAATTTCAAGTGCATTTCCTAGGTCTTTTCTTAAAGAAGAACAGAGCTACTAAATAAATATGTTTACAATTCACACACTTACTAAGGAAACAGAATGCTTAAGCTTGGACAAAACCATTGATACTGAAGTAGATACACTTAGAGGCTTCCATCAACACATTAGAAGTTTCATTAATAAATAGAATGAACATCTCGTATGAACAAAGGAAAAGAAAATAATGGATCAAATTTCAACATACTTAGTGTGAATACTGGATAATCAATGGTAATTGCTGAAATGGAAGAGATTCATATTGATGGATACGAGCTAATATCATACTATTGTAGAAGCAATAAAGAAAAGGTAGAAAGGGAAAAAAAGAGGTTGTCAAGATGGAAACTAGCCATGTGCTTGCTATTGTGGGACCCTTAACTGATATGCAAGTTAGGGGGCAGAATTATGACATCATGCAAATCACACCAAATGGGTTTACACTGAATTTGCACAAGGTGTGTAAGAAGATCTTATATTGGTCCTGATATAAATACTACATGGGGTGTCTAGCCCCTTCATATAATTTATTCATTAAATTAACTGATCAGAGTTCCCAGGCAGTTGGCCTGCTCAAAGCCTAAATGTTCCCACTAGTCTTCTGTGTGAAATAGACAGAATTACAATATGATCGCATCCTACTCCCAATCATGTACGTGCCAATGAGTGTGACTGTTTAACAGCTAAATGCCATTCTAAAAATTTACATTTAAATTTATTTTCTTTAAATGGAACACAAAATTGATCACAAATTTGCACAAGGAACAATCATGTTTATTAACATAAACCAAACATGTAAATAGTCCTCACTTGATAAAGCTGCTGGCAAGAATCTAGTACAAATGAGATGGCACAGAATCTAGTCTGCTTCTCTGCTATGAGAAGGGGGAGCAAAAAGATGAGGTGAAATGTATAATGTTGATAAACAAGTGGGTAACTGGAAGTAGTACCATGATGTCACCTAAGGAGACAAAGTGATTCTACAGACCCCAGCACTGAAAAACCTCAGTTTGAATTCTGGGCAGCTGAAAAATTAACTGAAATCATACAGGCCAGAGCTTTGTACATTAGCAACAGTGCAGTGCAAGGCAGAGTGCTGATGACAGCTGCTACTCATGGTCGGCTTGGCTGGATGGAGATGGGTTCCATCTTGGAGACTGATCAAAGCATTAGCACCAAAAAGGATTAAGTGTTTGTCTGGGTGGCCAGACAAGTGAAAACTCTGAATGAAATTACACTGCAGCAACCACGACAAAATATGCAACCATCTCTTCCGCCCTATGCCCAGAGAGTGACTGCTTCACATGTACCGGACTTTGGCCAGTTGTCACCAATAAACAAAGCTTTCACCAATTATGACCTTACAACAAATTCATGTAGACTCCCACTACCATACTCCATCAACTTATGTGATGACACCATTCCTTCCCACCTATACCCGACAGTGATCCCAAATGCGTGATGATGTAATAGTCAAGTGGCCTATCACAGCCTCCACCAGGACTTTGTGTGGGAATCTTTCTGGCAATGGCCACTAACAGAATCTGATAATTGGGGTGTGACATGTGGTACCATTCTGTTAGCTATCCTGTGGAGCTCAGCTATCATTTCCCTCAAAAAATTCCAAGCAATAGCACAGCCATGGAGTCAAACTGGTGCATTCCTGAGGCTTTTGTGAGAAAACTGCCCCTAGCTGTTGTAAAAATAGTGAGTGTCCATCGCATCAAAAGAGAAAGCTGCCAGCTAGATGTTGGGACTCTGTTTGCAGTTCCCAGTGACAGGATGTCCCCCCACCTCTTGCTATTATGAGTAGATGGCCTGCTCAAAGCCTAAAAGTTCCCACTCATTTTCTATGTGAAATGAACAGAATTACAATATGCGTGCATCCTACTCCCAATCATATATGTGTTGGTATGTATCACCTGATTACCTACTTTCCATGACAGGTTACTATGGTAGCAAAATGATATTAACATGTAAGTATGCAATTCTGATTTTAGAAGCACAAGATAGGACAGTTTGATGGCTCTTAAAAATTTTATGAAGGGGCCAGAGGGCCTGCCATGTTGAAAAGTTCAAAGCCCTACAGATTAATGAATGTTGTGCTGAACAGCTCATTAAATATTGTGCCTCAGTCATGGATCAGAAAAAAACCATACTTGTAATACTAACAGAAGATATCGTAAGCTTCATACAGCAGCTAGAAAATGTCTTAATTAGGTTATGCACATACAAGTGGAGAACAGTTGTTTTTTGATTGTCTGTGAGATAGTACTGTCTGAGGGAACCTAGAGTTGTTGATGTCCAGTTCTGGATATTTTCCACAGTAAAATCTCTACAAGAGTGGAAGAGCATAGGGCAACAGCTACTGACAATTTGTTTTTTAGGCCAACCATTTAGCTATAAAATCAGTAGTCAATAAATAATTTGTCTGAATATAACGGTCAAATGCTAGCAATAAAATAAACTGAACAGTTAGACACAGATCATAGAAGAAAAGTACTGATCACAGAATCGTAAACAATGATTTAGAGAGGAATTATGGGAGGAACTCTTAGGAGAAATTCATAAAGCAGACAGTGTTGGTGAAAACTTTAACTCTTCCCTTGAACACTTTGAGTCCCCTAAAACAAACAAGGGTAAAACCAACAGAAGCAAGAATAAGGGATGGATAACTTCTGGAATTACAGTACCTTGTGTTAGGAAGAGAGATCTACAAAATTAAAAAAAAACAAGATGCCATTACTGAGGAGCATTCCTTTCTGTTATTAAAGTAGTAAAACTTGTGCACTATGCTCAAAAATTAAAATTTGCTATGAACAATAAAAATACTATTTGGAACATTGTTCACGTATTGACTGCCTCAGGCATATTGATGGAGCATTACACTGCATGTGCCATCAACAGACATTTTTTTCAAAAATACAACTTGTAAGGAGTTACAAAATTCAGCAGGTCACCAAAAATTAGTAATTTTCCTTTCAATGTGTTTATTGCAGAAAATTAAAACATTATTCTCACTTGATAGGATAATCAATCAGTGAGTCAAGAAATAATTCCTGACAGAATATCCAATAACATCCATAAGAAACAGAGATAATCAGACCACCTCTAACTACAAATGCATACCACTCTTGCCTGTTTTACTCAAAATTTTTGAGAAAGTGGGCAGAAAACTGAATTATTTTACTGAGTAAAACTTGTTAATTGCTGCTCAATTTGATATTAATAAAGAACTCATCACAGAGAAAGTCTAAAGAGCTCACAAATAGTCTTTGCAGACTTAAACTGGAAAAATTATCCTACTGGTATATTTTGTGAGCTTGCTAAGCTTTAGATGATGTAGATTCCAAAATTCTACTTGATGAACTGAAGTGTTTGGGCATTAATCTTTTAAGGATGAAATTTATCACATGATAGACCAATAAAAGCATGCCATCACTACAAGGCTTGTTATATGATGTGCCAATGGACGTGTGCCCTATATAGGATACACATTATTTCTGTGTAAAGTGGTGCTTGCTTGTGCATAAGATTCTGTGCCACATGAGGCCACATCACACAGCTACAGCAGTCATCAAAGGGTTAATGGAACCAAATATTGTATGGATATAATCTCATCTTCTTAAGAGAAAGTGGAGGATCACACTGAGGAATCTGTTATGGGTATGAAATGAACCTTGTAATGGGAAAACCTAGCGTTTGGGGTCCCACAAGGATTGTTAAAGACACACTCTTGATCTTAACCCACATAAATGATCTTCCAAAGACTTTTAAAGGCTGTTCCATGCTACAAGACACACACGATTTCCATTTAGTCATTGCTTCATACCCTAGGGTTCAGGTGGAGTTACGTAGCCTGGTGGTAAGATATTCAACAAGCTTCCACCTAACACAGAGTGAGAAGTTAGGAAGCCCTGTAAATAGAAAAGAAAATTTAAAACCCTCCTCATCAACCACATTTTTTAAACATTATCTGGTCACCTAAATTAACAATGAAGCAAAAGATAGATTGCTACTTATTGTAAAGAAGGCACATTAAGTTGCAGACAGGTAGAATTAAAAGACACTTACACAAAGCTTTCGGACACACCCTTCATGAGCAGAACAGGAATAGAAAAACACGCACAATTCACTACACAAGCAAAACACCTCATCCACACATTACTGCCAGTTCCTGCCAACTATCATGTGGATTGGCAGTAGCAATCTAGAGGAGATAGGGAAAGGGAAGAGATAGTGGTGTATGTGTGGGGATAGAGGAATACTGTGTGGCAGAATGTGTAGGGACTAGAATGCAGCAGGTGCAATGTCAGGAGGTTGGTAGACAGGGAGGTGAGGGAAAAAGGAGTGAAAAAGGAGATGGGCAGGGAAAGATGAGTGAGTGCTTTGGCTGATGCCAGCAAACAGTGAGGCTGGTGACAAGAAAGGGGAGGAGATGATTGGAAATAGATGGTGGAAACTGTTTGATGGAAGGTGTAGGGAAAGTATGTTACTGTATGTTGAGGCAGGGATAATTATGGGAGTGAAAAATATGTTGAAAGGGTAACTCCCATCCGTGCAGTTCAGAAAAGCTGGTGGTGGAGGGGAGGATCCAAATGGCTCAGGTAGTGAAGCAGCCATTGAAACCAAGCATGTTATGATCAGCTGCAACTTGTGCCACAGGGTTGTCTACACTGCTCTTGGCCACAGTTTGGCAGTGATCGTTCAGCATGGTGGACAGCTGGTTGGTAGTCATACAAATATAAAAAGCTGTGAAATGGTTGCAGCAGAGCTTGTAAATGACATGGCTGCTTTCACAGGTGATCTGGTCCCCGATGGGCAGGATAAGCCTATGACTGGACGAATAGGAAATGCTGGCTGAGTGGATTGGGCAGGTCTTGCACCTGGGTCTTCCAGAGGGATATGATCCTTGTGGGAGGGGTTGGGATTGGGAATGGCACTGGGATAGACTACTATGTTTGGGAGGTAGAGTGGGTTATGGAACATCACTTTAGGAGCAGTGGGAAGGATCTCAGGTAGGATGTCGCTCATTTCAGAGCATGATGATATGTAATCAAAGCCCAGGCAAAGGATGTGGTTCAGTTTTTCCAGTCCAGGGTGTTACTAGGTGATGAAGGAGGCACTCCTTTGTGGCCGGTTCTTAGGGCTGGTGAAAGGATTGCGGGTCCCCACTGATGAATCTGCATATTGTTCCCCATGGCATTGCCTTGTTTCACTGAGCTAATGGGACAGTGTAGAGTTCATGCTACCTGTTCTTGGCCATGCTGCAAACAGTTACAGCAGTACCAGGTCATCATTTTTTAAATCCCATTTTTATTAAACCAATTGGTGTGACTAGGTTTTGCTGGATACACTTTTGTGTTGAGTTTTTCCATCTCAGATTTACATTGTTTGATTTTGTCTTGACTTGGGATGAGCCAAGTGCAGCATTTTCCCTCCATCTTGGATGTCACTGAATATACCTGTGAAATTATTACATCGTTGTACTGCACATAGCTTAATAGATATAATGTCATAAACATTGAGCCGCATTAAGAAAAGCTTTTGCTTAAACTGGAGCTCAAATTATTCAGACTATATTCATCCAATGTTTCATAATGAGAGCTCTTCACATCTTCCAACAGAATTTAAACATGATTTCAAACCTGTTCTAAATTTTTCTCACTTACATTCTTAACATCAGATATTTAACATATTTACTCATTTATAAAATAATCAGATTTTGAAGCTGTTTTATGCATGGGAGTTCAATTTTTTAAAGAATCAGTGGTTTACCAGTAAAAGTACTGATTTGACTGTAAAAGGAGACATGTTGTGTTATGCAATGACATGGGTGTAAATATGGGTAACCACATAGCGTTGTGCCAAAAAGTTTCTGCACAGATGTGGAAAAAAAGGAAATTGTCAGGGAAAGGGAAACAATCAAGGAAGATACAGCTCTCTTATATAAGTCAAGATGAATGTTTGGATAAGCTATCAAATTCTGGGTGAGTCACCTAACAATGTAGCAGTGACAATTATGACTGTTATGTAAATAAAATCACATACACATGTCACACTAAATGATGCCAGTTATATAAAGGTTCAGAAAAATGCAAGGAGAGGTAGGCTACAATTGGCTCAAGGGGTCTCATTACATCAGTAAGTATGTCCATTCATGGGAGTTAACTTTTGTTGTCTAAGCAAATAAAATTAATTCAGTCTTATAAATTTGTTTGATCCATTTACCACTTGAAGACAATGGGTGACCATCAAAATACTTTTTGCTTATCAAGTAAAGCGACTGATGCAAAAATACTCTGTACCCACTAATTTAACTTTACAGTGTGATGTGTCAAAAAAAGTCCACTAAAGTTGGTGAATAATCCCAAATAATGTTACTTTAAGAACCTAAATTCCTAAACTAGGTAATACAGGAACAAAAACATTGGCCCACATAATACATAAGGAGCCACTTAACTGTTGTCTTTCTTTTTTAGAGAAGAAATATGTTATTTTGGAAACTCATTTCATGACACACAAAACTGAAAACTTTGATACTGTCAAGATGAATGTTTGGATAAGCTATTGAATTCTGGGTGAGCCACCTAATTGTAGCAGTGACAATTATGGGGGGAGGGAGGGGGGGGGGGCAAGCAGTTGGTGTCATTCTGGCAAGGCAAAGGGTGCACTGCTGTAGCAGATTGGGAAACCCTGTTAATATTTGGAGTTCATGAGCCAAAATCCAGATGGGAGGGGGAGCACATGACCCTGGCACAGGTACATTCTCGCAGGTACACAAAGTATAGTGGCTATGAGTATCACAAACATGATCAAAAAATGTTAAAATATTCTGGTGATACATGGTCATTCTTGAAAAAAAAAAATACCAAAACAGACTAAGGAACTTATGATTATGATCATGGGAAAGGTGCAGATGTACTGTAAATGCAAGAAGGTATTGAAAGAATAATTACTGTGTGAGGAAGAATGAGTGCTGGTTGAGCAATCAGTAATCTCTGATCTTATTTATATGGCAGATCATTCACTACTATGGTGACCATTACTCATTTGCTGGCTGATAATTTTGATGGATCCATCAGGATGACTGGCCAGATGACTACTGAAACAACATGTTCCATTACTACATAAAAATATTGACTATCATTCATGGAATACACTGCAGGAACTTTACAGCACTGTTGATATCCCAGTCATTGCTGAAATAATGAAGAGACAAGCAAAGGGAAGGTACTGCATCTCTGAAGACCACAGATACCTAAGAGAAGAAAGAAGCTGTCAAAGGAGAACTCAATTTAATAAATGGAATGTTGTATAAAATGAATTATGGTGTAATGGGGTGGGAACCACTGCTCATCATCCCAGCTCATATATAGCCAGTCATACTGAAGTATTTTCATGACTGATATCAAATCATCTGGGATTTGTGAAGACCTTCAATAGACTCAGAAGACAGTAGCATGTGGGACAGACCTCTACTGACATATCAAACATTAAGTAAACCACTGGAAAGAATGTCAATAATTGAAGCTTGTGCCCAGTTATCCACTGGACATCTGGTACCAATTTCTCCTGCAGTTGCTGAATTTCACTGGATTGGAGTTATTCTCTTTTGAAGTTTTCTCAAGTTAAGAAATAGAAATAAAAAGGCAATAATGTACATTTACTACCTCACCCACTCTACTGTCACCAAGGCTGTGTCAACTGCTGAAGATATGGCAACTGGCAGTTTTTTGTAGTAGATTTAAATCTGAAGTATGAACCTCAACATGTAATGATCTCTGATCATGGGGAAATATTTGAGGCAATTCTGCTACCAGAGGTATGCTCTTGATGTACTCATACATACATGTTGAACAGACAGACTGGTATACACTACTACATATCATAAAATTTGCTTACAGCACAGTGGAGTGTGGATACTTTGTTTCTGTTTGATCCTGATGAAGCCCAGGATGATTACATCAAACAACTCAACACCAGAAGCATGAACCCTGGATATCCAGAATAAGGACTGTAAATGTTATAGCACTAAACACTAATATTTAATCTACAACTCATGTGACCTAGTATGGACGTTTACAACTTTACAAGACATTGGTCTATCAGGAAAGCTCAAATGGCATGAGTTGCAAAGATGCCATTGATATCGAGCATCTTCTGCTTGGGGGCATGCCCTACCACTAGGTTATCAACTGGCTCCTGCCCACAGTTCTGAGATGCCATCATTTTTGTAGATGGTTGTTCAGCTTATTACCTACATAAAAGACAGAGCAAAAGTTGAAAAATATGTATATATGACATGACTGCTTTTATGGGTGACCTTTAAAAGTTGAAAAATAGTTTATATGTGACATGACTGCTTTCATGGGTGATCTTGCCTCTAATGGGTTAGAATTACTGAAGGAACTAGGATAGGAGTACTGGATGAGTTCATAGAATAGGTTTTTCACAGGACAATGTGACAAGGGGTTGAAGGCTCGGACAGCATAAGGATGGCTCAAGATATTTTGTAGATTGTGTGAGTGGCAGAATACTACTAGGAAGATTTTCATCATTTTGAAAGGTACCCAGAGTGCTCACAGAGTTCTTGGAACATGTATTAAAACATGTAAAACAGATTAAGCTGAATCTGATTTGTCTGCTGCCATCAAGTAAAAATAGCAATTGTGAAAACTCACAATGGGCCTGTGTATAAACATCAATTATTGCTGAAAGCTGTAAAAAAATAGTGATACACAAATATGAAATGTTAGTGTAAATCTGCAGAAAGGATGCTGTAAACAGAAAAATATACATGTCGGCTTGAAATGCATATCATACACACTTTGGTGAACCCTTAAGAAGCACAACCTCAAGTGAGCACAACTAGCATTAACACAAAATGAAAAACTGTCTTTGAAACTGAAATTGATTGGAATAGCAAAAGGCTGTAGCAATATTAATGCTATTCTTCACAAAAATATGGGGGAGCAGAAGATCTATTCCCTGTTTTTGTTGTTGTTGTTATGGTCTTTAGTCCAAAAACTGGTTTGTTGAATCTTTCCATGCTAGTATATCATGTGCATACTCTTCATCTCTTGATGACTACTTCAACATACAAACATCTGAATGTGCTTGCTGTGGTAAAGCTCTGCTCTCACTCTACAATTTTGATCCTCCATATTTCCTTCCATTATCAAACTGACTATTCCTTGATGTCTAAGAATGCCTCCTATCAATTAATGTCTTTGTAGAGACTTGTTCTGAAATTTTATCCTCGCATATGTACAATGGCACATAAATGTTCCATGCAGTGGCAGTTTTAAGCTGTATTGTTAGAGTTGCTCATTGATTTACATTTCTTTTAGTTATTTCATGTTTTACATTGCGCATGCATTCATGTTTGTACAACTGTAAGCTGTTATCGAGTACATGTGTGAATAAATACCTTGTTTTCTCTGTTACTGACACCTTCTTTTAGTCAAATTGTGCCATAGATTTTTTCATCCTCCAATTTGATTTAGCACTTCCTCATTATTTATTCAGTCAATCCATCTAATTTTCAATTTTCTTCTGAAGCACAACATTTCAAAAGGCTCTGTTCTCTTCTTGCTTGAACTGCTTGTAGTCCACATTTCCCTTCTGTGCAAGCCTACATTCCAAATAGTACCTTCAGAAAAAGAGTTCCTAGCACTTAATTTTATACTTGATGTTAACAATGCCTCTTTTTCAGAAACAATTGTCTTGCTATTACCCATCTGCATTTTATATCCACTCCAATTCAACTATCATCAGTTATTTTGCTGCCTAAATAGCAAAACTTGTCTCCTCCCTGATCTAATTCTTCAGCGATCCTGATTTAATTCAACTCATTCCATTGCCTTGTTTTAAATTTGTTGATGTTATCTTATACCCTTTCTTCAACACAGTACCGATTCCATTCAACTGCCCTTCCAAGTCCTTTGCAGTCTCTGATAGACTTGCAATATCAACAACAAACCACAAAGTTTTATTTCTTCTGCCTGAGCCTTACTTCCCTTTCCATATTTGTCTATGGCTTCCTTTACTACTTGTTTAATGTAGAAATTGCAGTACATCTAAGATATGTACAACACTGTCTCCCTCACTCTCAACTATGCTTTCCTTTCATGTTCTTTAACTCTTATACCTGTAGTATTGTTTCAGTACAAGTTCAGAACAAGCTTTCACACTCTGTATTCTCCTGCCTTACAAATTTGAAATGGTGTGTATTCCTGTCAACATTGTCAAAAGCTTTGTACAAATCTACAGATGCTATAAATGTAGGTTTGCCTCTCCTTAATCTGTCTTCCACGATGATTCCTAGGGTCAATACTGCCTTGCATGTGAGGGAATATGGTATAGTTGTAGGTAAACAACTAGAATTCTCTCATATACAGATTTATTCACACTTAGCGTCTACACAGATACAAGTCCGGAGGCTAACTGCCGTTAGTGTCCAACATGCTCTCCAAAGCCCTCTCCTCAAAGATAGCACACTTACGCACAGAACAAATATCGATTTTTATGGCGCTCTACGCCACACATGTTTCTCTATAACCCAAACTGTTCTTCCCCAAGGTTGGCTGATGCCAGCTTTTTCATCCTTCTGTAAAAAATTGTTCCTACTATTTTGCAACCATGACTTATTAAAATAATAGTTTGGTAATATTCATACCTGTCAGTGCCTGGTTTCTTTGGAACTGGAATTACTACATTCTTCTTGAAGTATGAGAGTTTTCCTTTGTCTCATATATTTTGTACACCAGGTGCAATAGTTTCGTCTCCCAAGGGTATCAGCAGTTCTGAGGGAATGTTATCTATTCTAATGGATTGTTTCAATTTAAATCATTCCAATCTCTGTTGAATTCTTATAGCAGCATTGCATCTCCCAGCCCATCTTCATTCACTTCCTCTAATACTGTCATCAAGATTGTTTATCCTAGATAGAGCCCCTATATAATCCTTCCATCTTTCAGCCTTCCCCTCATCGCTCAGTATGGGGTTGTCACCCAAGCTCTTAATATTCATACAGCTGAATCCGTTTTTTCTTGAAAGGTCTCACCAATTTTAATATATACTGCATCTATTTTTCCAGTAACCATGCATGCTTCTACAGCTGTGCATTTCTCATCGAGCCATTCCTGTTTTTCCAAATTGGACTTCCTGTCCACCTTATTTAGATGTCAGTATTCCCTTTTACCTGCATTGTCTTTATATTGTCTACTTTTCTCAGATTCAGTATCTCATGAATTATATAAGGATTTCTAATAAGCATTGTCTTTTTGCCCATTTTATCCTCTGCTGCCTTCAGTACATCATCTTTCAAAATTACTGATTACTCTTCTGTTGTGCTCTTTACCACTGTTTCAATCAATTGCTGACCAGTGTTCCCTTTGAAACTCTGAACCACCTCCAGTTCTTTCAATTTATCTAGATACCGTATCCTTAAATTCCTATCTTTCTTCAATTTCTTCAGTTTTTATCAGCAGTTCATAACCCTTAAATTATGGTCGAAGTCCACATCTGCCCCTGGATATGTTTTGCAGTTTCCAGTCTGGTTTAAAAATCTGTCTTACCATTATGGAATGTAACAATACCAGAGAAGGAAAGTTGCTACTCACCATATAGCGGAGATGCTGAGTTGCGATAGGCACAATAAAAAGATTCAACACACACACACACACACACACACAGATATATATATATATAAAAAAAAACAAAGATGAGGTGACTTACCGAACAAAAGCGCTGGCAGGTCGATAGACACACAAACAAACACAAACATACACACAAAATTCAAGCTTTCGCAACAAACTGTTGCCTCATCAGGAAAGAGGGAAGGAGAGGGGAAGACGAAAGGAAGTGGGTTTTAAGCGAGAGGGTAAGGAGTCATTCCAATCCCGGGAGCGGAAAGACTTACCTTAGGGGGAAAAAAGGACAGGTATACACTCGCACACACGCACATATCCATCCACACATACAGACACAAGCAGACATATATATATATATATATATATATATATATATATATATATATATATATATATATATATATATATATATATATATATATATATATATATATATAAAAAAACAAAGATGATGTGACTTACCAAACAAAAGTGCTGGCAGGTCGATAGACACACAAACATACACACAAAATTCAAGCTTTCACAACCAACGGTTGCTTCATCAGGAAAGAGGGAAGGAGAAAGAAAGACGAAAGGATGTGGGTTTTAAGGGAGAGGGTAAGGAGTCATTCCAATCCCGGGAGCGGAAAGACTTACCTTAGGGGGAAAAAAGGACAGGTATACACTCGCACACACACCCATATCGAACCGTACATACACAGACACAAGCAGACATTTGTAAAGGCAAAGAGTTTCGGCAGAGATGTCAGTCGAGGCAGAAGTACAGAGGCAAAGATGTTGTTGAAAGACAGGTGAGGTATGAGCGGCGGCAACTTGAAATTAGTGGAGGTTGAGGCCTGGCGGATAACGAGAAGAGAGGATATACTGAAGGGCAAGTTCCCATCTCCGGAGTTCTGACAGACTGGTGTTAGTGGGAAGTATCCAGATAACCCGGACGGTGTAACACTGTGCCAAGATGTGCTGGCTGTGCACCAAGGCATGTTTAGCCACAGGGTGATCCTCATTACAAACAAACACTGTCTGCCTGTGTCCATTCATGTGAATGGACAGTTTGTTGCTGGTCATTCCCACATAGAAAGCTTCACAGTGTAGGCAGGTCAGTTGGTAAATCACGTGGGTGCTTTCACACGTGGCTCTGCCTTTGATTGTGTACACCTTCCGGGTTACAGGACTGGAGTAGGTGGTGGTGGGAGGGTGTATGGGACAGGTTTTACACCGGGGGCGGTTACAAGGGTAGGAGCCAGAGGGTAGGGAAGGTGGTTTGGGAATTTCATAGGGATGAACTAAGAGGTTACGAAGGTTAGGTGGATGGCGGAAAGACACTCTTGGTGGAGTGGGGAGGATTTCATGAAGGATGGATCTCATTTCAGGGCACGATTTGAGGAAGTCGTATCCCTGCTGGAGAGCCACATTCAGAGTCTGATCCAGTCCCAGAAAGTAGGTGAAGGATTAGGTGGGTGAGGGCAATGGATTGTTCAGTTTGGAATTGGTATAGGGACTGATGGATGCCCTCACCCACCTAATCCTTCACCTACACATCAACTCAGCCAACCTTGACGTAATCTTACAGAAGAGCACACCAGCACTGGGCATTCATATTCTCGATTGGGTAGCATTGTCCAAGATCAAGGTTTTCGGGATATATCTTTTGGTTGTCGGTCAAACACCGCAGCTGGGCATTCCCTCTCATATATTTCCAACAGGGGCCCGTCTGCCCTACTACCAGATACTTTGTACACTAACATGCTCCACAAGCTTCCAGGAGGAGTTGAAATTGATGATGATGATATTGCTATTGCTAAGCAGTTGAATGAGGGAAATTTTTGTTTCCTTTAACTATCTGAATGTCTGCTTGTGTCTGTATATGTGTGGATGGATATGTGTGTGTGTGCGCGAGTGTATACCCGTCCTTTTTTCCCCCTAAGGTAAGTCTTTCCGCTCCCGGGATTGGAATGACTCCTTACCCTCTCCCTTAAAACCCACATCCTTTCGTCTTTTCCCTCTCCTTCCCTCTTTCCTGATGAGGCAACAGTTTGTTGCGAAAGCTTGAATTTTGTGTGTATGTTTGTGTTTGTTTGTGTGTCTGTCGACCTGCCAGCACTTTCATTTGGTAAGTCACATCATCTTTGTTTTTAGATATATATTTCCTACGTAGAGAGCTGAGACCACGCAGTGAACAGCAACACCAGTGCATGAGGAGAGTGGCAACTGGGTGGGGGTAAGGAGGAGGCTGGGGTAGGGAGGGGGAGGGATAGTATGGTGGGAGTGGTGGACAGTCAAGCGTTGCAGTTTAGTCAGATGGCAGGAGAGAAGGTGCAGAGGGGGGAGAGGGTAAGCAGTGGAAAGGAGAGAAATAAGAGAAATCAAAAGACTAGGTGTGGTGGTAAAATGACGGCTGTGTAGTGCTGGAATGAGAACAGGGAGGGGGCTGGATGGGTGAGGACAGTGACTAACTTCATTAGTCCTACTGCTGAATTCCAGTCTTCCATCACAATTAAATTTTTGTTTCCTTTAACTATCTGAATGATTTCTTTTGTGTCATCATACATTCTTTCAGTCTTTTCTTTGTCTGCGTAGCTAGTTGGCATATGCAGTGAGGTGACAAAAGTCATGGGATACTTCTTAAAATCATGTCAGACCTCCTTTTTCCTGGTGTAGTGCAGCAACTTGATATGGCACAGACTCAAGAAGTTGTTGGAAGTTCCCAACAGAAATATCAGCCATGATGCCTCTATAGCCATCCATAATTGTGAAAATGTTGCTGATGCAGGGTCTTATACATGAAATGACCACTTGATTATGTCCCATAAATGTTCAATGAAATTCATGTTGGGAATTCATGTTGAGCAATCTGTGTGGCTAAATCATTTGCTCAATTTGTCCAGAATGTTCTTCAAACCATTTGCAAACAATTGTGACTTGGTGACGTAGTGCACTGTTATCCATAATAATTCTATCATTGTCTGGGAACATGAAATCAATAAATGGCTGCAAATGGTCTCTAAGCAGCTGAACATAACCATTTCTAGTCAATGATCAGTTCAGTTGGACCAGAGGACCCAGTCCATTGCATGAAAATACAGACCACGCCATTATGGAGCCACCACCAGCTGCATAGAGCCTTGTTGACAATGGGGATCCATGGCCTTGTGGAGTCTGTGCCACACTCAAACCCTACTATCAACCCTTACCAACTGAAGTTGGGACTCATCTGACCAGGCCATATTTTTTCAGTAATCTAGGCTCCAACCAATATGGTCACAAGCCCAAGAGAGGTGCTGCACGCCAGGCAATGTTGAATGGTTAGTGCAGGCACTTGTGTTGGTCATCTGCTGCCATAGCCTATTAATACCAAATTTCATCACACTGTGTTAACGGATATGTTCGGCACACATCCCATACTGATTTCTGCGATTATTTCATGCAGTGTTGCTTGTGTGTTAGCACCGACAACTGTAGGCAAACGTCACTGCTCTGTCATTAACTGAAGGCCGTTGGCCACTGTGTTGTCCTGGTAAGACAGAATGCCTGAAATTTGGTTCCTTGGCACTTGCTTGAGACTGTGGGTCGCGGAATATTGATTTCCCTAACAGGTTCCAAAATGCAAAGTCCCATGCTGAAACTACCATTCTGTGTTCAAAGGCTGCTAATTCCCTTTGTTTGGCCATGATCACATCAGAAACCTTTTCACATGAATCACCTGAGTACAAATGACAGCTTTGCCAGTGCACTGCTCTTTTATATCTTATGTACGAATACTACAGCCATCCATATATGTGCATATTGCTATCCCGTGACCTTTGCTGCCTCAGTGTAAACCTGCACCACTGTGGTGAGTGTTGATTTCATCTCTATATTGGCTACAATAATGCATTGTGTGTGCTGTTCAAAGTAACTTACTTGCATTCCTAGTTTCTTATTAATTGCTAGCCCTACTCCCGCATTGCCCCTATGTGATTTTGTCTTTCTGATATGTTCAGAAATATTGTTCTTCTACCACTTCACTATACTAATTCTCACTATATCTAATTTCCAGTTATCCAGTTTTCTTTTTAAATTCTTTAGCCAATCTATGCACGTAAGATCCTTGGAATATCAGTTTTCTTTCTCTTGATGACAACATACTTCTGAGCAGTCCCCACACAGACATCAGATTGGGGGGCTACTTTACCTTCAGAACATTTTATCCATAAGATTGCTGTCATCTAATCCCTATTTCTGCCAAACAGAATGACTGACAAACAGATGAAGGTAAAGGTCAGAAATGCTACACACAGAAGGAGCCATCTCCTGTAAGTCACTACCTCAGGGGGCAAATGCTGGTGCTATCAAATTGATTTGAAGTAAGTCAGGCACTGAACACAGTTGTAAGGTTCAGAAATCTGCACTGTCTTTTCATGGACATCCATGGACATGACAGATCAATTTGTAGATACATTGTGTATGATCTGTAAGGCCACCCACAAAGATTTCAAACATATATTGTCAAATACACAGTATATTGTTACCAGTGCAGTTTCATTTGAAGATTATTACGTATTTTGTTTGTTATTTCTTACGTTACTATTCATTTAACATTTTATTCATGTCTTGTTATTTTAAGACAGCTTTCAGTCCTCTGTTTTCACTATATTCCTTGAAGTACATTTTTGTTGGGCTTGGGACAAGTGGATTTAAAGTGCTGCAGGTGTAAGATTGAGAAGAAATTTGGATTTCATCCATAGTGTCTAATTTACACTCTCCATCTAACTTCTGTATCAGTGAAGGTTCCTGTATACACTCGTCACCAATTAGCTCAAGGACACTTACCTTGTAATGCATAGAATCCTATTTTCACTCTCATGATGCCAGTGACACGCTTGGACCCCATACGACACTGAAACCAGTAGGAGGCCATCCTGATCCATGACACACTCATCTGACCTGCCACAACCCGCAGATAGTGGTTGGAGCTGGATCCAAAGCAGGTACATTTTGTACAGTGGTATCCCGGATCTTCTCAATGGGGATTGAGATCATAGGACTTGCAAGGGCATGGAGCCATCTTCATATTCATGAGAGTTCCTAAAACTGTTTCATCACAGTTCAGGAGTAATGGGGTGATGGATTGTCTCCCTACAGGTACGACTCAACAAAATTGTGGTAGACAAATGTGTAGGTCAAATACCTTACCTTTTAATACGACAGTGCCACAAGGTTTGGCCACAGGGGTTTTTCTTTTCCTTACATATGTGAATGATATACCAAATTCTTTGTCTTATGAGTCAGTAATACATTAAACTCTCACTAATCTGGCCCTCAGTAATTCAGCCTCTCGGTAATTTGACCCACATCCAAAATGGCATGTAACAATGAATTACAGTGTGTAACAGTGTTGTTAGTGAATTATAATGTTAAACTATGGCACACGTATTTGAAATTGTGGCATTCTTTACAGTTCAGTACAATGCCTTCTAAAAGGAAGCATTATGCTAGATTTCAAGGAGAAACTTGAAATTTTGGATAAGTTTAACTGAGATTCTTTGCAGATAGCCACTGCTGTTGACATCAATGTTAGATGAGCAATTATTTATCATATAAAAAGAAAGATTATGTTACTTGATCGTATGCAACCCAAATGGATAATGATTTAGAAAACTGAAGGTTATGGGAAAGAGTGAGAATGAAAAACAGAATGTAGCTGTTTGTAGATGGTTCACACAACAATTAGTAAAGGAATTCCAGTCAGTTGCCTGATAATAAAGGAAAAATCAGCTGCATTTAACAAAGAACTTGATGGTAGTAACTTGTTTCAGCAAGTGAGAATTGGCTATCAAAGTGGGAAAAAAAGCAGCGTGACATTCAGCTAACAAAAAGAATGCAGATCAGTTTGTAAGCAAGGTACAGAAGATAACAGAGAAAAATTATTTAAATGCTGATGCCTTGTACAATGCTTATGAAACTGAACTGTTTTACAAAATGCTACCTTCAAAAACATTAGCTGCCAAGAATGAAAAGAAAACTCGGATAGCCGGCCGCGGTGGTCTCGCGGTTCTAGCCGCTCAGTCCGGAGCCGCGCGACTGCTACGGTCGCAGGTTCGAATCCTGCCTCGGGCATGGATGTGTGTGATGTCCTTAGGTTAGTTAGGTTTAAGTAGTTCTAAGTTCTCGGGGACTGATGACCACAGATGTTAAGTCCCATAGTGCTCAGAGCCAATTTGAACCAAAACTCGGATACAAGCAACAGAAACAGCATGTAACAATAATGGCATGTCATAACACAAATGGGAATCAAACTACTGCTCACAGTAATTGGGAAATCCCAACATCCATGTTGTTTTCAACAAGTGACATGGTGGTTCCATGAAACTTTTGTACCAGTAGTGAGAAAAAAACTGAAAAGAAAGTTTCCCCTAAAAGCTATTCTTATAACTGACAATGCTCCCAGTGATTTTCTGATGTGACTAAGCTCCAATGATATACAGCCACTCTTTCTTCCATTCAGTGTGACAGCCTAATTCAGCTCATGGAATTCAGGAATCAATTAAACATCATAATCGACATGCACTTCATGTCTCCTTATTGAATGAGTGTGAAATGACTTTACTGAGGTTTTGTGGAAGGTGTGGAAAATAATCAACTAACATGATGATGTTTTCCAAACATCAGAAGCATGGGATAAAATCAAGAGCACTACCATAATGAAAGCTGGAGAAAAGGGTGGCCATACATTGATGCAGAGTTTGATCTAGTACTGAGTGACAGTGATGAGCCAGCTAAGTCACAGTCATCAACTGCTGATACTTTGTACACTAACATGCTCCACAAGCTTCCAGGAGGAGTTGAAATTGATGATGATGATGATATTGCTATTGCTAAGTAGTTGAATGGGGGAAATTGTGAGAACAAAAAACTTTAACAAATGAAGAAATAACTGAAAGTGATAACAAATGAAGAAATAACTTAAAGTGAGCAGGAAAGTACTGATGGAAGTGACTAAGAAGAGGACATAGGAGAATAGAGCATGAAGATCTGTCACACTGCTGGTGCTGAAGCTTCAAATGTCTTCCTGTACTACATTACAGAACAACCAAATACATACTGTAATGAAGTAATGCTTGTGAAATGGGAATGTTATACAGTGTACCACAACTGCATTTCACCACTGCAACAGTTAAAAATTCAGGACATGTCTCACAGTGGGTGATACTACTGTATAATTATTTACACCCTCAAGGACAAAATTTTCTTTAAAAATACATGTATCTTTGGATTTTAGTAAACTATATCCCTTACATTTTTAAAATAAATCTTGGACACTCTCAATAATCCTGCACCTCTGCTAATCCAGCATCCATGTGTGCAATGAATTGCCAGATTAACGAGAGTCTAATGTATATGCTAATGACACAACTCTTATAATGATATATCCTAATATCGATTGTGATGAAGCAAATGGGGATATTTTTTCTTGCTCTCTTGTTTTGCCATCTGCCTACTAAAGTTCATTTTGTTCTTAACTAATAGCCATTAACATACATGAGTATAATCTGCGTTTTCATAAGAGAGAAAAGTTGGCCCTCAGTTTTAAAGAATATGGCACCAGATCTAATTTTGTGCTTAGTTTTATGTATATAATTGATTTTCTAATTTATTTTGACCATTACTAGTTCGTATCTTTCATTATAGGGCGCAATCAGTAATTGTTTTGTAACTAAATACTACTGTTGACATATAAACAAATATAAATTCTGTAATGATTATAAATGTTTGGAAGACTAAATACTAGTAATCTTAAAAGTATTTATTTGGCTCTGTTCGAAAACATGTTAGCAAAGCCAGCCCTAATTAACTCCAAAGTAATTAACAATTTTGTCCAAAGTATTGTTTGCATACTTACATTTGTTAATTCCCTGATTTAAACAAATAATTCGGCCTAACTCTTGCAGTAGAAGAAACTGTTAAAAAGATGCAATTTTTCAATGTATTCAGTTAACTTAATGAGTTAAGTGTTAATTGTAATTTCTATAAATTTAACTTGAAACAATGTGTAGTTTCAGTACCTATTATTGAGAGGATATATAAGGACCCAGTTTTTGGTCACGAGACAGTCAGACCACAGCTGAGTTTCAGACAAGGAACCTGTGTTGGTTAGAACAACAACAATGCAGCAACTTAATAGTGAAATAAGTGTTACACCAAGAGGCCGTGTGTTAAAGCAATGACATTGTTTGTTCTATATGTACCTGATTATTCTGAAAGACCTGTGAATTATGTGGTTATGTTTTCAGTGCTCGTAGATGTTCAGCAGTAAACTATGTTCCAAAACATGGCGTCCGGTACAGTTGTTTATAGTGAGAAAGTGAACAAAAGTTATAGTTGTGTGGTGAAAAACGGAACCTACGTAAATTATAACAGTGAAATAGTGAAGCTAAATGAACGTGTATCAAGCCTGCCATTAATTGTGGATGTACTAAGGCGGGACATTGCGCATTTAGAAAATGAAAATGCCGAACTGAAAAAGGCACGTAATATCCCGATCGCCAAAGCAAGTAAAACACGGAACTGGGAGCACAGGACTAGCATGATCACGGAAGAAAGAAGCGAAAAGGTGATAAATACAACGAATGGAACGAACCGCGGCAATAAAAGCTGTTTCAGTGTCCTGCCTACGATAAACGAGTGCTCTGAAGTAGATATAGGCCTAAAGGCAGAAACAACAAGGCAACATATGTTTACTAGGCCAAAAAGGGGTGGTCGTGTGAAACCCAGTGACTGTAGAATTCCTGTGCTAACAAAAAACCGTTTTCATGCACTAGATTCAGATATAAATGTGGAATCCACGGAAAACTGTGACGACAACACGCCGAATCTATATAGTGACAAGCACATGAGCAGAAACTTCCGCAATAAACGTGAAGACAAACTCAAAGTGAAAATATTCTCTGATAGCCATGGACGTGAGATCGCAAAAATACTACGTTACAGTCATTGTATACAAGCAACTAGTATTGTCAAACCAGGTGCACCCATCCAAGAACTCATTAGAAACATAGAAACTGAAAATGATCGACATATTGTCGTCATAGCTGGAGCCAATAATGTATATAAAAACGACCGCCGCAGTGCAACACGAAACCTTAAGGCAATACTAAATTCAACAGGAGAGAAATCAGTTTTTGTAGTCGGAATTCCACATAGGCATGACCTTTCGGAATGGTCATGTGTGAACGTGGAAATCATAAAAGCAAACGGGCAATACTCAAAGATTTGCAGGGCCTACCAAAATGCATATTTTATAAGTATGGAGTCCTTGCAAAGAGACTGTTACACTAGACATGGCATGCACCTTAATAACAGAGGCAAGAAGATTCTGTGCCAAAACATCAGCATCTGACAACCAAGAAGTAATTGCTGCTCTTCCAGTTCCTTGCTTGACTCAAGCAGAACCTGAAGAAATGGTTACTTCTATTGCAGCCGTAGAAGTAGAGGTGGAAGCAGCAATTGTACCTACACACATAACAAATGCTGCAGCAGCAGTACCTACCACACTTCATCTACAGGATTCAACAGCAGCAGAAGATGAAGCAACATCCAAATCTTCACTGTCACCAGTTGCCACAACAATGCCTACAGCAGCAGCAGTACCTATCACACTTCACCAGCAAGATTCAACAGCAGCAGAAGAAGAAGAAGCAACCACCTTATCTCCTCAGTCACCAGATGCCACAACAGTGCTTCCACACATCATAACAGCAGTTCCATCAATTCCTGTAGTAGCAGCCTCATCCACAATATCACCACAAGGAGGGAAGAAAGGGCATACAACAGTAGATGTGCTACCACTCCAAGTGAACAATTTTTTAGTAAAAGGCAACAAGAGGCAGAAATCCAAAAGATAAGCCCTGAAAAAGGTTTGAAAACCAATCACCATAGTGTCCAGTGTGTAAGCAATCAGAGCATGGATCTTAAAATATGTTACCTTAACATTCAAGGACTGAAAGATAAAGAACTTATCATAAATGAGTTTGGTCTTGATAACCAGTTTGATATTTTTTGTCTGAGTGAACACTGGGCTAATGAGAATGAACTTGCAGTTGCCAAATTTGACACTTTTAGTATAGTAAATAGCTACTGTAAGAAAGAGCACATTAGAGGTGGTGTGGCAATTTATTCCAACCAGTCACTCAATTGTACAATAACCAAACTAGACCTAAATTCCTTGTGTGATGAACAGCACTTTGAAGTTACGGGTATAATCATTAATAGTCATAAGCTAATAATAGTAGCCATGTACAGATCACCAAATGGAAGCATTAACATATTTTTTTGAAAAAATGGACATGCTATTGAGTGAATTAAGTAATATTAAATGGCTAAACTATGATATTGCAATAGGAGGTGATTTGAATGCTGACTTTGATGTTACTAAATGTAAGGGTAGTGTTGCAGATCTGGAAAACTTACTAAGACAATACAATTTACATCATGTTAATAACAGGCCCACAAGAAATAAAGCATGTTTAGATAACATCTTTGTAAACTTCAAGACCACTGAAAACACATGCGAAGTTGTAGTGTTCCCATTCTCTGACCATGACTCCGTATCTCTAAATTATGCAAGTAAAACTCCCCTCAATAGGAGCAATTCAAACAGACCTGTCCCAACAGTTGTGATTACCAGACCCGTAACTGAGGATAAAATTAACACATTTCGTAATTCCCTTGCTGACAGAGACTGGTTTGGCCATTGTAGTGTCGATGGACATTACACATCAAGTAATGACCTGCCAGCCAAAATATTATTTGATAGATTTTTAATGCATATCTGACCCTATTTAACCATAGTATTCCCATAAAGAAAATCAAAATAATGGACAGCAGTCACAAATCCAGATCTCAAAACAGACAAAATATATGGTACACTAAACAGCTGACAGATCTAAAGAAACAAGTTTTGTTACTGTACAACATATACAATAGTATGAAGTCTGACTGTGCCAAATCAGCCTATGTGGAATGCAGGAATAAATACAAAAAAGCCATCCTGCAAGCCAAAAAAACCTACAATGCCAACAGCATACATAATTCCACCAATAAATGCAAAACCGTTTGGAAAGTAATTAACAGTGCTGCCACAGATACTAAAAAAGACAAAATTAATATCCCACCACAAACACTCAATGAGTTTTTTATTAATTCAGTGAAAGAAATAGGAGACGCAATTATCAAACCAGACATTAGTCCATCAGAGTTACTCTCCCAAAATTGGGGTAGACAGTCACTAAATACAAGCATGCTAACCTTCTCCGAAGTATTGCCTAGATATGTACAAGGGGTCATAAAACAACTGAAATCATCTGATAGCTTAGATATATATGGCATATCATGCAACCTGCTAAAAAAAAGTGTGTGATTGCATTCTCTACCCTTTAACCCATTGCATAAACAAGTGCTTACTTGAGGGATATTTTCCTGATGAGTTAAAACTGTCTAGGATCGTCCCAGTATACAAAACGGGAGATAAAGGCTCTCCATCTAGTTACAGGCCTATTTCAACAGTACCTGCATTCTCAAAGGTAATAGAATGCGTCATGTACCAACAATTATCATCTCGCTTTGAGAATCTAGGAATAATTAATGTGTGGTTTGTGGGATTAAAGGGACCAGACTGCAATGGTCATCGGTCAGGAATAATTAATGCTACACAATATGGGTTTAGGAAGAATCTGTTGACCATTGATGCAATCAACATGGTAGTCAGTTACATCCTCAAAGTTTTTGAGAACAAAGGCTTTGCTCAGGTCTCATTCTGTGACCTAAGCAAGGCCTTCGACTGTGTTGAGCACACACCACTACTAGAGAAACTAGAATTCTACAGCATTAAAGGAAACAGTCTCAGACTATTAGAAGCTTATCTCAACAACCGTAAACAGGTAGTTTGTGTTGGTAAGGAAATGTCAAACATAGAAAATGTTAAAGTAGGTGCCCCTCAGGGATCTGTACTGGGGCCCTTCCTGTTTCTGATACTGATCAATGACCTCCCCTCGTTTATTAGATCCACCACTGTATTGTATGCAGATGATATGACTTTTCTTCATAGCAGTAACAATCTTATTGATCTTAAAACCTGTGCTGAAAATACACTCACTCATGCAGCATATTGGTTCAGAGCAAATGGTTTCCTGCTAAATGAAAATAAAACTCAGCAGATAATCTTCACTCTAAGAGACAAGCCACTATCTGATGACCCTAGTTCTGTTAAATTCCTGGGAGTTTACTTAGACGAAAAGTTATCCTGGGGCCAACACGTAAACTATATTAGTAGTAAGCTATCTAGAGTAATTTATTTATTAAGACAACTCAGAAATTGTGTACCTGAAACATACATCAGATCATCTTAATTTGCATTTTTCCGAAGTATAATATCATATGTCATTATCTTGTGGGGTAACTGTAGTCATATACATGACATCCTATTATTGCAGAAGAAAGCCATTAGGATAATTACAAATTCTTCACATAAAGCTTACTGCAAACCCTTATTTACTAAACAAAAAATTATGACTGTAATAAACCTCTATATATACAATGTCTTAATCTTTACGAAGAAGAACCTAAAAGATGTTAAACGTGGAGAAAATGCACATTGTTACAACACAAGAAGCATCAAACACATATACACGCCTTACCACAGACTATCAAAATCAATAAATAGCTATGAAGTTACAGGGCACAAACTATTTAATAAGCTGCCACATGCCATACAGGATCTTCCTGAACATACATTCAAAGAAAGACTGCATGAATGGTTTATTGCCCACCCGTTCTATGATATCAATGCATTCTTCAACTGTAAAATGTAGTAATTCAACAGATGACCCACTGTACATTTATTGTAATATAAGCTAAAATATTTCAGTAGTCAATACCTTATCACACTGTATTATAAATTGTAACTTTCCTAAAGACAATAAAATCTTTATTATTATTATTATTATTATTATTATTGTAGCAATATGTGGACATTCACCTGCAAACTAGAAATGAAAGTTGAACAATAGTGCATTGGCCATATCTAACTCTGTATTTTGGGGTGTTGTGAAAAGTGAAAGTAAAAGACTGTGAAACGTAACCGTGCATCTATCGACTACATCATTTATCGTAGTCAGTGTCCAAATTACAAACCCCATTTTTCAGCTGGTGTAGCAACATAGTACGTCGACACTGAGGGCAACAAATGAAGAAATAAAAGTAGGCAGAACCGCTAAAAGATGAAGTGAAGAGGAAAACACTGACAACAGTTGATATATCTACACAGTGGTTACAACAAAATGGATTAATACTGAACAATAAAAAACTGAAACAATATACTACTATCTTGACAAAATGAGTGCAAAAAATGAATGTGAATCTGACATTACCAGGAATTCATTTGGGTTCACAACTGTAATGGGATGTATACACAGAACAATTGTGTAATAAAGTATAGCATGTGATACACTTATTACACAAATTAAAACCTTGTCTGTAAGGAACAGCTTCAGTCTTCTTACTATACTTTGTTCCACTCTCACTCAACTTATGGGAATATCCTATGGGGCAACTCTTCAGGTGTGAGAACAGTACAAAAAACATGCAGTGGGGACTATTATGGGCATTCCAAACTGAGAATCATGCCAGACACATTTCAAACAACTAAAAATATTTACTGTACCTTCTCTCTACATTAAAGCCTCCCTCTTCTCAAGAAATAAACAGCCAGACTTAAACTTACAGAAGTTTTATCCACAGTTATGGAACAAGGGGAAGAATTAATATAGACCTAGAATACATTAGATTAAATAAATCCCAAAATAGTTTCAGATATACTGGCAGAAAACTGTATAATAAACTACCCCTGTCACAGAGATCTGTCATACAATTCCCTTGAGCGATATCCAACAGAAGCGTTTTCTGCAGGCAGCACTGACAGCTGACTGAATGTTTAGCGATATGGCACACTGCAGCCAGACACTGAAATTAGAATGCACTGGGGCCCACGATTGGCAGCCTGTCAAGGCTTCTGGTATCTCCATATACAGCCACATTATGTTCAAAACATACTAATTAACAGCTGTGTTTATGAAATAAATGAATTCTATAATAGTGTGGGATCCTAAATCACAAATTTAATTTTTAATCTAAAATGTAAATGTTATGTTTAATCTTTAATGTAAAATTTCCTTATTATACACCTATCAAAATCCATATCATGTACACGATCAGTGGTTGATGAATAAACATGAACACTTTTTTATTTTATTTATTTATTTATTTATTTTTTAATGCATCCATACCCTGGAATTAAGGTGGACTAACCTGAACAGTGACTCACCAGTCCACGTGCACTATATTCATACTTCACTTATCTAATGGAAGCGTTTGTGTGTGCCATGTTATGAAGCATGCAAACATACATGTATGGGCAAAGGCCTCAGAGTCATGGTGAGAACATCGTTCTGGATGGTAGGGTTGCTCTCCTAAGTTTATTGTCCAGCATTGAACCGGTGAATGGTTTCCTGCACTGTCTATTTAATGACTATTACAGTTTATGATAATATGATTATCAATAATGGTCCCTACAATCAACATGTCATTGCCTATGGCAGCTGAATCTGATGGTGATGGTTTCCACCAAATTGGGGCACTCAGAAAAGCCTTTGACTTGGTAAGTGCAATATGTTCTGAACATGTAAGAAAGAAGTTTTTCTGGTGAAAAACAATAACAATAATGTAGTGTGAAAAATATTATTCTTAAATGTTAAACTGTATGTAACAAGTAGCAGTTATCTGGAAATTTATGTTCAAAACATCACTGAAATAATAATTTTACTTCTCAGTGGAGTAATATATTTTAAGTAATTTTGTCATAGAGGCATAAAACATTAGCCTCATTTATATATTTTTTATATTTGGCATGAAAACTGGTTTTAATGTCTGTTCCTGGAGACTAGGATGGAATACAAGACAAGGGTGGCCTATTTAAAGCATCCATTCATTTTTTCCACCAGTCTCCCTACTGCAAGCCCAGTCTGAGAACCCTTTCTGCAGTTTCTCTAATTTTTTATATTTGGGTCAGATCTTATGTGAGTATTTGTCCATCAAGGTATGATCAAACTACTTATGGGTTACTCTTCTATAAAATTTTTAAAATTGCCGTTAAAGCAGATCAAGTAAACAAATTTTTTCTTGTGCAGAAAGATGAGTAAAAAAAAAAAAAAATGGTAAAAATGTGAATGAAAACACTCCGTTTGACACATGGGCAGATTTACCCATTTAATTTCATAGTTAATGTGACTAACAATTTGCAATGCCTCTACCCATCATTATATGCAAATCTGAATGGATGGTCCAGTTCACAAGTCTAACAGTATCAGTTCAAACAGGACAATCATTGTCATCATTGCCATCTTCAGTCTGAAGACTGGTTTGATGCAGCTCCTCTAACTAGTCTGTCCACAGTGACATTCAGAATAACTTTTTGGATACATGAAAGTTTTCATAAAGAACATAAGTTGCCTGTTACTTTGAATATATCATCCATAAAAAATGGCATTATGTGGGCTGAGACTACTGATAAATACATTTATAACTGTTACTTTACCATATTTATCATTCACTGTCCTCTTCCATGTAATCAATTTATAACTCAGTCTTGTTTGAAATTAGAAGTTAGTTCTTAACTACAACAGTAACACTTTTCCATTTTCAAGACACTGTGTGCTATTTTTATTAACACAGTCAAAAATAGCTTCTATGTTGAGGGATATTATATCAACTTTTGAAATATTAGGCTTGTAGATTAAAACTGAAGAAACTGCAAAAAGGTGGGAATTTAAGCAGATGGGACCTGGATAAACTGACTAAACCAGAGGTTGTACAGAGTTTCAGGGAGAGCATAAGGGAACAATTGTCACGAATGGGGGAAAGAAACACAGTAGAAGAAGAATGGGTAGCTCTGAGGGATGAAGTAGTGAAGGCAGCAGAGGATCAAGTAGGTAAAAAGACGAGAGCTATTAGAAATCCTTGGGTAACAGAAGAAATATTGAATTAAATTGATGAAAGGAGAAAATATAAAAATGCAGTAAATGAAGCAGGTTAAAAGGAATACAAACGTCTCAAAAATGAGATCGACGGGAAGTGCAAAATGGCTAAGCAGGGATGGATAGAGGACAAATGTAAGGATTTAGAGGCTTATCTCACTAGGGGTAAGATAGATACTGCCTACTGGAAAATTAAAGAGACCTTTGGAGAAAAGAGAACCACTTGTAAGAATATCGAGGACTCAGGTGGAAACCCAGTCCTAAGCAAAGAAGGGAAAGCAGAAAGGCGGAAGGAGTATATAGAGGGTCTATACAAAGGCAATGTACTTGAGGACAATATTAGGGAAATGGAAGAGGATGTAGAAGATGAAATGAGAGATAAAATACTGCGCGAAGAGTTTGACAGAGTACTGAAAGACCTGAGTTGAAACAAGGCCCCGGGAGCAGACAACATTCCATTAGAACTACTTACAGCCTTGAGAGAGCCAGTCCTGACAAAACTCTACCATCTGGTGAGCAAGATGTACGAGACAGGCAAAATAAAAACAATGGTCCAAATGGCTCTGAGCGCTATGCGACTTAACTTCTGAGGTCATCAGTCGCCTAGAACTTAGAACTACTTAAACCTAACTAACCTAAGGACATCATACACATCCATGCCTGAGGCAGGATTCGAACCTGCGACCGTAGCGGTCGCTCGGTTCACAGTCAAAATACCCTCAGACTTCAGGAAGAATATAATTATTCCAATCCCAAAGAAAGCAGGTGTTGACAGATGTGAAAATTACCGAACTATCAGTTTGATAAGTCACAGCTGCAAAATACTAACACAAACTCTTTACAGATGAATGGAAAAACTGGTAGAAGCCGACCTCGGGGAAGATCAGTTTGGATTCCGTAGAAATATTGGAACACGTGAGGCAATACCTACCACTTACCTTAGAAGAAAGATTAAGGAAAGGCAAACTTACATTTCTAGCATTTGTAGACTTAGAGAAAGCTTTTGACAATGTTGGCTGGAATACTCTCTTTCAAATTCTAAAGGTGGCAGGGGTAAAATACAGGGAGCGAAAGGCTATTTACATTTTGTACAGAAAGCAGATGGCAGTTGTAAGAGTCGAGGGGTATGAAAGGGAAGCAGTGGTTGGGAAGGGAGTGAGACAGGGTTGTAGCCTCTCCCCAATGTTATTCAATCTGTATATTGAGCAAGCAGTAAAGGAAACAAAAGAAAAATTCAGAGTAGGTATTAAAATCCAGGGAGAAGAAATAAAAACTTTGAGGTTCGCCGATGACATTGTAATTCTGTCAGAGACAGCAAAGGACTTGGAAGAGCAGTTGCACGGAATGGATAGGGTCTTGAAAGGAGGGTATAAGATGATCAACAACAAAAGCAAAATGAGGATAATAGAATGTAGTCGAATTAAGTCAGGTGATGCTGAGGGAATTAGATTAGGAAATGGGACACTTAAAGTAGTAAAGGAGTTTTGCTATTTGGGGAGCAAAATAACTGATGATAGTTGACGTAGAGAGGATATAAAATGTAGACTGGCAATGGCAAGGAAAGCATTTCTGAAGAAGAGAAATTTGTCAACGTCCAGTATAGATTTAAGTGTCGGGAAATCGTTTCTGAAAGTATTTGTATGGGGTGTAGCCATGTATGGAAGTGAAACGTGGACGATAAATAGTTTAGACAAGAAGACAATAGGTTTTGAAATGTGGTGCTACAGAAGAATGTTGAAGATTAGATGGGTAGATCATATAACTAATGAGGAGGTATTGAATAGTATTGGGGAGAAGAGGAGTTTGTGGCACAACTTCACTAGAAGAAGGGATAGGTTGGTAGGACATGTTCTGAGGCATCAAGGGATCACCAATTTAGCATTGGAGGGCAGCGTGGAGGGTAAAAATCTTAGAGGGAGACCAAGAGATGAATACACTAAGCAGATTCAGAAAGATGTGGGCTGCAGTAGGTACTGGGAGATGAAGAAGCTTGCACAGGATAGAGTAGCATGGAGAGCTACATGAAACCAGTCTCAGGACTGAAGACCACAACAACAACAACAACAACAAGCTTGTATGTTTGATGATAATGCCTGAAAATCTTACCTGGAGGTAAAACTGTTAAATGATTTCCGTAAGCTACAATTGTGAAGTAGTGAAGACTGACTGCAAAACATGTACCTCATTTTCTTTCTTATATTATTCAACTCATTTATACAGCTAGAGTAACCACTGCTTAAGACAGAGCTTTAATGGACCAAAAAGATTCTATTTATAAAATATTTATGGTGCTTCTCGTTTTCTAAGTACTTCTACTTTCTCAGTCCACATTTCGTTTGTTCTTATCTTTGATACCTCTTCACAACTTTCATTCTACTCTATCCCCTCCTATTTCATTTAATGTTGTTTAATTTCTGTTCAGTATTATATAATTTCATTTTTGTTTTCAGTAATAATTTTTAGATTTTTTCCCTGCACAGTGACATGATGCCGTTCTTCAACAGTACAGAGCTTTGTGCACATCAAAAGTAATCAAGCATTTACCTTTAACCCTTCTATATGTATATCAAGCAGAGCATGTGTGTGAATGTCAGATCTCCTGCAAAAACCCTGGATTAATTTCACCACAACTTGACACAGTTAACAGCAGGCCTCAGAAGTATCAGCATTGGGGGGTATATAACCACCTAGCAACAACAGAAATGGAGATATGGACATCATCACGGGTTTTATCCTCCAGCTCCTGATGTATAGACTGCCCTGTATGACAGGCATGCTGTTTTGGGAGTAGTATAAGCCTGTTGTATCAACTTGCTTTGCATGGCAGGCTAAGTGTCAGGGGCAAGATATGGTTTTCCAGACCCTGACATGTAAGCTGCCCTGCATGACAGGTGTGTTGGATGAAGAGATAGGAAGAGGCGGCAGGAGGGGATGGATAGAGAGAAGGAGAAAGGAGGGTAGGGACAGACACAGTGACAGGGGGAGGAGGAGGAGGAGGAGATGGAGATGAGAGGATGAGGTGGACAGAGGAAGAGGTGGAAACAGAGACGGAGCAGGTGGTGTGGGAATATTGTGTCAAATGCATGTGGGGGCAAAGCCGTTTTGGAAAGACTCATTACCGATAAAAGAATCTGTTAAGCTGAGTGTTGTGATTTACTTTTTTCCAATGACATTTTTGTAATATCTTACCTTCAAAGAGAAGCAGCATTTTATCTAAATGGTGATATTGCAGGTTTTAAAAATGTCTCCATGAAGTATTAATATTATCTTGGATTAACAGATTCTGTGATAATAACACTCAAAGTGACTAGTTGCATTCTTGCCATCATTCTGTAGTGTTTCCATTATTCTATACTACCAACTATGTATCCAAGTTATGTAGGTGTACAGTTTTATAATATTACTTCTTGCAGGTAGAATTCATTTTCAAAAACTCTGCTTTCCCATCTATCTGTTGATAGGACTGATGGTCTACAGTACCATTTGGTGTATGTGGGAACTGTTTCTTCAAAACTGTAATGGTAGAATGGGGAATGAAAAACAGAAAGAGAGTAATTAGTGGAGGAATTTTTAGACGAGGGATGTTAAAGGATCAGGATACAGAATGAAGGTAAGAGTGAGCAGAATAGGACAGAAAATGGTTAGGTTAGAAGAAGAATGGACAGAGGCCTATAAATGACAAACTCTTAAGACAGGTGAATTGTGGGTGGTTGGATGAGGTAAAGTGAAGAATGGACAGAAAGGGAGGTGATGAGAAGAGCAGTTAGGTTAACCTCTGCTTCTCCTTGTGATGACAGAGGAATGGTGTCAGTGTTCAACTGAAGAGAGATGAGAGTGATACTAAAGAGATATCAGTGATAGTAAAATGAGAGGGAAATGCAGTTAAGGAGGTGAGAATTATTAGTGGCTGATGGCACTAGAATGGATGAAGTTTAGAAGTGGTGTGGTACTGATCCTGTGTTTCTGTATCTGTGTGTCCATTGTTAGTGATTTCTAAAATTATGACAAGCTTTTCGAAGCACATGAGAATTACTCTGGTTCTATCTATTTTAAATACATGAAGACAAACAATACTTCAAGATATTTCACTCAAATACTTTGATTTATTCTTTGTACTCCATAGCAACATTTCAATTTTTCACCACCACTATACTCTCCAGGAATGCAAATGTGTATTTCACAGAAGTATAAATCTAGAGGCTTCACAAAATATCCACCAGTAGTGCTTTTGGTGATGAAATGTGACACAAACTGCATAAGACAATTTGTTTCACACACATTCCATGTCTGTACAATGCTGTGTCAAAAAAGTAATTAAGGCGATCATGTGTAAACCAACTCACAATTGCCAGAGAACAAATAAAATGCAACCATTTCATTCTGACATACAGTTCTAATTTGGTGTTAGTAGTAACTGTTACACTGGAGGGGAAAATGAAAAATGCATTCAGAGTAATGGAAGCTGGCTATTGATTGCTTGATGTAACTGATGATGGCATGATATTTCCACATTGTTTATTAATGTACATAATATACAAACAATTGTATGTAAAAATAATTTGTGATATGTTTAGGAAGTTTCATAAACCTGTGCTGAAAATATATTAAATTTACATATAAATACATTTATATATTACTTTACACATGTACATTTTTATGTTTTAAAATTATTACAATAACACATTTATATTAAGTAAAATAGTTTCATCTCATTTATGAACACACTGAGGAATAAGTATAGAATTCTTTGAGAAATAATGATAATTTACCCTGTGGGTTTAACATGTAACAACACCTCATTAATATAAAAAAATTACAAAAACAACTTACTATACAAGATAAAGTACATCATTTTTATATTACACAGAGTATTTACTTAGTCTCACATGTAATACTGTTCATTTTATTGTTCAAGAATTACCACAAACCTTAAATAGAGTAACACACATTAAGTATTTATGAAATTACATCTTTGGCATAGGGTGATCTTACAATTGGTGTCATAGCACAATTTACAACTAAAAGATGTAAAATATTTCTGATGGCTAAAAGATAACTTGAAAAGAAAATCACAGTTACAGTTTCACGATTGGTCCTCAGTTGTCTGTGGACAAGCTTTCTCATCTGAAAGATCACCACAAGTGTCTTCTCCATCACAGACCTCCTCCCTCATAATGCATCGTCCATTACTGAAAATGAAAATTAAAAAATAAATGAATAAATAAAATGAAGCTGTGCTTGGAGAGTATCACCCTTTACTAATTTTTATTGCAACAGCAGATGCTTGTACTTACTTGCATTCCCACTCATGGCTCTTGCATTCCCCTCCACAACCAAATGGCTCATCTGATTTGTCAGAACAGTCTGCATAACCATCACAGAATTGTGACCGGGGAATGCACTGACCGTCAGTGCATGTAAACTGCTGGGGACTCGGGCATGCTATGAGAAGACAAAGTACCTGCTTCAATATAATTGATTGATGTTGAATTTAGTGAATGCTTTCTGGTTAGCTGTACAATGTCTCAATGATTTCAGATGGATGTTAGTAGTCATCTTACACAAGCCCTCTCAGGCAAGGATACAATGGTGATCATTCTCAGGTGTAATTGTGAGATGGTACTCCACATATATATGTACAATTGTTTCTACATCAAACAATTTTGGTATCTTTATTCCAATTTTTTCTAGAGTTTTTACAGTTCTTTTCCTTTCTTCATATATGGTTCTTGTATGAGTTACTTTTCATTTTTCTATATTTTCGTTTACATTAAATATCTTTAATTCCTGGTTAAGGTTTCATTTCTTATTACATTTCTAAAGGTATATCCCACCATTCTTCTCAGGATATTTGTAATGGATCTCTTCTTTTTCTTTAGAACCCACTCCTCACAACCAAACTATGGCATATGCACTGCAATTACTTTATAAATACTTTTTTTTTTTTTTTTTTTTTTTTTGCAAGTGAAGCAGTTTTAACAAGAACTTCTAAGTGTGACAGATTAACACTTCTATGATGAGTAATGAAAGAAACAAGAATCTATCAAAGGAAATTGTATGTAGTAAGTGACACAGAAACTGTTATATAACATTAAGAATATTACAAAGAAAGTAATCTACTTTAGACACATGTTTAAAATGAATGGCTAGATGAATAAAATAAATACTTGGCTATTACTGAGAAACATAATCAACATCCATCTACACAAGAGACGTCAAGATACACTTATGAAGGATATTTACAAAGTCTGAAGTAATAAAAAGCAACCATCTTATGGGAGAAGAGTACATTAAACTTGTAAGGTTTTGAAGCCAGAGAAATAAATGAGGCTGGAAGAAAGTGTATGGAGGGTTTAAAGCTCACAATATGACAATAAAAAGACAGAAAAAAAACAAAGGAAGAAGAGTCTAAGCTTAAAAAAATTGTAATTAATAATAAGAACTATGGTATTCCACAACAAATCAAATACGTTGGAAAGTAATTACTATCATTAGTGTTTAAAACATACACAAATACACATCCAGTTAGAAGAGTTCTTGATATTTGCACTTACAGAAATACACTCATCAAGACATATGATGGAAATCATTCAGTAATGTTTGTTAGTCTTTCATTAATTCAAGCAAATGTTGTATCATTCCTTATCTTTGCAATTGCCATATTAGAGGTTTATAGAGTATACATGGATAAAAAGAAGAAATCTTTTTACTTGAAGCAGTGTGAAAGAAAAAGTACATACAATTATCAGATACAGGCTGTTCTTAAAAGGTCATCATCTCTTAAGTGCACTGTACATAGACATGCCTAATTGTGAAGTTGAAAAAGTTACTTAGCTATTTACCATTTGTTTTTCCATTTATGGTATGCACCATCAATGACGACGACAGTTTCAGTTTCTGATAAATGTGTTACAAATTCATAATTGGTCTTTCACTAGGTGTTTCAAGAAATATCCAAAAATAATGAAAACTGGCACTGTAACAGCCTGCACTGTGTGTATTATTCAATTGAGTGATTGTTAAATGGATTTTGCCAATAGTAGTACTACTATAAAACTGTACTGAATACTTGGATATGTGCCACAGTACCAGGCCACCAGCCTGCTACACTTAAAATACTCCACCATGGCATCTGCACAAGCTGGCCACCAGAGGCCACCTGTGGTGGGCCACATGATTTGTGCACACGTAATGGCACACACCATACCATCTACCAGAGCCCTCCTCTCTTTATAAATGCAGTGGTGCAAGCAGTTGCTCTCATATTGTGTTCACACTTATCATTAGCAACTGCTTGTATTGGTAACTGGATTGTTTCTATGTTTATGTTATCAACTGTTTTTCGCTAGTATATGGAAGAAGAATAAACTTTAGTTCATTCTGGCTGTGCTGTTGTTTGTGTCTTACAGTACAATACAATTGGCAATGAGACTGTTGTTCACTTTCATGTACTCAGTCTACTTGGTTATTCCTTCAGTTGTTCTGTCTACTGAGACAGTGCTCCAATCTCTCCTCGAGAAGCAACAGGCTTTTATGGTTGCTATTACAAACTTGTCAGCCACATTGACTATCTAGGCCTCCACACCACTAGGGTACCACTTATGATGCAGCCAAAGACTGGGAAGCTTACAAGGAGCACCTGCAGCACAACTCCATTGCTTTTGGTGTCACCGACTCAAATGTGTGTAAGGCTGTGTTTCTTTCTTAGGTTTTGCTTAGAATCTACCAATTGTTGTGCCAGTTAGACCCATTCCAAGAACCTTTGTCACTTTCATTGGACAAAATGTGTAAGTTGTTGTCAAATTATCACCGTAAATGCATGCTTGTCACTGCAGCATGTATAGAGTTCTATGATTGCCTTAAACCGACCCACCAGTCCTATTGGGGTTTGGCAGTTGAATTCCACAGACTCGGTCACAAATTTCAGTTTGTTACTGATGCTTATCATGATTCCCATGCAATTTTTGTGTTCTGTATCATCTTCATTCAGTTGGTTCCCAACAAGCTGGTGTATCAATGCCCACTACAGTGTGAGAATCCATCTTTCGCTGAAGTGTTAAATACTGCTCAGTCTTTCAAGATATCACACGCAGCTGGTAATCTGATTGAGGCTTGGTATTACACTGCTGTGATGGCTTCCATTCCTGGTCATCACTCGTCAGTCAGTTTGTGGAAGAGAATATGGTAGCTGTACAAATTTGGCCTCTGCACCACACTGGACACTGATCTGCCAAACAACCACAACAAATACAGCAACAGCAGTTCACATCTTGGCCATGCCGTTTCATGCAGTATGACAGGGCTGCTTACCCTACGCATTGGGTGAGTTGCATTGACTGTAGGAATAAAGGACAGTCGTCTCCTGCGGACATGGACACAGATGTTAACTGTATGTCTCCAGTGTTTATGAATCAAATATTTTATCAAAGTGTGACTGATGTACAAATTGCTCAGACTACAAGTTTATATGGATGCAGCTGTGACTTTACTGGATTTAATAACTTAAATGAATTTGGGATCTCCGGCATTGTCTACAGTTACTCGACCTTTGGCAAGTTACAATTAGCAGCATTTTCCAATTTAGGGCAATTTAAAGCTCCCACTATGTATAAATCAGTGGTTCATTTCTTGACTTTTGGTAGTGGATGATGCTAGCATCACAAATTTGATCTGGATGCTTTCAGCACTTCTGGTTTCTGCATTTCACATATGATGCACCTCGTTTCCGACCACGTTCCTTACCAGCCGTTAGATTCCTTGTGTTCCGAGTTCTTGTCTCTTTTTCTTGGATGGGCTAGGTTGTGCCACTAATTGTGCAGCCCACATTACCCTGAAATGTAAGGTGCAGCTGCACTTTTTCCATGTGCACCCTGTTCCATTGGCTTTGCATGATCAAGTGAAATCAAAATTGGACACACTGACATCATGGGGTCATATAGCCTATTACATTGGGTGAGTGGTCTATGCTCCTCATGATTGTTAAAAACTTTAATTGTCAGTTTCACCTGTGTGGCAACATTAAAATTTTAGTCAATGCTCAATCTATCATTGACACCTATCCTTTGCTCCGTCTGGATGAGTAATTGTCTAAATTCGGCAGAGGTCAATTTTTTCTCCAAACCTGATCTATCTGATGCCTATTTACAGGTTCCATCTGATGAGGATTCTAAATGGCTCCACATGATTAACATGCTCTTCAGGTTGTGTCAATATTAGAACTCCTACTCAGTATTGGTAGCACACCAGTGACACTTCAATTTGTCATGATGGGTGCATCCACAGAAGAGCACTTACGTAACTTCTGCACCTTGTTCACACACAATCATACGTACAGCAGGGTTGAAGTGCAACTTGACCAAGTTACACTTTTTCAACCATCCATTGTGTATTTGGGGTTTGAGATTTCTCAGAATGGTGTTAAACCATTATGTCTTCATGTTGCCACAGTCACCCTGCTAATGTCAAAGAACTCCAAGCATAAATCTATTATGATTACAAATTTATTCCAGGTGAATTTATGTTGTTCCATCCCCTCCACAAGTTGCTCTGCAAGAACAATCCTTTTCAGCAGACACTTGGCTGCATCTGCATCCACACTTTTGAAATCTAAAACCCATTATGCTCCTCATTTGGCTAGTAAACATCCTAGCCAATGCCTGCTTTTGGCTACAGATACCTCTCAGTATGAACTCCTGGCCATTCACATACATCAATGTGAGGATGGTTCTACATGTTCAATGGCTTGTGAGACAAAGACATTCAACTCTGCTCAGCAGTGCTAAAGCCAAGTTGGAAAACAAATGCTTGCTATTATCTACACCTTCAGCAAGTTTCATGTACAGGTCTAATTTCCACTTCATTATTGACCACAAGTCGTTGGTTTCATTGTTTAATCCTTCTGCTTTGATGCCCAACAAGGCAGCACATCACCTCCAGTGCTGAGCCTCATTTCTGTCTCATTACAACTATGAAATACATTTTTGACCTCCCACACATCATGCCAATACTGATGCACTGTCCTGGCATCCAATGGGACTGGATCTTACTTTTGATCAGGATGAACTACTTCATTTTCACTCGGATGTTGAGGTGCAACCTACTGTGGAAGGGTTTCCTTTTATGGGCTCCAATATTGCAGCTGCTGTCACTGCCTAACTGCCTTTGTGACAAGTCGCTCACCTCATTCAGTGTGGTTGGTCTGCTAGGTCTCCTGGAAGGACTTCTGATCCTTTGTGTACCTATTTTGCCCCAGCACCTTTTGGTATTTGACAATGGTATTCTTTTAGCTATGGATGGGCTGTTGCCTAGGATTGTGATCCGAGCCACTCTATGGTGGACTGGGCTTAGCTTCTACATCAGGGACATTGAGGGGTCTCATGTACCAATTTGGCCCAGCATCAGTGATGACCTTGTATATCTTGTGGTGGTCTGCTCTTAGTGTGTTACCCAACAGGCAGTGTCATGGGAGACACTCTCTCTATGACCTGCACTGCTGCATCTATGGGAATGCATCCAAGCTGATTTCCTAGGCCCCCTCCTACATTCTTACAGGTTGTTGGTTATCAGTGCTTTCTCTATATTTCTATACATCATCTGTTCTCATTCAGCATCAGCAACTATGATTCAGGAACTTTACAAAATGTTTCCTTCTGATGGCTAATGGTGGTCCATAGTTTATGTCTCATGTCTTCCACGATTTGTGTGTCATCGAACGATTACTTATGTGACTGCTCCTACTTTTCACCCCCAAACTAATGATCTTATCCACACATTCAAGGTTCAAATGAAGTACTATGTCACCAACACATCTATGGATGACACCTTGACACATTTCTTTAGGTCCTACAGTTTATAGCAGTGGGGCCTCTGAGTCCAACCCAGATCCTCTATGTTCAGCAGCCATGCACCCTCCAGCCACTCCACCAACACTAGTTGGCATGGCCTCATTGCAGTTCACTCCAGCTTCCACAGTCTGGGCTCATGGGTTTAGCTACCAACCAAAGTGGATTCCAGCTATGATCCACAGCTGCTGAGGCTGCAACCAATGTATGGTGCACACTAGTGATGGGCTGGTAGCATGCCACCGCAGCCAGCTGGGTCCCAATGCCTCAGTGAGGGCCATGGGACCACTGCAGCCTCCTCAGCACCTGTCCTGGCCTTGCGGGATGTCCCTTCTCCAGAGATGGATTTGCCCTCATTGTGGATGTTACCATCTCTTGCCTGCCTTATAGAGTCCAGTCTACCCGGGAGCTGCTGCCTGGCCTTCCAGTGATGTTTTGCTGCCACCAACAATCCTGCCACTGGTCATGCCAGTGCCTTTGGATCCTTCAACACTGGTGTCCCCTGTGCCCTCACCTGAGTGGCTGGCACCTTCACCATCAGCGCAGTCCCACTTTGTTGAGGGAGATGGCATCAAGATGCTACCAGTGCCTTGTCACCAGTCCTTCCATTGGTACTGCAGCCCGTGACCAAGGCCACACAACTTATGCCCCTACTCACTGGTTCTGGCCCACAATCTTCTTCCACCACTGACATCATCTGTGGCATCTTCCACCAAGGCCATGGATGTTTCAACAGTCACCCCAATGCCCGCATCGGCAGAATGTCCTTTCTCCAATAGGGGTGGGTGCTATAACCCTGTGTGTAACACTTTGATGAGCATTACAGTAGCAGGCCACCATCATGCTACACTTTGAATATTTTGTCACTGGCATGTGCGTGTGTCAGCCATTGGAGGTTGCCTGCGGTGAGTCACTTGACACACACACATGGCATGGCATGTGATGCACCATCTACCAGAGCCCTTCTCTTTATAAGTGCAATAAAGCAGGCATTCGCCCTCATATTGTGTTCATACTTATTGTCAGCAACTACTTTTATCAGTACCTGGTTTGTTTATGCTTTTGTGTCTACATTCTCATCCGTTGTTGGAAGAAGAATAAACTTTGTTCATTGTCGCCATGCTGGTATTTGTGTCTTACAGTATGATACAGATACACAAATGCAGACTGACAAATTCCAAAAGAAATATATCATATAGTGTAAGATCTGATAAATATAGAGGCTAGCCAAGAGGCTTACAGCCATGCCCATAGTGTGTTTCATCATTTACTAAGACTTAACATGTTTCACAAGCCTTCAGGCATTTCATTGAAAATGGGAATGTAACTCTGTACAGTTGTAGGAAAAAGTCATTTCTGTTACTCATTTCTCATATGAAGGAGTTGATCAAACATCAGTGTGCTCTGCATTTCTTCACTGCTTGTTGGGGTTCATGTACGTCTTTTATCATAGAAGTGGTTAATCAGTTCCTCAGGTAGGAATACTGCAGTCACCTAGCCACCTGTAGCCTTACTGGAAAATACTGATACTTATATAAAGCAGCCTTCCATTATTTCAGTATATTCACATTTCTCCAGTGCCCGACTCTGCTGATGGTTATATCTGTAAGAGCTTTAACATACAAGAACCAGCACAACATTTTCCTTGCTACTAGATTTGGCATGCCTTTTTTTTATGATTCGCTCTAAGTGTATCTAGTGCAAAACTGTCTTGTATGTTTTCTCCACAGTCATCAAAATGCTCAGGATTTTTGCCTTACACAAAGATCCTAATTTTGAAGTCTTTTAAAACCATCAGTTTATATTCCTAAATGGCAGATATTGCTGAATTGCACATAAATCTTTTGGATCTGCCTTCACATTAAACTTGATAAGCATACTATTAGTAGCCCATCATAAACTGATAAAGTTAATGTTGCTGATGGTGTATGCTATCATTTAAGGCAAACAAGAGTCTTATTAAGTCCATGCATGACAGTTCTCTTGTGATTGGTCCACATTTATCTCTGACTTGCCTATGGCGAATGCATTGTGGGTAAAATGTAATTAGTATTTATGTTGTTACAGTTTGTAATGGATGTTGTTTTGTAAGAGTACTTTTTAACTGGATGCACTCAAACAATATGAAGTAACAGAGGACATGAACTTTTTTAATTAGGCATTTCATTTTTGTTATTTTATTGCCAACTCTATTATGGCTAGGAAAAGGTAGCTAAGAATTTTATATTAATGATTATGAGGTTATGTTTGATGTAACTAAATAAATGCAGTTTCCGTTTTGCCATATGAGATGCACACAGACGTAATGAAAAAACCAGTAATACAATAATGGAATACCTGAGGATTAACAGGTCAACAATATTAGAAAAATTATGCATTTTGTTAAGTATATTTTTCTCAGTAATATGTTAAAAGTGTTATTCGTTGAGGACAGGAGGCAAAGAAATTAATTACTTTATATATGAAGTGTTTTTCTTGTAAATGCTACTGAAGAGTACTTGGGATAATGCATCAGATACTTCCTTAAAAATATATCTTTAACCTGGAAAATTATCAAAAGTCAATGTCACCAATAACATATTTTGGAAGATGACAGACCATACAGTTTCGTCTAACCATACTGATGTGCCATTAAATCTGAATAAAACTGAATCAATCTAAACTTGTGTTGTAAATTTTATGCTAAGATAGTTAAGGTCGAAAGAACTGAAATATTTTACACCACAGGGTACTAATTTACATCATTGTACAGTTAGTTATATGCGATTGATTAACATTTGAATGCATGTTATTTATGTTGCTGTGTATCTTGTCGATGCCATACTGGAAAGTGAGAATGGTTTTTCTGTACTAGGCTACATCTGAGAAATATATCAACTCTGATTCTCATTAAAAAGGAAGAGAAGGTTATGTTGTGGAAAGTGGAAAATAATTTTTATGCACTCTTGTCAGTCAAGTTCATTATTTACAGTTACTACTCGACTTTTTTAAAAAAAAAAAAACTTCAATATTTTTGGCTACACTTCACAGTCAGAGAGAGGGCAGAGTTTTATAAAAAGTATAATTTGACATAGTGGGAACAGAATTCAGGTTTTATTCATATACTGGTTTGAAGTTTACAAAACAGTCAACGGAATACTGAAGAAACATTAAGCATCAGTATTAAGAACCATACATTGTAATGAGGGTAAAAGTAAATTTCACAGCTGAATGCAATTCAATTGAAAAAGGAGTATCAAATATGACAAACAGGTGTATATATAGTCATTCCATTGAGGCATGGCAAAATGATCCTCAAAAGACGTGAATTTTTTCTGTATGACAATCACAATAATTTGAACATAAACTGACTGAAATGAGGTTAGCTGTGGAATAATTTACTGGTCTTAGAATTATGACATGGAGAATAGAGAACAGGTGCAATAACTAAATTGTAAGATAAAAATTGAGGTTAATGTGCAACTTTTTTTTCCCAGGAAACAGACAACATAATGTGTTTCAGTTTTGGCTTTACAGTTTCAGGAAAAATGACTAGAGAAACAAATCTGGCTTGCAGCCTACAAATTACACATTATTATACTAACTAATGCAGTTGAAAAGTTAACAACAAAGGCAAATATTATGGAACTCATATTTAAGATGAGGATAAAAATTCTAATAATGACTCACAGGAATAAATTAGTTAGTGCTCTGTATCTTCTAAGTGCTTCATTATATTTAATTTTTCTACCATGGATTTATTTTTTTCTACACATGGATATGACAGGAATATGACATCAGAGCTCATTTACTATGATTACTGAATTGTTTTATTTAGTCTTCTGATACAATGAGATATGAACATTACACTAGTATAAATACAAAATTGGTTATGTGATGAAGGAACTCTTACAATCTAAATATGATATGCTACATAAGAAGTCTATTTTACTGTGATTACAGACACACATGATGACATTCATCATAAAGAGAGATTCAACTACTTCTAGGCAATCTTTAAAATTAAAACTGTCGTCTTTAATATGTGGATCACTACACAGTTTTTCTAGAAGTAGAACGTCAGTTTACAAAGTCTGTATGCCTATATTTATGATACTGTTCACTCTATTACAGGGATATCTGAGGTAACTGTTTTACCTATTGTGCAATTGAGCTCATCAGAGCCATCCCAGCAGTCTATTACACCATCACACTTCTTCCTTGTTGGAAGGCAGGATGTACTATTCCCACAATGAAAGTTCGACTCTAGATTGCATTCTGAAAGAAGAAAACAATCATTACTCTTTGCTCACTTTTGTCACATTAAAAGAGAAGCATATTTCAATAATTTTATAGAGTATATTATGCGATTTTTATCGGTGAGTGTTTATATTTTATTACCTGTCTGTTATTAACAAGTGTAAACCTAATCAAAACAAATATTTCTCAATTTTATGATGCTGCAAATTTGACACAGGATCTGCTGAGTGTTTAGTGTCTGATTTAAAGCTATCCAAAATTTACAGTTATGAACATGACTATACAGGTATTTTGGACCAATGGTGTCATATTTTGTACTTCTTATGTATTAGTACTCAACGGTGTGATAGTGACATAATATGCATTCTTGTCTGTGGATCCACTTCTCGTTTAATTTGCTTCTTACACCATTTTTCCCAAACTTCAGCATTATATTTTATCTGTCTGTGGTAAGATTTTATGGGACCAAACTGCTGAGGTTATCGGTCCCTAATCTTAAACACTACTTAATCTAACTTAAACTAACTTACGCTAAGGACAACACACACTCATGCTCGAGGGAGGACTAGAACCTCTGATGGAGGGAGCCACATGGACCATGACAAGACGCCTCAGAATGCGCAGCTACCCTGCGCACTTCTTTAGCATTATAAAATCATAGGCACCTTGCAGTAAATGATTTTCTTTTTGTAAAGTCCAGTCTTCAACAATGAACAATTTTTTGACTGAAGACTTTTCTCTCCAGTGTCTCTGAACCACATTTCTACTACTTCATCTAACTCTGACATAATAGAAATAATGTAAGAAGCAAATTACATTTTATGGTGTGCACACAAGAAAGCATCAGTATTGTAAGTGAAGGAGTTGTTTTTCTGATCTTTATTTTTTTACATATATAAACATGTAATTTTGGAGTGCTGCAATCATGTCCAGTCTGGACGACAGAGGGTATACTCTGTGAAAAATAAAAACCATTGCAAATTGCACATGGAATTCATACTGCATTATGAAAGCTATTCATCAAGATGACTACGTCAAGTTCCATCTTTGACAGCATATCAATTTATAGCATTTTTCATTTGCTACTAGAAGTCATTATTTACTCCTTAAATACTTTTCTGTAACAAATACTTATAATCTCTGTGTTACAGAGAAAACTGTCTACCTGAACTGATACAGTGTATGATATGTGTAACTGATTATGACTAACTCATATTCTCTCAGAGCAACTGGTGAAGTTAATAGTTAAGTGTCTCCCTCCCCTCCATGAAAACCATTTTGGAGAGTCACATCACTGGACTTGAATTTAGTGAACTGTTGTCATATCTTTCATACATCCTCAGTAATAATAATAACTTCCTGTCAGATTAAAACTGTGTGCTAGACTGGGACTTGAATCTGGAATGTAGGAGATGAGGTAATTGTGGAAGTAAAGCTGAGAGACAATGTGAGTGATGCTTAGATAGCTCAGTCAGTAGAGCATTTCCCCATGAAAGGCTAAGGCTCCAGGTTGAAGTCCTGATTCAGCAAACAGCAACATTAGAGGAAAGAAATGGAAAGTATATTAGCAAAATAGGGTGTAGTAAAAAGAAACCAGTATTTCATATGTTCTTATTTGATATACATTTATGACCTGCAAGGGGATACCTGATTTTATAATTATTTTGCTTTTGTCAATTCCATGTTAAGCATTTATTTGCTGTCTCTTAGAATTTTATTTTCAGTAAAAGTGAGCAAGTAAATGAAGCTGCACATTTGAATCCTTCAGGCACACACACCAGATCTTATAAGAAGCACATTATCAACTCTGGTGAAAAGAGCAATATGCAAAAGACAGAATAAGAAAGGAAACATGTTTGCATCTTTTAAGCTGAGACCATTTTAGGATAGGAAATGACTGCTTCCAGTTGTTGCCTGACAACTTTGTTGAAGCAATTTCTGAAATATTATCTTCTGAAATTCATACACATTTGGGATATACACTGCCTCCAGGCAGAAAGTACAAAGGGCTATAAAAAATCGTTTTTTGAGGTGGACAGCTTCCATGAAAAGTTTCCTTGTACTGATCTCTGGGTTTAGGCAACAGTACGGCAAGCATGGCATTCTGTCTGAAAGATACAGAATGCATGACATAATCAGGATATGAAGACAGCAAACTGTTCTAGATGTCTCCACTTATTAACTGATTATAGTAACAGAATTCATCTTAAGTTATTCCCAAATTATTTGATTGGAATTAACTCTTACAAACATTTCCCTGTCTATCAAATTAAAGCACCACTTTATAGTCACTGTTTCAAAGGCAGTGATATAAATTAGTGTGGAAAAGATGCTATGAAACATTTATTTCATGATGTAAGTGCAGATGTCATATTAGGCCACAGAGATATGACTCCTTTGTTTCTAGATAATAGCAAATATATGTATATGAAGATGGTATCTATTCTTTCGGACATGTCAGAAAGAACAAATACCATTGGTAAACATGCAGCTCATTAGAAATGAAATTACAATGAAATGAATACCCCCAGCTGCATACAGTCATTGATATAAGTCAACAGGGACAGTTGAAAATGTGTGCCCCAACCGGGACTCGAACCCAGGAACTCCTGCTTACATGGCATACACTCTAACCATCTGAGCCACAGAGGACACAGAGCATAGAGCAACTGCAGGGACTTACCTCTGGCATGCCTCTCGTGAGACTCACATTCCCAACTTATTGTCCCACACTATATTCATAGTGCCCCTGCCCATTATACTCATTACTCGCAGCTTTTTTGCCGATTCCCATAAGAGTTCGGACACTGTTTGTGCATCCACACAGAAGAAGATGGTCAAACGGCCGGTGAGCCATATATATAAGAGGGAAACATTCCACATGGGAAAAATATATCTAAAAACAAAGATGCTGTAACTTACCAAACGAAAGTGTTGGTATGTTGATAGAGACAATAAACACACAAACACACACACAAATTTCAAGCTTTCCTGATGAAGCAACTTTGGGTTGCGAAAGCTTGAAATTTGTGTGTGTGTTTGTGTGTTTATTGTTTCTATCAATGTACCAATGCTTTCGTTTGGTAAAGTTGCAGCACCTTTGTTTAGAGAGAGAGAGAGAGAGAGAGAGAGAGAGAGAGAGAGAGAGAAATCGGTCATAATCTATTTTTCATACCTTTAAGTGATAAGGGTGGTCCACGGCAAAATTTTTTTTCTTATATTTTGGAGAAAACTTTTTATTTTTATTTTTTTATGATGTGGCATTAAAAAATACACACAACCCTAAAGTTTCACCCTTCTACCACCCACCCCTATTTTTAATAGCAATTTTAGTAATTTAATAATTTTATTTTCAGCCCTGCTTGATAACTGATCAATTATCACTTGACCAGTTATCCCCACCTCCCCGCCAAGTGTCTATCAGTGATAGTCTTTCACTATTCGATAGATAGGTAATTGAAGAAAACATACCAAAAGCAACGACTCGAATATACCTCTTAGAATCGACGTAACTGTACTGAGAAGTTTAACTAGGTAGCACGCCTCATTCGCCAAACCGACATTTAGGCCTAGTGCACAAGCATTGATTTTCATCATATTGAAATATATCATACAATAAAATTCTTTTAGTGGAACAAAGAAGTTCCTGTGCTCTCCTTTTTTGCTCTAAAAGAATTTAATCGTATAATATTTTTACGTACGATAAAAATCGATGCGTAAGTGCTTGGCCTCATTCATAACGCTGGTAAACATGTTTTGACGTGAAATTGCTGCTATGTTTGTATGCTCATGGACGCGCGTGTATCAGCCGCAATTGTTAAATCCGCGCGATCTATCATAGAAATGCTAGAACTAACAGTGGCCAATACTGCCGGACTTCCCCCCAAGTCTTTTCTCACTCCATACACAGTTTTTGGCCATTATTATTGTTTGTGTCATGAGCTCCCACCAACAATGGCTATTGTGTTACATGTATACATTGTGTTACACACATACATTATTCTTATAGACTATAGATAATTTATATGGCAAAACAACGTTTGCCGGGTGAGCTGTAACATATAAAGATTTTTCAGAGGTGGAACGAAGTTCGTCAGGTATAGCTAGTCTATATATATAAAAGGCTCACCGGCCTTTTGACCACCTTCTTCTGTGTGGATGCACAAACAGTGCCTGAACTCTTACAGAAATCGGCAAAAAAGCCGCGAGTAATGAGTACAATGGGCAGGGGCACTATGAATATAGTGCAGGACAGTAAGTTGGGAATGTGGGTCTCATGGGAGGTGTGCCAGAGGTAAGTCCCTGCAGTTGCACTATCCTCTGTGTCCTTGGTGGCTCAGATGGATAGAGCATCTGCCATGTAAGCAGGAGATCCTGCATACGAGTCCCGGTCAGGGCACACATTTTCAACTATCCCCATTGACTTATATCAACGCCTGTATGCAGCTAGGGATATTCATTTCATTGTAATTGCAAATATATGTTTAAAACAGGTATATTTTCAGAAAAGATCTTGTGTATCCTACTCAAAATAAAACAAGAGCACTAGGTACAAACTATATCATATTGAGAATAATGTAACAGCATGGTAAACAAATTCCACAATAATTTGTGTCAGCTAAAAAACAACTATGTCCCAGTCACAGTGATATATTCATTAGATTGCAAAAGTTACAAAATTTTAGTAGATCATTTTAACTGCAGTACAGTACTGAATAAAAATGGTCAACAAAAGGCATAATAAATGAGAAAATACTCACCACAATCATATTCATCTGTGTGATCATAACAATTCATATGACCATCACATCTCTTCACTTCAGGAATACACAGTTGATTTGCACATTGCCATTCACTTGGCAAGCAGAAAGAATCATCAATGCACCTAGAAACAAGGTTTTTGTGTAAGACAGGTAATCTTACAAGTTCGTAGGAGAATTTTGGACCTAGGAAACCATCCATTTATGCTGTCATTTAAAGTGTTACTGGCACATATGTAATTTATCTATCTTCAAGGGTAATACATACTAAAGAAGATCAAGCTTCAAAATTTATTTTTATATTTACTTTAGTCCTATTATACATAACAAATTTTAAAATAATTAAGACAGAAAGTATAATTATCCTTCCAAACAAAGTGCAAGGTGAGTTATCAAGCAATTCCTCCCTCTTGAGCTTCCAAAATTTCTTGCTCACTCAAGAGACATGATGTACTTGTAGCATAATTACAGCAAACTGTGAAACCTAACGAGGGAACCTCCCCATCGCACCCCGCTCAGATTTAGTTATAAGTTGGCACAGTGGATAGGCCTTGAAAAACTGAACACAGATCAATTGAGAAAACAGGAAGAAGTTGTGTGCAACTGTGAAAAAAATAAGCAAAATATACAAACTGAGTAGTTTATGGGAAGATATGCAACATCAAGGAGACTGGTAACGCAGGAGCGCCGTGGTCTCGTGGTAACGTTAGCAGCTGCCAAACGAAAGGTCCTTGGTTCAAATCTTCCCTTGAATGAAAAAGTTTAATTTTTTATTTTCAGTTTATGTGACGAAACTCTTATGTTTTCATCACTTTTTTGGGAGTGATTATCACATCCCAAGAAAACCTAAATCGGGCAAGGTAGAAGAATCTTTTTACCCATTCGCCAAGTGTACAAGTTAGGTGGGTCGACAACATATTCCTGTCATGTGACGCACATGCCGTCACTAGTGTCGTATAGAATATATCAGATGTGTTTTCCTGTGGAGGAATCGGTTGACCTATGACCTTGCGATCAAATGTTTTCGGTTCCCATTGGAGAGGCACGTCCTTTCGTCTACTAATCGCACGGTTTTGCGATGCGGTCGCAAAACACAGACACTAAACTTATTACAGTGAACAGAGATGTCAATGAACGAACGGACAGATAATAACTATGCAAAAATAAAGAAAGTATAATTTTCAGTCGAGGGAAGACTTGAACCAAGGACCTCTCGTTCTGCAGCTGCTCACGCTACCACGGGACCACGGCACTCCTGAGTTCACTTCGTCCTTGATGTTGCTTATGTGGTCCATGGACTACTCAGTTTGTATATTTTGCTTATTCTTTCACAGTTCCACACAACTTCTTCCTGATTTCTCAATTGATCTGTGTTCAGTTTATCAAGGCCTATCCACTGTGCCAACTTATAACTAAATCTGAGGGGGGTGCGATGGGGAGGTTCCCTTGTAAGGAGTACATATGAGCAAACCAAGTTGACACTCAATGCCGTGGCTGATGGTAGGAACTATAAATGGGAAACGCCTTTATGGTGACTGCCACCAATCATTGCACCAAGTGTCAACTTAGTTTGCGAGTATAGTACATGGACAAAATTATGTCAATGCAATCATTCTGGTTCCAACATTTGGTACAGCAGCTGTTATGTTCACTAATGTTTCTTTCAAAATAATTCTAGAAACTGATAGCAGAAAGCAGCACTAGTCAATCGATGGACAGCAAGACATCTGTACATTATTCTCATATACAAGTCCAGTTTCTGAGTGATAGATGGCTCACATGTTGAGTAAATTGTACCCGACCAACACTTGAATGCAGTCTTTTTAATACAAAGTTGCGGCCCGAGCTACGATTGGGTTTGGTCTATAAAGTGTTAAAGCTTGGTTACATGGAATGTTGGCATCTTACTGGCTGCCTGAGTCTATGGAGACGATTGCCCAAAACAGGAAGTGGCATAAAGAGCTTGCTGTCATGTGCCCTTACCAGCACCAGCACCACCACCACCACCACCACCACCACCACCACCACCACCACCAATATTCTCAAATTAAGATAGACACATTATGTGGGGGAGTTACTTATATTAAGTGTATTATTCCTGTGATTTTTCTTCATTTTTCACAAATTTTAGGCGGTTGTGAATGCTATATTTCATAAAATGATAAATATATTTGAGGTAAAAATGAAAAATCCAACCAAGCAGTCTAGAAAAATTATAAGGTGTTCTCCCTAAACCCAATGCCATTCTCCATTGCCCTCCTAACCTATGCAGCATCATCACATTCTCAGCCAATTAGTCCTCCCCAGGGGTCCCTACCACTGAAATTGCTCCCACTATAAAATCTGCTCCAGGCACTCATCTATTACCTCACTTTCAGCTTATTATGAAGCATTGTAGAGGTTAAAATCTTTCAACCAGTGACAAACTTATATGCCTACCTCAGGGGTACATACAGTGTTCACATGGTTCATGTTTCATGTAAATACTGTATTGCATAAGTGACAACCTTTTCTTGCTGATGATTTAATTGTCGTTAATTTGTCTGGTTGACATGACTTGAATGTTAACTTATCACATAAGGGCTTCTTTTTGCATGCATCTTCCCTTGGAGATGTTTAATTGTCAGTCTCAATGATCGGCCAATCAAAACATTCATCTGTCACATGTATAAGGGCATTAAAAAAGAAGAGAGATGGAGGCATAATTACAGAAACTAGTACCTATATGTTAGAAGTATTGACCCCAGTTTTTGAGACACTTGTCCCACTGTGACACAAGGTGGTGAATGGCTGCCTCATAAAATTCCCGTGCCTGCGATGTTAACCAGTTTCACACATACAGCTGGACGTCGTCATCCGAGGTGAATTGTTTGCCTCTCAGAGCCTTTTTAAGGGGACCAAAATGGCATAATCACAGGAAGAGAAATCTGGACTGTATGGAAGGAGGCTGAGAACCTCCCATTTGAATTTCCGCAGGAGTGCCACAACTGTGTTAACCATATGAGGCTTTGCATTGTTGTGGAGCAGAATGGCCCCACTGGCGAGATTGCCTGGTCATTTTGATTTGATCACTTGGTGAAGGGTGGTCAAGGTTTGCGAGTAATGCTGGGCACTCACTGCTGTCCCATGATGCCGGAAGTGAGTCAGAAGGGGGCCATCTTGGTCAAAGAAGTACGTGAGCATAACCTTTCCTGCACTCTTGTGGATGGCCTTGGCATATTTTGGTGCTGGTGACCCTGGATGCTTCCACTAGAGACTTTGTTGTTTTGATTCTGATTCAAAGTGATGACACCGTGACTCATCTCCAGCCACCACTCCTACCAGGAACACATTCCCTTCCTGAGCATAATGCTGCAGATGACCAAGACAATGGGCCATTCAACTTGCTTCCTGGTGTGGTTGAAGACTGTGGGGCACCCACTGGGCACACACTTGGTGCATGTGCAGTCATTCCTTCTTGATAGTGTGAACACTTCCAACGCTCAATCCCACCATGATGGGTATAGCTCTCACTGTCATTCAGCGGTCCTGCGTAATGAGTGCATCCACCAGCTGGATAATGTCATCAATAATACAGTGTGGTGCTCCAGAACGTGTGTCATCAGCTAATGACACTCGTCCCTCCCTGAAGCACTTGTGCCATGCCTTGACCCTTGCAAGGGACAAGCAGAGTTCGCAGTAGACTTGTGACATTTGTCGATGAGTGTCCTTCCCTCCTGCTCCTTCCTAACAAGACCTCTTTGCTCTTGCATTGATGCCTCCATGTCACTGTTTCCAATGTGACTGGCAGCATTGAACGATTGATGCATGCTGCTGCTGCTAACTCTGTATAGTCATGTGACGTGCACGCGTGCCCTCTAGCAACGGACTGTGAACTTCCACACTCTGGTAGGAACGACACCTCATTACACATGCCACAATATTACACTCCTGTCACTGGTTGGAACATTCCAGACTCCAGCTCATTTCTTTTTGAATGCCCCTTATCGAACACATGTTAAATTAATGGTGCACATTCACAAGTTTGCAGTAGGGCAGTTGAGTTCAATTTGACTTTAAAAGTACCGGTATGAGTGGCAACTAAATTTTTAAGCCAACATTAGGAAATGGCAGGTTTGTAAGATGAACCACATGGAATTTCATTACAATTAATACAGTGGGTGGTGCAGCAGTCTGATGACATGCCGTTGTTGTAAATAGAGCACAGAACCTTGGAGCATATGTTTCTATGTTGCTTATGGGTTCTAGTCTGATGTAAGAAGCAGGTACCTGAAGGCATCGATGTCCAACTTGTAGCACACCTCTGTGCCCAGCTGACAGAGTCCACCACAACCAGTTGGGTCCGAGGGATCACTGGGTGTTCTGCATAGGGGCAGCGTCTCCGTGCCTAGGGCGACGCACACCTCTCCTGGCCGACACTCATCACAATGGCGAGCATCATTCCCAGCTGACAGGTCTGTGACAAAAGTACACTAAATTAACATCACTGTAGAGCACTTTTGGAAAAATTTTAGTTTATGACCCATCTAGTCATCAACACTTCAAAAAATCTGTACAGATAAGTGGCCAACAACAACCCAATAAATGATACAGTGTGTAAAGACAAATATTAAAATTTTTTTTTTTTTTTTAAGTTTATGACTGTTCATTGCATGGCACATATCTAACAGGTAGACCAATTCTGTCCATAACCAATCTAATGACAGCAAGAACATTTGCTGTGATGGGGTGTTGCAAGGCTTCAAGGTTCTGGACATTAAAGCTGTCCTCGAGTGTAATCCTGCAAGAAAAATTGCACAGTGTCAGTTCTGGTGCCCATAGTAGCCACAAGAGTTGTCACAACATGGCCTATCCAGTGACATGATGACATTTCATTCATGTAATCTCTTACACAATTGTGGAAATGTGGAGGAGTGCCATCTGGTTGGAAGATGAAATCCTCACTATCATTTTCAAGTTTGGGCATCATTCACAATGGCAGCATGCCAAGGTAGGTGATATGATTACTGATATTTCTTTCAATGAAGAAGAAGGGTCCATGGACTGTCTTGTTGGACATGACACAGAACATTGCAATACTGGATGTGTGGGACAGTTGCATATGTATACTGTCCCCCACAAACATGTAATGTTGACTTTACCTGAAAGATGAAGTTGTTTTTCATCACTGAAGATTAATTTGCTTGAAAGGTCATTTTCATACCAATGCAGAATTGCAGAAGAGTCAATTTGTCATCAGCAATACCATATCCATCACACGATCCACTGTCTGTCTGTCTGTCATGCTTGGATGGTCTAAGCATTTTGCATCACACAAAAAACCTCCCTCCCTGAATTTATTTTACCACATCAGTATGCTGTTGTAAATTGATTATGTCTTGTGAAACCTGACATGGAAAGCTCTTTGCACGCTCTCTACTGAGAGGCATTTGGCAAATTCTAGCACATGAACATTCACAACATTCCTGGAACTTGCTTTAAATGTTCAGCAACATAACATTTGCACTTCATAAAGCAAAATCATATGAGTAGCACAGATGCAAAAACCACTAATGGCATGATAAGGAAAACTGAGATAATCAAGAAAAACTCATCCCATCCAAACTATTAAAGGTAAAGACATCATTTCTTTTCTAAAAATAAGTAAAAAATAATTACACAAAATTAATGACTGAAATCTGCAGGTATCTTGTATGTGAAGTGAAATATTGACTTAGCAGTTTTTGCAACCAATTTGCAATTAGTGGTTTTGCAAATGTATCAGTCCAATTACAAAACAAACATTCAGTTGCAAAATTTGATATTTGGTGATATATTAGGAAAGACAGAAAGGTGAAATTTAATTATTGCGAGTATAAACAGAATACATTTTATTTCAAGGAGAAGTCTGAAAATTCTACAAAATTGGCATATAAAAATATGAAGGAGACATCATTTTACCAGGTACAACTGACTTACTTAACGTAAAAAAGAGAACAGACATGATTGCTCAACATCAGGTGCTTTTTTTTTTTTTAAGAAAAAAATACACCATCACATTTTTGACATCACAAGATATTGTAGAAAATAAAATAAGCTGCAAATTGCATCTTAGTAAAACATCAACAAAATTTTAGAAAGTAATAAAATTGGCCAAAAGTTGCAGCTTAGTTAACACAGCAACAAAAAGCTCTAGACCATGAAATCATTTGAAAACTGCTTTTAAGTGAAATTGACCCCAACACTGTCCATCAACTCAAAATCGCTTCCGTCATCTTTAGATGGTGACAACGGCAGGAGCGACTCTAGTAGCGCCTTCCCGCTCATCTAACACCTCAGTGTAGAATCTGAGTTTGTCGTTGGTCGCCAAACCTTCACCAGAGTGGAGCTCCAAAATCTTTTTGACAAATTTGAGTTTGCCTTCTGGAAGTTTTACATGATCTCTGACTGGTGTTGGGCCATTTCCTTAGCTGAAATTTTTTCCTCTCTTCAGGATGCTCTTCCTGTTTCCAGCTTCAAAATTGTAGAAGGGCTCTCCACAAACTAGACAAATCATTTTGTTGTTGATTTTTGTGTACATCAGTTTTTTGGCTTTTTGAATCTGGAAATGCCAGTCACCAGTAACTTTCACTAATCCTTCCATGTATGTCATAACAATTAGTTGTCAACACAGTACTCATTTCATAACATTGCTTTAACAATACTTCTCATGTTATTACCTTTCTGTTTTGGAAACATTACTTTTCCACTGACCAAGACGCCTCTTCCTTTTCTGTAAGCGGCATCCACTCTTGGTCTCATTCTGGTCATTTGCAAGTACAACGATGGATTCGACTTCTTGCAGTATTCGTCCTGTTTAAATTACTCCCATTTCATTTGCCATCATCTGCATTTAAACCATCCACAAAATCACTTGTTTTCTTCAAAACACTCATGCAGATACCTCAACAAACATCCTATTGACCAGCTGAACTGTGCTTCCCAGCACATATTTCAACAATGCAATGGCATTGAGAGCTCCATAGTTGTGTACGTGTTCACTACACTGGCAGCCAAACTAAATCTGGACAAGAAGAATATCCCTTTGAATTGTAACAAACTGAAAGGTGACTTTGAATGTGTAGATTGGTAGGTTTTATATCCTTGCAGCTGGACATAGCACGGCGCCCGCCATGTCTATTGAACTTTGCGGGTTTTGTAGATGTTTGACATTAAGTGAGCTGTGTGCCCAAAGACAATGCAGTCTGCAGCTTTTGCAACCAAACACAATTTTCTACAGCCAATTTCAATAGTTTACAGTACATTTTGCACCATGAAATCTATTCCATCACGTCGGCACTGAAAGAATCTATGTAGTATTGTGCTCAACTCAAAGTCGACAAAAAACCATTTAGTGGCTTGTGCATCTCGGCTACTCACATAGTATCATGTGACTATAATATCAATAGGTCACAGTTTGAATGTGTCAATTTATACAAATACCTAGGTATAACAATTTGTAGGGATATGAAATGGACTGACCACATTGACTCAGTTGTAGGTAAATCAAGTGGCAGACCTCAGTTTATTGGTAGAATACAAAGGAGACTGCATACAAAACCCTGTGTGACCCATCTTAGAATATTACTCAATGTGTGGCACCTATACCAAATACAACTGACAAGTGATACTGAATGGATGAAGGGAAGGGCAGCACAAATGTGCACAGGTTTATTGACCCACTGGAGAGTGTCAAAGATTCTGAAAGAACAGAACTGGCAGACACCTGAAGATAGACGCAAACTATGCCAGGAAAGCCCACTTAGAAAGCATTCAGACTAACTTAAAAGTGGTGAATCTGGGAGTATGTAACAGTTCCTACGCATGGCTCCCACAGGTATCGTGAAGACAAGATTACACTAATTACAGCACACACAGAAGCACTTTAGGAAATATTCTTCCAGCAATCCCTATGTAAACGGAATGGGATCATGCCCTTATAACTGGTACAATGGGGTGTACCCTCTGCCATTCAATCCACAGTCATTTATAGATTATATATGTTGAAATAGATACAAAATGCTGTCTCTGTCTGATTCACCATAATTTTCAAAGAGATAGAGGGGCTGGCCAGTACTTACCTCAGCTCAGTACAGCCGATAGATACACAAAACAGAACAGAAAATTTACATATCCTAGCTTTCAGAACTTTGTTCCTTCGTCAGGGAGAAGAGGGGGAAAAAGGGGAAGCAGCAGGGGAAATGTAAACAGGGAGGGTAGCAAATATGGAGGCATGGGTGTCAGAGGGAAGCCAAAGATATTGTACTGTAAGTACTGTGCCAGCTTCAAACCAAAGAGGATGCATACAGAAGTAAAGAGGTATATAGTATAGAGATAAACACATCTATGTAGGATAAAAAGATGCGTGAATGGCTAAAGAGGAGAAGACTGAAGAGTAAATAGGAGTGAGGTTGGTTAACGTAGGTTCAGTCTAGGGGGATGATGGGATGAAAGGACGTGTTTGAGTGGAAGTTCGCATCTCCACAGTTCCGAGGGACTGGTGTTGGGTGGGAGAATCGAAATGGCACATACGGTGTAGTAGGTTCCTAGGTTCCTAGAATTATGCTGGAGGGCATGCTCCGCTACTGGGTATTGGACATCTCCTAGGCGGACAGTTCGTCTGTGCCCATTCATGCGCTCAGCTAGTTTAGTTGTCGTCATACCTGATACAGCCTTTTACATTGGTATGACAACAACTAAACTGGCTACCCTGCATTTCATATTTATTTAGTTCCTAATTGACTTGCATTGCTGTATTCCTGGATTTCCCAAAACATTACTGTAGTTCGTTCTTGATCAAACCATTTTTAGTGAGCTTTAAAGGCATACCACCCTTCATCTATACTTCAGCATCCCACTTAAACTTCGCCACCTACCTTCCAAACTTTACAGAAGCTCTCCTGTGAACCTTGCAGAACTAACACTCCTGAAAGAAAGGATATTGAGGAGACATGGCTTAGCCACAGCCTGAGGGATGTTTCCAGAACGAGATTTTTCACTCTGCAGTGGAGTGTGTGGTGATATGAAACTTCCTGGCAGATTAAAACTGTGTGACGGACTGAGGGACCTTTGCCTTCGCGGGCACCCCATACCATCACACTGGGTGATACGCCAGTACGGCGATGACGAATACACGCTTCCGATGTGCGTTCACCGCGATGTCCCCAGACACGGATGCGATCATCATGATGCTGTAAACAGAATCTGGATTCATCCGAAAAAATGACGTTTTGCCATTCGTGCACCCAGGTTCGTCGTCGAGTACACCGTTCCACGCACTCCTGTCTGGCACCGCAATCACGATAGGCTACAATCCGACCTTTATCAAAGTCGGAAACGTGATGGTACGCATTTCTCCTCCTTACACGAGGCATCACAACAATGTTTCACCAGGCAACGGCGGTCAACTGCTGTTTGTGTATGAGAAATCGGTTGGAAACTTTCCTCATGTCAGCACGTTGTAGGTGTCGCCACCGGCGCCAAGCTTGTGTGGATGCACCGAAAAGCTAATCATTTGCATATCACAGCATCATCTTCCTGTCAGTTAAATTTCGCGTCTGTAGCACATCATCTTCGTGGTGTAGCAATTTTAATGGCCAGTAGTGTATACTCTACAAGCCATATTATGGAGTGTGATGGATGATTCTTTGAGTACCACTGTCACATTCCCCGTTTCCTATTCCAGTCACGAATGGTTTCCTAGAAGGACGACTGTTAAGAAACCTCTGTGTGAGCACAAGTATATATAATTTTACCTTCGAAGTCTTTTTGCCAGATATACGTATGAGGATCAATATAGCGTTTTTTTCCAACGTTTAAAGCTAGTCGACTTGCGCAGAACTTTTGAATAACTTTGACAAAAGTAGTTGTTGTTGTGGTCTTCAGTCCTGAGACTGGTTTGATGCAGCTCTCCATGCTACTCTATCCTGTGCAAGCTTCTTCATCTCCCAGTACCTCCTGCAGCCTACATCCTTCTGAATCTGCTTAGTGTATTCATCTCTTGGTCTCTCTCTACGATTTTTACCCTTCACGCTGCCCTCCAGTACTAAATTGGTGATCCCTTGATGCCTCAGAACATGTCCTACCAACCGATCCCTTCTTCTAGTCAAGTTGTGCCACAAACTCCTCTTCTCCCCACTACTATTCAATACCTCCTCATTAGTTATATGATCTACCCATCTAATCTTCAACATTCTTCTGTAGCACCACATTTCAAAACCTATTGTCTTCTTGTCTAAACTATTTATCGTCCACGTTTCACTTCCATACATGGCTACACCCCATACAAATACTTTCAGAAACGATTTCCTGACACTTAAATCTATACTCGATGTTAACAAATTTCTCTTCTTCAGAAATGCTTTCCTTGCCACTGCCAGTCTACATTTTATATCCTCTCTACTTCGACCATCATCATTTATTTTGCTCCGCAAATAGCGAAACTCCTTTACTACTTTAAGTGTCTCATCTCCTAACCTAATTCCCTCAGCATCACCCGACTTAATTCGACTACATTCTATTATCCTCGTTTTGCTTTTGTTGAGGTTCATCTTATACCCTCCTCTCAAAACACTGTCCATTCTGTTCAACTGCTCTTCCAAGTCCTTTGCTGTCTGACAGAATTACAATGTCATCGGCGAACTTCAAAGTTTTTATTTCTTCTCCATGGATTTTAATACCTACTCCAATTTTTTTTTCTTTTTTTTTCTTTTCTTTACTGCTTGCTCAATATACAGATTGAATAAAATCGGGGAGAGGCTACAGCCCTGTCTCACTCCCTTCCCAGCCACTGCTTCCCTTTCATGCCCCTCGACTCTTCTAACTGCCACCTGGTTTCTGTACAAATTGTAAATAGCCTTTCGTTCCCTGTATTTTACCCCTGCCACCTTCAGAATTTGAAAGAGAGTATTCTAGTCAACATTGTCAAAAGCTTTCTCTAAGTCTACAAATGCTAGGAACGTAGGTTAGCCTTTCCTTAATCTTTCTTCTAAGATTAGTCGTAAGGTCAGTATTGCCTCACGTGTTCCAACATTTCTACGGAATCCAAACTGATCTTCCCCGAGGTCAGCTTCTACCAGTTTTTCCATTCGTCTGTAAAGAATTCGTATTAGTATTTTGCAGCTGTGACTTATTAAACTGACGGTTCGGTAATTTTCACATCTATCAACACTTTCTTTGGGATTGGAATTATTATATTCTTCTTGAAGACTGATGGAATTTCGCCTGTCTACATCTACATCTACATCTACATCTACATCTACATCCACATCCATACTCCGCAAGACACCTGACGGTGTGTGGCGGAGGGTACCTTGAGTACCTCTATCGGTTCTCCCTTCTATTCAAGTCTCGTATTGTTCGTGGAAAGAAGGATTGTCGGTATGCCTCTGTGTGGGCTCTAATCTCTCTGATTTTATCCTCTTGGTCTCCTCGCAAGATATACGTAGGAGGGAGCAATATACTGCTTGACTCTTCGGTGAAGGTATGTTCTCGAAACTTTGACTAAAGCCCGTACCGAGCTACTGAGCATCTCTCCTGCAGAGTCTTCCACTGGAGTTTATCTATCATCTCCGTAACGCTTTCGCGATTACTAAATGATCCTGTAACGAAGCGCGCTGCTCTCCGTTGGATCTTCTCTACATCTTCTATTAACCCTATCTGGTACGGATCCCACACTGCTGAGCAGTATTCAAGCAGTGGGCGAACAAGCGTACTGTAACCTACTTCCTTTGTTTTCAGATTGCATTTCCTTAGGATTCTTCCAGTGAATCTCAGTCTGGCATCTGCTTTACCGACGATCAACATTATATGATCATTCCATTTTAAATCACTCCTAATGCGTACTCCCAGATAATTTATGGAATTAACTGCTTCCAGTTGCTGACCTGCTATTTTGTAGCTAAATGATAAAGGATCTATCTTTCTGTGTATTCGCAGCACATCACACTTGTCTACATTGAGATTCAATTGCCATTCCCTGCACCATGCGTCAATTCGCTGCAGATCCTCCTGCATTTCAGTACAATTTTCCATTGTTACAACCTCTCGATACACCACAGCATCATCCGCAAAAAGCCTCAGTGAACTTCCGACGTCATCCACAAGGTCATTTATGTATATTGTGAATAGCAACGGTCCTATGACACCCCCCTGCGGCACACCTAAATCACTCTTACTTCAGAAGACTTCTCTCCATTGAGAATGACATGCTGCGTCCTGTTATCTAGGAACTCCTCAATCCAATCACACAATTGGTCTGATAGTCCATATGCTCTTACTTCGTTCATTAAACGACTGTGGGGAACTGTATTGAATGCCTTGCGGAAGTCAAGAAACACAGCATCTACCTGCGAACCCGTGTCTATGGCCCTCTGAGTCTCGTGGACGAATAGCGCGAGCTGGGTTTCACATGACCGTCTTTATTGAAACCCATGCTGATTCCTACAGAGTAGATTTCTAGTCTCCAGAAATGTCATTATACTCTAACACAATACGTGTTCCAAAATTCTACAACTGGTCGACGTTACAGATATAGGTCTATAGTTCTGCACATCTGCTCGACGTCCCTTCTTGAAAACGGGGATGACCTGTGCCCTTTTCCAATCCTTTGGAACGCTACGCCCTTCTAGAGACCTACGGTACACCGCTGCAAGAAGGGGCAAGTTCCTTCGCGTATTCTGTGTAAAATCGAACTGGTATCCCATCAGGTCCAGAGGCCTTTCCTCTTTTGAGCGATTTTAATTGTTTCTCTATCCCTCTGTCGTCTATTTCGATATCTACCATTTTGTCATCTGTGCGACAATCTAGAGAAGGAACTACAGTGCAATCTTCCTCTGTGAAACAACTTTGGAAAAAGACATTTAGTATTTCGGCCTTTAGTCTGTCATCCTCTGTTTCAGTACCATTTTGGTCACAGAGAGTGTGGATATTTTGTTTTGATCCACCTACCGCTTTGACATAAGACCAAAATTTCTTAGGATTTTCTGCCAAGTCAGTACATAGAACTTTACTTTCGAATTCATTGAACGCCTCTCGCATAGCCCTCCTCACACTACATTTCACTTCGCTTAATTTTTGTTTGTCTGCAAGGCTTTGGCTATGTTTATGTTTGCTGTGAAGTTCCCTTTGCTTCCGCAGCAGTTTTCTAACTCGGTTGTTGTACCACGGTGGCTCTTTTCCATCTCTTACAAACTTGCTTGGCACATACTCATCTAACGCATTATGTACGACGGTTTTGAACTTTGTCCACTGATCCTCAACACTATCTGTACCCGAGACAAAACTTTTGTGTTGAGCCAACAGGTACTCTGAAAACTGCTTTTTGTCACTTTTTCTAAACAGAAAAATCTTCCTACCCTTTTTAATATTCCTACTTACGGCTGAAATCATCGATGCCGTAACCGCTTTATGATCGCCGATTCCATGTTCTGCGTTAACTTTTTCAAATAGTTCGGGTCTGTTTGTCACCAGAAGGTCTAATATGTTATCGCCACGAGTCGGTTCTCTGTTTAACTGCTCAAGGTAGTTTTCAGATAAAGCACTTTAAAAAATTTCGATGGATTCTTTGTCCCTGCCACCCGTTCTGAACGTCTGAGTCTCCCAGTCTATATCCGGCAAAGTAAAATCTCCACTCAGAACTATAACATGGTGGAGAAATCTACTCGAAATATTTTCCAAATTATCCTTCAGGTGCTCAGCCACAACAGCTGCTGAGCCAGGGGGCCTATAGAGACATCCAATTACCATGTCTGAGCCTGCTTTAACCATGACCTTCACCCAAATCATTTCACATGTCTGATCATGACAAAAGTATCATTTGCTGTTTTCTCATTTTTTTTTTTTTGCCTTAGCCCGGCTCCACAACAGTGCCCTTATCAAACGTGGGGGCTCACCCATGACGACGACCTCGTCGGGCGGCGGGGCCGGCTCCTCGAAGACGCTGGCGGCCATGACGGCGCGGCCCTCGGGCCCCGCCCCCGGGCAGTCGCGCGCCTCCAGGTCTCCGCCGCCTCCGGCCAGCAGGCAGGGCTCGATGTCCTCCAGAGGCGCGCCCGCCGCCGACAGGCACAGCCGGCTGCGGCTCTGCGAGCGCGACGGCGCGCTGGCGGGCGGGCAGTCGCTCCACTCCGACCACGCCGACCACTGCGGCTGCGGCGCCGGCGGCCGCTGCGCCTCCCCGTCCGTGGTCGTCTCCGGGGAGTCCTCCGACTCGCTCTCCGCTGCAAACACGAGCACACCTGGCGTCATTCTCGACCCCAGACACCCATTTAGGATGTACAGTCTCCTAGGATACCAAAGAAAAAAATCTGGAGGAGGATTTAACGTTCAGGGCAAGAAATAAAAATTTTGACACTGACGTTCTGTCGTAATGACAGTCGTCTTCGGTTCATTGGTAGTATTTTGCGAAGGTGTGGTTCATCTGTAAAGGAGACCGCTTATAAAACACTAATACGTTCTATTCTTGAGTACTGCTCGAGCGTTTGGGGTCCCTATCAGGTCGGATTGGGGGAGGACATAGAAGCAATTCACAGGCGGGCTGCTAGATTTGTTACTGGTAGGTTTGATCATCACGCTAGTGTTACGGAAATGCTTCAGGAACTCGGGTGGGAGTCTCTAGAGGAAAGGAGGCATTCTTTTCGTGAATCGCTACTGAGGAAATTTGGAGAACCAGCATTTGAGGCTGACTGCAGTACAATTTTACTGCCGCCAACTTACATTTCGCGGAAAGACCACAAAGATAAGATAAGAGAGATTAGGGCTCGTACAGAGGCACATAGGAAGTCATTGTTCCCTCGTTCTGTTTCGGAGTGGATCAGGGAGAGAAGATGCTAGTTGTGGTACGAGGTGCCCTCCACCATGCACAGTATGGTGGATTGCGGAGTATGTATGTACATGTAGATGTAGAGTGGATAGTATTATTCCTTAAGAGTCAAGTTTGCCAATATCGCTAGTAATTCTTTTTATTACAGTTGCCGGGTTCGGCAGATTTACACTGTTATCATCGGATTTTGTAACATTATTAGATGTACATGCTTTTTACAGCACTGAAAGTCTCATAGTGAGGTTGCGTCAATTTGTAGTATAAAGTGGCAGGGAAGACCAGCATGTCACGAGTAAAATATTATACAATTACAGCAAGGCATGTTTTGAATTGTGTAGTATTTTATTTGTGACACGCTGGTCTTCCCTGTCACTTTTCATTACAGATTGACGCACATCATTATGTGACTTTCAGTGCTGTAAAAAGCATGTACATCTAATAGCGTTACAAGATCCGATGGTGACAGCGTAGCTTTGTTGAAGCCGATAGTAGTAATAAAAAGAATAACTAGTGATCTTGGTAAACATGACTCTTCAAGAATAGTATCACTTTCAGATCGCCCCCCAACGATTGAAGCTATGCCACACATGTATTGAATGAATAGTGTATTGGAAAGAGGTTGTAATACGATTAACAGAAGTAAAACTATGATAGTGTAATGTAGTCCAGTTACGAGTAAATCAAGTGATGCTCATGGAATTAGATTAGGAAATGGGAGAAAGTGTAGAAGAGTTTCGCTATCGGAGCATCAAAATAACTGATCGTCGAGCTAAAGAGGATATAAAATGCTGACTGGCAATAGCAAGAAACGCCTTTTTGAAAAAGAGGAATTTGTTGACATCTAACATCAATTACAGTGATGGGTCTTTTTCATTTATTTATTTAAGATATTTATCTGGAGTTTAATCTTGTAGCGAAGGGAAAAGTGGGCAATAAGCAGTTCGGGCAAGAAGAGAAGAGACTAGAAACTTTTGAAATGTGGCGCTGCACAGGAATGCTGAAAAATAGATTGGCAGGTTGAGTAACTAATGAGGACGTACTCATCCGAATGTGGAAAAAAGGAATTTAGGGCACAACTTGTCTGTATGAAGATATCGGTTGTTAGTATACATCCTGGGGGCGTGATGAATCACGGATTTTGTGCTAGAGGGAAATTTAGAGGGTAAAAACTGTAGAGGGAGACCAATGGAGGTATACAGTAAACAGGTTCAAATTGATGTAGCTTGCAACAGTTTTCCGGAGATGCTGAGGCTTGCCCAAGATATAGTAGCGTAGAGAACTGCCCCAAACCAATCTTCTGACTGAAAACGAAGACGATAACAGCAACAACAGTACCGTTGTTTCAAACGGTGGCACGTTTCCTACAAGGGGAAAATTTTTGTGATATCTACTTCACAAATATACAATTTTAGAGCTATTTTAGAACTGGAAGTCAATAACACAGCATTTAACGTTTACTATATAATCCTACAAAATAAATTACTGAAATTCAAGTGTCATTCAAGTACAACACAATTTATAATATGGCTATAGTAAACAAAATGACAGCATTTCATAGAATTATTGACCGAATTTAAAAAATGTAAAATGCTGCCGTAATCTACACAATACGCGACAATCTTGCATTAAAGGTTCAACACACAAAGTATTAAAGTTAGAAACTGTTTGACTTGAGGCACTGTAACTCACTGTGCGCAAATTACTCACACTATATTCACCGAGTAATTCAGGATGAGAGCACTTACAGATTCTCAACTGACCTTATCATTCAGACATTTTCGAAACTCTTTCTTGCTCACACCCCCACCAAATAACTAAAGGGAAATAATTTATCACTCAGTAAAGAGTCATGCGGTTTTGGTTTGACTTTATCGTTAGTCTTTAGGTGAATGTCCACCGCTCGTGGTCTCATGGTAGCGTTCTCGCTTTCCGACCACGGAGCCCCACGTTCGATTCCCCGAGGGGTCAGGTATTTTCACCTGCCCCGAGATGACTGAGTGGGTGTTGTGTGTCGTCTTCATCATCGTTTATCCCCTTTACGGTCGGAGGAAGGCAACGGCAAACCACCTCCATTAGGACCTTGCCTAGTACGGCGGCGCGGGTCTCCCGCATCGTTTCCCTAAGTTCTGTCAAGAAGCATTGGGACTTGATTTCCATTTGGGATGCGCATCTTCAACCGTACGGGTTTCACATGCTTAACGTTAAATAATTAACACAGTAAACCCATTTATAACGTAATCAAAGATTTAAAGCTATTTAATACATGGGAGTTCGATTCTTTAAAGAACCATGATTGAGGTTACTGGTATTGTAACTATAAGCCAAAATACTTGTTAGGCAAATGCAAACTAACAAATGTAACAACCGATCAAATTTCACTTGTATTAACTTCAAATAAATTACTTTCCCAAACAGTCAGCCTTAAAATGAAACTTCATTTGTACGGAAGTTACTCATATCTCCATAAAAAAAAAAAAAAACACGGTGGTTGCTTGACCTTGTTATGATATCACGAGTCAATAAGTTGTCTATCGGTCGCTATGGGTCTTAAGACACCTAGTAAATTTCCTGCAATATCTCGAGATAGAATAAAGTCGTCTGAAAACAGTTTTTGCCAGATTCCAGAGCTCAAGAATCCGCATCCCGCGACAGGAAGTAAAACAAATATGTAGATCATGTTTTGAATTAAATGAAATCGAAAGAAATCGGCTTTCCGAGAAATCGAATTCGTATCCAACTGCCAAAAACTCCGTTAACATTTCTTTAAAGAGTCAACGATTTTACCGATTGAAGTGACACGTCTTTGCGCCAGCGACAATGGGAACATGGCGCGAGGGAATGCGAGGTTTGACAGGTGAATGCTGACGAAATTCGTATCAGTTGTTCGCAGAAAAATTCACCCTAACTATCCCATGAAAAATTATTATGTCTACCTCTTTTACTATAATAAAGGCTCACGCACCATACTATTAAACCGAACACAGTTTTCTATTTTTGGCTAAAACCTAGATCGAACGGATGCACCTCACACACTGAAATCCACCGGGAATTCAGGATTCTAATAGGGAAGTTTCCCGCTTTCTAATAATCAGAACACCTGACCGCGTAGTTTGCAAATTTTCGTGGACGCGTCAGAACATTATAGCTGCAGCAGCGTACCGCCCCTCGCCCACAGCACGCCGTTTTCTGCTGTCGCTGAATCGAGGTGAAAGGGTAAAGTATTGCTGCGCCGCAGTAGGGTTGTTAAACGACATTCACAGCACCCTGTTCTCATGTGAACTATAGTTTAAGGTACACTTGGTCGTATTTGATACCACTTGAAGAGAGTTGGGCCTCCTGCTCCACCCCCGTCATTCTATTAACTTTGCACATGATAAGCCACTCGACCGCCGTCTTCCAACAGTCACCGGTTCACGGAATGTATTTACGTCCTGACCAACTGTCCCCAAGTTCTAACGTTAAACAAAAAAATCAATTATTTTATAGACTGAAATGAAAGCAAGAAATAATTTGAGATTAACCGACAGAATGTCGTTGTGGCACGGTATACGAGGCGTAGAGATGTCCGCATTCCTGCTAACATATTGAAATCCACGGGGCAAGTACCGTAGCACATCACTGCAGGGGCCAAACCAAAAACTGTGCAGCCCACCTCCTCCAGCAACGTGCTGCGGTGTTGTGGTTCGTTGATTCGAATCTGTACCAGGACCATAAACAAGCAAAGCATTGGTCATCCAGCTAATTTTTTTCGAGGTGATAATTAAAACTTTACGACTACCTCTTTTTTTTTGTGGTTTTAGGGCGCACAACTTCAACGGTCATTAGCGCCCAGACTACGTTAGGAATGCACCGCGAGGCACAAGTTTAAAACAGCAACTAAAAGGGAAAACACGATTAAAGATCGACAGGCATAGGATTAAAAAGCAGCATAATCAAATGTCCTAAGACAGGTTGGTCAATTTGATAAAACGAAGAACGCGAGCAGCTGCTCCTGGGTCATCCGCTAAAATGGCATCGAGAGTACATGGCAGGCCAAGATCAAGACGCAGTGTAGTAAAATCCGGACAGGACGTTAAAATGTGGCGGACCGTCAGCAAGTGCCCACATGGGCAGAACGGCGCCGGCGCAGCCGTCAGCAGATGGCGATGGCTGAACCGACAGTGTCCAATTCGTAACCGGGCCAAAACTACCTCCTCCCGCCGAGAGGGGCGTGAGGAGGACGTCCAAGCCGCGGGAAGAGGTTTCAAGGCCCGAAGCTTGTTGTCCGTAAGTGAAGCCCAAACGGCATGCCACAGAGATAAATTGCGCCGACAAATGACCCTGCTACAATCTGATGAAGGGACACAACAAGAAGCTGTCCGAGGCTGACTACCTCATGTACAGTCACCATCGACGACGACATATCAATGAATATCATCATCTTCTCCTTCTCCTCCTCCTCCTCCGTCTTCTTATGTTTTTCTATAGCGACGGCATTGTTGTGTGGGTTTTGGCAGCGTTAGTGGCAGATTGCGCCCGACTGTCCTTCCTGACCACAACACACACTCCTGGGACGGAATTTGTGGACCCCCGTCTGTCTGCGTCGAGAGCAGCGGTCGTCAACCTGCGTCCGAATGAAGTGTTCGTGCGGCCCACGGTTCTCAGAAACATTTTACAAGTACTACTAGCGACCCGTCCCAACTTTGCACGAATAGCCGCATGGCTTGCCCAGCGTAAGCTGAAGTTTCCTTACAAGGCACTCAGTAGAGTAATATATACAGGGTGGTCCATTGATAGTGACCGTGCCAACTATCTCACGAAATAAGCATCAAACGAAAAAACTACAAAGAACGAAACTCTTCTAGCTTGAAGGGGGAAACCAAATGGCGCTTTGGCTGGTCCGCTAGATGGCGCTGACAGGTCAAACACTTGGATGTCGTCGTCCAGGATACCCGTTGGGCATTTTGATCACAATAGCCACACATCAACACGATATCGACCTTTTCCGCAATTGGTAAACGGTCCACTTTAACACGGGTAATATATCACGAAGCAAATACCGTCCGCACTGGCGGAATGTTACGTGATACCACGTACTTATACGATTGTGACTATTACAGCGCCATCAATCACAAAGCGAAGAAAGGAGTCCAACTAAAACATTCATATTTCTTTAAGTACTACACGAACATGTAATAAAAAATGGGGGTTCCTATTTAAAAAAAACGCAGTTGATATCCGTTTGACCTATGGCAGCGCCATCTAGCGGGTTAACCACAGCGCCATCTGGTTTCCCCCTTCAAACTAGACAAGTTTCGTTCCTTGTAGTCTTTTCGTTTGACGCTTATTTCGTGAGATATTTGGCCCGGTCACGATCAATGGACCACCCTGTATATATTATTTTGGTAGTAATAATACTTCCTGCGGCCCAAAGTTCTGGTGTGGTGCAAGTCTTTCAATTGGACTCCACAAGTTCAGTTCGTCGGCTTGAATCTTTTTTGCCAGTTATCCAACGCGAAAAGGGTGAGCCATAGTTTAACGTGGGATCTGGACCATGCTTCGTTTCTTGCTATTCATTCCGCGACCTTCCGGTTTTCAGACACACGCTGGACCACCAGGCCCGACTCGGATTCTGCCCACGCTTCGCTGCTGTCTTCAGTTCCGGCGGCTGTATACACGAACCTTTCTCGTGAACAGTTATGTATTCGTAAAAACCGGATCAATATCCCTACAGTTGTTCTTCACTTTAGCCTGTGCATAAATACAGAAGCGAGCAGGGAACTTCAGTTTATATTAGAAAGAAGATTCATCTAGCAACTAACAACCCAATTTAAAAACATCAACTGACGCTAAGAACTTCTCGTTGACAAACAAAAATACTTACAGACGCAACAGTATTTTAAGATGTTTAATTGATTGGTGAATTTCGCTTACCTCAGAGGCAGAGGAAGAAGTAGTAGAGATGGCAAAAAATAACGTGACTGATAGAAATATCTGTTACTGAGATGTAGCGGTTACTGCAATAACCACTCATATGATACTGGCAGTTTACCGAAGACATTACTATGCATTCGCATCATCTGAGCCGACCATCCATAAGTGAGCAGAGGAGAGCAGAGCACAGGGACTGACCATCTGTAAGGTATTCTACAGCTCATGGAAATAACTGTCACGCTGTGCGTCACCTGTCTATCCAAGTCTCAATTTCAATAACCATCAGTAGATGAGTAGCAGTTTCTTCTCGCTCGCAGTTCTTTATCTCTGCGAGTTACGGCTACTATTACAGGTAACGTGGAAGTTGATAACCGTGTTGTGGACTGCAGTTGGTCGAAGTAGACTATGACATTTCCATTTGCAAGAGTTAAACAAGTATTTTCATACTTCTATGGGAACAGCCTTCAAATTTTCAACATAGGTTAGAGGTGGCGCAGGGTAGTTTGTGTACAACTACCATTTATCCCTATTTATCCCTTTTCCTGTTCCAGTCGCGAATGTTTCGCAGTAAGAACGATTGCTGGTAAACCTCCGTATGACCTCGAATAGCTATGAATTTTACCTTCAATCTTTTCGCGGTAAATTGTGTATGTTCAATATACTGTCTGATTCTACTAAACTGTAATTTAGTAAATGCCTCTGCTGTAATGTCATCAAAATGTTTTAAATCTAATGAAAAATTTCATACACACAAGACTAAAAAACAGAAAATAAATATTTAAATAAAAAGACTTGTTAATGTAATATGTTCTTACTGATAGTCCTGAAAATCCGCACTTGTGAATCTTCAATAACTATGACAACGCTTGTAAAATTAAAATGAAAAATGTGGGGCACATGCAGCATATTATAGTAAGGAGCGTAGTGAGCAGCTCTCGTTGAGAAAAATCACGCAACACTTGATACCATTTACAATGCTATAAAATAAAAATTGTTGTTGCACTTAGGCGAACTATTCATGCATCAGTTATCTATTAAATTTGCCCCACGTTTTTCTTTTTATTTTTACAATTATAGTCATAACCTATTAAAATTCGCAAGAAATTTTAAGGTATAGGAGTTATTGTTTTATACTTTTTAGTCAGTTTTAAAAACGTGTTATAAATAATACTAAACTCCGAAGGCTTGGAGAAATCCGATTCGTTATTCTCGACCTAAAAGATTAAGATACTATCAATAACTGAAGAAATTTTGCAGAACTAGAGCAGTATTTCAATTATCGCATAAAACTGTATTACTATGCCTTCAACTTTCTCAAATGAAATATCTTGCATGGCAGTAAACAAACCTATCATGTTATGTTTACTTTTGCATCGTATTTCATGGCCCTACACTTATTGCAGTAAGTGAGTAACACCAGAAATAAAGCTTGGAATTTTGCCTAAAATATTCAGCTCACACATTAGTTCATACTTGCAAAAGCACTTCTTTAACATTTCAGTTTTAATAGTTACCGAAGACCTTACTATGCATTCGCATTATTTGAGCGTGACCATATGGAATTCGTGGGACTATGGAAATAACCATCAATAAATGAGTAGCGGTTACTTCTCGCTCGCAGTTCTTTATCTCTGCGAGTTAGGGGATATTATTACAGGTAATAGCGACCGCGTAACCTATATACATGTAACAATAAACACAAATAACTGTTCCAAAATAAGCTGAAATGTAATGGACAGTTAATTAGCTAATGTTATGAGAAGATTCAATCTAAATTCTAACCAGGTCGCATTATCCACAAATTTAATTATAATGATCTTCATTGATGGATTCCACTTACGTAGTTATTTGCCTGTAGAGAGTGACAGAAAAACGGGAACATTTCCACAATCCAATAAAACTAAAAGTGATAATGGAAAGAAATTGCATTCATAGTAGGCCTAATTGAAACCTTACAACTTTGCCATTTACGAAACATTGATGGAATTTATCATTTTTTTTAAAAAATTACTTCCTTTAGATGGCGTCCTTCTGTACGAATACATTCGTGAAATCTGCTGATCAGATTCCTCATTAACCGCTGCAACATCTCAGCTGGGATGCTGTGAATTGCATCACAAATTCTCTGTTTTAACTCATTTGGAGTTCTTGGTCGAGTAGTGTAGCCTTTGCTCCCGAGGTAGCCCCACAAGAAAAAAATCAGAAACTGATAAATCCGGCGATCCAGGGGGCCAGGGAATGTTACCGAATCGTGAGAGCACACAGTTGACGAACAATTCTCGCACATATACCATTGATTGCCGTGCAGTGTCTGATGTCGCTCCGTTCTGTTGAAACCAGGCTTCTTGAACGTTTGGAAACTTGTTCAATGCAGGTCTAACGAAATTTCGTAACATCTCCACGTAACAATCGGCACTGACAGTTACGATGTTTCCCTGTTCATTTGCGCAAAAATACGGTCCGATAATTCCATGTGATGAAACACCACACCATGCTGTCACTTTACTTGCTTGTTTGCTTGTAAAGGGCGCTCATGAACGTCATTAGGATTTGTGTTTGCCCAGTAACGGTAGTCATGTCTATTCACATAGCCTGTGAGACGAAAATTTGCCTCATCTGACATCAAAAATTTGTTTAGAAATTCATAGTCATTGTTAATTATTGTTATCATTTGTTGACAGCATCCTAAATCGTAACCGGTAATCGTTGTCCTTCAATTGTTGCACCAATAGTAATTTGTAAGGATGAAATTTTAACTGAAGATGAAGAATTCTGCGAACACACTCCCTGGACGTTCCAACCACTGCTGCTTGCTTAGGAACTGAACGCCTTGGGCTCCGTAAGACAGACGCGCATACAACATCGATGTTCGCTGGAGAACGCACACTTCTTGGTCGTCCTGTTGGTTTCTTCCTTATGGCAAATGCAGTCTCTTCGAAGTTATTAATCCAACATTTTATCGCGTTTCGACGCAACTACATCATGACGTTCTAAATTATGAAAACGTCGAAATTCCCTCTGCACCGCTACCAAGCTATGACTGTTTTTATAAAACACTTTTATGGCTAACGCACGCTGTTAACCGTTCCACTGATCCATGATTACTGAAATAGCGGACTGTTTACGCGCTGTCACGAACCCGCAGTGCTGCCACCTGCCTATGGCTGCCACTACTCATTTCAAACATTCCCGTTCTTCTGTGTCACCCTGTACCTCCTCTAGGCGAATTCGTTAGAAGAAGTAACTGTTATAAGTAACTATTAAAGCAGATGGTATAAAAAGAAAACACGACAGCAGATACTCCGAAATAACCGTTTGGCCCATCTCTATGAAGTAGCGTGGTCACTGCGAGGTTAGAGGATTTGAGTAGGGGAAGTTTGTTTTCTAGTGCTGAGAACCTAAAGGTATGCGCGACTCGTACCGATCAGCTGCCGCGCTATAAATTTTGACACTGGAGTTACACGGATTCGTGAATGCCCATTGTAGAGACGGTTAGCTTCAAGTGCGGCACTTATTTCTAGCAAGGAACATTTAATAAGGCTATTCTAATACGACGCAGTGAGTGGAAGAAAACAGACATGAAATGCATTTGCACACGTAGTAAAGCCAACAACGTTTGACCACACAACAAGTTTGGTCGCCGAATGTGGCAGGAGTATGAAACAGGCAACAATCGACACGCAGTGTTATACCTTTAACTGTGGCGGTACTTGCCCAGTGGCCTGTTTATCGCGCCTTTACTGCAGCTAACCTATGAGGGGCTCACAACATTCTAATTTATGAAGCTCACCAACAAATAACAAGATCGGTTTATTTGGTTTGGTTTGTTTTGGGGCGCAAAAGCAACTAGGGTCATACGCGCCCATGTCAGATCCATATAACACGAATATAAAAAAAAAGTTAAAAACGACTACACGTTAAGCCCAATCGATGGAAGTAAAGACAGCTAAAAACAGGGACTTTGAGAAAGGTCCATAAAATACGTAACAGAGAAACTGAGGTCGTGAACTAAAGATTGAATGTCCTTCGCCATAATGCTACGACGGATAAAAAATAAAACGCGGTCGACAGCCAGCGAGTCGTTCGCTGAAAGGGCCAATAACTCAGACGGCAAACATAAACGACAACGTAAGTGGTTAAAAAGGGCATTCCGTCAAGAAATGGCGAAGCGTCAGTGGTTGAGAGCAACGAGCACAAAATGATGGGGGAGCACGACTTAACAAAAGGCGATGGCTAAAAAGAAAGTGCCCAATCTGAAACCTAGCCAAAACGATTTCCTCACAGCGAGAGGACCGAGAAGACGTCGTCCAAGCCGCTAGGAGAGGCTTAATCCCACGGAGCTTGTTCCTGTGAAGGGAGGGCAAGTGATGCCGCCAAAGCGACACCACCTCCTGACAGACGGCAACGCACAGAACATAAGAGGGGATGTAAGAATCAGCGAGCGAGGGACGAGGAACACAGCCTTAGCAGCAGCGTCAGACCGACGTGGCCAGGGACCCACATAAACACCACAGTGGCTCCATCAAGAGTGAGCAAGGGACAAAGGAACGGACAGTGTGCAGCACACAAGAGGCTCTGAAGGGCATTGACAGGGTCGGAGCAGATGACTCAATAAAAGCCTGTGTCGCCGGATGCACTGCATGGCCTGATACAGGGCGAAGAGCTCTGTTGTAAATACTGAGCAGTATTCCGGAAGACGATAGCAAAAATCGTCAGTGCCAATGACGGAAGCTCACTCGTCATCGCGGTCAGTCAGAGTTATCAGTCTGCACAAAGGTACTATCGCGAAGGTCGTGAAACTTGCGGTGATGAAGCGAGGCTGGAGTAGTATCCTTAGGAAGAGAATGAAGGCGAACATGGGCCGCCGCACGAAGCCAAGGGAAAGGGAAAGCGGCAGGTAGAGTGAAGTTAAGCTGCTGGAGCAAGATCCGAAAGCGAGCTCCAGGAGGTAACAGAGAAGAGGGACGCGCCCCATACTGACGATCAAAGGAATTATCGAAGAAGAGGGCATAGGATGTGCGGCCAGGCATGCGTACCCGCTGAGGAGAACATCACGTTGGTAGGACAGCGGTAGTTGGGTAGCCTCTGCATATAGATTCTCAACCGGGCTAGTGTAAAAGGCGCCAAACGGATGCTACGATGGTGGATAGTATTGAGATGAGTAAGAGGAACGGACGTGCAAACGCATAAACGAAACACCCATAGCCTAGTTTTGAACGGACAGCGGACCAGTACAAACGAAGGAGGATGGTTCGATTAGGTTCTCAGAAACACCACTGAGGACATGTAGGACACTGAGGGGGGCGGCAAGGTAAGACACGTGGGAGGTCCAGGAAAGTTTCCTATCGAGCATGAGCCCCTGGAATTTCGTAGTTTCAACAGGCACAAGATTTGAAGACAGTCGAAGGAACCAATTGCGCTGCCAGAAATTCATATAAACGGTTTAGTCAGTGGAGAAACGAAAGCCATTTTCTATGCTCCATAAGTAAAGACGATCGAGACATTGCTGAAGATGCCACTCAAGGAGACAAGTGCCGAGCGGTTCTAGGCGCTTCAGTCTGGAACCGCGCGACCGCTACGGTCGCAGGTTCGAATACTGCCTCGAGCATGGATGTGTGTGATGTCCTTAGGTTGGTTAGATTTAAGTAGTTCTGAGTTCTAGGGGACTGATCACCTCAGATGTTAAGTCCCATAGTGTTCAGAGCCATTTGAACCGAGGAGACAAATCTGTGGAGAACTGAATACATCGCAAAATCTTCAACGAAAAGGGAGCCGGAGATGCACGGCGGGAGACAGGCCGTAACAGGGTTAACGGTGATAGCACAGAGGACGAAACCCTGAGGCACACCGTTTTCCTGGATAAAGGTGTCCAGAACCCACACGTACCTTGAAAACTCGGTCTTTTAAAAATTCTTGAAAGAAACGAGGCATGCGGCAACGGAAGCCCCTTGTCGAGAGAGTATGCAGGAGACCAGTCCTCCAGAGGTATTGTAAACTTTCGTGTGAGACCACCACTGGTGTTTCGGAAGTAAGAACCACCTCTTATTCGCAGTGACATAATAGGTTTTGTGGGGGATAGCTTCCATGAACAACCGTATATCTCCGAATCCAAGACGAAACTTTTGCCCAAAATTTCGTGCACGGAAGTAAGGATTCGTCTTGCATTCGAGGCATGTGATGTGTTTCTTTTCTTTACCGAATACAACACTGAGCTCCAATTAAGCTGTCTGTGACTACTTTCTGTGAGGCCTATTGTTTTAATCTCGGACGTACGCAAGCGATTTGAGCATTGTTGCGGCACGTTTATCAGTTGTTATTTGGAGATCCCACTGTAATGCATCGCATTATAGAACAACGTGGTTCAGCACCATCGATTTTTTCAACAGGACGTAGTATTACTAAGACGCAAATTTCAAGATCTTTGTTGTTCGACATGCAGAAGCCACAAACAATTGAGCGCCTTCGAATAATATGGAGATACAGAAACCAGTGTTCGGAGGGGATGAAAGGACAAAGAACGTCCGAAAAAAAAGTGAAATAGTACAGGAAAGCTTTCAGTGGTCCAGAGAGTGGGCTTTCGAAAATAGTAAAATGGACTTACTGGCATTAGCGAGCGAGAAACGTAACGATTGAATGGCAATTTGCCGCGATGTAATCCTAAACAAAAGGCGTGAATTAGCACAAGACGATGCAACGCAATGAACTCGTGCTGCGACGCTGAACATAGCTTGCTCAGTGTCCTTCAACCATCGAGTGCGCAGAAGTTGGTCGAGTATCGGCGACATGTTATAAGACTGAGAAAGAAATATGCTTGCATCTTATGGCAGTTGTGAAACCCTGACGAGACTCCTTTTTACTTCGACGTGCCATCCAGTACAACAGTTCCAGAGAAAGGCGCCAAAAGTGTATTGGTTCGCACTGCGGTCAGTGAGAAGTCGGGTGTGTGCGCGCTTGCCGATGGAACAAAGGTGCGACCTACGTCATCCTCAATCGTAGAACCTCGGCGAAGGAAGAGCCGCCACCTGATGTCACATTTCGTTGCAACGAAAAAGGATGGAGGACGAATGAGTTGATTATAGATTGGCTCCGTACAGTCTCGAGCAGGTGCTCTTCCAAAGAGTCGTGGGGTGTTGAAAGGGACAAATCCTGAAATGAAACACAGAACTTGTCTAAATTAAGATCCAATAAGCCATTTAGACAACTGAAGCAGCTACACAACAATCTGTTACTACAAAGTGGTCAAGCCCCGACCCCTACTGGGAAGTTCATGAAGCCTTCAGTATCTCTAATTGCAGAATGGATCCAGACTGCTTGCACATGCATATCCAGTCCATCCGTATTGTGAGCAGCTTTAAGACGTGCTGTGTAACAAATGCAATAGATGGAAGTGAGGACGATCTGCTATACGTAAAAATGCAATCTGTATCTGGCGAAGCGAGGTCTTTAACTGATTTTATTTTCTGTGTTCCCCCACTTCTATTGTCCCCTTCAGTTAGCTGTAATAAGGTAATCATTTGTAAGTTTTCGAAATGCACCTAGTATTTGTCTACACGTTTATATCTTGATGAACGGGGGGCGGGGAGGGGGGGGGGGGGAAATCGTCTTGCATTCGAAGTGTCGTCGTGGATTCAGAAGTGTTGTAATCCTTCTAAGCTCCCCGACACGAGGAAACACTGTTCAACTCAATTTTTACACTTTTTTAGGAAATCCTTTACAAGCAATTGACATAGTTCAGTCGAAACAAGAGGTCAAAACTCCTCGGTTTTGATAACTAAGACGGTTTTTTAATTATGGCGCTATTACTTAATTAAAAATCGATGAAGATACACTGACAACTTTTGTAATACTTTGCCCAGGCAAAATCTAATTTCAGTTTCGTAATCCTTCGATCAAACAAAGGCAACACTTCTATCTTCCAATAAACTTTGGGAAAACTGGTTTCAGAAGACTGCAACTCATTTTGTCGCTGCGAGCTAGTGTAGTGAGAGGTGCCATCGAGTTCCGATCTACGGTTAGCTTATAAATCGCAAACATAAGTTTGCCGCCAAGGAACAGGTTTGTTTGTTTATGGCACATCTCACCCCCTGGCGAGCCAATACATTATCAACACCTGCTTAATAGCATGTTGGTCCACACTTGGAACGCATTGCAGTAGCGCTTCTTCGTGGCAAGGATGTGGCAAGTCCTTTGTATGATTCCGCAGTATGTGGCACCAGATGCCTACGCACAGGTCACACAGTTCCCGACGCCACAGACCGCTGGTTCTTAGGCCATGAGCTTGCGCCCGATGACGTTCCAGATGCGTTCCTCAGGTTCCGATGAGGCGAACTTGGTAGCAAGGATGTCAACGTGACTTCGCTATAACGCTTATCAAACCTCTGTAGCACGGAGCATCTGCTGCTAGATGCCATCGCCGTCAGGGAGACATCATGCATGAAGCGATGCAGGCGGCCCGCAGCATTGGTCACGTAGTCCTCAGCTGTCATATTGCCTTCGTAATGGACTACAGGCCGTATAGAATCCCAGGCAGATGTCCCCATACCATACTACTGCCTTCACCGGCGAACATCCTTGGTGTGGAACATATTTTGAGCAGCTGTTCGCCCTGGATGACGGCGTAACCCAACACAATCATCGACTTGGGGTAGCAAGAAACGTGATTCGTCCAATCAGGTGACTTATTTCCATTGGTCTACGGCCCAGCCTCGATAATCCCCTGCCCTCTGTGATAGCTGAAGATGTCTTTGCACCAACACGGTACCACGTACGGGTCGTCTGCTGTGGGGCCGCGTGTTCAACGATTTGCGCTGAACGTACCAGCACCCCATTCTGTCGTCACGTCTGTCACAGATGGCCACCTATGCTGCTTTACAGAACGCTTCTTCTTCTGCTGCTGCTGCTGCTGCATAATCTTTCCTGAAGTACAGAAGCCTTGGAAAGTACTTGTGGCTATGCTTACCGCCTTCTTTATTCTGTTTATTGTGCAACCTCTCATTTGCCTCTCCCAATGTAAAATTAAAGGTACGAGGGTTGGTACTTTAATAGTGGCAACTATTTATTCACAGCTCGTACAAAATAGATACGTGTTTCAAAGTTTTACTGACCTTCGAAGTCGTCACCAGCATTGTGTATAACCCGTTGCCAGCGATGTGGAAGTCGTAGGATACACTTAGCAGTGCCAGTTGTGTTGACAGTTCGAGCGGCGCCGTCTATTGCTCGATAAATTTGTAGCAGTTCTGAAGTAAATGCCGTGAAGTGTTTCCTCCAGTTTAGAAAATGGTTCAAATGACTCTGACCACTATGGGACTCAACATTTGAGGTCATCAGTCCCCTAGAACTTAGAACAACTTAAACCTAACTAACCTAAGGACATCACACACATCCACGCCCGAGGCGGGATTCGAACCTGCGACCGTAGCGGTCGCGCGGTTCCAGACTGAAGCGCCTAGAACCGCTCGGCCACATCGACCGGCCCTTCATTATAGAAATCTGAGTTGAACTTACGAGGGCTCAAGTCAGGGGAGTGCAGTAGGTGATATAGCACTTAGCAGCCCTATCAGTCAAACATATCAGCAACAGCTTGCACTATACGTGCTTGAGCACTGTCCTGCAAAATGATGGTCAGGTCCTGCAGAATGTGTCATCACTTCTGTCTCTGAGATGGTCGTATGTTATGTTCCAAATATGAACAGCGTAGAGACAGAATTGATGACACTTTCTGCAGAACCTGACCATTTTGCAGGACAATGCTCAAGCCCGTACAGTGCAAGCTGTTACTGATTTGGTTGACTGATGGGGCTGCTAAGTGCCATACCACCTAATGTACTCCCCTGACTTAAGCCCTCGTGATTTCAACTCCATTTCTAAACTGCATTCGCTTCACTACTGCTACAAATTCGTCGGGCAAGACCGCACCGCTCGAACTGTTAACACAACTGGCGCTGCTAAGGGTATCCTACGACATCCACAACGCTGGCAACGTGTTATATACAATGCTGGTGACTTCTTCGAAGGTCAGTAAAACTTTGAAACGCGTATCTATTTTGTGCCACTATTAAAGTTCCAACCCTCGTATTTTCACATAATCACAGTTGCCTCATTATGAACGACGTTCCCTTCAGCTATGGTGATGAAGCCTGCGGTGCATGCTTTGTAGTACAGAGATAGCAAGAACTCGAAGTGCGCAGTTTGGCATGTAACAGTCAGAGGACGTGGCCACCCCTTCGGAACAATGGATTCACCCAACGCACACAACGAAAATGAGCTTCTGTGCAGGTGGCACGTTTTTCTGTGCGAGTTGTACGCAGGCTTCTCAGAGTTGCCTAAGGTAGCGTGGCGCAGAATCAAGCCCAGACAACCGAACCAGATGGGCAGACTTTGTTGGTTGTAAAATGAAAGGGATCGATTTAGGACGAACACACATGTATTTCCAGCCCATTCTCTTGCCCAACTGTGCGATGCCTGTGAACTCACTTTTCGCGTTACCCAACGCACTGTTGGAGATGTTCTTTACTTGTCTGGCCAGCATTATTGTCTGGTCTCATAGCTTGCCTGACGTACGATGGGCACTTAGCCGATTCTGTCTGCAATATTTTGGCAATATCACTCGGCCAACTGCGACGATATCCGGAATTTGCCTGGGTCCAGTTTCCTATACGACTTCCTACATTTCTATCTTAGTTCTTCAGTCAGATACTCGGTAGCTGTGAAACATGAGACCGACCATTTAAGATAAACATGAAGAAACTACTATGACGCTTGACCTCCACATCACTTTTCATTAGATGAGTCGTATTTTCGAAGCATGCTACCTAAGGAAATTCCCCTCTCTATTCTACAAATTTAGCAGTTTGATCTAGTCTTACTGGTAGGGTTGTGACTAGCCGATTTACTAAGTAAGTTTGGAGATACACAAGTAAGTAACCATGTAATCACTGGAAGAAAAAGGAACATTATTCTGAAATATTGTTCATTGGTTCAGAATCAGTAATAGACGTCAAGGCATTCTGCTCCTGCTGTCGTCCTCAAGTTTTCAGCTATGGCAATAAGAGTAAAGCAATTGGGAAAGTTGAGAATATAACTGAAAAGGAGGTGATCAATGAAGGTATGTAACACCTCGTTCCGTTCACTGTACAGTTTCTCATGCAGTCTGTCAGCAGCAACATCAGGTAAGAGGAACACAGCCAGAGAGATCAATGTAAATAACGACACGTTCGTGACGCTGAATACTAAGTATCGTCGCCGACGGAAATGGCAGCGAGCGAGGCCTGGCGCCGGCGACTCAATTAACAGTGCGTTATTCGCGGCTGGCTGACAGCGGCGGCCCCCGCACAGTCGAAAGTTTGATCGATAGCGACTGGCGCGGTGTACTGTTACCGCGGCTGGCGCCGTGCTGGTCCGTATTTACGGCCGTCCCGCTGCCAAATGAATTCAACACGCGCCGCTGCCACAGCACCACGTGGCCTCTCCGGCCTTGTCTGCTGGTTAGAGGCGACAGCGGCTGCATTGATACTGGATGGATAGGTTCTCGGGGGCTGGACGTTCTTAAAGGTCACTTTAGCACACCGCACCGTGAAACACACTGAGGTGGCAAATATCAAGGGGTAGACAAATGTAACGTATTGCGAATACATAGAAAGAAGGATCCTTTATTGTATGATTATATGATAGCGGAACAAACACTGATAGCAGTTACTTCTGTAAAATAACTGGGAGTATGCGTGCGAAACGATTTGAAGTGGAATGATCATATAAAATTAATTGTTGGTAAGGCGGGTGCCAGGTTGAGATTCGTTGGGAGAGTCCTTAGAAAATATAGTCCACAACAAAGGAGGTGGCTTACGAATCACTCGTTCGACCTATACTTGAGTATTGCTCATCAGTGTGGGATCCGTACCAGGTCGGGTTGACGGAGGAGATAGAGAAGATCCAAAGAAGAGCGGCGCGTTTGGTCACAGGGTTATTTGGTAAGCGTGATAGCGTTACGGGGATGTTTAGCAAACTCAAGTGGCAGACTCTACAAGAGAGGCGCTCTGCATTGCGGTGTAGCTTGCTGCCCAGGTTTCCAGAGGGTGCGTTTCTGTATGAGGTATCGAATATATTGCTTCCCCCTACTTATACCTCCCGAGGAGGTCACGAATGTAAAATTAGAGAGATTCGAGCGCGCACGGAGGCTTTCCGGCAGTCGTTCTTCCCGCGAACCATACGCGACTGGAACCGGAAAGGGAGGTAATGACAGTGGCACGTAAAGTGCCCTCCGCCACACACCGTTGGATGGCTTGCGGAGTGTAGATGTAGATGTAGATACGCACTTACACTTGAACGCGGAATGGTCGTTGCAGCTAGACGCTTGGATCATTCCAGTTCGGAAATCGTTAGGGAATTCAATAGCCGGCCGTTGTGACCGAGCGGTTCTAGGCGCTTCAGTCTGGAACCGCGCGAACGTCACGGTCGCAGGTTCGAATCCTGCCTCGGGCATGGACGTGTGTGATGTCCTTTGGTTAGTTAGGTTTAAGTAGTTGTAAGTTCTAGGGGACTGATGACCTCAGATGTTAAGTCCCATAGTGCTCAGAGCCATTTGAACCATTTGGGATTCAATATTCAGATCCACAGCGTCAAGAGTGTGCTGGCATTACCTCTGACCACGGACAATGCAGTGACCGAGAGCAGCGCCGTTGCGTGGAGTTGTCAGTGATAACAGACAATCGACATTGCGTGAAATGACCGCAGAAAACAAGGTGGGGGGGGGGGGGGGGCGTATGAAGAACATATCCGTTAGGGCAGTGCGGCTAATGGGCTATGGCAGCAAACGACCGATGCCTTTGCTAGCAGCACGACATTGCTTGCAGCGCCTCTCCTGGGCTCGTGACCGTATAGGATGGACTCAACATTGCCGTAAAACCGTGGGCTGGTTAGATGTGTCCGATTTCAGTTGGTAAGAGCTGATAGTAGGGTTCGGGTATTGCGCAGACCCCACGCAGCCATGGATCCAATGTGTCAACAAGGCACTGTGCAAGGTGGTGTGGGCTGTGTTTCACATAGAAGCGACTGGCCCAACTGAACCGATCTTCGACTGGAGTAGACCATTTGCAGCCATTCATGGACCTCATGTTCCCAAATAACTCTACAATATTTATGGATGACAATGCGCCATACCACCGAGCCGCAATTGTTTGCGATTTGTTTGAAGAAGTCTCGACAATTCGAGCGAATGATTTGGCCACCCAGATCGCCCGATATGAATCCTATCGAACATTTATGGGAGTTAAGAGGAGGTGAGCTCGTGCAAAAAATCTTCACAAGCAACAGTTCCGCAATTACGGACGGCTGTATAGGAAGCATGGCTCAGTATCTCTGCAGGATACTTCTAACGACTTGTTGAGTTCATGTCACATACAGTTTCTGCACAACGACGGGCAAAATGTGGCCTGACACAATATTAATAGGTGTCCCATGATTTGTCACTCAGTATATAACAACAGAAAAAAATGGTTACCTGCCATAGGCTACATATATATACTAAGATGGTATCTGTTCTTTCGGACATGTCCGAAAGAACAGATACCATCGGTGACCATGCAGCTCGTTAGAATGAAATTACAATGAAATGAACACCCTTAGCTGCTCACAGGCGTTGACATACTCTTACGGGAGTCGGCAACGCGCTGCGAGTAATAAGTATAATGGGCGGGGGCACTACGAATGTAGTGCTGGACATTACGTTGAGAATGTGGGTTTCGCGGGAGGCGTGCCATATCCTCTGTGTCCTCGGTGGCTCAGATGGATAGAGCGTCTGCCATGTAAGAAGGAGACCCCGGGTTCGAGTCCCGGTCGGGGCACACATTTTCATCTGTCCCCGTTGACGTATGTCAACGCCTGTGAGCAGCTAAGGGTGTTCACTTCATTGTAATGCCATAGACTACGTTGCCTGGCAAGAAGGAAGAACCCAGAAGGTGTTCTCCATGGAATACAACTGCCATGGTTACCCCAAGTCACTTCACTTCAGCATTGATCACGCACGAGTGTGGCGGGAAGCAACCGAATCTATCTCCGTTACCTTTCACAACTGCCTAACTCCAGCAACAGATAAAATAACTTGGGGAAACTTTATCCCAGATTGTCTTCCGTCCGACCGTGATCGTCTGCATACCAGAACAAGAGGGCAAGATGCTCATTTTTCGGCCTACCACAGGTGACTTTCGTATCAGCGAAATTTATTTGTAATATGTTGGTACATTTTGCGCAAAAATAAATCAGGTGTCGACATCACTGGCGAAATAGTTTCGTTTCCTCAGCTTTTTCCATCACTCTTGTTGTGCGTCTTTCGTTCAGACGAATAAATTGAAGTTCCGTTCAGTTACGAAATTCGCTGTTTTTAGCGATTTATCGCCAATGGAAATTTGTCCAAATCTTGTGAATGTATGTAAGAAGTTTGCGCCGTTAATCAACCAAAATAAAAAAAAAGTTCGAATGGCTCTGAGCACTATCGGACTTAACATCTGTGGTCAAAAACTTTGTGCGTATGGGTGATGAATTTATCGACCAAAAGAAAACGCGAAAACGAATATTTAGACTGATTTAAGACGACTCCAATTTCTTTGGTGTAGCTGTTTGTTACTGCTTATGGGATACGCGCGTGTCCCACCAGTGGTGACTAGTGTAAATTGTAACAATGTGTTACAATGTAGTTATCTATAGGCTTTTGACTTTCAAGGGTAGTAATTATAACTACATTGAATATATTAAAATTAAATATATAAACTAAACTGTTTATATTTACTTATTTAGTTAATGGTTTAACACTGTGAGGAATAAAATAAAACGAAAGAAAGAAAATGTAGGCATCATCAGGAATTGCCGTTCTGTGCATTTGACCTCAGCCATAGTGCCACTACGACAGTAGTTCCTCAAAAACCCCTAGTACTATATACTTGTACAATACGTTACACGCAATATCTAAGAAAAATGCTGATCTGGTGCTGTGAGCAACGTAACTCTCGTAGTTAAGGTTCCTGTAAGTGTTTTTAGGAGCTCTACTCGTAGTGCCGGAGGGGATGACGTCACATCAGAGCATGCGCAGTAGAAAACAGGCAGCGTGGCAGACCACCATTTCAGCACTCGACACTGGTTTCTAGTTATCGCAGAGAGATCGAGAGCGCTATAAAACGTGTTTCCGTCCTTTTTGTTTGCACACCAACACGCATTCGAAGAGAAATGGCGTAATTTTAGTGCGATTTCCGGGTCTCATTCGAAGCAACATGGTATAATTTTAGCTCGCTGTTTACAATGTGCTGTAGTACATTAGCACATGATAGTAAGCCGCCACTTTGGTAAACTTTGGTAAAGTTGAGGATAATTTCTAAAAGGAAAACCAGATACGATAACTTGAACCGCACGAAGAGAGCTCATACAGCAAAAAGGATCTAGTTGGGAAGAGCTGGATAATGTCTACATCTACATCCATACTCCGCAAGCCACCTGACAGTGTGTGGCGGAGGGTACTTTGAGTACCTCTATCGGTTCTCCCTTCTATTCCAGTCTCGTATTGTTCGTGGAAAGAAAGACTGTCGGTATGCCTCTGTGTGGGCTCTAATCTGTCTGATTTTATCCTCATGGTCTCTTCGCGAGATATACATAGGAGGGAGCAATATACGGCTTGACTCCTCGGTGAAGGTATGTTCTCGTAACTTCAACGAAAGCCCGTGCCGAGCTACTGAACGCCTCTCCTGCAAAGTCTTCCACTGGAGTTTATTTATCATCTCCGTAACGCTTTCGCGATTACTAAATCATCCTGTAACGAAGCGCGCTGCTCTCTGTTGGATCTTCTCTATCTCTTCTATCAACCCTATCTGGTACGGATCCCACACTGGTGAGCAATATTCAAGCAATGGGCGAAAAAGTGTACTGTAACCTACTTCCTTTGTTTTCCGATGGCATTTCCTTAGGATTCTTCCAATGAACCTCAGTCTGGCATCTGCTTTACCGACGATCAACTTTATACGGTCATTGCATTTTAAATCACTCCTAATGCCTACTCCCAGATAATTTATGGAATTAACTGCTTCCAAATGCTGACCTGCTATATTGTAGCTGAATGATAAAGGATCTTTCTTTCTATGTATCCGCAGCACATTACACTTGTCTACATTGAGATTCAATTGCCATTCCCTGCACCATGCGTCAATTCGCTGCAGATCCTCCTGCATTTCAGTACAATTTTTCATTGTTACAACCTCTCGATATACCACAGCATCATCCGCAAAAAGCCTCAGTGAACTTTCGATGTTATCCACAATATCATTTATGTATATTGTGAATAGCAACGGTCCTACGACACTCCCCTACGGTACACCTGAAATCACTCTACTTCGGAAGACTTCTCTCCATTGAGAATGACATGCTGCGTTCTGTTATCTAGGAACTCTTCAATCCAATCACACAATTGGTCTGATAGTCTATAGGCTCTTACTTTGTTCATTAGACGACTGTGGGGAACTGTATCGAACGCCTTGCGAAAGTCAAGAAACACGGCATCTACCTGGGAATCCGTTTCTATGGCCCTGTGAGTCTCGTGGTCGAATAGCGCGAGCTGGGCTTCACACGATCGTCTTTCTCGAAACCCTTGCTGATTCCTACAGAGTAGATTTCTAGTCTCCAGAAAAGTCATTATACTCTAACATAACACGTGTTCCAAAATTCTACAACTGATCGACGTCAGAGATACAGCTCTATAGTTCTGCACATCTGTTCGACGCCCCTTTACCAATCCTGTGGAACGCTGCGCTCTTCTAGAGACCTACGGTACACGGCTGCAAGAAGGGGCAAGTTCCTTCGCGTATTCTGTGTAAAATCGAACTGGTATCCCATCAGGTCCAGCGGCCTCTCCTCTTTTGAGTGATTTTAATTGTTTCTCTATCACTCTGTCAAGCAGTTTTGTGTAGTGACCGACAGTGTGTGTCATGTTACACCAGAAGCAACTTTTATGAAGTAGAATTCTAATTTCTAAACCACTTTTCATCTGAAACAATCGATATGGAATAGATCGATTGCTGGCAATAAATATCCGATTTACGAAAACAGCTACGACTTCAGTAGAATTACGTCACAGGATGTAAAAGAAGAAACGTAATTTCAATACTGTGTCGTCACGCCTACGAAGTGCGAGGGCTGTGTTGCAGGCGAGGCGCCGGGAAGTGGGCGGGCCCGGCTTTGCGCCTCCGGCAGCAACGAGGCTGGCCAGCGCGGCGATCGCGGGCTCAGCCCGTCACCTGCCGCGGCGCCGATCAGAAGGCGGCTTTCCTCTCGCAGGGCGAGGAGCGGCTCCCCCCCCCCCCTCCCCCATCGTCCACGGCGACCAAACTCAATATCGGCGCCCCATCTCGGCGCTGGGCGCGTGGCCTTTGTCTCCCGGCATCGTCGCACGCACAGCGCGACGCGGTTACCCCACGGCTATCCCCCGTAGGACCCACTCGCAATATTCTCACACCGGCGGCCGTCGCTCCGCTCACGGGAAATGGATATAGCACAACTCACCACCGCCGACAAATTTATTCGTTTTTCGTGCGGATCAAGAAGTGAATACCCCAGCGACGCATCTGCACTTTTATTGGAGGCAGGTGATGGTAAAAATTTGCTTATTAAGTTGGACGTAAGACGTCCAACGCTGTTAAATACGGTATTTCTTCTGACACTTTATAGCCAGTGGATAAACTGCGTGGTTTTGAAAAATGTCAGGCCACAGGTTAGTTTGGAGAAGTTCTTTTATCGTCTAAACAAGAGTTTCTGTCTTGCAATGAACAGTCATTCCTGGTTTCCGATTGTGGTGATGCTATGTTAGTCCTATGTTGTCTAGCGCTTCCGTATTCTTATTAACGTTTAAAAAACTCCAAGCGGCCTACATGACGCCGAGGCAAGTGACATAAGACGCATGGGGCCAAAATTGTCGGGAAATACCCCAAAAGGGGTCACCAGTGATGTACATCGTCGCACGTGCGGCGATTGGGCTTTTCGTCCTACTATCGCCGGAAAGGGGCAGTACTACACATAGCTCCGGTTAGCTACTCTGTTTTCGAACACCATTTGCAAAATTATTTTCCTCGCTGTAACCAAGCAAAGCTGTCCTAATTTTGCGTTTCTTCGTTTCGTCCCTTCTGTTTTTGTTCACAGACTTTATTACTAAGGAACGAATACGTCATTTACAGTTCCGAAGCTTGTGCTTATGTACTTGTGACGCAATACGGTATCTTTGGGTTGTACTGTGCTTTGACGTTAAGTGACGGAAACCGCGAGATCTATTAATAAAATAACAAATCCTACCACAGTGTAAACACAACTGTGTAACGCAACGCAAAAAAGTGCTGCCTGCCAGACGCAAGACTAACCCAGAGCCCCACCGGCTGAAGTCGCGCACGTATTCCTGGACCCACACCACCGTGAATGCTTGACTTGCGTTGGGACGATCTGATGCGACAAACCCATAGGCTTTCTCGATGCATGTGCGGCGAACCACGTCGTCTGGTAACGTCACATATTCAACATTTGTCATCCACTTTTGGGGTACGTATTTTCTGGCTTTTTGGCTCCATGTGCCTCGAATTACTTGTCTCAGCGTCATTTATGTCGCTTCGGTTTTTTTTTTAACATTATTAAGGATCGACCTGTATAAGAGAATAATTAGCCGCACGGAAACTACGAGAAGTCGGGAGAATCTGCAGCGATGAAGGCAGCAGCGGATGGTATCAAAGCAACAGTAGCTCGAGAGGCGACTGCTTCTGTTATGTGCTGCAGCTTCCAGTCCGCTGTGCGCAGTTCTTAATTGTATGATTCCAGTTTTGCCGTGGAACTAATTCGTGTCAAATGAATGGTTGTCAGGAACCCAGAAGTACAGAACTGTGTCTTTGTTGATTCAGACGTTGTAATCCACATTAGAAGTTATCACATCCTGCAAATGCAAAGCACGCTAATCGCAGGCAACACATCTTACACGGGCCAGGCGCACTTTTATACTCTAAGTTGGAAGAGCCATACAAATCATCAAGAAGAACAAGAAGTTCGGGACCAATTCCAAGCATCCCATAAGCCAATATTTCACAGGAATTAACCATCGCAAATCCAGGTCCTCACTGTGGGGTCAGGTGCAGCAGTAGATAACTTTGACCCGACAGCGAGGGTGAAGACTATATGGGAATCAGGAAGCATAAGCCGTATCACTGACCCATTCAGTAAAACGGATGGTTTCAACTTCACTATAAACTTACGGGCGATGTTGAACAGGTGCAATTAATGGCACACCGCCTAGAGTGCAGTGTAAGTGGGCCGTTGAGGAACCTAACAGACTAGCACTGCCTCCAAAATGCACTAATGATCTAGTTGGACAAAGTGTCAGTATAGAAATACAGGATGTTCCTTCCTAATTATTTGTAAACGCTATAATTTAACAATGCGTTTGGAGATGCGTCTTTGCTTTTGTTTTGCCTCCTCCCCTTCCCGCCTCTAGTTACCGTTGGTTCTTCCCCTAATGCGTCGTCTACACAGCTTAGGGCGAAGTTACTTTGTGTGCACCCTTGCTCTCTCGCACTATTAAAAATCCACAGAGGCTGTCATGTGTATCGTTGGTAAGTAAGATTTATTCAGCGTGTGGTATTACATGCAAATAGTGGTACAGTCCTAATAGACGGGAATTACATAGAGGTATGAATGAATTTCCACAAACAATACAGACATAAGTTATACGTCAACGTTAAGATGTTCAGTCGATTCTAACGCCGATGTAAGTACCCGAAGGAAGTCAATCCAGTTCCCCTAACAACAGCGAAAGAGGCTTCCGCTGCGAAGATGCTGGTGGGGACTGTCTCAGTGCGCCGCAGTCATAGCCGAAGGTGAAATTTTTCCCCATCCATCTACGCACGTAAGTCCAGCATGCAACCACCTTAGTGTTCTCCATTTTTTCCGGTTTAATTCATTTCCTGGAAAGTTGAGGTTGTATCTCTGGGACAATGGTTGGTTGGTTGGTTTGTTGCTTTGATTCCAGTCAGGCGCTCATTGCTAACTTGACTTGTAACCGCCGTTTTGAGTTGTTCAGCCACACGTAGCGACTGTTTGGAGGATTTCAGGAGTGTGCTGTTTATTTGTGCGAGATCTTCATATACTGAGAGGCCTGGATTTTCAACAATTTTTCTAAGTTTCCATTACACTAGCTTCCACGTAGTACACCCTGAGCAACGTGGAAGTTCATATCCCGGCAAAACAGTCTAAAACTGTAGGTACTAAATTATCCTTAGGACCTTCTGACAAGTAACACATGCTATCTAAGTAAGAGAGACGCGCTGCCAAACTGAAGATCTGACTCTAGCCGCACGGTTTCTCTGGAAACCTCAGTCAACGGTCAGTCAGTCACAAAATTTTAATCTTCTAGTACACTACGAAGTACACTCCACTGTATACTGAAACACTCATTCTGGTCTCGCGAGACCGTTCTTTTTTGTGATGGGCGTTTTACGCCGATTTCGTTCACCAGCCGTTCTATCTGATGAGTCAACCGTTCACGCATTACGATTCTTTTTAGTTTGAGCGTCCAGCAGTTAACAAGCCTTCTCAACTCTGCCACCTTTCCTTTTCGGGTTCCCCCAACATCCACATTTCAGTTACATAAAGAGATGTGATCCAGACGCTGAACTACGAAACCTCATTCTCAATATTTTGTTGCTACTTCAAATCTTTCGACCGAAAAACTTTCACCACTGTTCGTCTTACATTTCCTGTAGGATGTTCTGTAACCAATTCTTCTTGTAGAACAGTCCTTGGCCTTATTCTCCTTTCCGCCCTACCATCTTGTCAGTAGATAATTCAGTCCTCTTTGTTAGAATATCCAATCCTCTTTTATACATTTATTTTTAATTATTAATAATGCGTTAAGTGCAATGTGCAGTTTGTGCATGTCTAACAACGCTCCGAACATAAATCACTCACACACACATTTACAGGAATCATCAGTGAGTATTATAATTGAAATTTCTTCCATTTGTAAGGGAAAAGAGAGAGAAAATGTAATCACAAACGCCGGAACTTTTGGAGACCAACGAAAGCGCCGATTTTATCTAAGGCAACTAGTCTTCATTACAGTTGGGAGATACAGGAGGAGACTTTACTATGGCGAAATGCTCATTTTCAATTCGATATTTTATCTTTCCTTATGATTCGCCGAAGCTAAAGCGACGGAGTACGTAAATTCCAACAGCTGTGCGGAAGCCGGCGGTTTACGCCTGCCCTGCTTGTGACGAGGTAGGATTATAACGGCGCTGCAGACTGGCGTTAGCTTCACAGTCACAGATAATTATTCTTTAGGTGCGTTTATCACTCGAAGCCGCATAATCCCTTGCATCTGTCCACATTTGTTACCAGTCGGCGCATTTAATCCCAGTGGCCTAGCGTCTGTCTCCCTGATCCCTACCTTCCTTAAGCCGTGAGACCATACGATCCTCTACCGCTGCTGCTCTTTGCTGCTCCTAAGCCGTAGCAGGTGTGCGTCTGTATTTTTCTACAGACGGACACACTGTCCTGCAAGGAGTGCATTATCTTGCTAGAGCAACTATTAGTTTCTGCGAGTATGCGTCAGAAAGTCAGTTGACTCAATCCACACCAGCAGAAAATAAAAACATATGTGGAGAGAACTCAGTCGGCTGAGCCATACTTCATCCATTGCTCTACACCAATCTGAATATTACGCAAAAATGATCAGCGGTAGTTATTTCTTTGACAAAACCACACGTTTCCACTCCTACACCGCTCAGTGAGCAAGAGATTTGGCGAGTGCAGTCGAAGCGCTGTCTTCTTCGCTTTTACGTTCTCGTGTCACGGAAACGAACCATAACTACTGTGGATACAGTACTACTTAGAAAACAACAATAAGTGCCTGGTGAGACGTACCCGTACTTCCCATAAAGCTGCTGCTTCATACGGATGTTACGATGTACCACTACGATAAGGGAGTGGTTGACCCGAATGAAGTATACAATGCCAACAAAAGAATTTGAGGACTGAAGTATCGCTGCGCGATACTTCAGCAAATATCTGTAAGTCATATTTGCACTACCATTAAGTTGGGTTTCACGACTGTGCGAAATATACGAACATGAAAAGCATGAAGCATTTCTAAATAATTTTCAGTGGATCAACCCTGAAACTTAAGTGAAAGTTATCGTTATTGGCCATAAGTAAAAAGAGGAACACAGTTGGTGGGGAGCCTTGTAAAAACAACTCCAGTTTCAAACATTGCCAAGTTAATCACTCAGTCCAACTTCCAGACAGATATGGCATACCCGAGCTGCTTATTCAGCAATGATGACTCTAAGACAGTGCTACATAAATGGGAATCGCTAGCGTTTGGCTACGAAGTTCCCAAGAAGGTACGTTCATCACTGTCACCTTGTAGTGGCATAAAATAAATTTATACTGCTGGTTGTAGAAACAGTTTTCATGAAATAATACCCTGTTTAACAGGTGTATCATGTGTACAAATAGTGCCAAACTAGTCAATAAAATCACAAAACAGCAATAAACCAGCTGACAACACAAAGTTGCTGGTTCGTCTGACAAAGTTGGCCTCCAGAGAGTATTCTGTTAAATTACAGCAAGTGCAACCCACTGTGAATGAAGACAGCGACGGAGCATCAGAGCAGATCAGTCGAATAGCACTGCAGCATAGTAAGGCTTGATTCATTAAATGTTTAGCCAACAGAATATCCATAATTTGATACTCTGCTCTAAGTGATCGTAAGGACATGTATGAATCTGCAACTTCAACAAAATGTTAAATTTGTGATGTAGCCACATTTTGCGAAAAGGATACGAGAGTTATGAATGTTATGAACTACACGGCCGGTAATTTTTGTTAGAAATATTATAAAAGTGACGTAACATGTGAAGTATAATTCTGTGCAACTGTATTGAATGATCGCAAAGGTCAACAACAGATGAAAACGTTTGTCCTGCAACTTAAATTCTCTGCAGATTATCAGTTACTATCAGCAATATCCAAGCGTTGTCCAGGATGCTGAATATATAGTACACTAAGTGATTGGTCCCTCGCCTTCTTGATACTCATGGCGAATGCAAGCCAATGTCAAACTGCAGCTATTGTAAGTCAAAGAACATATTTGAATCACTGACTCCCAATGCAATGCGACGAATGAATGTCTTCAGCTGTATGAAAAAATGACTAGTTGCGCCACCCGTTGTTACGTTTAGCGATAAGTATACTTTTGAGTTTTTGGAGATTTCGTCTTGTATTGTTTCTCTCAGTGGTCACTGCTTCAGATAGGGCTGTGTTTGAGCACTGCTAACTGTTCGGACAGTTTACACAGTTCGGGGTTCTGTTTTATCTTTTAATCGGCCTGGAATCTAGTGACTTTTGTTAGTAATATATTCACGACCTGCCTTAGCGTATGTATGGCATTATGGATGTTAACTGCAACTACTACTGTGATATTAGTAACATTACACCTCTACTAGTAAGCGGAATGCAATGCGATTTTATTCTACTTACAATGTCATATACATTCAGTTCGCACTGTCTTTGCCACCTTGCATTATGACCCTGGTAGGAAATGGACAGCAGTCGACACTGTGCAGAAGTGCTGTGACAGCGACTACCAGGGACTGCAAGGGGCAGGGGGGGGGGGGGGCAGGAGTTGTTGGGTCGGCAGGGGGGGGGGCGGGAGTTGTTGGGTCAGCAGGTGGGGTGGGAGGTGTTTGGTCGGCAGGGGGGGGCGGGAGTTGTTTGGTCGGCAGGGGGGGGGGCGGGAGTTGTTGGGTCGGCAGGGGGGGGGCGGGAGTTGTTGGGTCGGCAGGGGGGGGGGGCGGGAGTTGTTGGGTCGGCAGGGGGGGGCGGGAGTTGTTGGGTCGGCAGGGGGGGGCGGGAGTTGTTGGGTCGGCAGGGGGGGGGCGGGAGTTGTTGGGTCGGCAGGGGGGGGGCGGGAGTTGTTGGGATCGGTAGGGGGGTGGAGGCAGGAAGGAAAGGAGGGTGGGAGAGATTGGGGGGCAGAAGACGATTGTGTATAGGGGGGCAGGGAAAGGATAGGATTGCCAGCAGGACCAGAGATCAATTATATACCAATTGTCAATAGGATTATATAGCAGGAGGACTGTTAGAGAGTACACTGACCTTGGAAGCCGATGGACTGGACGTCGATGGTGAAGTCCCCGAGCCACATACGCCCTCGGCGGTGCCTGAGCCCGCGCAGGAACTCTACGCCGGCCAGCCCTGGCTCGGGCTCCGGGGAGAGCAGCAGCAGGCGGCAGCGCACGCGCACGCCCGACGGCCGCGCTGCCTCCAGCGCCGGCACCGCAGAGCCGTTGTACCGGCCAGACAGCCCGCTGCGCCCGAACAGCTCGTCCAGCTGGACACATATACACAAACACGTCACACCCTCATTACATCGCCATTGCGCCATGGCCGTGTACAAGAACACACAGCTATCACTAGGCGTGTACCGTTCTGTTGTCACTGGTCGAATGTGACCTTTCTCATGTGTGTCCAGTGGGCGAATATCTTAGATCTAAGTAAATGAATTTTACATATAATGATGGTAAGAGCGGCGGCGGCGGCGGCGGCGGCGGCGGCGGCGGCGGTGGTGTCGTTGTTGTTGTTGTACTTATTTTCAGCTCTTCAACTTCTGTTTTGGTGTGGCATGCCGCTAGTTTCTTTCCTGTGCAACCTCAGATTAGCACTTGCACCCAGCGTCAATTTTATATTTCATATATTCCAGTCTGCCTTTCCCTGTAGATTTTACCCTCTTCAGTTCCCGCTAATACCACAGAATTTCTGCCGCAACATCTTGACACGCATTGTATCATCCTGTCCCTTCTTTTTAATGTTTTTCATGCATTCCTCTTCTTGCTCATTCCTTCTGGCACCTCCTCATTCCTTATCTTAATAGTTCAGCTAATTTCAAACATGCTTCTATAGCACCGCATCTGAAACACTGAGGTTCTCTGCTTTTCTGGTTTCCCTGTGATTCACGTGCATACAATGCTGTGTTCCAAATGAACATTTACAAAAATATCTTCCTCAAATTAATTCCTAGGTTTGACACTAGTAGACTTTTAGGTCCAGGAATCGCTGATCGCATTTCTGCTGTTACCCGTCACTACCTCAGCACTAATATCACGGAACTGCTAGCATTCCAGAGGAAATATTCGTTGCAGCATACTAGTGCACGACCGGTTTTCACCTTCGAATTGTCCGTCCATTTACGCAGTAAGAAGATGCGTGATTAGTAGTGAACGAACACTGTGTTGGGAGCAGAGCTAAAATTTGTGAATAAATAAAGTTGTTTTTACAACAGATTTCATGGCTTTTTCTATCTGATGGAAGACTGTGGTAAATTAATAATGGAAACGGCAGGTAATCAGCTAGTAAAAAACATGTTTAAAGTAACATTATTTCCTTTTGTTCACCATTTTCCAAACATGTTTGGCTGCTACTACACCTTCTCAGTGGATCTGTTGCATCAGTGAAAAGCGAACATAGTAGCAGCGCGTGTTCCGTTTGAAGGGATAGTTTAATATCGTAAAACAATCACGAACAGCAACAAAACTGCTGACGTAACATTAAATTGTACCAAGGCGCGTAACAAAGAAGGCAGGAATCTAATCTAGAAACCAAATGTGTTGCTGAATGAAATAAAGATCCATTGAGGATCTAATGCCACGGAAACTTGTGTGGGAAATAGCTAACGAGAATAAACTATTTTGTTCAAGGCAGAATCGTCAACTGTATTTATTGCTTTAGCAGTGTTGTACGAAAATAATGGTACTTTTCAGGAAACGGTCGAATCACCAGCACTGCAGTACACCTCGATTGGTAAAATACTGAGAATACATTACAGCTCAATGCATCGGAAGCATTGTGATATGATTAGATTAGTTTTTCGTTCCATAGATCCGTGCTGAGGTGGTCCTCGTGGATGTGGAACATGCCAATTTTTTTTAAAGCTGAAATAACAATACTAATAGTATGAATATATACAATACATCATTTGTTTCTATTAAAAAATTCGTCAAAGGAGTGGAAGAAGTTGGCCACTAGTATATCGTTCAGGCTCCTTTTAAACTGATCTTTATTTGTAACCAACTTTTTTATGTTTGCTGGCAAATTATTGAAGATGAGTGTTCCTGAGTAGTGGACCCCTTTTTGAACTAAAGTAAGTGCTTTTAAGTCCTTCTGCAGATCATTTTCGTTCCTGGTATTGTATGTATGAACACAGCTGTTTATTGGAAAAAGAGATGTTTTATTTAGGACAAATTTCATTAACAAGTGAATATACTGAGAGGCAGTAGTTAGTATACCCAGTTCTTTGAAGAGATTTCTAGAGGACGTCCGTGAATTTACTTCACAAATAAAACGCATTACACGCTTTTGGACTCTGAAAACTTTTGTTTGACTTGAAGAGTTACCCCAAAATATTATACCATATGACATTATGGAATGAAAGTAGGCAAAGTATGCAAGCTTTTTCATTTTTATGTCGCCTATGTCTGCTAACACTCGAATTGCAAATACAGATTTGTTAAGACGTTTCTGCAGTTCCGTGGTGTGCTCCTCTCAACTGAATTTATTATCAAGTTGTAATCCCAGGAATTTAAGACTGTCAACCTCTTCTATCTGTTCTTCTTCATACTTTATGCATATGCTCGGTGGAAACCTCTTACAGGTTCTGAATTGCATATAGTGAGTCTTTTCGATGTTTAATGTCAGTGAGTTGACTTTAAACCATTTATTAATATCCATGAAAATATCATTAGCAGATCTTTCTAGAACTACACTCGACATATTTATTGCAATACTTGTGTCATCTGCAAACAAGACGAACTCTGCTTCTGGCAGTGTAACTGATGAGAGATCATTAATGTACACAAGAAAAAGCAATGGCCCTAAGATGGATCCTTGTGGGACACCACATGTAATTTCTTCCCATTCTGATGATGACTGATGACTTAGTTCACTAGTCTCTTGCACTGACACCCTTTGTTTCCTGTTACCGAGGTATGACTTGAACCATTTTGCAGCACTACCCGTGACACCATAGAATTCTAATTTATTTAAAAGGATGTTGTGGTTCACACAATCGAATGCCTCTGACAAATCATAGAAAATACCTGCTGCTTGTAACTTGTTATTTAATGACACTGAATCACTTGTGTAATCATGTATCACTATCCGAAATTGCGCACTGCTTGCTGATTTCTATTAGTATGAAATAACAAGTAACCACAGCCACTGGTACTTGCGTAACAAAGTCATTATTTGCTTCTTGTCGCTTCTCCGTCACAAGGTGTATTTTTAATCGGAAGTCTCACAATCTGTGCTACTAAAAAAGTCATGTGAAATCTACCTGCAATTACAACATTGTTTCGACCCTGAGCGGAAACAAGTAAATTCTCAGGTATCGATAAAAACAATATCGAATACACAGAACATCAGTGAGCGACAAACTCACGGAAAACACAGTCCGAATAAGTAAAAGCCCGTTCGCTACCGTGTTCCTTTATGGTGCGACGGGCAGATGAGCGTTGGCGGCCTGTTCTCAAGAAGTGATGGCAGGATTAGGGCGATAAGGGGCCATTAATTCGAGAAGGGGCTGAAAACAGACGCGGCCCGGGAGACGAGGGCAATTAGTATGAAGACAGCAGTTCTGGGGGAAGGAGCAAGCGGAGGAGACGCACGATATCGCAGCCGCAGGGAGGGAGGGGAGCACAAAATGTACGTGGGGGAGGGACGAGGCGGGCATCAAACAAAGTACACAAAAGACGACGCCATGGCGCGCTTCGCAGTTTTAATTAAATTATTATTAAAATCTGATATGGCGCTGCGACGAGTGCGCGCGGCAGCTCAAAGCGGCAAACATCCAAGGGAAATCGATACCTCTTTGACGCCACTGACAGTCGCCTCACAGCGAAGCCCGTCAAAATCACGGCGGCCAAAGGCTACGGCAAAAACAACGGCTGCACAGCGTCTCCTAAGCTGTGTGACGTCTGCTGCTGAAGCCAAACCTCCATCCCCACTAACAGAAAGGCAAACGAGATTCCATTTGTAGACTCTCGTGGAGAGCCGGAATTTCGTCGAAGTTAAGATGAATGTAGAAGAGTGGGCCCCACTGGACGCTGTATCCAGAAAGGAAGCAGACCTTCGCCAGATGCTGCGACAGATTAATCTGTTATTTAACTGTCACTCTGGACGAATGTTCTGATCACTTTGTCTTATTTTCACACTGGGATGTGAAAAAGGTCACAGAGATTGAGTAACTTCTTGATTTTTACTGACATTATCGAAGAGATTATTAGTTTCTTGACATACTCTAGAGACGTACTGCAAATTGGTAAGTCTTTTTAAAGTTCTATTTTTGTGCAGGTCCACACCGCCAGCGAGTATTGAGGACGAAAACGTAGTCCAGGTAGGATGTATAATTGTTTTGTTACCTATGTTATTGGCCAATTTCAACCTGGCAGCTTAAGATAGGTCCTTTAAAGTGACCGAAGGCGGAAATTAGCCAGTCGCGTAGACTATAAAAAAGATAATACAATCTACCTGGACCATGTTTTCATTCTCGAAAATGCAGTACGTCTCCCAGGAGGAGAGTAAAATGTTTCCCAACTTTCCTCCTCCCTCTTCTTCTTCTTCTTCTTCTTCTTCGCCGAAAGAAAGCTTCTAGTTTAGCCTCCTGCAGACGCCAAGGTAATCTGATACGGAGAACTAATTCTGGTGGAATAGGATGAGCGAGGAAACCGGCTGCGGCTGCTCTACCCGACGCATTCACCTCAAGTCACTCAGCGAAGAAACACAAAACCTAAAGGAGGTTGGCGAGGCTGGGATTCCAGTCCCGCTACTCTGCCTTAACCACTACGTCATACCTTTCGGTGATTTGGGGCTGAAGTCCGAACATTATCAGTTAATTGGCTAACTTTTTAACTAGACATGGCCCTTATCCCACGCACTTGCAGTGTATGTCGCTTTCAGAAGTAAGTCGTTGCACATGGGGGGAATTAGTTCCGCAGAACACTTCCTTTTGAAATGCGTTAGATACACGCATTTACGTGATAACACAAAACGGAAGCAAACACTACACGATGCACTGAGGAATCAAGGTACATAGAGTTGAACGTGATCGTCAACAAATTCTCAAAAGCAGAACGTGACATATACAATATAGAAGGCACAGAAGACAGGCCGACAGAGATAGCTCAAGTAGCTCCAGTACTGACGCTGAAACGAGTGACAGTGACAACACTGTCATAACACACACAAAACATACATAACATAAAACATGTAAAACAGTCACAACCAGTCACGTGAACATTAATCAAAGATTGAAATTTGTGTCTTATTATGGATGAATCTAAGTGAAAATAATTAGAACAGTCCGTGGATAGATGTTGTTCTAAAATCCACGTAAACCTGCACCCCACATTGTTAAGTAGTTACATTAATGAACACGTCATTGTAAATGTAATAAAATGAATAATACAGATTTAATGCAAGGCAAGCAAGCAAACTCACAACACACAAAAGAATAAGTCATACATATTCCGCAATTATACAAAATTAATAAGTACACTATTCAAAAAAGTCTAGTTATATTCTACAAAAAATGTTTTTACATGATTAATAACAGGTTAGTCGTGGCTTGTTATTCGTCGTACAGCTATGCAGGAACAGTATGTAACTTACAAGGGAACCTCCCCATCGCACCCCCCTCAGATTTAGTTATAAGTTGGAACAGTGGATAGGCCTTGAAAAACTGAACACAGAGCACTCGAGGAAACAGGAAGAAGTTGTGTGGAACTATGAAAAAAATAAGCAAAATATACAAACTGAGTAGTCCTTGCGCAACATAAGCAACAACAAGGAAAATGGGTATACAGGAGCGCAGTGGTCCCGTGGTTAGCGTGAGCAGCTGCGGAACGAGAGGTCCTTGGTTCAAGTCCTCCCTCAAGCGAAAAATTTACTTTCTTTATTTTCGCAAAGTTATGATCTCTCCGTTCGTTCATTGACGTCTCTGTTCACTGTAATAAGTTTTGTGTCTGTGTTTTGCGACCGCACCGCAAAACCGTGCGATTAGTAGACGATAGGACTTGCCTCTCCAATGGGAACCGAAAACATTTGATCGCAAGGTCACAGGTCAACCGATTCCTCCACAGAAAACACGTCTGATATATTCTATACGATACTGGTGACGGCATGTGCGTCACATGACAGTAATATGTTGTCGACACACTTAACTTGTACACTTGGCGAATGGGTAAAATGATTCTTCTACCTTGCCCGATTTAGGTTTTCTTGTGGATGTGATTATCACTCCCAAAAAAGTGATCGCATCGGGGAGACAGACGGACAGATAATAATTGTCTCAAACCAAAAAATTAAAATTTGCACTCGAGGGAAGACTTGAACCAAGGACCTCTCGCTCTGCAACTGCTCACACTAATCACAGGACCACGGCACTCCTGACTGTGTACGACCCTTGAAGTTGCATATCTTCCAAATGGACTACCCAGTGTGTATATTTTGCTTATTTTTTTCATAGTTCCACATAACTTCTTCCTGCTTTCTCGATTGATCTGTGTTCAGTTTTTCAAGGCCTATCCACTCTTCCAACTTATAGCTAAATCTGAGGGGGGTGCGATGGGGAGGTTCCCTTGTGAGATTACTTTGAGACGGGATACTGCTCCAAAGGCACGCAGAATTTGTTTACTAACTAACGTAGTAGTAGTAGTAGTAGTAGTAGTAATGTAACCTAACGAACAAACACAGCACTCTAACACACAACATCGACATAAATCAGATCCGCGTGGACTGAACAAATCGAATTTTTCCAAAGAGATATTTATGTGGATAATGCTAAAAAGGATATCACCACATGTGGACGCTGGACTTTTAAGTTCAATACCAAGCCTCCTTCCCCAGGTGGGTCCTGTTTGGCCGCACTTGGTAATTAAGTAGCCATAGCTCACGTTCTCCCGAAAGACAGGAATGCCACGCTAATTCGTTGTCTACACGTCGGTGCTTACGCATTCGCATCGGAGTCACGATACGTGACATATGTGCTGTAGCAACGCCCTCAGACGGAAACTTTTCAATAGCCTGTTACGTATGCAGGGTGATTATAATTGAAGTTAAGCTTTCAAACCGCTGTGGAAGTAACTTCACTGGTCAGAATGACGTCAAATTGCAACGGAATATTATCGGAGAAGGGGGAAAACATATGGCAGAAGAAAAATAAGTAGTTACAAAAGGTAGCAATAGATGGCGCTATAAGCATCATAATTGAATGGTGGTGGACTACAAATGACGAATGAATAATACAACATGCCTAAGGTGTGCGTTTGACGTTAAACAATTGTACTACTCAGTGCGCATGGGTGTATAGGTGTGGTAGTTACGTAAGCCCATCCACCAGGGCAAGGTCATATCACATCGGACGTGCAAAATCGGTTTTTATTTGTCCTGAGGCCAAAAACCGCACAAAAAGCATCAAAATCAAATCGGATTATTAATGTCCGTGTGAGTGGCGCAAAACATGTTCAATATGCTGTCAACCGTTTTCTGCAACAAGTTGAAATCGAGAAACAGCACGTTCCACACCTGATCGAAGTGTTTCCGGGGTCACGTTCAGAATGTGTTGCGCAATGCGTGCCTTCAATGCAGCTAAGTTTGCAATCGGAATACTGAACACAACATGTTTCTCATAGCCCCATAGCCAGAACTCACATGGATTAAGATCAGGTGATCGGAACGGCCTGGCTGTAGGGAAATGGCGGCTGATAATTCTAGCATTTCCGAAATGAGCGGTGGTGCGCCATCTTACATAAAAATGATTCCATCCACACATCCACGCTGTTGGAGAGCTGGACTGACGTGGTTGTGCAAAAGACACTCATAGCGATTACCAGTGACGGTATAGGTAACAGGAACGGAAGCAACTGTCTCTTCGAAAAAAATATGGACCTATGATAAATGATGCCGTAAAACCCCCCGGACAGTGACCTTTTCAGGATGAAGTGGTACTGGTTGGTTTGTGTGTGGATTTTCCGTTGCCCATATTCGAGAATTCTGTGTATTTACCTATCCTGTCAGATGGAAGTGGGTTTCGTCTATCCACAAAATCTTCCGCCGCCAATCATTGTCCACTTCCATGCGAGCAAGAAATTTTAAAACAAAGGTCTCTGTTGCTGGCAGGTCAATAGGAAGCAACTCGTGCATCTGAGTAATTTTGAATGGATAACAAAGAAGAGCGTTTCGTAGGATTTTATGCACCGTTCTCACGTGTATGGCCAATGTTCGTGCAAGTCTCTATACACTACACGTTTGCACACCACCACTCGTATCCTCCTGCATTATTGTGATTATTGTGTCCACTGCTTCCATTGACGTCGAATCAATTTGTTTACTCCCTCTACCAGGCTGAACACAAAAAGAACCAGTGTTTTCGAATTTCCAAATCATTTTCTCCAGACCCACGGCAGTCATCGGACCAACGGCTTTTTCAAACCCTTCAGTGTCCGGAACTTCCGCAGAGCGACGTGTGCACAGTCATCATTCTTTTAACACAGCTTTACAAGCAGAGCGTGATTCTGCATCGAGACGATCATGGTGAACTCCGCAGACGCGAAAATAGGAAAAGCAGTGTACCCGGCATGTTTATAACAACTTCAATTGGTCGTGCGCATGACAGGTGTTTTGATTTATGTATTCTGACACATACAGCGCCGTCTATTGATCAATTTTCACACTATTTTTTTCTTCTGCCATACGTTTCCTCCCTTATTCGATAATATTCCGTTGCAGTTTGACGTCATACTGACCAGTGGTGTTATTTCTACAGCGTTTTGAAAGTTTAACTTTAATTATAATCACCCTGTGAAGCATATATACAGTAATACTAGAGATAGAAAAAGATATCGGACAGGGATATATATTATCCCCACTTCGTTTGAATTTGTATGGTGAGAACATGTCGAGAACTGCGGGTCTGACAGATATGGAAACTGGAATTCAAGTGGTGGGGAGGGGGGTATTTAACTAACAGCTTAGATACACGGATGACAGTGTGCACTGAGGGAGATATTAAAAGCAGGAAAAAAAAGTCAAAACTGACCTATGGCGAAATTTGAAGAAAATAAAATTTCTGATAGCAGGAACGAAGACTAATCCGATGATATACCGAAATGTCACCGAGGAAGGTGATAAGCATATGTTTTTAGGATCTACTATAGCAAAAAGCATCTCCTGCACTAAGGAAATAAGAGAAACGATACAGCTTGGTCACGTTAGAGGAAGCGAGGCGTTTGCCTCGAATTTGTGGCGAGGCATACTGACTCTGAGCATTGGGAAGTTGGGTGCGTACAACGACTTTCTAGGGTCAGGCCTTTTCTTATTGTATAGCTTACTCAACTGATTAATTCACCGTATGGTACTCTAGTTGTGCACGAAAATCGATTAGTGGCCGCCGAATTAAGGCCCCTTGTTGCTTTTTCGCCTAGTGTGAATTTTGGCTCAGAGAGACCCACTTCTTGTCTGAAAGCTTAGATCCAAGTTTTGCATATGGGCGTGATTGTTTAAGCTGTGTAGAAGTCTCACTGCCCCGCCAGTCTCGTTCCCGGTAAGTTCGTACATAGCAGAGGAGCCAAGTTGAACTGCACGTTTCTGGACGTTTAGGTTTCGTAGTCCATGCTCGGCAGTACTTCTGGAATTATTTATTTGTTCTGCTAACTAATTTTGTGATACCCACTGTGCGTGCATACTATAACACGTTTACACAGCTCAGCCAGCTCGCTGAGCGGAGTAACTGTGGCAGTGTTGAGCGTGCAGTGGTAGCCTGGACTTAGACGTGCCTTTAGCCTATTCCAGCGTCACAGACTGTGTGGAATGCTGTCGTATGGGACACCTGGACCATACTGCGTTTGCAGCTGTGGTTGTATACGCCACGCGGGGCTTCACCATCTTCGCCGAAGATGTCGCCGCTCGCTAAGTTACGCAACTGTGATCTATTAACTGTTTCATGTATTTCTCATTCTAAGGGCCTAAGCGGTCAATTAGTCTATGCCAGTTTGGTACTTCTTGTTTTAACAGTGTAACATGTTTTTCAACTTTGCCAGGTTTGTTTTCGTTAGTATAGGAGCCTAATCCTGTTGTAAACTGCTCATTCTTTTGGTTTAGTGGTGTATTTAATGTGGTATTTCCCCCTGTCTTTCTTTCAATGTCAAGGGCTTTTGCGGAGCAGTGTATATACAGTCTGTGGTTGAAAAGATAACATTTGACAGAGGTTTCCGGTGTTATGACATCCTCTATAAAGTGTCATCATTTGATAGAAAGTCCTGTTTAATTTTTAAGTGTTGCTGGAACCAAACTATTGTTACCTTTTTGATTTAACTGTTCATGATTTTTTTAACCTGATGTTTAATGTATTGGTTACTGATGTAAGATAATTGTTATTCGAGGCATGCATAGTGTTTGTTTTTAAATGGTAATAAAATTTGTCAAATGGTGAACGAAGTGCACTTAAAACACTGCCCCAGTCCTTTCATGTGGTCGGTTAAGTCGCGGTTAAGTCGCGGTTAAGTCGCGGTTAAGTCGCGGTTAAGTCGCGGTTAAGTCGCGGTTAAGTCGCGGTTAAGTCGCGGTTAAGTCGCGGTTAAGTCGCGGTTAAGTCGCGGTTAAGTCGCGGTTAAGTCGCGGTTAAGTCGCGGTTAAGTCGCGGTTAAGTCGCGGTTAAGTCGCGGTTAAGTCGCGGTTAAGTCGCGGTTAAGTCGCGGTTAAGTCGCGGTTAAGTCGCGGTTAAGTCGCGGTTAAGTCGGTTTTCAGAAAGGATTCTCTCACTATTGGACGAAGTAAAGAAGGCTGGAACTGTGATCTTCCCCATAGTTTTGTTGGGTTGTGGACTATGAAAAATGTGGATCACAGTAAAATTGGTTCTTCTAAAGTCTTAGTTTGGAGAAGGATATAACTCTGAAAAAAATAAACAAAAATATCTTTGGAAATCAAAATACTCCAGATGAAATTAAGGTACTTTCGAGCATATCGTGGCAGCAGAAAACCCATTACAAAAAGCTGTTATTTCGGGAGAACTAAAGGTAAGACACATTGAGCGAAATCAAGGAGAAGGTGGTAATGTGGGGTATCAAAGAAAGGCCAAAATGACCTTGGGAGATCTGATGACCAAAACAACGTCCAGGCGTGCATGGAGGGACATCGCACATCGTGTCGAGAGAGTCCGAGACGACTCGCTGAAAAAACATCTACACAGTGCTCCTGCTGGCGCGTGGACCTCCCACTCACTCACCTGGCGACAGATCTGCATGGAGAGCTGCGAGAAGTCGTCCGAGCCCGGGTCGGCCAGCTCCGGGACGAACTCCTCGTTGGTGATCCTGAACTCGCCCGCTACCACGCTCACGCCCTCACCTGCAAACACACGACGCACCAGGTAACACCTCACACCACTACATACGTATAAAACGGCTCCAGGCTCCAGCGTGATAAAAGAGCTGTTGCTAACAAGAAAAACATCAATCAGGTGAAATAATTCTTTGTGCTTCCGAGCCTTATTATTACTCTGCGCAACACAAATGATCACCCTTTCGAAATCTCGTTGTTGTTTCTCGTTGCGACGTAGAAGATTGAAATTGAGCTCAAAGTTGCCTACATCCTTCTTTTGTAATGGCGCAATAGCGTTGCGCTTTGTGACGTCATCCTAGGGCTCGGCGACGATCCACACAGCGACGTATCGACAAGTGAAAAAAAAAGAAGGAAAAAAAAGGCTGGAGCTCAGAAGTTCATGTGAGCTGTGCGGTGGGTTAATGATGTCAGTGATGTGATATTGGCACCATATTTCATTACAATTCTGCCCAACGCAGCTGAGGACGTGTCACACGATGACAAAGTCGTCGGCTCCTCCACTTACCCACATTTCACCCCCTTCTTTTGACGCCTCACCGATGGAGGTTAAAACTACGACGCTCTCGCGGTTTTCTTATGGGTGGCCAGGGGAAACATTTTGAGACACACCGATTCAACGTATGTGCCAATGACGCACCCCACTCTGACCATGCCACAGGAGCGCGCGAAACAGGAGGGATGGAAAGTCTAAGCACCTTTTGTTGCTTCGGATCGTTGAATCATCCGAGAGGTGTCATCAGCGTCAAAAACTGTCAAGAACGTTGTCGTGTTGCATATCGCACTGCGGTCTGCCGTTTTCGACAGCGAAACGAATGGGTATCAACTCCTTAAGGTAAAGGTGGTGGTTTCCTTGAAGGCATTTGCGCCACACCACAGAGACCTTTTCGTGTCGGTTCTGGGTGACTGTGTGTCTCAAAATGTTTTCATCGGCCACCCGTAAGAAATCCACGTGATTTCAACACTGGCAATCACGGTTCTGACCTAAATCACAGAGGCCTCAAAAGAAGGTGAAAAGTAAATCATCGAGTAGAACAGAAGTAATACCTGGCGTTCCGCAAGGTAGTATCATAGGCCCTCTGCTGTTCCTGATTTACATAAATGATCTAGGTGACAATCTGAGGAGCCCCCTTAGAATGTTTGCAGATGACGCTTTAATTTACCGTCTAGTAAAATCCTCAGACGATCAATTCCAATTACAAAATGATTTAGAGAGAATTTCTGTATGGTGCGAAAAGTGGCAATTAGCATTAAACAAAGAAAAGTGCGAGGTCATCCACATGGGTACTAAAAGAAATCCGATAAATTTTGGGTATACGACAAATCGCACAAATCTAAGGGCAGTCAATTCGACTAAATACCTAGGAATTACAATTACGAGCAACTTAAATTTCAAAGACCACATAGATAATATTTTGGGGAAGGCGAAACAAAGACTGCGCTTTGTAGGCAGAACACTTAGAAGATACGACAAACCCACTGAAGAGACAGCCTACATTACACTTGTCCGTCCTCTGCTGGAATATTGCTGCGCCGTATGGGATCCTTACCAGGCAGGATTGACGCAATAGGGGTGAAAGTGTCACTGACATCATATTCGAGTCCGGGTGGCAGTCACTGAAAGGCGGTTTTCTTTGCGGCGAGATCTGTTAACGAAATTTTAATCACCAACTTTCTCTTCCGAATGCATAAATATTTTGTTGACACCCACCTGCATAGGAAGAACTTATCATAATAATAAAATAAGAGGAATCAGAGCTCGAACGGAAATATTTAGGTGTTCCTTTTTCCCACGCGCCATTCTAGAGTGGAATGGTAGAGTAGTATGAAAATGATTCGATGAACCCTCTGCCATGCACTTAAGTGTGAATTGCAGAGTAACAACGTAGATGTACGCAAGAGAGATGCGACACGTTTACGGTGGCGCTGGGCAGAACTGTGGTGAAATTTGGTGCCAATGTGACATCACTAACCCACCTTACGCCTCACATGAAGTACTGAGCTCTGGCCTTTTTTCGCATGTGGTGACACCTTGCTGTTTTGAAGCGTCGTCTAGCCCTAGGGTGACGTCCCAGGGAATCACGCTGTTGCACCAGTACAGTGCAGGCGCCTTTCAGTCAATTTCAAACTTTTATGTCGCAGTGGGAAACAATTACGAGGTTTCGAAAAAGTGATCCTCTAATTGTGCTGCACAGTGTAGCTGTAAACATAAGAAAACTCAGAAAAGGAAAATGAAGTGTCTGACATACATGCAATGAAAAATTAATAGTTCAGTTTTACTATAGTTAGTGCATACATCACATTTAAGTGAGTACGGCAGCACACGCGCATTCCAGTTGGAGACTGTTCCAGGAGAAAGCAGTCATTTATTTTAAATCTGTGTTCCCTACATACCGGATTGTTATAAATAATCTTAGGTATTATAAATAATCTTAGGTGTTATGAGTGCTGCAGTCCGGGATGTATATATCACAGAACGCTGAACATCGTAGATGTGTTCATTAACCGGTGGGCTAGCGGAGTATGCTGAAAAAAAATTAGTTCTGATTTCCACCCCCAGGTGAAAATATGGCACTAAAAGCAGCCAGAGCGTAGTGTGTGCGGACGAAAAGGGGATGAACGATCAAACACATGATAACAGGGTTTGTGGCCTGTTTATTAGGATGTGGTCACAAGTTACAGCGTGTTCTCTATTGTTTCTCGACTCAGCAACATGCTGTATCCGTAACACGGCATGGCGACAGTTGCCGGCAGTATGTTCGGTGTAATTAGAGCGATGTGTCGTCGTATGCTTTCCTTCACCTCAGGAAGAGTTCGAGTACGCCCCTGATAGAAGTTTGGAACGTACGAGACGAGGTTCTGGCGGAATTGAAGCTGTGAAGACGGGTCGTCAGTCGTGCTTGGGCAGCTCAGATGGAAGAGCACTTTCCCGCGAAAGGCAAAGGTCCCGTGTTCGAGTCTCGGTCCGGCACACTATTTTAATGTGCCAGGAAGTTTCATCCCTGATAGAGACCATTTTTCAGACATCCTCATAAATGGAGGTCACATGGATTTAGCTCGGATGATCTGAAAGGCTATACATTTCGAAATTGTCTAGAGATGATGCGGTCGTTACCACAGGTTTCTCGAAGCAAGTGTTGCATCTGGCAAGCGACAAGTCGTGTCGCTCCATCTTGCATGAATACAGTGGTATGAAAATATTTGCGTTCTTGAAAAGCTTTAATCACGTGTTATACTCGTACAAGAATGTCCTTATAAACGTGCAGATATCAGTGTACACCTAACAGGCCCGCAAGATGTTATCTCTTCGACATCATCCTGAAGAAAAACGGACCGAGAAAGAAGGATTTGTGAAACCGCACCACACAGTCACATATGCTGACTGCAAAAAATGTTCCTGCACAGGATGTGGCGGAATAGAATACAATATTCCGTCAGTTCAGTGCATTCACGGAACCGTGCAGAGTAAAATGTGCCCTGCGTGCCTGAAAAGTATATACTGGCCACATGGCATCCATTTGCAGGCGCAGCATGAATCGAAGGGCAAAGTCACAGGGTTGTAGCCTATGTTGGAGCTTCATTTTGTGCACATTCTGAATCTTGTCTGGATACCAGAGTAAAACTCTCTTGAACAGGTAACCAGGGGAGAAACAGTTCTCCCAACAAAGCTAGAGCACTGACCGCAGAATTTATGGCAAATGCTGTACAACCGGCTATAGCAGCAACAACTTCGCTAATGACTGCCACTGCGATGGGCCACCTTCTCCTCCCTGCTGCACACTAATTCACTTCTTTCTTCAATTTCGTGATCACATTCTTTAGCTCATTTATAGACATGGGGTTTCTTCGCCGCTGTTTCAGTCGGTGATATTCCCACAGTGCAGATCTGCTACTGCTGCCGTTCTGATAAATCAATTTTACCAGTAGTGCATGATTTTTCTTCTTAATAGCCATTGCGTTTCGCGTGTAAAACTTCAATATTATTAACCCATTAAGCCAACGACCCGCTCACAAAAGAAATCAACACGTGTCGTCAAGCAACAAACATGTGATTAAGATGTAAAGGAATTACAAACGTTGACTGCGTGTGGGCATTGATTGAAATCAATGGAGAAAGCTAAACTTTGTGCTGGAGCGGGATTCGAATCCATGTCCCCTGCTTACTAGGCAGCTGCTCTGACCACTTATTTTTCCCTCTCTCTTCCATTATGTTCATTATACTTGGTCGTAGCGGACGTCACATGACATCCGTTGAATTTCGTTATTGATCCCTTCACACAGGTTTTTTTTTATTTTTTTATTACGGAGGCCAGCCCGTTCTCTGACCAAGCACGCTGAGCTACCGTGACGGCGAAACCACTAAGCCATTCGGACACAATGGTCATTACAACTTCACGGACTACCCTAGCACGCCTCCAGTCAGATCCGAATTCTCAACTTAACCACACTACTACTAATGTCATGCCCCTTGCCCATTATCCTCGTTACTCGTGGCGTTTCGCCGATTTCCGTAAGAGTATTCAATCATACTTTTTTACAGAGACTGCGGTCTAATACGCGCTGTACCATGCAGCCACAGTTACCCCTCCTGCCACAGTAATTGGTAATGTTCTGTCCGATTCACCTTGTAGTGGCTGCGATACAGCGCTGTGCATAATGCTTCCGTATTCGAATCTAGAGCTTGCTGACATGACGTTTACTTACAGAAAGGCAAATGGCAACAGGTACTTGGCAGCAAGGTTGTAGCAGGAGACATATCCCTGCCAACAATCAAAGCATTTAGTGTTTGCAATAGTGTTTCACCGTTTGTGTGAGACAGGGTCGTTTCAGGAAGCAGGAAATCATGGAGGACGAAACTGAAATGTTCGGACACCAAACTTGCAGGAAAATGTGATTAACGCTGTGGAAGGCGATTGCCGTGTCAGCTTGTCCGCCAGTATAGGGTAAGCAGACAATCTTGTGTAACATTCTCCGTAACAATTATTACTACCGTTATCACATACAGCGTGTGCAGGGCTTACTACGACAGACTTTCCACATCCGTAACAGTTTTGTCACTGGTTTCTTCATCCGGCAACCACGATTGCGGGATCTGTATCATTCACCCTATTCACAGATGAGGCTACCTTTACGCGGAGTGGTATCTTCAGCTTTCATAAGAGTAATCTGTGGGATAGTATACAGAACGTCCATGGTGTGTTAACAGCGAATCAGCAGCATCGGTGCAGCCGGAATGTGTGGTCCGGCATAATTGGCGACCGCATTTTGGGACCAGTCTTTCTTCCGGAACTACCGACGTTTCTTGTGAGTGACTTTGCCTCCCCTACTGCAAGTAGTGGCATAGATGACTCGAAGGGTCATCATGATGGTGCTCCAGCCCACTTCGCCGTTAACGTCCGAGCGCATCTGAATCAGGTCTTCCTGGTCGACGGATCGGACGAGGTGGTCCAGTTGCATGGCCTGTTCGTTCACCAGATCTCAACCCATGCGGTTTCTGGTTATGGAGCCATCTCAAAAGCATCGTGTATGCAGAGCCCATTCGGAATGAGGAGACACTGGAGCAGCGCATTCATGCTGCTTTTAATACTGTTCGGGCGCAGCCTGGCCAATGTGAATGTGTGAGACAGAACATGCTACAGCGTGTACACGCGTGCGTTGAGGCACATGGAAGCCATTTTCATCACTTACTGTAACTGTGGCTGCATGGTGCAGCGCGTATTAGACCGCAGTCTCTGTAACAGCGTATGATTGAATTAACGGCCTCTGGTGTGGAAACCATGCATTTCTGCACAGAAGTCCATTAAGCCATGCATTTCCGGATATAAGGTCACTAGACTTTTTTGTTCCGTATATATATATATATATATATATATATATATATATGCAAAGCCACTGTGACAGGTTGGTGAAGTGATCAGCGCATGTGCGTAGTGAGCAGGTGACCTGGGTTCGAATCCTGGTCTTGGCGCCCTTTTTCATTCGTCGCTTCAGCCTCCATATATACATCAAGATACAAACAGATTATGCTTGTAAGGAGGCAAACAGCCCCAATGGCAAGCTATCGCTATCTCCTGACAACGTTATAAGCGACTGTCAAAAAGTGGCATAGGAAGCTGTTCGTAGGGCTGTTTTCACAGATTCTGCGGAGAACACAGTCATACACGCTGCTTTTCTTGTCTATCAAATTTTGTTTAATCGTTCACCCCCTACCACGCTGTGTATTCGCCTGACACGGCATTCACTTACTACTACTACTACTACTACTACTACTACTATCCTGAGATGGAGACATCGTTGAATGGCAGGCATTTCAGAATGTGTCCTCTGAGTCTACTGCGGTGGCATGCTTGAATAAAATCTTCACGATTTAAAAGCCGTGTCACATCGAATAAAACACTCGAGCTTTCGATAGCTGTCACGGCTGTTGTCATCACGAGTAGAAAGCACTGACTGCGGGGGCTGGCACGGTGTCCCGCCCACGTGGCCGCGGTGAGCGGCGTCTGGAACCTTCCAGAGAGTGCCGGACTGACGGATGCGCGAAAGGCGATTTGGGCCATTGCAAGAAACTTCGGTCGGGCGCTCACGAGAAATATTAATCTGTGAAACATTAATCAGCTTCGCGAACGCTCGGCTCTATACAGGGCCCATGGGAAAGCAATATGTAATTGAAAAGGTACTCACTAAAGGTCTCAACTTTGTGATGTTCTATCGAGAGCTTGCATACGTTTAAACGTGCAGTGAAGACTTGTTAAACTCGCCTCTCTTCCCGGCGGAGGGACCAATGACCTCAGGAAGCGCTAGAAGCCGGCGCACGTTTGAAACTGGCGCTACCGCCTCTATACAACCGTCAAGCATCCGTCTTTGCTTTCTCTAGATTTTATTCCAAGTCACGCGGCTTGTAAACACGGGAGATTTTAATCAGGCATTTCCGGAATGACAACGAGGTGATTTTCGAGATGGAACGTTTCCTGAACCGTCAAAATCCAAACTTCTACAACCTAAGCCTCCGCAAGTGATCCGTCGTAGTGAGAAATGTGTCGCACTGAAGGATGACTATGAACTCAAGAACACCATCGAGATTCGAGGTCGCAGCTCGATTTGTTTTTAGTTGACTTTTTTTGACGGCTGCTAGTAGAATACTGCGTTTTCGTCTGTGTCTGTGCTCATCGTGGGGAACAGAGCACCTACCCCTTTTCAGTGAGCACTAGTGAGCCGTTCGGAGCCCGTCCCAAATGGTACGGACGGCAGGTAGAGGCGCCCGCACCTGCCGCCATACTGCACGCACCCACGCACTCACTGGCTGCCGGCCGGCTGCGGGCAGCCAAGCGGGACGCCACGCACCCCGCATCCGGTGCAGCTCCCACGCCACCCCACAGCTACATCTGCGCCCTAACCGCTCCCGTTCTGCCACCCTAGTGCGACAGCTCATTACTATTGCTCACTTTCATTAGTGTCTATTCTCAAGGATAAAATTTGTTCGAAAATGTGACGACACGAAAATACGAAAGTGAAGTCAATGAATTCTTTAGGTCAGAAACAATCTATTTTTCGATGGTGTGCACTCTACATCTACCAGGTGATCAAAAAGTCAGTATAAAATTCAAAACTGAATAAATCACAGAATAATGTAGATAGAGATGTACAAATAGACACACATGCTTGGAATGACATGGGGTTTTATTAGAACCAAAAAAATACAAAAGTTAAGTGTCCGACAGATGGCGCTTCATCTGATCAGAATAGCAATAATTAGCATAACAAAGTATAACAAAGTAAGACAAAGCAAAGATGATGTTCTTTACAGGAAATGCTCAATATGTCCATCATTCCTCAAGAATAGCTCTAGTCGAGGAATAACTTTGTGAACAGAGCTGTAAAGCATGTCCGGAGTTATGGTGAGGCATTGGCGTCGGATGTTGTCTTTCAGCATCCCTGGAGATGTCGGTCGATCACGATACACTTGCGACTTCAGGTAACCCCAAAACCAATAATCGCACGGACTGAGGTCTGGGGACCTGGGAGGCCAAGCATGACGAAAGTGGCGGCTGAGCACACGATCATCACCAAACGACGCGCGCAAGAGATCTTTCACGCGTCTAGCAATATGGGATAGAGCGCCATCCTGCATAAACATCGTACGTTCCAGCAGGTGTTTATCAGTCAGGCTGGGGATGATGCGATTCTGTAACATATCGGCGTACCTCTCACCCGTCACGGTAGCAGTTACAAAACCCGTATCACGCATTTCCTCGAAGAAAAAAGGCCCGATAACGGTGGATGTGGTAAATTCCAACCCATACCGTGACTTTCTCGTCGTGCAGTGGAGTTTCCACGACAGTTCTAGGATTTTGGGTAGCCCAAATTCTGCAGTTGTGGGCGTTGACAGACCCTCTGAGCGTGAAATGAGCTTCGCCGGTCCACAACACGTTACTCGACCAATCGTCATCTATCGCCATCTTTTGAAACGCCCACACCGCAAATGCCCTCTGCTTCACTAAATCGCCAGGTAACAGTTCATGATGCCGATGGATTTTGTACGGATAGCATCGGAGGGTACGCCTAAGTGCCAACCAAACAGTAGTGTACGGAATGCCGGTGCGACGTGCGACTGCACGAGCGCTGACCTCCCCGTGCATAGACGAACTCTCTACAGTCTCCATATCTTCCTGAACTGTCTCAGCAGCATTACGCCTTGTGCTCGGTCGGCCACTACGGGGTCTATCGTCTAAACAACCCGCGGCTTCGAACTTCGATATCATTATCGCCACAGCTGTATTTGTCAACCGACCTTTACCCGTTCGAAGCCCCTTCCTATTGCGATAGGACAGTAACGCTGAACTAGCACATTTCCCATTCTGTTAATACAGCTTCACTAAAAGCGCCTTTTCAGGTAAAGTCAACATCCTGCGACTGCTGGCGCATCTGATTCTCTCTCTCATTACAGCTCCTTTTATACACGATTGTCATGCGCAGTCACTGACGTTTTGCTGTCCAGCGCCATCTGTCGGACATTTTGTGAACTTTGTTTTTCTTTTGGTTCTAATAAAACCCCACGTCATTCCAAGCATGTTGTCAATTTTTACCTCTCTATCTACATTATTCCGTCGTTTATTAAGTTTTCAAATTTATACTGACTTTTTGATCACCCGGTATATCTACATCCATACTCTGCAAAGCACTATGATCAGCATAGCAGAGAGTACTTCCGTTTGTACCTGTTGCTAAGCCGTCTTCACACAGGACGTGTTTCTCATCGCATAGCAAGCAAGGCGTGGTGTCAGCCGTGGTGGTTGCATACTCTGAAACGACCTGCTGGTTCTCACGGGAAGTGCACCTCACCGTGATTTCGGACCTCAGCGCTCTCTAGCAGCAGTTCTTGGTTGCATCTGGTGCGCAGACCACATAGCTTCTTTATGAAAATCGACGGGTGTAAAATAGTTGTGTTAATTATGTTAGCGATTATCGAAGAAGAGCATAATTAATGTATAGTGTCTAATACGCGCATGCGTAATATCCGTATCCTCTGTCCCTGCGTCAAGCGCCGGCACCCAGGTCAGGAACGTTAGAGCACTCGGGGCAGTGAAGAGGACGTCAGACAGTAGTACGCTGACCGACCCCTCTCTAGGACAACGAGACAGCAGCGGTCTCTAGGCGGAGAGAACTGGCCGCGGCCCAACTGAAGACTAAACGTTCTACGACCTCTGCAGCAGCGACTTAGGAACTGAATTGTTTCATTGTTCCACTTGTATTAGGAGTTGGGCATACTTAAGAGATTTTCTTATTTTGTCTGTCGTCCATCGCTTGCGATGCACCATTGTAAATTCTCAAATTTAAGTATTGTCATTTATCTTACTGTAATAAAAATTCACCAATACGATTTTCTTGAATTGTTGTCTAGTGATCCGAGAAGCAGGTTTCCTAGGCACCCCCTATTTGACGAGTAGGCAGGACACAACATCCTCGATAAAGTATTTACTACCATTACTCTGAAATAACTTACTTCACACATGTTTCATGACCGGGATTCGTCTTGTAATTTCATTTGAATGAAAGCGAAGTTTTATTTTTTTTAAGCTCCTCATCATCACTGAAAAAAGTATTTACCTGCCAGATACAAACAAGACGCATCCATTATATATATATATATATATATATATATATATATATATATATGACTGGAACTCAAATAGTGGCAACTATTTATTCACAACCGATACAAAAGAGTTACATGGTTGCACCTGTTACTGTCCTTCAAAGTAGTCACCAGCGTTGTGTAGAACCCATTGCCAGCGATGTGGAAGGCGTGGTATACCGTTAGCAGAGACCCCTCTGTTGATGGTCCGAACGGAGCGGTCTAAAGTTCTGGTGATTCTCGTGTACGACGGTGGTGGTGTTATCATAACGCATTACGTTCCTCCACGGCAGACCGTCAGTGCACAGTATTACTGTTCGTTTTTGGAGCATCACCTGCGACCAGCTTTGCGAAAGAAGCTGTGACACTTTCTGCGCAGCCCACCCATCATTTTGCACGACAATGCGCGGGCGCATACAGCGCAAGCTGTGGCTGCTCTGTTCGGTCGATGGGACTGGGAATTGCTGTACCATCCACCATACTCCCCGGACTTAAGTCCTTGTGACTTTGATTTGATTCAGAAGAACTCTTCCAGAGATTCGACAGGCAGTAGACCGCTCCATTCGCACCATCAACAGAACAGGCTCTGCTAACGTATACTACGCCTTCCACATCGCTGCCAACGGGTTCTACATAACGCTGGTGACTACTTTGAAGGACAGTAACAGGTGCAAACATGTAATTCTTTTGTATCGGTTGTGAATACATATTTGCCACTATTTAAGTTCCAACCCTCATATATATTTGCTGCACAAAATTTCATAACAGCAAAAACTTATAGTGTGTAGCTTGTGTTTGCTTTACGCTACAGACCAGTAAGATTAAGATTTCTGGCCACAGCGTAAACATTCCTGTCGTTGGTCTATGCAACAAGAATTGCAGCACAATAATGACGACTTCGACCGTGGCAGGTAATGCTTCTATTAAATTGTTAAGAAAGACCCGGAAGCTTTCAGAAAACAAAGTGAAAATAATATTTCGAAGCAGCTGGGCGAGAGCCTGTTACCTCTTCTCTTTGAAATTCAGGACGCTTTAAAAAAACATTACGGCTTCGACATACCTGCAGTGCCTGAGATACGATACACAATGTCCAACGGCTCTATCTACAAACGTCATTATTTGGTATTTAACTGTGACAAATTGCACCTAAAACGACACAGTTTTGACAGCTCCACATTGTGCAATTGCCTTGAAACGGTGTACTTTTATACTTTTGGAGACCTAAGTTATAACATTAAAAGCGTCAAATACAGGTAGCCCGTAACTATCGATATCTAACTTCCTGCATTTTATTATACCAAATCGTATCTAAGCAAATCGAAATACTTATATGCTGATGCTTTCGAACAGCTTGGATTCATACAACGTACTCTATTATTATTATTATTATTATTATTATTATTATTATTATTTTAAAAAAATCATCCGTTTAACACCATAAGGTTTTGCGTCTCTGGTCACGTTCCTCTCCACGAAGCAAAACTCTGACATGTCATATTTTCATTACCCGCTTCGCCATGCAGTGGAACGTGGAATTCCGCGTTAGAACGTCACTATACCGTCGTCCAAGTGAGTTTCCACGTCCCGTGCAAGGGGTGCCTTAGGATTTCCTCCCGTTCCATTCACATACGAAGCGTGGGAAGAATAACTGTTTAATTTTCTCTTTGCCACCTGTAATTAATCCTAATCCCACGATACCTACGGGAGCGATAAGCGGGAGGCGGTTGTTTATTCCTAGATTCATCAAATGGTTCAAATGGCTCTGAGCACTATGCGACTCAACTTCTGAGGTCATTAGTCGCCTAGAACTTAGAACTAATTAAACATAACTAACCTAAGGACATCACACACATCCATGCCCGAGGCAGGATTCGAACCTGCGGCCGTAGCGGTCGCTCGGCTCCAGACTGTAGCGCCCAGAACCGCACGGCCACTCCGGCCGGCCTTAGATTCATCATTTAGAGTCAGTTCTTTGAACTCTGACAGTAGGCTTTCACGGGATAGTTTTCGTCTGTGTGTCCCACGGGTCAAACAAACCATTTGTGCTGCCCTTCTCTGTATACGTTGAATATCACCTGTTAGCCTTATCTGGTACGGTCCTGTGCATTTTAGCAATATTCTAGGACTGGTGGCAAGAGTTATTTGTAAACAGTCTCTTCTGTAAACCGGCTGCATTTCTCTGGTATTCTACCAATGAACGGCACTCTTCCACCTGCTTTTCATACGACTGAGCCTATGTGATCATTCCATTTCATATCCCTACAGAGTGCTAAACTAACGAAATTATAGGAGCTGACCGACTCCAGTTGTGACTCATTGATACTACGGCTTTTTGTTTTGCGAAGTGCATAACTTTACATCTTTGAACATTTAAAGCAAGTTACCTATCTCTGAACCATTCTGAAATCTCATCAAGATCCGACTGAATATTTCTGCACTTTTTTCAGACTACAGTTCACTACACATAACTGTATCATTTTCAGTATGTCTGTAAAGTTGTTAATAAACAACATGAGTAGCAAGGGTCCCAACTTACTTCCCTGGGGCAAACAAAGTTACTTCTACACCTGACTGACTCTCCATACAATACAACTTTTTGAATCTTCCCTACCAAGAAATCGTCAGTCCAGTGATAGATTTCGCTTGATAATCCATACGATCGTACTTTTGATAATAAGCGTGCATGTGGTACAGAGTCAAACGCTTTTCGGAAACCGAGAAACACTGTGTCACTTGACTCCGTCGATTCATGGCTTACGGGATGTCATATGAGAAAATGGCGAGTTCAGTTTCACAAGATCGATGTTTTCGGAATCCCTGCTCCTTGGCAACCTTCAGGTATCACACAGATTACTAAAAACAATTAAAAAAAGCCCCTACATTTGACACTTCAGCATCTTCCTCTGCTCCATCTGTGAATGGAATCGGAGGAAACAGTACGAGGGGTATTGAAAGTTTTAATTATGGCCTCGAAAAAATAAAGCGCCATAATCTTTTGTTTGTTACCAGATATACATCTGCGGACCTGGTACGTATTGATAACCACGTGCCAAAATACTGTAGCACGCCTCTAGATGAACCAAAAGAAAATCCTTTGCAATGCTGTTCGAGTTTAAGGTGAATACCAAGTGGACGGAAGCGTGAGTGGGAATTTCGACTGAGGATGGAGACGTGCTAGAGTAGTCCGTGCAGTTGCGCAAAGCCTTTGTCCCTGGATGGCACAGTGGTTACCGCATCTGCCTAATGGGCGGAAGACCCAGGTTCAAATCCTGGCTTTGGGCCGGCCACTGTGGCCGAGCGGTTCTATGCGCTTCAGCCCGGAACCGCGCTGCTGCTACGGTTGCAGGTTCGAATCCTGCCTCAGGCATGGATATGTATGATATCCTTAGGTTAGTTAGATTTGCGGATGATGATTTAGTATATCGAGAGGTTGTGACAATGGAAAGTTGTGCTGAAATGCAGGAGGATCTGCAACGAATTGACGCATGGTGCAAGGAGCGGCAATTGAATCTCAATGTAGACAAGTGTAATGTGCTGCGAATACATAGAAAGAAAGATGCTTTATCATTTGGCTACAATATAGCAGGTCAGCAACTGGAAGCAGTTACTTCCATAAATTATCTGAGAGTAGGCATTAGGAGTGATTTAAAAGGGAGAGGAGGGAGGAGGAGACTAGTGTTTTACGTCCCGTCGACAACGAGGTCATTAGAGACGGAGCGCAAACTCGGGTGAGGGAAGGATGGGGAAGGAAATCGGCCGTGCTCTTTCAAAGGAACCATCCCGGCATTTGCCTGAAGCGATTTAGGGAAATCACGGAAAACCTAAATCAGGATGGCCGGAGACGGGATTGATTTAAAAGGGAATGATCATATAAAGTTGATCGTTGGTAAAGCAGATGCCAGACTGAGATTCATCGTAAGAATCCTAAGGAAATGCAATCCGAAAATAAAGGAAGTAGGTTACAGTACACTTGTTCGTCCACTGCTTTAATATTGCTCACCAGTGAGGGATCCGTAACAGATAGGGTTGATAGAAGAGATTGAGAAGATCCAACGGAGAGCAGCACGCTTCGTTACAGGATCATGTAGTAATCGCGGAAGCGTTACGGAGATGACAGATAAACTCCAGTGGAAGACTCTGCAGGAGAGACGCTCGGTAGCTCGATACGGGCTTTTGTTGAAGTTTCGAGAACATACCTTCACCGAGGAGTCAAGCAGTATATTGCTCCCTCCTACGTATACCTCGCGAAGAGACCATGAGGATAAAATCAGAGAGATTAGATCCCACGAACAATACGAGAGTGGAATAGGAGAGAGAACCGATAGAGGTACTCAAAGTACCCTATGCCACACCGCCAGGTGGCTTGCGGAGTATGGATGTAGAAGTAGTTCTAAGTGTAGGGGACTGATGACTTAAGATATTAAGTCCCACTGTGCCTAGAGCCATTTTGATCCTGGCCTTGGTAAAAATTTTCAGTCACTTCAGTCTGCATATATACATTATATAAGTCAGCCTTTAGATGTGTGGAACCATACAGCTTTATTTGAACCAAAAGAAAATCGCACAGCCCACTCGTGAAGTGGAAAGAACACCGTGAAGTGATTAGGTATCGGCAGCAGTGGAAAAGCTGAACCAAGCCAATACAGATGGCTTACTTAGCCTTCTGGATTGGCTTTACACAACTCCAACATTTCCGCTTCTTACGCAAGCTAATCACTGCACGATACTCCATCCATTTCATCAGTGGGCTGGGCGATTTTCTAATAGTTCATCTAGCTGATGGTGCTACGGTACTTTGGCACGTGGTTATCAACATGTAACACGAAACTTCCTGGCAGATTAAAACTGTGTGCCGGACTGAGACTCTAACTCGGGAAGTAAAGCTGTGAGGACGGGGCGTGAGTCGTGCTTGGGTAGCTCAGTTGGTAGAGCACCTGCCCGCGAAAGGCAAAGGTCCCGAGTTCGAGTCTCGGTCCGGCACACAGTTTTAATCTCCCAGGAAGTTTCATATCAGCTCACATTCCGCTGCAGAGTGAAAATCTCATTCTGGAAACATGTAACGCGACTGAAAACATGTACCTGCAATCAAATAGACTCATTAATAAACTCAATTTCTTTATTTTTCATATATGAAAATTAAAACCAGTCCTCGTCTGTTGTAGAATATAAAGCACCCTCTGCCACACAGTTCACAATGTTTCGCAGAATATACATATAGATGGAATGACGAGTGTGTTGTGAGCGTTTTATTATGCGCTTGATGGACCGTCCATCAGTTTTTGACTGACTTCTGCAGATACCCCTGCTCTGGAAACACGCTGTGTGTGTGTGTGTGTGTGTGTGTGTGTGTGTGTGTGTGTGAGAGAGAGAGAGAGAGAGAGAGAGAGAGAGAGAGAGAGAGAGAGAGAGAGCGAGAGCGAGCGGAAGCGAGAATCCGTGTAAGCACACGCTGACTCGCGCTGTCGATAACTGCCCATCACAATTTGCGCCGGCTTGCTCCCCAAGGCACGGCAGGCGGCGTTATTTTCTCTGATGGACCATTCGTCATCATCATTTCCAATCTGGAAGTCAGTCCGCCGCCCCAGCTCTTGACAGGCGACCCTCCCTCCCTCTCCTCCCCATCCCTCCATCCAGAGATGGCACGAGGGAAATGAAAGAAGGCGCGAGGGGCGCTTCAGAATAGGCTGACAAAAATGTCAATGTTCTCTCTGGGCGCTGATGCGGCAACAAAAACCTGCCCCAGCCATCGGGAGCAGCAGCAGGAGGTGACACATCGCTCTCGCATCGCATACAAGAGTGCTTCTGTCTGTCACACTCGCGCATAACATAACACCGGCGCGACAGACTCTGCCACCACTCTCCAGATACTGGCTCTTATTCTGTCAGTAGCAAATGGGGCTGGGTGCGCAGATTACATTTCATAGCAAGCTCTTTTATTGACAGACCACCATTACATCACGTATGTGATGCTACAGACACCAGGTGTGGAGAGCTATTAGCTTCACGTCAGAACTAGGTTAATCAGCGATTAACGAGCGTCTAACAACGATAATCCTATAGGAATTTATTTTTACTATAATTTGATTCCTGATTTTGTGTGTGCTGCAAGGGCGGACGAGAGATACAATTTGATATTGTTGCAGTGGTACATAGGTACTATCCATAATTTTTGCTGGTCGTAATTGCAATTAATTCTAGATTCTCTAGTGCTAAGTTTGAAAGATATTTCTTACTTGAATACACCAAAGAGTCCAGAGAGGCGGTTCTGACCGTTAAGAAAAGTCAGTGTCTGACATCCTAACGAAACTGTACAGCCCGCGAGTGTGACAGACAGAAGCACTCTTGTATGCGATGCGAGAGCGATGTGTCACCTGCTGCTGTGTAAATGAACACAGTTAGGTTCGCTATAGAAAAAAGAGCCCTCTGCGAAGTCGAAGTCGATTTTTTTCGAAGCTAAATATTTAAACTAAGCCCCCCAGCACGAGATTCGCCTCATTAGGACCCGAGCTCTGCTGACGTCAAGACGCGTTTTCGGTCAGTCTCGAGATAACAAGGCATATGCAGGCACTGAATGAATGTTACACGTACCTAAAGGTCGATAAAAAACCGGTAAATCGGTGAAACAGTCAACAACCTTGTTACTTGCCAGTTATGACAATCGGATTATCCGGAAAAATGATGCAACTCGTAACTACAATTGCATCCGGAGCACGGACGTCTCCATGCTGCCGCTAAGATAATCTGCTACGTCCTGCTGCTGTGTGCGACTATTCCAAAATACACTGAGCTGCCAAAAGTCATGGGGTACCTACCAATACTGTGTAGGACCTTTCTCCAAGCGTAGTGAGGAACCCGATGTGGCATTGACTCAACAAATCGTTGGAAGCCCTCAGCAGAGGTAATGAGCCACGCTTCCTCTGCAGCCGTCCACAATTGCGAAAGTGTTGCCGGTGCAGTATCTTGTGCACGAACTGATCTCTCGAGTGTGTCGCACAAACGTTTGATGGGTTCATGTTAGGCGATGCGGGTGACCAAATCATTTGCTCAAATTCTTGAGAGTTTTATTCAAAATAATCGCGAACAATTGTGGCCCGGTGACTTGGCGCATTGTCATCCATAGCAATTCCACTATTTTTTGTGGACGTGAAGTCCATGAGTGGCTGCATTTTGGTCTCCAAGCAGCCGAAAATAACCACTTACAGTCAATGATCGGTTCAGTTGTACCAGAGGACCCAGTCCGTTCCATGCAAACGCAGCCCACTCCATTATGTAGCCACGAACAGCTTACACATTGCCCTGTTGACAATATGAGTCTATGCCTTCATGGGATCTGCACCACTCCCTAACCCTACCATCAGCTCTTACCAACCGAAACCGGGACTCATCTGACTAGCCTACAGTTTGTCCGGTCATCTAGAGTCGGAGTGGTATGGTCACGAGCCCACGAGAGGCGCTGCAGGCGATTTTGTGCTGCTAGCATAGGCACTAGCGTCGGGCGTCTTCTGCCACAGCCCATTAACGCCGAGCTGCACTGCTCTAACGGGTATGTTCGTCGTACGTCCCACACTGGTTTCTGCGATTATTTCACGAAGTATTGCTTGTCTCTTGGGAGTGTCAATTCTACAGAAACGACGCTGCTCTCGGTCGTAGAGTGAAGGACGTCGGACACTGCGTTGTCCGTGGTGAGAGGTAATGCTTGAAATTAAGTATTCTCGGCGCACTCTTGACACTTTGGATTTCAGAATATTGAAGTCCCTAACAATTCCCGAAACGGAATGCCCCCTGTGTCTAGCTCCAACTGCCATTCTGCGTTCGAAGTCTGTAAATTCTCGCCGTGCGACCACTATCACGTCAGAAACCTTCTCACAAGATTCACCTGATTACAAATGACAGTTCCGCTAATGAACTGCCCCTTTCTACCCTGTATACGCAATACTACAGCCATGTCTATACGTGCATATCGCTGTACCATGACTTTTGTCATCTCAGTGTGTTGAAATGTATTTTCTTGTTCTTAAAATCATACACATCCGCGCAAAGTTAAAAAGAAAGGTGATGGCAAGTTATATTTGGGAGGGGGAGGGTAAGGGGGTGGAGGGTGACGGAGAAGACAGTACCGAACTGTGTGGCCTCCTCCCCTCCCCCCCCCCCCTTCCCCCCACAGAACCGATCCCTGGATCGGCGCTCCCTCGGAACCGCCATTTGTTCCATCGATCACTACTCCACTGTGCGCCGTGTCGTACTGAACATTTTTGCTACATCGAGGAGGATAACAAGAACTGAGAAAATACTCGCGGCTGCTGCCAGGAATGATGAACTTTCATTAAGATGCGGTTCGAGAGACTAATTACGCGACTTACTGCTCCGTAGATTTGATTGAAAACGTTTCTTGGAGGATCCTGATTTATTCTCTGCACTGCTACATTATTAAAACCAGTCCAAATGAGGAAAGGCGGCCTTGCTTTGATGCGCTAGGCTGGCTTAAACTTCTCATTACTTCTGTACCTCTAAGAAATGCCCTGTAGCAGTGCAACTGCGTTCAGCGAGATGCCCAAACACGAACACTGGACTGGAAAATACAAACGGTTTTACCGCTACACCTGCGCTCCATAAGCCACCTTACGATATGTCTGGCGGAGGGTACTTCGCGTACCATCGTCACTTGCCCCTTTTCCTGGTCCAGTCGCGAATGGTTCGCGTGAAGAACGATTGCATTTAGACCTTCATGTAAATTCGAATTACGTTCATGGCGAGATACTCGTAGGAGGAAGCAATATATCACTTTACTCTTCTAGGAACGTACGCTCTCAAGACTTCTACAGTAAATTACATCGTGTCGCAAAACACCTCTCTTGCAGCTTCTGCCACTGGAACTGGCCGAGCATCACCGTAAGGCTTTCGCCCTTACTGAATGAACCTGTAAAACACGCTGCTCTTTTTTGCTTGTTCCCCGTTTTTCTTTATCTGTCCAGTCTGGTACTGATTCTACACTGACGAGCAGTATTCAAGTACTGATATAACGAGGGTTTTGTAAGCTACCTACTTCGTGACTACATTTCTTGACAATTCTTCAGATAAATCTCAGTCTGGCCTCTGCCTCATCTGCGATTAATGTGGTCGTCCCATTCTAAATCCCTCCACACCGCAAATTTCTACATATTTTATAGAATTAACTGCTCCGCCCGTGAAAAGCGTTATATAATATCCGACGTTATCCACTATGTCATTTATAAACATTGCGAAAAGAGATGGTCCTGTAACACTTCTTCGGCGTACGCCAAAAGTTACTTTTACTTATGGAGGTTTCTATACTTTTAGAGTGGTGTGTTCTGTTTGCTAGAAACTCTTCAGTCCAATCATATAGCTGATCCCATATCCCGAGCGCTTTCATCTTGTTCATTAGACAGCAGCGTGGAACTGTATCGAACGCCTTCCGAAAATCAAGGAACACGTCATCGACCTGGGCGCCAGTGTGTACTACTTTATGGATTTCGTGAACGAAAAGAGCGAGCTCTTCTCTTCATGCAGAGCCACCAGCTGGCTCTAGCTTCCGCCGATAAATTTCCAAAAGACAAAACAGGAAAACAGTTCTAAGTCAGTTGGTCATATGAGACAAAACCATCATATTTTCAGTTTGGCAGGAACTGATAAGATTTTTCCCGTTCAATCAGACCGGTCGAACTTCGCCTCGGTCGCCGAACACCCTGTGCCTAACGAACACGTGGACACTCAAACCAGGACACTCGGCTAGATAATTGGAAAATGACTGATTAGATCTCCATGCCAGTGCACACGAAGGCACTTGCGAATCGACTGCATAACTCGAAACACTCTTTAAAACATCCTCTCCAACCCGGAGGGCTCTCGAGACGTCTCTAACAGCCAGAAAGACGGCCACTAGGCTACTCGACTTTGCAAACTCCCAGCAGATTTCTAAAATTTGTTTTAACATTCAGCCCGTTCAACCAGTCAGCATCACGAAGACAACCCAGGCATTTTCATCGGCTAATTCCTTCTCCCACTAACAGCACTGTTCAGCATAGAGATACTTCCTCCAGGCACTATCACAAAGTATATTTGGAGTAGTATATTTCCAACAGCTGCTGTAAAAACACCTACGCTAATGGAAGGAACTGCAGGCTCTGACCGTAATTAATTAGGATTACGGAAAGCCTGAACCATAATTTCCATGGCAAAACAACGTTCCTGTCTCCCGGGCAGTAGAAACTGTCTCTCGTGTGGCCAGGAAAGGTAAGTTACAATATCTAATTGTAAAAGCTCTTCTGACTTGTACTGTGCCGCCTAATTGTGTGAATATTTGAGCATAGTAGTATTTGTAACCTCACAGTAATATCTTTAACTCCTAGCAGACAGCATCGCGCACACTCTGGATATCTCAAAGAGATTAGAGGCGAACGTAAACGTTTCCATAAGAAATCTGAGCATTTTTTATCCATGCGGCAAGTATCGTGGCTTCCCTGTTAAGTTTAAAAACAATAATATTTTCTTAATGACAAATTTAACATTTAAAACCATTCGTAAAATCTGCGAAATTCGTAAAAACAATTAATTTGGGGGGTTATACCTTTTGTGTTCGGACTGTGGCGCAAACAGCGCAGGTTACGAGGGGCCCAGACACATCTTACTTGGCATCTTCCCCTTGGAACAGTGCTGGCGTATACCCTTCAGTATTGGAATAAAGTAAAGTATGTTCTTTAACAGTGATTTTCATTGTCCAGCTAGGTGCATATGCTTTGAAAACTTATGATCTGACGCAAAAACTAACACTGTGAACGTGGTGGCCGAGCGGTTCTAGGCGCATCAGTCTGGAACCGCGCGACCGCTACGGCTGCAGGTTCGAATCCTGCATCGGGCATGGGTGTGTGTGACGTCCTTAGGTTAGTTAGGTTTAAGTAGTTCTAAGTTCTAGGGGACTGATGAACTCAGATGTTAAGTCCCATAGTGCTCAGAGCCATTTGAACCATAGCATGGTGAAGTGGCAAAGAATTGAATGTTAAATCATCCCACAGATCCCCTAACAAATCGTAAAGTTTTACGTCAATATTTCGCAGCCAGCAATTTTGGGTAGCTTTGTATACTGGACATGGAAAATCTAAACCCAAAGATTTGCAGCCTTCCCTACCTGCATAATTATTATGGTTCCTAGACCACATAGATAGCCCATTATTTAGACAGCACCGAATTCTCCAACATAGAATTTACCTCATGTTTCGTAAACAGAATGTTGGACACCCACGTAATGCTTGATAATATTAACATCCGTGTCAGTTGCTAGTGGCATATCTTCTTTAGTAAAGTAGTGCCCATTGTTGAACAATTCTTCTTCTTCTTCTTCTTCTTCTTCTTCTTCAATTGGGTGATCTGGGGGTTCTGGATGGGAGTATAGACTGTTTTCTCATTCTGATGGTACTTGCCGTCGGTCTAAAAAATACGGCAATTAGATATCCCAATGCAAATTAGGTTTATGATTTCCATATTTCGAAAATAAGTTGCCGACTCGGCGGCATCTCCGTTTCCAGAGCGATTACCCAAGTTACTAGGTACTGAGTGGACAAATACGGGTAATGTAGGCGCTCCAGAATGTTTGTGCAGCAGGACTGGAATTCATGAGCCTACTTTGCATCGTCGGAGAATTTCCATAGAACCGCACTGATGTGTTTTTAGCATGGCTGAGAGGGCACAGGCTCCGGTCGTTTCCCGTAATCGGGCTGAGAAAGCTACCAGCTGCGAACACAACCTGACCACCGCCCACGCGCGATGTGGCCGCTATCGAACGCCTTCGTAGAATTGCAGGTAAGGAGCCAGTTCTGCTAACGGCCATTCTTGTCTACCAGAGGAAAGCGCACAACTGAAGGAATCTGGAAACTGATCCGTTTTTCTTTCAGATTTCACATTTTCACTACCCCCTGTTGCGTGCATCGACTGGGCCTTTCGCTGGAATGTGCGAAAACAACTATTTTTTCTTAATTTTAATGCACGGAAATAAAGACAAACATGACGCACACTGTATACATTCTCACGTAGCCCTGGAACACGTAAATCTCTTCGACGTCCATTCTGTGTGTGTTATGAAATGAACAGACTCTAAAAGTAGAGAGAAATGCGAAGCGTTACCGATAGATTTTCTTCTTGCCATACATTTGCTGATATACATTTGCTCAGAGTGCCGTATCAGATGTATTATGGCGTTGTTTTCTACCATACCACTGAACATGTAACTAGGTGCCCAACAGTTTGAGCTAATTATCTTGCTTACTGTATTAAAATTCCAATGAATTTGTAGTATGTTTCCAGTGAACACATCTGTAAAAAAAGTGTGTAAAATATTGTTCGATTACCTTGCTTAATGCAGTTTTTTTATTCTTATTTTGTTTCAGTGAGGACAGCTCTACAATTATTTGGATTTTAGGAAACGAAGAATATATTTCACCAAATTGACAAACTTTGTCTAGAAGTTTTTTCTGATTATAGATAAACAATATCGATTAAACTGGGAAAATTTGTAACAAAGTAATAAATGTGCGTAAAGAAACGTCATTATGCGACACATGAAAATTTGTGCGAACCGGAACTCGAACCGGATTTGCCGCTGATCGCCAGAGGTTGCCTTAACCACTTGGCGTATGCGACATCCCTCAAGGACCGCCCGAAGCATTCACACGTCACAACCGTTATGCTCGCAAAATTCGTGATACCCGCACAGGGAGAGACATATCGTCATTTTAGCCTATCGAAGGAGCATCATTGATGGTTACGATGCTGTCTTGATACAGTGAGTGTATCTCGACAACACAATGTCCATCAGACATGCATGTCTGAAGGCCATTGCAGTGTGAATATACAAACACTGTATAAACACTGGCGTTGTGACGTAAACACAAGGTAAACTGATCATTGCGACAGGAATGTAACTGTACTGTCATAGACTTTGTAGTGTTGGCAGAAGAGCCAACACCGTGTTGCTAGAGGAGGCCGAAGTGCACGCTTTTAAGCTCACGCAGATTGGCGTGAGGTCTGGAACAAGGTAAAGTAATTATCCTATAAAGAAAAGAACGTAGTTCTTGGAATACTTAACTTTAATCCACAATTGGAGAACATCCCTCTTGTTTAGACAGTATTACAATCTCAAATATAAACTGGTAATGGCGCCTTGCTAGGTCGTAGCAAATGACGTAGCTGAAGGCTATGCTAACTATCGTCTCGGCAAATGAGAGCGTATTTGTCAGTGTAGCATCGCTAGCAAAGTCGGCTGTACAACTGGGGCGAGTGCTAGGAAGTGTCTCTAGACCTGCCGTGTGGCGGCGCTCGGTCTGCAATCACTGAAAGTGGCGACACGCGGGTCCGACGTATACTACCGGACCGCGGCCGATTTAAAGGCTACCACCTAGCAAGTGTGGTGTCTGGCGGTGACACCACAGACTTCATGTTGCAATGTTGTCCTGATCTGGGGAGTAACTTTGTGACGATTTATGTTCCATATTACGAATACCTCACTGCTCACAAAAATTGTATTGCTATCAAAACTAAATGATAAATGTTATAGAATTCCATACATCTGGAAATTAAGTGTTGCAGTACATATTGAGAAGCACTAAAAGTGTCCCGAAGCTGCCAGTTTCACTGTGACAGATGTTTTGTACTTCACATCTTCACGTGGTCATATTATGAGAGTAAGTCTGACGTTGGTGTATGAAATTATGCGGGATCTCGTGCAACATGGGACATACAGGTTATCTGATGTTTCTTGACAATGACTAAAATGTCGATATTGAGAAATAGCAAATAAGTTTGAAAGTTGTACAACCCATAACTGGCAATGATTTCATTTGAAAAATGTCTGAAAGGGATTAGGTGCTTATACTATATACAGGTATGTGCCTCTGCAGCCGAGATCAGTAGCGCACACTAGTTACATTGGCGCTGGACTCTTAGGTAGACGGTTCGAACCCAGTTGGTGAAAAAATCTCTGTTGTGTGGCAGCAAGAGGGACGCAGGTTGGGGCGTATGGTTCGCCCAGACTTCGTGCGAATAACTAGGTTAAATTTCAAACAATTTTTCAGCATATCATAGAGTGAGGGTACGTTTACGTTTCGGTATTGATGGTGGTCCATTCATCGGTTAGGGGGCGTGAAGCCCGACGGCCGCCTTGGTGCTATTCGAGAGGAATGGGCTGTGTGTCCCCTTCCCTTCATCTGTAGCGACACACACACACACACACACACACACACACACACACACACACACACACACACACACACACACATATATATATATATATATATATATATATATATATATATATATATATATATATATACGCTTCATAATTCATAACAGGTCGTAGAAAAGAAAAGGAAAACCTACATTAAAATCTCCATTAGGACAGCAATGTGGGATTTTAACATCTGCCTCCAACGTCCATTTCCCGTGCTTAAGAGTGGTTTAACTTCAGGCTTAACTCCATTCAGGTACTGACTATTTTTCCATCGTATCACCATGGCGACAGAGATTTGAGGTAACAATATACTAGCTTTCCTATTTGCGTCCTGGCCTTCGAGTCACGACACCACGGAGTCCTTTAATTCCTCTATTGTACCAGCGAAAGCAAATAAAATAAATATGTACTCAAAAGGTATGAAACGAAGCAGATACAAGGAAAAGCTGAACTGCCAGTAAAGCAGAAAAAAGTTACTAAATGCTATATTCGTCAGTCATCAAACTTACAAATGTGACAGTAAGAGAATCCCCTACTAAAGAAAGTAGTTGGTGTCAGGAGGCTTGCATGCACGCTGCAACTTAAGTCTCGTCACAGGGATAAGCAGCGTTAAGTAATATCTGCGGAAAAATGATGGCAACGCAGATTTACATGGATTTACATGGATTTAGAATAATTAATTTAAAGAAACCTTGCCAATACTTAACTGTGGTGCTTTCAAATTTATTTTATTTTTTACTATGGGACCAAACTTCTGAGGTCATCGGTCCCTAGGCTTACTCACTACTTAATCTTACTTGAACTAACTTATGCTAAGGACAACACACACCCATGCCCGAGGGAAGATTCGAACCTTCGATGGGGGGAGCCGCGTGAACCGCGATAAGACGCCTTAGACCGCACGGCTACCCCGCGCGGCTGCAAATAATTATTAAATGTTCATTGCCCAGACCTGTCTCTCACGCTGGTCTAGTCCTGAATCCAGATAACGATAACCAATATCACTTGTAGGATGTTCAGTTGGACTCTTCTTGGCGGTGACTCTGGACGAGTCTCGATCTCTTGAGGTGCTGTTGATACTGTGCTGACTAATTGGCGACTGCCGCCGTGTCTCCACTTATATCTGCATTTGGCGCATGAATGTCCACTTCGTAACTGGTTGAGTAACGTAAAACACCTGCATAAAATACTCATTGCATCCTCTGTTGGAGACTACCTTAATTCAGTTGCACCTGAGACTTAGGCAGCTTGGTGCTGTTCTATGTATCACTCCGTTCCTTATCTTCCGGAGGACACAGCACTGAACTTTTCTGTAGGACCAGCTTTCCCCAATAAATAACTGGAATCGCTTGGTAACTGATAAGGTTCCCGTCTTAATTCTTCCTTACGGTAACTGTAAGGTGAAACCGGTTGGAGAGCATGACGTCTCAGTTAAAAATAATTTTTCAGAACTCCTGTTAACAAGGTCCTGTCCACTAAGTAACAAGGTTTATACACCACGCAACTTTCATGGCTTGTATCATTTTTCAGAGCAAGCTGTTGCGTGAACCTTTGTCGTTTTGTCTGTGGTGGCCAGCCTCTTCCGCGCTTGGGGGCCACGGTTTCTACTTCGTATTGTTCATTACTTGTACGCTGTGGCCAAAAGAACTGTCTTGTTGCCTGCAGCTGCGGGGGGCACAGAACATATCTTCCTTCGAATCAACAACCGACACACTCAGTAAGGACGTATCTAACAGTTAGGCTGGTTCAGCACACAGGCAGAGGCGTGTCAGCCTCGTAAACTTAAATCACACGTGAACATGAGTACTGGACTGAGGTGGTTTCTGGTGCACTTTCGATATCAAATTGCTATCAAATTAATTAATTCCCCCTGTCCCTAATGGTACCATGGGTTTCCCCAGCTGGCATTGATATCAAATTGATTGATTAATTAAACTGATCATGAGAATCGCTTTGTATTGCAAGTAATTTTTTTTTCGTGTGGTCGGATTACATTCGCAAGGTAACCATTGAAGACACGTCCCGTTGACATCTTTGGAGGCTTCCCACAGGCTAGGTAGTGATATTCCCCGATACCAAAATGGGTGGTAATTGCGTTCTGTTTCTCGGTTGCCTTGTCACGCTGGTGGAAGTAAGACACTTAGAATTCTGGTATACTGCTCCTGAACTAATCCTATTGAGAACCGTCGGTCTATGGGGAGCAGTAGAACGATTCACTCTCTTCTCCACCCCCACAATACCCTCCGCCTCCATCCTTCCCTCCCCCCCCCCCCCCCACCACCACTACCATCGGGTCGCATGTGAACAGTTGCCACCGCCGTCACCGGGTGGCAAACCTCCACTCACTCATGCGTCAGGGCTGTACCGCTCCCAGCCGACAACAGACCGCTCGCTGAGCCGGACAGTTGTTAATGATTCCAGACTCGCAAAGTTGTCCTATCCGCCTCAGGAGGAGTGCGCGCTTATATGTTGCCGGCGCAGATACCATAATGTTGAACAATAAGCTTCCCCTCATCCCTTCTACAAAACGAAACTTTCTGAGATGTCTTTTCGAAACATCCCAGAAAGGCTGACCAAGTGAGCAATACCAAAATACTTGTCTACTGATCGCCAAAACCCAAACGTGCACGGGTCTGTAGACCTAAGTTTTCCTGACAACACAGCCCTATAGAAGCATTCCTATCGGCTCCTGCCATATTAGTCGGAGGATGGGAATCGCTGGAGTGAATGCGATGATCTCTACAAGGAACGCTATTGAGAATCGACATTTGTAGCTGATTGCAGAAGGATTCTACTGTAGTAAACATATATTTCACAAGCGAACCACAAAGATTATATCAGATACATTAGCGCTCGTACAGAGACATATAGACGGTAATCTTCTACCTCGCTCTATTTCCGAGTGGAACTGGAATGGAAATGACTAGTACTGGCACATGATACCCTACGCCATTCACAGTACGATGGTTTCCAAGGTATGCATACAGATGTAGATGTAAATGTAAATGTAAATTTAGTCTACCTATTAAAATGCCACTCCATCCATTTATAGGCACAGAAAACCCACGGGAGAATGTTGTCTCTCATTTATCGAGAAAACAACGAACTTCTGCTGCTGATTGTCTCTATGTAGAAACCTTTGTATTAGTCCCTAATTCTCTCATTGCAGTCACTTCGTCAGACGTGTGTGAGATGCTGTATTATGTTTACCCACAATACTTAGAAGATGCGGGAGACAGCTCTCCTCTAACTCGCCTTTCGTCAAAGTATCGTCTACCTACCGTATTCTCACCAATCCTCCACGAATCCTGTAGTCAACATACATTTCGCATGTGAACCACAAATACAAGATCAGGTAAATTAGCGCTCGTACATAACATTTGAATCTACTTGATTTAGACGAGTAAGAGACTTCCCTTGCCAAGTCATAGACGTCCACTAATTATCTCGAAACCCATCACTTTCCGACAGCACTGTTCCATTAGTTAGAAAGCCATCTAGTCCTCCATCCGTCACTGACTGGGTAGGGAGCTATCAAACTAGGAAAATAGCACACTGACCTACAGAAAGAAATTCGCAGCCATGCATAGTATACATGGCCTGCATAAAGAAATTCAAAAGCATAAGACCTACGAGTCAATAATATCGAATGACTGTCCATAATATCCCATGGAGTGAAACTACGAACTATAAAAACTTTGCTAACGGCACCTAGTAGAGACTCACGAATATTTTAACTCCTCTCTCTCTTCTGGTATATCGAAAACAAATACCGTCTGTGTGTTGACATCGATCGTATGTGGTGATACCATTAAATATACTGTACACGTATTGGTGCACTGGAGCAGGTGGTCACTTCCGCGGACCCATGTGACGTTTTGTGGCCCGTACTGGAGGAATACCAAATACCTCAGACAATCAGTCACATATAGAGCGTTCTAGTGTTGTTGTTTCGTAAGCAGTTTGATACACTGTTTTTTGCTGTAAGACATCAAAGAAGTTTATGACTACAGCTATGTTCACAGCCATACATATTGTCTTTCTATCATAACTTTGAAGTCTATGTCAGGTGCTAGACCGACATTAACACGTTTCGCTCCATTGGCTCTCACAGAAAGCTGGAAATAGCATGGTCTAAATATTGCTGCTGCCACAACACACAGGATGGTTGAAATAAAAGACAGAGGCAGTGTACCTTTTGACAAAAATGTCGAAGATATCGCAACATATGGAAATCGGAAGAGTTTGTGGCATTGTGGAGCGTTTCCAAACAGCTGTCCAAGGGTGACGACATCTGTGTTTAATCTAACCTACCATAGTGACGGCGTAGCAGATGTCTCGGTGTACCATTTTCGAAGACAAGGTATATGATCGCTGTTTCGGTGTCGTAAGTGGTAGTCATCCTTACCTTCAAATCTTTGGACACTGCATCTTTTCTTTTTATGACTTACAGTGCATAACCATATATCGAACGAGGGGGTATTCTGAAGGACTTAAACACACAGACCACGGATAGTATGCACCATCAGTTCTCCATCACACTGCTGGAAGAATGGAATGATTTTCAAACACCCAGGCGAGCACGTAAGTATCCTCATCCCTCCAAATTTTTGTTGTTTTTTCATCACTTTTACATATTCTCCATCAGTTTCGCAATTTTATCAGGTTTTATTTTGAAATTTTTACCCAATTACTCCAAGTCTAAACCACTACTCCTGACGAGTTATCATGTCAACAAAACGTCTCATTACGTCGATCTCGTCATGCTATCAACCAATAACATTGAAGCATGGTACTCAATTTCTGTATCAGCGCCAAACCACCCCCACCATTACTTTGCAAGGGTCATAGACATGTGGCCACATCATGAACCTGCTACACTGCCTACATCACATGACACTAATACTGTTTCTTAGAGCAGGAGAGGACGTGCAGAATCTACGTTCTTTACTTGAAACACTGTATAAATTCGATAAGATTTTATTATGGTTTGCCATCTCCCACTATTTGGATGGGAGTCACGAAGTATTCTCTCATTCGTAGGATAAAATCGGAAATTGGAAGATCTCTCTGCATTGTCTTTGAGGAAACCCACCCTGCAACACCGACGCCGATCTAATTTGCAACTGAACAGAAGTAGGAGATCAGCATACCCAATACATTTCATGCCTCTTGAAGGAACAGAGCGAGCTGAGCCGTCAACTGCTGTTCAGCGAAGATCGCTCCGCGCCAATCTTACTCATGGCCCCCATCAAAGTGCACAAGATCTCTTCAGGTGCATACGTGTTGAGGTTAGCATCCCTTATCGGTGTATAACAGATTTTAGAGTGTTGCGGTGTTGTAACAGACGGTTAAGAAGAAAACTGTGGTTTATACACAATGGAGATCCAGAGAGAGGTTTGAAACATTCTACGTAAATCAACTGTGCTATCAATTCTGGAGTATTGTTTGTGTCTGGAGTCAGTGACAAAAAGGTACTGACAAGAGGAAAATCATAGAAGATAAGCGCGCGCGCGCTTCTATGATTTGTGTGTGCGCGCGCGCGTGCTGTAAAGTTTGAAGTGACGTGGTTTCTGAAACATTAGTTGTGCAGAATGCAATGCTCTTAACACTCTAATGCAGGATGTTTATGTCCAACATCTGATATACATTCACCCTGCAAATTTTCTATCATACTCACTACGATGACAAATTTTAAGATGATTTCCCAGAGAGGTGGTGGGGGAAGGGGGCACGTGCCGGCTGGGGAAAACCCATGACGTCACAAGAAGGAGGAGGGAATTAATTGATGATTACTTAATTTGCATAATTAATTTGACATCAATCTGATATCAAAAGTGCACCAGAAATCCTCTTATTCCACTGCTAACATGGTTAAGTTCAACAAGGGCCGAATAAGGGACAGAAACGAAAGACGCGCTTTGCAAAGCACGGTGGGCTGGTGGTTCACAGGAGACAGTATTTTCAGTAGGCAGCTCTTGAATTTACTTCCAGGGCATAACTTCACACCAGTTTATTTGATAGCAAATAATACTACATCCCATCTACTTCAGTTTGCGATCGATCTAATATTCAAGAAATACCCAACTCGCTAAACATTTACTTTTCATGTCTTTGTAACTGGTCTTTACAGAGTGTCAATCCACTGGTGTCCGCAAAGGGAGAATGGGAAGTTTTATGACCTCTGAGTCCCCAGTACTCAATAAGCTTCAGACCTCAAAAACAGATCTCCTGCGAACTGCTCAGAAAGGCAGTGGCCAAGTTCTACCCACTGCAACACACAAAGCGGACAATCACTATGTTCCTCAGAGGTTTCACATCCTATCTAGATTCCAACTGAAGTGAAGGAGGACGACGTTTTCTGTATCAAGACGCTGTTTTCAGGAGAAGCCGCTGAACTTTTGATTGTATCCCAACGGTTGTCGCTATTTTGTATACATTACAAAGTTACCTCACGACTATCTCATCACATCTCAATTGTCGCAATACTGCTCTGCAGTAAGTAAGGATGCCTATGATTCTTCACATTCTGATTTTTCTTTGATGAGGAAATCTGCATGCGATATTATGGATGCGTTTCAATACGAGAGCTATTCGGAAAGTAAGGTCGGATCATACCTTCCAGTACTTCTCTACTTAGTCGCCGCCCCAACTGAGACATTTGTCGTAGCGGTGTACCAACTTTCCAATACCATACCTGTCCAAATCTCAACGCTGATCTGCAGCTTGTAGTCTGTGCCAAAATCTTGTCTTCATAGCCAGCGCTTCATGTCAGCAGAAATGAAAATCAGAGGGAGCCAAGTCCGGTCGGTATGGTGGGTGACCAAACGCTTCCCGTCGAAAACGCTGCAGGGGCGTCCTCATTTCCTCTACTGTGTGCGGCTGAGAATTGTCATGTAGAAAGAAATGCATGACAGATACGTTGTGCGGGCTGTATGAAAGTAGGCGAAATCTCTCACAGGCACTCGTACTTGGCAAGAGGCATAATTTTCTAACAGGGGAAAATCCTCGTCGCGCTCCCTCAGATTTAGTGGTAAGAGGGTGCAGTCGACGGCCGGTCAAAAACTGAACACAGATCAAGTATGAGAACAGGAAGGTGGTGGTCTGACCTGGGGGGGGGGGGGGGGGGGAGGGGGGAGGGCAGAGAACTGCGAACGGTCCAAGGACAGGAAGTGCAATATAGACGAGCCTGAGGGAGCAATGGCGTCGTGGTTAAGCGATTACGGTGTGCGGTGTTGGACTGCCAAGTGGGCATGTTCAATTCTCCCTCGCACCAAGAACTTCTTTTTTTTCGCTGTTAGATGTATTCAGATTTGTGTCTGTGTCGTGGTATAACGCCCGTTCGCAACAGCGAAGTGTAAGGAAGGTACCTATAACAACTGATTCTGCGTAACTACTATATTAGCAGCCGAAAGGATGTGACTTTCGAATGGGAACCGCAGACATTTGACGACAAGGCGACAAATCAACCGAATCTTCCACCGGAAAACACGTCTGGTGTGTCAAACACGGCATCAGTGACAGTATGTGTGTCACATGATAGGAATCTCATACAGACGAATCTAATTTGTGCGCCTGGTGAGTGAGTGAGACATGCCTCCTTGCCCGATTTAAGTCTTCGTATGAATGTGAATGAGATCACTCGAAAGGACAAGGTGAAAACATAATAGTTTGTCACTAAGGCTGCAACAAAAGAAGACAACAGTTTCACAATTACACCGTTTCTCTGTGCTCTGTCGAAACATATGTTTTAAACCTTTCTTTAAGTTGCGTTCCGTTTTGGAAGTCTTGACTCTTTAATTTCCCCTCTTGTAACATAGTTCACACAAGTTTGTTTATTGTTTTCATTTCTGTGAGACATCTATACGGTATCTCGACTGCTCTTACTATTCATCACGTTTACTTGCTACGGTAACGTATTCTTACAACATGACTCATTCTGTAACCAATCTTTATGACTACTGGCAAGACTACATGCAGAGAACAAATATTTCAATGACCGAAGAGATAGTTCATAATGTTGTGAAAAAAATGTAAATAAAAATGAAAGGCACGAACTCGGCTCTTTCGCTTTATAGTCCAACTTCGTGACCGCTTAACCACGACGCCACGGATGTTCGTCTGCGCTCAATATTGTACTTGTTAAACTTGGACCGCTCACTTTTTTTCTTTTTTCCCACTGTTCAGTGCACCTTCCTGATTTCGTGCTTGATTTATGTTCAGTTTTAGGCGCGCTATCCACTGGACCATCTTACCACTAAATCTGAGGGGAGTGCGATGGGGAGTTTCCCTTGTAAACCTCTACCTACTCTCTGTGCACTCTCAGAATGAAACGAGAGACATGGCCCGGTCAAAGGCTGTATTACGAGGGTAATACCAAAAGTAAAGTCTCCTATTTTTTTATAAGTACAGAACTCTGTTTGTGTGGCAGTTGGTCACACTGTTATGAAGAGTGCTTCACGCGCTGTGTGTAAACATCCGCACGCCGCGCTGAGGCGCTCAGTCTTGGCTTGGCAGCCGTTGAGAATGGAGCTCCCGTTGGATGTTACCGCCAAGTGCGAATTGAGGCGCAGTTATTCGGTTTTTGAACCCAAAGGGCACTGCGCCGATTGAAATCCATCGCCAATTGACGAAAGTGTATGGTGAGTCGTGCATGTATGTCAAAAATGTTCGTAAGTGGTGTAGAGAGTTTGCAGCTGGTCGGGCCGAAATTCACGACGAACAAAGGAGCGGGAGACGGTCAATTTCTGAAGAGACAGTGTTGAAGGTTGAGCCACTGGGACCACAATTAACGCTGACAGGTACTGTGAGACTCTGAAAAAACTCAAACGGTCAATTCAGAACCGGAGAAGAGGAATGTTGAGCAAGGGCGTACACATTCTCCATGACAACGTTCGTCCACACTTCGCTCGGCAAACCGTTGCTCTCCTGCAACAGTTTCAGTGGAACCCACCTACCCTATAGTCCTGACTTGGCGCCCAGTGACTATCACCTGTTCCCTAGGTTAAAAGAACATTTGGCCGAAAAGCGATTCAGCTCCGACGACGAGGTGAAAGAAGAGGTTCATAACTTTCAGAACAGCATGGCGGCGAGCTGGTATGACATCGGCATACAAAAACTGCCACGGCATCTACAAAAGTGCATCGACAGAAACGGTATGTCGACAAATAGATAAATGTTCAAGCCGTAAATTGATGTAAACCACTGTAGAAATAAACAGGCCTATGTACTTATAAAAAAAATAGGAGACCTTATTTTTGGGATTACCCTCGTACAGACACTGACCAACACATCTATAAAAAATGGTTCAAATGGCTCTGAGCACTATGGGACTCAACTGCTGAGGTCATTAGTCCCCTAGAACTTAGAACTAGTTAAACCTAACTAACCTAAGGACATCACAAACATCCATGCCCGAGGCAGGATTCGAACCTGCGACCGTAGCGGTCTTGCGGTTCCAGACTGCAGCGCCTTTAACCGCGCGGCCACTTCGGCCGGCAACACATCTATACAAAACTTCATCGGGTTATCACTGTAGTTTCCATTTCGCGATCGATCAGACCTTAGTTTCCGAATAGCTCTCGTTACGTTAAGAAATTAAATACTGCATAATGTTAACTTTTACGAAGGGATCAGTATTCAGTAGGAACATATATCTGAATTTAATTGGTTCCTTTTTCTTTGTTATTTGACCTTGCGTCTCATCACTTGGCGAGACTGGCGTGTTTTAACGTCATAGCCTTGCATAGTGTTGCAGATCCCTATCATTTATATTCGCTAAAAAGTACATCTAGCTTTCGTTGCAGCGTACGCATAATATTAGTAAACCTCCCTGTTATTCGCGGATTACCGCCTCTTAAAATTTATAGCGTAGACGTAGTATGCAGGATCTATTCAGGACTCATCTCACAGGGAGAGACTAAATTACTTCTCTCCTGTAGGTAATAAAATCACGCGCTGAAAAGGTCTTTTCTCTTTGAAGAGCCGGCACGGTCACAAGGAGGGTGCACCACCAACGCAGAGGGGCGCCCGGGCCGTATGGAGGCGGTATCCGTTAATTTTACGGACGGGGTAACACGCGGCGAGGGGGCGGCCCACCCTCCTGTGTGACGCATTGGCGGATGTCCTCTGGAGGGGCTGTTTATCGTTACCACACGTCGCCTTCCTGTAACGCTGCGGAAAACTGGCGCTTTTTTTTTCACTCCTGAATCATACCTCTCAAATGTCATTAATCGGCGGTTAAGTTGTGCAGGAAAGTCCTGAAGCTCGTCACGGTGACTTACATAGATTGATTGATTTATCCATCGTGTTTTGTAGAGCCCCTTCAAGAAGGAGAATTTTCAGAACAAGTGAAAATATACATTAAAGTAAGACGAAGACGTCAAAGTAATTTAATCTTCATACCATATCAACAATAAACTATCTTATATGATTAATGCTACTCTTGTTTATGCCTTCTAAATTTATTTGATTAAATTAGTAAGAAAATGGCTACTTTGGAAGCAGCTGCTGTCTCCTTAGTCTTACTATATAGCTGCATAGCTGCTTTTAGTACTCTAATTTTTACTTCATAACAATGGAATTTTTCAAAGCAAATCATTGACATCTATAAATATTGAGTCCTTTTTATAGTACTCTGGCGAACCGGACAATGACTCTCTCCCCCCCCCCCCCCCCCCATTCTCTCTCTCTCTCTCTCTCTCTCTCTCTCTCTCTCTCTCTCTCTCTCTCTCTCTCTCTCTCTCACCTTAGGCCTTGTTTATTGTTATTGCACTTGGAACCTCGACTAGGAACTGAAGAGTTGTTTAAATGAATGTCTAAATTGATTTCAGTCATCAGTACATGGTGTAAGAGAGAGACCTCTCCAGCTGCTAGATCCGTAAGAATGGTAACATAATGACAGTATTTCGCATAGTTTTACTCTGCGAACGGGTACGATTATATGGTTCGCCATAAATACAGCTTTCCAGTTTTCTCTTACAACCGACTCTTAGGAAGGAAACAGAGCAGCACATTATTGTGTATACAATTGTTGTTTAAAATTATATTTAACGAGAAAGAATATGTATGGTAGAAGCTATTTCTCTGATGGTTAAAATGCCCTTGCTATCGTAGTTAACTCTGACTGCAAGAAAGAAAACGAAAATCCATATTTTTCGCAGCACAACATGGCATATTCTTTCTCGCAGTCGGTTTCAGCACGAAACTTGTACTTTATTATATAAAAGAATTATTTTGCGGCAGGCACTTCTACTAGCCAAGAATCCGCAAATATTCAGATAATTTGAAGAATCAGTCAACAAAGACGCTTTATACGAGGGCTATCCACAAAGTACATTACGTTTTGGAATTACAAATACAGTACTGGAAAATTTTTTTATTATATACAGATGAAAGCCACACTTAAATACTACTTTTCTACATAGTTGCCATTTAAATTAAGGCACTTATCGTAGCGATGGACGAGCTTGGAAATTCCTTCGTCGTAAAATTCGGCCGCCTGCGCCTTCAACCACGTGGTTACCTCTTTTGAGACAGAAAAGGTGTGATTTTTGTGGATTTCCTGGAAAGAGGCACAACAATAAACTCTCAAAGGTATTGCCAAACTCTGCACAAACTCAGAAGAGCAATACAAAACAAGCGCAGGGGAAAGTTGGGCTCAAAGATCTTGCTGATTCACGACAACGCCCGGCCCACACGGCAAATGCCACTCGTGAAGTTCTCGAATCTTTTAAGTGGGAGTTGTTTCCTCATCCGCCGCACAGTCCCGACCTGGCAGTCCCGACCTGGCACCGAGCGACCTCCACTTATTCCCAGCAATGAAGAAGTGGTTGGCTATGCAGCGTTTTGATGACGACGCACAGCTTCAAGAAGAGGTAACCACGTGGTTGAAGGCGCAGGCGGCTGCATTTTACGACGAAGGAATTTCCAAGCTCGTCCATGGCTACGATAAGTGCCTAATTTAAATGGCAACTACGTAGAAAAGTAGTATTCAAGTGTGGCTTTCATCTGTATATAATAAAAAAAATTCCAATACTTTATTTATTTTTAATTCCAAAACGTAATGTACTTTGTGGATAGCCCTCGTATGTATCTTTGACAAGGAGTCTAAAGACTACACGAAAATTATTTTTCTGTCTTTTGTTGTGATTGTGGATTATATTGCAAGTGAAACTGGATTTTTATTATCGGCAACAAAAACCATTAAGGAGTGAATGGTTGGAGAGTGAGTGTAAGGATTCAAATATTATTAAAAGGGCTTCTGTAAGCTGTACATTTATCTGCTTCATTCAATATTATTACTGCTACATTCTGCTAAACAAACTTCATTTACTTTAGGTGTACCGCGGCAGAAGATACCTCCGTTTGACAATAGGGAGGATAGATACGCGAAATAAGCGATCACAATTGTCTTTAGGTTGACACCATGAGAAGGGCTTCTAAAGGGATGACACGCTGAACTGAGCTTGATTAGTTAATCTAAAGGATGGCTCAGATTTATCCATGAGTTGGCTCCACTCTAACTTGGTATCCAGCCGAAACCCAAGTAATTATACAGAATTTACTTCATTCACTGCATGACCATTAATGTCTACTTCTGGTGCTAAAAGATTATTATTGCTTATTTTGTGAGATTATGAATTCAACTGTTGGATGGAACCGGTTGTAGGCCTGTCCAGCTACCATCTGAGCTGTGTCTGCTTGGGCCGAGTTTGACAGACTACTGTCTCGGCGGTACTACACATTCTATAGCATTACACTCTGAACAAACCATAAAAAATGTATTTCAGAACAATTATGTTCCCACCAACTTTGTACCCGCGCTAGACTAGAGTTTCACAGAGGACTTTGAGCAGCATTCGCCGATTATGTGTATCCGGTAGGGCTCCAGTAAAAGACATTAACACGTTGTCGCCCTTCACTTATCTTCAACTCCCTGTGCTACAGTATGCAAGTTGTGGTGAGAAACTTTTACAAGACTTCTGTATTACCAGATGACAAACAGTACTGAAACTTAGTGATTAACACAATTCACTATCATTCGACGTAAATGTAGAAACATGTATTATGAAAGCAGGCATCATGGATTAGACCTAATGTTGACTAACACAAAATGAGTCTAAATGTTCTTTTTAATTTGTATCATTTGCATTTAGTTTTAGAATTTTTAAAGCATTATTTAGTGGACAAAGTCCGAACGGCTAAAACTACGAACTCTTCCCACTTGCAGGTTGCCGAGCGAATGAGTTCAGGGGCACAAAGAATTTGATTTTTCAGTATTTTATATAATTATTGACCCAATTCCAAAAAAATTAAAATTTTCTCAAAATTACTCATTAGTTAGGCATAATATTATGTTAAAGGTTTAACATTATGTCAAATGTTAAAGTTACGAACTGTACTTGTCTTCAAGCTGCGTAACGCGCGGCGGGCAAATTATCCAGACTGTGTATTTATGCATTATTTGAGAACGATAACACTTAGCGACTATCACCAAACCTTAAAAATAATTTCCAAATTTTTATCAACTTTTTTTCTCTGTTACTGTGTTACAAAACGACGAAAAGAAGACCGTTCATCGTTTAAATGTTCATTTCAAGTTGTTTTATACGTGGGTTAGTCGTTTCTACTAACTACTTCCTGACTTTATTTTATCCAGTTACTATTCAAAGTGATTATAGCTACTGCGTTGAAAAAAAGGTTAGTCATTTTAGACAGACAAGCGCATTTTTGACTTTAAATGCCTATGGCAACCAGCAAAGATGCCACAGTAACCGGTATAAAACTGAATGATGTATGTTTTATCAGTAACTAAATTTAACTAATGACGAATGTAGATATTCTCCGAAAGTATATGCAGTATTATTTCTAACAGGCGTATGAATTCTACGCACTGAAATTGCCGTCAGTGCTGATTACGTTACACAACGGTAAGGGTTTTTTTCCCCCAAGATAGTTTCCAGTCAGCTCACCGAATTTGGTTGTGAGTGTCTTTACTGCCCTATAACAAGATTGGTTTACAGTTATGCGTAACACACCACTTACAAAGGATGTTAAAATTAAACGAAAATGTCCTCCTCTCGACGTCATTTCTGGAGTTTATAAAAGTTTTTTCGCGTTCGGTCCCATGTTTAGAACAGTGTGAGAGGGCAACTGTTTTGAAACCCTTTAGGCATAGTTTTCCGTCACCAAGGTCGGTGTGTGAGCAGATATATTCACCAGATGCAAGAGCGCGTTTTCCTTCGGTAATCCTGTATTTTAGCTTTTATTTTCTCACTTCCTCCACAATGACACGAGAATGTCGGATGTTTAAATTTTTCCGAAAGCGATATCTAAATGTCCTTCCTCAAGTGTTTCTTGTTTGAAGTCAAGGTACGTCACACCAACGATGCACTCAAATTCTTCATCTAACGATTTCCATTTGTATCTCACTAACTCCGTTACACAAAACGCTAAATAGCTCCAAAATGTCACGAATCTCAGTGCGATGGTCGCCTATCAATAGATCTTGAATCGCATCTATAACATGTTCAGGAAAACGTCTGTGTCTAGTCTTCTCGAACGACAACGCTCAGATTCATTTATCCAGCAATAAACGACCTATGGATCTCGTGCTGTTCCCCAAGAACTTCCATCAACTCAGTCCTTATATAGGCTGCAGTTTATTTTTTAAAAAATAATATTTCACATAAAAATCGCGTCAGGATTGTATTCGTTTTCCATTTGTATTAAGTAACTGACACTTTTCACTTAAAGCAACTACCAAATATTTGTGCGTTGTATGTATTTGAGAATTTAAATTAGAGGCTAAGACTAATGATGCGTAGCACTATTTTGTAGACATTTAGCAGACTAATAATCCACCGTCATAAAATTGCACGTGGTATAATTTTAGAAGTGAAAAACACACACACACACACACACACACACACACACACACACACACACACACACACACACACAGAGAGAGAGAGAGAGAGAGAGAGAGAGAGAGAGAGAGAGAGAGAGAGAGAGAGAGAGGTAGGTTACAGTCTAAGTAAGAATGATCTGCAACAACAGTAGCCCTTAGAAGTGTAGTGCAACGAGTACGCTCGAATTCAGCCGAATCAGAGGTTAAGTTGTAATTTCTTTGCAACCTTCACATGTACTTTCACGTGTACTGGGTGTATTTTGTTAGACCACTGCAGTGCAGTACACTACACAATGTTATACTACACTACAGTACACCTGAATTAAATTTCTAATGCTGTTATCTTATTGTGTAACGCTTCCAGTAATTTGTCGCCAAATATAAAACCGTTGTGACGCCAAAGAGACAGCTTTCCACTGTCTGTGCTTTCGGATAATCTCATTGTAATTACAATCTATTAATAAAAACGTTTACCAGATGTGAATATACTTAACTACTGCTATTCGCTGAAATTCTGGCGATCCGATGGCAAGTATGAATGAGGACGTTATTTGTCCTCTGTACAACTTCAGGCGAAAATCGGATTTATTTCTACATCACAGTCGATACGTGCCTCTTGTTCTCTCCTCTTCTCTAAAGATCTGTTACCGAAGACTTTTGGTGACTGAATATAATACCACAAAAAATCACTATTGGCGAATTGTTGGACATTTAATTGGTTGAGGATGCTATACAATCATATTTGGGACGTTTCAAAATCCATGTTTAGTTTATTTCTCAGTTCGTCACTGTACGTTTTAACTTTGCTTTGACCATGTAATACCCTTAGCGTGAAGTTATTTATGAAATCCGAATGTCCAACAGGGAACAGAATTTTCCACACACGCAAGCTTCCAGAATACGGGGAAAATATTACGGAGTATAGCCAAATGTTTATGAATAACACAACCAATTGAGATTATCGTAATATTTACCTCTGCCACAAACGCTTTTTCTGCGCTTCTATTGCAAAAGAGTCCTCGAAACGTAAATAAGGACAACGCATCCATTAGGTTCAGGGAATTATCGATCGGTATTAATACCGATACGGGGGAGCGCACACGAGGCAAAATCCGCTTTGCGAAATACATCAAAGCCACGGCAACTAATACGGGGCGGCCCTCCCCAATTTACAGCCGATTAATTCTGTCGCGCATTAATGAGCAATGCGGCTGGTTGCGCCGTTGTTTGGAATGGCTGTAGCGCGTTCACACGGCCGCGCGGTTATTCGTTGGGCGGGAACAGCAATTACACTGCCGTCATCCGGGCTCTTGTAGTAATGCATGTTGTCTGCGGTCTCCACTATTAAGTCCGTGATTTGTGTCCCACTCTGTGAAGAGAGAGCACATGCCTGTCTCGCTATTTGCCGTGGCTGTTAGGAGCTGTATCTGACAAAGGACTTGCTTCTGCCCTCACGTCAATGATGTCTGTACTTCGCATCTTGTGTTTGCTGCGTCTTCACTCCACGCGTGGATCCAGCTTACGATTCTGGGACGAGGCAGCGGTTTGTTATTGTCTCTTCCCTCCAGGTAATCCTGTTATTACTGAAATAACCGGGTTTCGGTTATACTTTTTTTCCCACAGCAGTACAATCTGACTACCAAAACCGCTCAACATAATCGGTTTCCTAAGTAACCAATTTTCGGTTTTTATCCCTGTTTTTTCTGTAATAAACGTAGAAATTTAACAAAGGTTAAACACTTTAAATGCTAACATTTTTGGTTAGGCTAAGGGTGCGATTTGTGCTTTTACCATTGGGAGGGGGGGGGGGGGATGTCTTAGGGGGTTAGTAGCACACTGGTTAGGCTCTACCTTGACTGTTATTGACATTAAATGAAACAACAAGTTTACTGTTGCCAGTCACTATTTTCTTTTTCTTTTTTATCTCCACGACACGTTTCAAAGATTTAAACCTCAATCATCAAGTGGATTTATATTTGTTAGTATGACATGTGTGTGTTGTATTACGATTTTTTTAAGGACGTTATGGCACTTCCTAGTTGGAGAAACAAAACACTGAACAGTGCCACAAGTTACTCCAAAAAATCGTAATACAACACACAGACACATGTCATACTAAAAAAATGTAAATACACCTGATGGAGATTTAAACCTTTGAAACGCGTCGTGGAGATAAATAAACAGAGACTGGTAACGGTAAACGTGTTGTTTCATTTAAAGATTAAAAAATTTTGACCCAGTTTCAAGATACATTGAATCAAAATATTAAATAAGTAAATAAAACATGACCGTTCGCTGTTTTTCTCGAAAAGTTGTAAGTAGTTGAATACTACAAAAAAGTCATCAGTATTCTCCTATTCACTATAATTTTTTTGAAACACTGCTTAAAAATCATGATTTTATCGACTATGATACCACTATTTGGGCATTACGAATAGTCTGCGCTAAAGGTTGAAACGAGAGTTTTTCGTGTTAATTTGCCCGTTTTCGAGGACTACAAGCAGGTGAAGGCATACTATGCAGACACAGGCAACAGATCAGTTTCTCTCTGTTTTTACATGAATTAAGTTTTTAATTTCTTACTGCTGCAATACTTTCCTTCCTCTTTTATTATTTCATATAAATGGCAGACAAATCAATCTTTTAAAGCAAATGAAGCATTGTACTTCATTTACACATCACTTCGTAAAAGTATTTTCAGACTAGGGTTGGTGCCATTCTACGATATAACATGAGACATTTTAATATCGGTATGCCACTGCGAGAGGAATAGTGAGGGAGACGAAGGACACGCTACCACGACACCTTTCAAACCCGGAACTATATCAGTTGCTTAAAAACTGAGTGAATACATGACCTCAAAATGTTTTCTGTAATTAATATGCCCTAAATGTTAGTTTTTTCTTACGATTAGTAGCAGTTCTTGTTCTTCCATCATGGAATAAACCTTATGATCCATGAAGACTTCAGTTCTGCATACGGCGTTCTGAAATGTCACCTCTTCCTCCACCTCCCTTAGGCCAGTCTTGCAAATGAACTTTCTCTGAACTTCCTTCGTATGTTTCCTCCATTACATACGTAATCTTCTAAACTCAAAATGTTAGGCTGTTGCTGTGTGTCCACATTTATCGTTCACTCTGTATTTGGGAAATCTTGCGTGATTTTTTTTTTAAAATATAATTTATGCAGTTATATTGTGTGTCTTCCGTGTCTTCTTTTATCCATTTCTCATTGTCTTATAGAGAGGTCGTTAATTTTTTTCATTAGTATATGTTTTCTAATTCTTCTGTCGGGTGTCCTCTTGTGGGTTCATTATTCTTTTTGGCATAGAGGCGTTTAGAGATTATATGTTTGAACAAATAAAAGTACTTCGTATGGTTCTTGTTATATAACTGCGTCTTGATTAGATACGATCTGTATTAATGCGGTTGGACATTAAAATTTTCCATTTAGTCTTTCATTCTCTATTAGCACTGCCAGCACACAAAAATAAACTTGTGATAATCTACATTTTTCCGCACCCAGATACTTGCTTTCACTGTCAACCATATCTCATCTTTTTCTACGCTTGCTTCTAAATGTTTGTTCTTGTTGTGCAGTACATTACTCTTTGGTTGCAATTCTATGACTATTTTTCTTTGTTATGAACGTTAAAGGTTCGTTGCTAAAAATTATTGAAAATAAGCTGCCTCAGTGAGGTTTGTAAGGTCGGGAATTTCGTTTGTATTTTATTAGGAGGAGATGTCGTGGCTGTTGAGCACCTTAATCTAGAACTATAAATTTGTTTCAACAGTGAGTGCTTGAGAAAGGGCGCTGAGGTGAACATGTTGAAAGACGAAAATGATTTCTGGAATGAGTGTGTCACCCTACAGCAAAGCTTGCGCTTTTGTGGAGTTTGGTGACAAACGGAAACCATATGCTAGTCCGGCTCTTTAGACTGGAGACATTCATTTGGCTTTGATGGACGTACAATGTTAATCAGTTTCTAATAAACTTCATGAAAAGGTACAATCCGCAGCCTAATGAAAGCTTCATTCCCGTTATAATCCAGAGGCTTATGCTAACCAAATTATGAACGACATACTTCATTTCTAGTAAGCTACGCAAGAGAAATTCTGTAGAGTTTGGAAACCAGAAGAAAGACTGGAGGGATCGAAGCTGTGAAGGTGGGCAGCGAGTCGCATCAGGGTAGCTCAGTTGGCAAGACTATTGCCGCCAAAGGCGCCAAGTTCTAGCCCGGCACACAGTTTATAATCTTTCAGGAATTTTGAAAATTGTTTACGTGTAATCAAGCAATAGCAAGCGCAAAAGCAGAATCAGTGGTCCCATATTATCTGCAGAGAACACTGGAGCTTACGAGCACATATTTTAATGCAAACAAATTTATCGTTCTTCGGTTGTTCCTCTTCTTTACTGAATGATTTCACCAAGGGCACCATTCGGCAGGTATAAATGATCCACTGAAATTTTACAAGAGGTAAGGTTTCGTTTCACTGCTTCCCTATAAGAAACAGCCTGTGAAATAAGGACTAACAGTGCAGCAGCCTACGGACAAAATACATGTTGAAGCGGAAGCTGCTACCAAACCACGAAATTCGGGGTAAAAAAATGTTTCGATGGTAATCCGGAAATGTAAATAGGAAACCGGTTATTTCCACATTATGCTGTAAATCAGTTTCAAGTCGAATGTCTTTGAGACTGTAACTATCACTAGTGACGGATAAAGCTCTTACTTTGAGAGGAGGCCTTGGGCCGGAGTGTGAGGGCCTGGAAAAGTTGGCAGCTGCTAACGTTCAGCAGAACGTAATGTCAACAGCTACTCTGCGCAGCTGTCATAACATGAAACGTAATGTCTGTAACACTTACCGGTGTCGAAAACTCGCTCTGGCCCCATTGATGTATGGCTCGCGGGTGCTGAAACAGAAGGAGAATTCGAATCAGTCAGTCGCAGCCCACTCAGCTAGACAGCAAACAACAAAAGGTGCGGAGTCATTAGTGCTACGTCTTACATGCGCTTACGCTGCTGCTTTATTAGATACGTGTCACGGGGCTCAGAGCCAGCGAGGCAGTTTGTATTAAGGTTCAGGCAGAAGTGTCACGCTTGAAAGCGGTGTGACGGAATGTAATAAATAGTAACTTCTTGTTGACAGTACTGAACATTCACTCCAGAAATAATTACTATAGTAATTACGGACTTTCTGATTGGTATATCGTGGATTAAGGCGTCTTGGTTAAAGAAGCATGAAATTAACAAAGTACCCAGCGTTGCACGGACATGTACATATTTATTCCAATCTTATATTAGCCGCTTACTTCTCTCTCTCTCTCTCTCTCTCTCTCTCTCTCTCTCTCTCTCTCTCCTTCCCTCCCTCCCCCCCACCGTGTCCATCTCTATCTCCCCCGCCCCCACTGTCCATCTCCTTCTTCCCCCACATTCTGTCCATTTCCTCTTCTCCTCTACCTTTGTCCAGCTCCACCTTCTCCCCCTGTCAATCTATTTTCCCTTCTCACCTCATGTTATCACTCCTACCGTAATAGGCAGTTGCTTGTTCTTACCTCGAAAGTATTTCTTTCCAGGTAGTAAGTAGTATGTGTACGAAGCTTCGTTGAAATAGATCCAAGGATTTAGGAGGAGCTTTTTACCCGTGTCTTTGCCCGCGAACGCACATGTACATACGTTTCACATACATTGATGAGACAAAATATAATGACCACCTGCTTAATGACTTGTTTGTGAGTCTGTGGAACGAAATATATCACTGATTCTGCGTATCAGGGATCCGACAGTTTGTTGGTAAGTTTGTGGAAGTATGCGACATTAGATGTCTACGCACAGGTCATGTAATTCGTACAAATAACGGGCCGTTGATTTGCGTCCGCGGTGATTACGCCCGATAGCGACCCAGATGGGTCTCATAGGATTTGCATTAGGCGAATTTGTTCGCCGAGACATCCACGTGAGTTCACTATAATGCTCCTCAAACCACTGTATCAGGGATCCGGCTCCGACACACGAACAGTTATACTGCTGAACGATGACATCGCCATGGCGGAAGATGTCAAGGATGAAGGGATGCAGGTGGTTCGCAGCTGTCTGCGTGTCTTCGATTACTGCCCACTGCAATCTAAATTGACGATGTCGTTGGGTCAACACGCGAACAAGTAGGGGTGGTCTGCTGCGGAGATCCATGTTCAACATTGTACAAAGAACGGTGCGCTCCGAAACACTTGTGCGTGCACCAGCATTGTGCTCTTTCGGCAGAGATGCCACAGATCGCCACCTATTCTACTTCACAAAGCAGACGAGCCTTCGAGCTCCACGTTCTGTGAATAGTAGTGGACGTCCAACTATTTAGCGCCTAGTGGTAGCTTCACTGTCCTATCTCTTTAGGTAGATGCTCAAGACAGTAGCACGTGAACATTCGAACAGCTTCGCCATTTTCGAGATAGTCATGTGTAATAATAATCTGCCATTTTTATCTCAATTGATTTCTCATTTGCAGTCCATATCTTCGCTATGGTGATCCCCCTATCCAACCTTGCTCTGAGTTGTCATTCCACCTCATAATAATTCTACATCTCCCGTAGTTCCAGAAGTGCGTATACGCATTACAAAGTACACTCAACGAACCCCACCTGCTGCACACCGCAGCTAATCACTACTGACTGTCAAAGATTCTACGACTCCAGAGTGCTGCCATCGCAATCACAGATACTATTGCCTAACAACTGTTTCTTTGACCAGTTTTTCAAACGTATCATTTTCCTTTACAAATATTAACATATCCAATAATATCATCAAAAAATATCCATCTTACATCTCAACAGCCGTATTTCTATCCTCTTGAGAGCTAGTCGCATAGGGCTGTTGAGATCCTGTGTGGCGTAGAGCATGACCCTCCTGAACCCACCGATTATATATTCGCCTGACAGTTGCGCGAGGTGCCCCCCGAAACGAGAAGCAATATCGCTGAGCGGCAGTACCGCAGTCTCTCTAACCCTCGAAAGCGCCAATCGAATTCCTACATGTGCTCGTAGACGGTTCTCCCCTTTGCACAAAGCATAACACGGTCTTGTGAAAGACAGTCAGCTTTCAAACGCGGTTTCTGAATGAGAAATCCGCTGTGCAACTTTTCTTGTATACAGATTGTCGATGGCGTTACGCCTGTCTGCATTGTGCGTTTGCGCTGAAATGCAGCTTATTTGCACATTGGCGGATGTAGTGCACCTCATAGTGTTTCAATTTTTACTGCCGAAAGTATGCTATCATAGATCTAAGCACAGTTGGAGATTAACAATCTACACTCGCCACCACTTCTCGTATTGGAGGCAAGCGGGAGGCGCGCTGCCAGCCCCCCTCCCCTTTTTTTTGCGGGGCTGCCCGCATTGCCACCCGCCCAGCCCCCGCCAGCCAGCCCGCACGCTATTCGTTAGTTTCCACAGTCTAACTGTGTTCGTTTCTTTCGTCGGTCGACTCAACTGAATGGAGTTAGCAAGTAGTCGTACTTTTCTATGTAGCATGCGCGTCCGCGTCACCGTATTTTGTACCTCTCTGTCTGGAACACACTGTTTACACTGAGTGACATTATGAGTATAACATATCCAGTCAGCAAAATCTTGCAAGACCCTAGCTTGGACGTCGCGATGGAGAAAGCAAAATTAGATTCGACGCTCAAGATGTACGATAGCATGAGAGCTAATGCTGATAGCCACTTTGCTCTTATTGTAGAAGAGGCGAAGGCAGTTATGGAAGAGTTAGATGAGTGTTCCTCGTCTTACAGGCATACGAAGCCACAGGGAAAACTACGATCATAATGATGGTGCTATGACATATTGGAAAATAACTGTTTTTAATCCAACGCTGGACCATGTTATGACCGACATGAGAGAACGTTTCCTGAAGACAATATTTATCATTTGCCCTCACAACTACTGAAACATGACAGTAATGATCTGGCAAATACATTGAATTAGTGCTTAATCGAACTACCGTTCTTTGAAGAAGAATCACTCTTTGTGATTAGATGCGAGAGATTCCATACAAGCAAACGAGCATGAACGCCCTTAATGGTCGTGATTCTGTTACGCAAGCGTTGTCTATTTGTCCTAGATTTGACTATCCTACTTTTAAAACGCTTGAAACGTCCCCTTAGAAAAATTATACGACTGTGCTTAAATTGACACAATATTTCTTTTAGCGCAACGCAATCTGACTTTCAATATTCCCTACAAAATAATGGCTTTGACTAACATTAACCTATACCTTTCACAAATCACTTACCTCACAAAAATCTTCGTTACTCGAACTACTGCAATACAGCGAGCGCCACTACTGCCAGCTAAATAAAAGATTCAAACTACGGAAGGCAGTAACTACTGATAGGCATAGTTAGCAAATGAAAGATTTTAATAGAGAGCAAACAATGTATTTACCTTAATAGTCATAAATATATATAGCAGTTCATGACATCCATTCTTACAAATGTACTGTTTCTGATGCTCTCAAAAATCCGCCATCTCACTTCCCCACATCCACCACTGCTGGCGGCTCACCTCCAACTGCGCAGCGCTACGCGCTGTTAACAGCCAACTGCCCAACACTACAATGGCGAGTATTACAACAATGCCAACCAGCCACAGACTGCGCACAGCACAGCCAGTGATTTTCATACAGAGCGCTACGTGGCGGCGGCGTTACTAATATAAGAACCTAAACAGCCTACTTCCACGCTGTACAAAATATTTGCTTGTCTACTTGCATCTGTTGCTACAATAGAAAGAAGATTTTCGACACTGCGGTGTACAAAGACATGGCTGAGGTCGACAAAGGATCGACTTAGTGGCTTAGCTCTGTTGAACACTCAACCTGGCATTTATTGTCCTATTGGCGATGTAATTAACCAATTTGCCAGGAATAATAGGTGCATAGAATTCATCATTTAAGGAAGAGAACCACAACTGTAACTTTTTTATAACATAAGATGGCATTGTCTTGTATACGTGAATAATCAATTTAAATAAAACTTTCTTAAACTTTGCATGTGACTATTTTTTTATTACGGTAAAGGTATGTATGTATGTATGTATGTACTGAATTGGGGACCTAGAAACGATGGAGAGGCTTCGTCCCCGCCGTAGCCCTCAGTGGTACGAAACCCCGCAACAGGCTACAGCAGTCCACTCACCCCACCGCCGCCTCGCACCGAACCCAGGGTTCTCGTGCGGTTCGATCCCTAGAGTACCCCACTGGGAACGTCTCACACCAGACGAGTGTAACCCCAAATGTTTGCGTGATAGATTAATTATGGTGTACGGGTACGTGGAGACATTGCGCAGCAGTTACCGACATACTGTATGTAACTGAGGCGGAATAACCAGCCCGCATTTACCGAGCCAGATGGAAAACCACCTTGAAAACTATCCACAGGCTGGCCGGCACACCGCACGTCGACACTAAGCCGCCGGGTGGATTCGTGCCGGGCCCTGGCACTTTTTTCCGCTCGGGAAGCAGTGCGTTAGGCCGCACGGCTTGCCGGGCGAGCAAAGTAAAGGTAGTCAAGATATCATTAGCGCCACCTCCTTGAGGCTTTTCTTTATCTAACACTGCAAGAAGGCCAGAGGTCGCAGGACAGTGCAAAAGCAGCCGACTTGCAGGCGACCGTCACTGACTCCGCGTGTCACTTCACTCATCTTCATAACACCCAATTACAAGAGTTTCTTGCAGTTTATACAGGGTGAAAAATATTTAAACCGACAGACTCTGGGAGGTTGTAGGGGACATCAAAACAAATATTTTCCTCTAATGTCATTTTGTCCTACGAGGAGTATTTAAACCAGTGGAGGCCGTATTACGATCTTCAGTTGTAGGCAACTTTTGTCCACCAGTGTAGTAGTGCATTGTTTCTGTTTACTAACGGCGCGATACACTTGGAGTGAGTACACTGATATGGTTGGTGCGTACTATGTAGCGCACCACAACGAACGAGCTGCACAGTGGGTTCATCAACAACAATATCCTAATCGCCGTATGCCGCATCATACGACCTTTGCTGCTGTGTACCAATGCCTGCGTGAGACCGGGTCATTTAGCAGATTACCATGGACAGGGACGCCGTCGCACGGTAAGAACGTTACAATTTGAGGATGCCGTCTTGCAGCATGTGGAGCAGGATCCTTCAATCAGCACTCGTGCAATTGCACGTAACGTGGGGACGAATCAGACGAACGTAAGAACAGTCCTTCGAGAGCAATTGTTACGTCCATTTCACTTACAGCGCGTCCAAAACCTGGAACCAGTTGATTATCCACCCAGAGCACAGTTTTCGCAGTGGTACCTGGGACACTGTGAAATGCATCCTACATTTCCATCCTGTGTGTTGTTTACCGATGAAGCAACGTTCGGGCGTGATGGAGTCTTCAACATCCACAATTCGCTTCTTTGGAGTGAGGATAACCCACGTGCCACAGTTACTAGCGCTCATCAAGTGCGGTTCTTCGTTAATGTGTGGGTCGGTGTTGTTGGGGACTGTTTAATTGGGCCGTATCTGCTACCTAGGCCATTAAATGGCAGGCACTATTACAATTTTCTCGCCAGAGCATTGCCAGAATTGCTGGAAAACGTCCAGCTCCTCACAAGACAACGCACGTGGTTCCAACATGACGGGGCGCCGGCACATTTCAGTCGTCGTGTGCGTCGATTCCTGGACCGACGGTTCCCAGAAACGTGGATTGGCAGAGGTGGTCCTGTACCATGTCCCGCTCGATCCCCAGATATGTCACCTCTGGACTTTTTTGTTGGTTTAATTAATTTGTCGCCAGAGAAATCTTACTCTGCCGGTTTAAATACTCCTCATAGGAAAAAATGACATTAGGGAAAAATATTTGTTTTGATGTCCCCTACAACCTCCCAGAGATTGTCGGTTTAAATACTTTTCACCCTGTACAGTGTTGTATGGTAACCTTACAAGCTTTATGTACCCGTTACGCGTCAAGTAGTGCGAACGTGATGCAGAGGGCTGGTGTGGGAGGTACGGCTGGCTGGTGGGAAGACGCTGCCCGGCGGAGGAGGCGTCAGCCCTGGGCAGCGGCGCGACGTGAGCGCAGATAAGGCGTCGGCAGATAAGCAGGCCCGCCTCTCGGCAGGTGCCCGCCAGCCGCAGCCTTGACCCCGCCTCGCCGAGCAGCCGCAGCCCGCCCCCACACGCCGGACCACAGCCAGCTCCTCACCTCATCACTCGTCCTCTGTACTCGGGGCTCGCCTGGGGAAACGCTATGTCGATGGGAGGGTTTAGTTGCTCGCAGAGCGCATGTCCATATCCGTACTGATAATAAATTATAAAACCTCGCTAATTTCCAAAACTACCTACTAGGTAGATTGTTACTGGGGGGGGGGGGGGGGGGGGGGGGAGGGGGGGTTGGTTCATTGGTAACATCAGCGTAACTAGGGGCACGGTATAGGTTATATATCACAAACCAGATTAGAAAAAAAAAAGGTTGTTATTGTTGTTGTCTTCAATCCTGAGACTGGTTTGATGCAGCTCTCCATGCTACTCTATCCTGTGCAAGCTGCTTCATCTCACAGTACCTACTGCAACCTACATCCTTCTGAATCTGCTTTGTGTATTCATCTCTTGGTCTCCCTCTACGATTTTTACCCTCCACGCTGCCCTCCAATGCTAAATTTGTGATCCCTTGATGCCTCAGAACATGTCCTACCAACCGGTCCCTTCTTCTAGTCAAGTTGTGCCACATACTCCTCCCCAATCCTATTCAAGACCTCATTAGTTATGCGATCTACCCATCTAATCTTCAGTATTCTTCTGTACCACCACATTTCGAGAGCTTCTCTTCTTGTCTAAACTATTTATCGTTCATGGTTCACTTCCATACATGGCTACACTCCATACAAATACTTTCAGAAACGACTTCCTGACACTTAATACAGTTCAACTGCTCTTCCAAGTCCTTTGCTGTCTCTGACAATTACAATGTCATCGGCGAACCTGAGTTTTTATTTCTTCTCCATGGATTTTAATACCTACTCCGAACTTTTGTTTCCTTTACTGCTTGCTCAATATACACATTCAATAACTTCGGGGAGAGGCTACAACTCTGTCTCACTCCCTTCCCAACGGCTGCTTCCCTTTCATACCCCTCGACTCTTATAACTGCCATCTGGTTTCTGTGCAAATTGTAAATAGCCTTTCGCTCCCTGTATTTTACCCCTGCCACCTTCAGAATTTGAGAGAGAGTACTCCAGTCAACATTGTCAAAAGCTTTCTCTAAGTCTACAAATGCTAGACACGTAGGTTTGCCTTTCCTTAATCTTTATTCTAAGATAAGTCGTAGGGTCAGTATTGCCTCACGTGTTTCAACATTTCTGCGGAATCCAAACTGATCTTCCCCGAGGTCGGCTTCTACCAGTTTTTCAATTCGTCTGTAATGAATTCGCTTTAGTATTTTGCAGCTGTGACTTATTAAACTGATAGTTCAGTAATTTTCACATTCTTTTTGAAGTCTGAGGCTATTTCGCCTGTCTCATACATCTTGCTCACCGGATGGTAGAGTTTTGTCATGACTGGCTCTCCCAAGGCCGTCAATAGTTAGGTATTCATACATATTATAAAAATGTATGTATGTTTCACATCTTCCCCGAAACCCGAAACCACTAGATCGATTTCCATTGAACTTTATTAGTACACGTACCACTTACTGTCTGGAAAGAATCGCTGTGGATGTAAGAACCAACTACTTGCCAAAGGGATGGGGGCGGGGATGAAAAAGAAGTGTACCCAACGACGCGCGTATACCTAGACTTCATTCATCTAGTGTTTGAGGAGAGCACTTAGTGACTTGAAAAACACTTTAAACATTAATTCAAACCTTTATGAACTTTTTCTTGTTAACGACCTCCACAAAATGATGAAAGGAAAAAAGTTTATCGCTTACTACACTACAATCAGCTGAACAACTCATACATCCAAGTTGCCGACAAGAACAATATACAGAAGAACAGAAAAGAAAATTGAGGATCTGTTGGATTGACGATCAGTTTCGCTTTAGGAAAAGTAAGGCACCAGAGATGCAGTTCTAACGTTGCGGTTGATACCGGAACCAAGACTAACGAAAGATCGAGACACTTTCACACGATTTGTTTACCTGCAAAAAGCGTTCGACAATGTGAAATGGTAGATGATGGAAATTCTGAGGAAAATAAGGATAAGCTAATGGGAGAGACAGGTAATATGCAACATGTAGAAGAGCCAAGAGAGAATAATAAGAGCGGAAGAGCAACACTGGAGTGTTTGGATTAAGGGGGGTAGGACGTCAAACGGGTCGACTTGGAGCAGGAGAGGCACCACAGGACATTTTAATTTCCACTGTCTATACTTTTACAAGTAAATTCATAAAACTTTGTCAGCATGACCAGGAACGATTCAGGATTGACACCCGTAGTACCGGAAGTTCTAAAACATAACAAAATAATTATTTTTACATGTGAAACTTCATTTTTTTTCACTTACTATTGGTTGCATTTGTTGGTATAGGTATACTTTTCTTCATAAGTAAGAGAGACTATTCGATGAATTTTGCACAGCATACAAACCATACTGACAGGTGTCTGAAACTCTAGAATCTATTTAATTTATGAAAAAATGAGTGAGCTGTTACGTTTTAAACTTTATGTTTAGAAAAGAAATCAAATTTTTTAGTTAATTATCTCAATTTTTACCACAGTTTTTAATAGATTTGGAAAATTCTAGAGTTTCATACACCTGTAAGTATGGTTTGTATGCTGCGCGAAATTCGTCAAAAAATCTCTCTTACTTGTGAAGAAAAATGTACCTATAGCAAGAAATGCAGCCAACAGTAAGTGAAAAAATGATGAAGTTTCATATCTAAAACAAATTTAATTTTTTAAGTTTTTGCACTTCCACTGCTATGAGTGTGAATCCTGAATCCTTACTGGTCATGCTGACAAAGTTTTATGAATTTATTTGTAAAAGTATAGACAGTAGAAAATAAAATGTCCTGTGGTGCCTCTCCTGCTCCAAGTCGGCCCGTTTGACGTCCTACCCCCCTTAAAAACGATGTAAAACAGGATGCAATGTTTCGCCCCTACTGTTCAATCTGTACATCGAAGAAGCAATGATGGAAATAAAAGAAAGTTTCAAGAGTGGAATTAAAATTCAAGGTCAAAGGATATTGCCTTTAAGATTCGCTGATCACATTGTTATCCTCCGCGGAAGTAATGAATAATTACAGGATCTGTTGAATTGAATGAACAGTCTAACGTTTGTAGAATACGGATTGAGAGTAAATCGAAGAGAGACGAAAGTAATGAGAAGTTGCACAAATGAGAACAGCAAAAACTTAGTATCAGTATTGATGGTCAAGAAGTAGATTAAGATAAGGAGGTAAAATAGCCAGTGACGGGCAGATGACATGAAATGGCAGAAAGGGCACTCCTGGCCAAGAGAAGTTTACTAGTTTCAAATGTAGGCCTTAATTCGAGGAAGAAATTTATGAGATTGTACTGTTGGACCACAACATTGTGTGGTAGTGGCATATGGACTGTGCGAAAACTGGAAAAGAAGAGAATCGAAGCATCTGAGACGTGCTGTTACACACGAATGTTGAAAATTATGTAGGCTGATAAGACAAGGAAAGAAAACGTTGCGCTTAGAATCGAAAAGGAATATACGGAAAACACTGACAAGGTGATGGAGGATCAGGATAATGGGACATCTGTGAAGACATCACGGTATAACTTCCATGGTACTAGAGGGAAGTGTAGATGCAAAAACTGTAGAGGCCGACAGACTAGAATACATCCTCCAAATAATTGAGGACTTAAGTTGCAAGTGATACTCTGAGAAGAAGAGTTTGGCACAGGAGAGGAATTCGTGGCGGGCCGCATCAAACCAGTCAGAAGACTGATGACTAAAAATGTGGGTGAGGGGACAGCGAGAATAAGATTAATCACAGCGCACACAGAGGCGTTTAAACAATATTCCGCCTGCGCTGCATACACATCGCCATGCGCGTCTCTGTGATCATCGCAGTCCAGATGTTAAGTGTATACATGGAGGGGGCACGACGGATAATGCTGGTAACGTATGCGCCATCAAACGGACGACCGCGGTTCCCAGAGAACGACTGCGGACGCGCACAAAGGGGCAGTCATGCCGAGCGAGCCTGCTGGAACAGGGAGGGCTGCCGGTATCTGGATGCCAGAGCGCCTGCGCCTGTGCCCTCATCAGCGCGCTTCGGGCCCGGGGCGCTTCCCGCCCGAGGCGCCGTGAATGGGCGGCGGCGCGCAGCCCGCTGTCCCGGGCGCGCCTCGCCTTTCAGACGCGGCAGTCGATGGCCGCGCCGTAGCGCCTGAACAAACACTCAGCACTGCCACGTACGAGGGCCCTCTGCCCACGCCACGCCAGGCAGCTGCTGCTGCCGCCCTCCTGAATTGCTGCCTGTGTTTCCTACAGAAAGAGAGTCGCCAGTGGCAGAGTGCAACTGCTGTGGGACCAATGGAAAATAACAGATTTTTTCCTCAGCTTTGCTTCCCCTTCCTCCTCCCCCCCACCACCAACCATAAATTTTCTTTCTTCTTTTCTTTCTCTTTTGGCATCTGTTATGAAATCTGACAACGGCCAGGTGAGCGGTATGCTGATCACTAACCCTCCGTATCTGCATCTGGTGAAGCGAAAGATCAGATGATGACACGGCGGGCGGCCGGCGCCGCTGGAGCTTCAAGACCTTTTCGGACTGTGTTTGTTCCTTTCTCTTTACCCAAGAGTTTCGCGAGAACATCATCTGTAACAGTGTGCTTACCGGCATACAGTCGAGTTGTTGATTCCACGTTTTGCACGATACTCCGACGACCGACACAGGTGTGTTCCTCACGTGCTGCGAGCCATACTCGGTAGCTGGGGTCCAACCAGACACTGAAGTACTGTTGGTGACTCGTCGCTATTTACAGCCGAGTTCGGCTGCCGCCGATCTATACGTCCCTTGGTACGCATTCATATCTCCTGTGTTTTTCAGAGCCGGCACTTAATTAAGATGTCCCGGACACAACTACATCGAGAAAACACGAGACGTTACGTCATCTTTCTTCCATCGATTCCCACTTAAATTCTCCGAGCAGTTCTGTTACACTTTGATAAGGGCTATACCGACGCGTTACAACCCCAGAAGTGAGTGTCTGAATTTCTTTCGATGTCGAACATTCGTGTCTATTTTATGATTCAAAATACCGGTGCAATATTCTAGAACTCATCGTCCTAGCGTCTTGCATGCACTTTTTTTCAGCTGAGGGGTAACATCCTCACTTCAAGATAACAGTGATCCAGAGCTGGCAATATGCAAGAACAACAACCGCCTATTATCGCCACCTATTTGTTTCATTCAATTACCGGTTTCAATCATAATGATCATCTTCAAATTTATCTCAAAAGAATGTGCATATTTACGAAGGTCATCGCCTACTGCCGCCATAAGGAGATAGCAGTTTCAACTGTCGAAACTGGTAGTCAGTAATAACTAGTGTCATCTTGGCTATAAAAAGTTTTTTCATGTACTGAATATGACGCAGACACCAATTTGGGAGTTACAATTTATAATTTAAGTAACATTTTGTTGTGGATCCTTGATGAAGCTCCAGCTCTCTTTTAAGTATAATTAACTTACCCTATTTTCTTTCAGGCAGAATGTTAAATATCATATCCCCGGATGTTACGCGCCACACCTAGCGGCCAAGCTCCCTCAGCTTTTTGCACTGCAACTGTAAACACAGTCTTCTAATGACGGCCCTACATTACGGGCCATGGAGGTCACCATAACCGTACCGTGTTTTATACCAAATGACGATGTCATTCATAGGTATATAAATCATTTATCTTTTTTGTTACCTACGAGGACAAGCGCGTGCGCGTTTCTTCTCAAGATGTAAATCACGGTAGTAGACGATACCGTATCATAATGATACTATTCATAAACGTGCGCTTTATTCTTTACATCCTTCTGAAGATGGTCATTATGAATGAAACCTGTCACTGAATAAAACGAACACAGTATTTGCGGTCAAATATTGTTGCGGTTTTTACATATTTTCTGTAGACATGAATCACACTTTTCCGGAACACTTTCAGCAAATCTAAGCCCCTCCCCCTCCTTAATAATGACTTTAGGTGATCGCCCCACGTTCTCTCAATTCGTAGTAATAACCTTATTTTGCTTGCACAATGTGACGTGCTCAAAACGTTCGCCTCCAATCTGGTTTCAGATACTACGCTGAGTTGACAAAAGTCATGGGATACCTTTTAATATCATGTCGGACCTCCTTTCGCCCGACGTAGTGCAGCAGCTAGACCTGGCATGGACTCAACAAGTCGTTGGAAGTCCCCTGCAGAGATACTGAGCCGTGCTGCCTCTACAGCCGTCCGTAATTGCGAAAGTGCTGTCAGTGCAGTATCGTGTGCTCGAACTGACCCCTCTAGTACGGGCCGTAAAACTTCGATGGGATTCATGTCGGGCGATCTAGGTGGCCAGATCTCCGTTCGTTTTGTTCAGAATGTTCTTCAAACTAACCGCGAACAACTGCCGCCCGGTGATATGGCGCACTGTCAGCCGTAAAAATTCTATCGTTGTGGGAACAGGAGGCCCATGGATGGCTGCAAATGGTAACCCAGTAGCCGAAAATAACCGTTTCCAGTCAATGATCGGTTTAGTTGGATAAGAGGAGGCAGTCCATTCCATGTAAACACAACGCACATCATTATGAAGCAACCACCAGTTTCTGGGTCCGTGTCTTCGTCGGGTCTGTGCCACACTCAAACACTACCATCTCTTCTTACTAACTGAAATCGAGACTCATCTAACTAGGCCAATGTTTCCCAGTCGTCTGAGGTACAACGGATACGGTCGCGAGCCCAGAAGAGGTGCTACAGGCGATTTCGTAGTGTTAGTAAAGGTACTCGCGTCGGTCATCTGCTGCCATGCCTCATTAACGCTAAATTTCACCGCACTGTCCTAACGGGTACGTTCATAGTACATTGACTTCTGCGGTTATTTCATGCAGTGTTGTTTGTCTCTTAGCAGAGGCAACTCTACGCATGCGCCGCTTCTCTCGGTCGTTAAGTGAAGGCCGTCGGCAATTGTCTCTTCTGTGGTGAGAGAGAATGCCTGAAATTTGATATTCTTGGTACATATTTGACACTCTGGGTCTCGGAATATTGAAGTCCCTAGAGATACCCGAAATGGAATGTCCCATGCGTGTAGCTCAAACTACTATTCCGCGTTCAAGGTCTTTAACTTCCGTCGTTCCGCCATAACCATGTCGGTAACGTTTTCACACTATTCACATACGTACAAACGACAGCTCCGCCAGGGCATTGTCCTTTTTTACGTTTTGTACGCGATACTACCAACTGTATAACGCATATCTCTATCCCATAACCTTTGTCACCTCAGTAGACGCTGTTCTTACTCTTTGTTTTAGGTTATATCTTAAATTTATCTGCATTTAAAGAGAGCCACTATTCGTCACACCAAGTAGAAATTTTGTCCAGTCTTTGTGAATCTTATTAAGATCGTTTAAATCGACTCTACTTTCCAGTAGATAACGGCATAGTCAGTGAATAATCTTACAGTGTTGCTCACTCCATCTGATAAACGGTGTATGTGTATTGAGAAAATGAAACCCATCGATTCCTGGACGGGGAGATGCGCCGGCCCCGGATCGAATACGCTCGGCGGATTAACGACGTAAGCCGGTGTGCCGGCCAGTCAAATTGTGGTTTTTAGGCGGTTTCCCACATACCAACAGGTGAATACCGAGCTGCTGCCCAAGGCTCGCCACAATTACACGACCCGCAAAAATTTGGAAAATGTTCGCTCTCATTCTCATGAATAACACTACACGTAGGCGGTTGGGGTACACGAATTCTGTCCCCAGGTGGTAACGGGTTATGACAAGGTGGTTATCCTTCCACCCTTTAAATGAATCCTGCCAAGAGCGTTCCTAACTACGCCGAACTGCGCCGATGCGGAATTAGAGCACAAGAAGAAGATGGTATAACATTGTCAAATACTCCTCGTGTGAAGGTACTCCGTATGATTCTCCCTTGGTTAACAGTCGATGGTCTGGCACAATGTCGATATTGAACGCCTCGTGGAAATCTAAGACGACGAAATCTCTCCATGTTGAACATATGTCTCACAGGACTACACTAAGCGAAGAGTACATTAGAGTGCTGCCGGCCTCTGCCTGAAATATTCATCCGAGTCCAGTCACTACACTTTTCTAACGAAAAACGTGTGCTCGGTAGCAGACGGCCATAAATGCAGCAGGGTGACTGAAGAATCAGATATCTTCGCAACCATACAAGTCATATCTCAAACTCAATGAGGCACCAAGAGAGTAAGACAGATACCAACAGACTCTTCTTTCTCTCTGTATAGAGCGTATACATTGTTAGCTTTCCTTTAGGCCCATCATTCCACCCCCCCCCCCCACCCCCCCCCTCAGGGAAAGAGATACAACGGACACTTCCACGTAACGCAGGGTTGTAACTAAGATTTAATTAATGGTGGCGTAGAATCCCTATGGAGTGCACTCTTCTGAAAGTGTTGCCCACATAGGAAAGACTGTAGAGTGTGGAAGCGGTTGATTGGCTAGACGTACTCAATCTTGGCCCTAAAGCGAGCGCAGGTGGGTCAGTCGGAAAAACGCCATCTGTTGTAGCGAAGTCTGCAAGTTTGAGCCCCCGTACTACACAATCATTTTAACTCTCCAATGACTATGTCACCATTATCCTGACGTGTTACAAAGCGAGAGTGGGGCAAATTCTTGAGGTCCTCAGCGAACAAGTCCCCGTTATTTTGAAAACAGACGGCCACAGGCAGCGTTGTGACTTCAGCAGATGTGTTTCCGCTTTCTCTGTATGCGATATAAATCTTCGATTGGGTGCTTCTTGAAACACCAATCATTTCTGCTGCCTCGGTTACGGAAGTAACTACTATATGAGCACCAACAATTTGTCCATGTTTGAATTCTCTTGGCTCCAACATAGAGTACTCTCAGCTACATAGAACCACGATTGAAACATGCAACGTGTTCAGGCCGCTGCACAGGTGTCGTTCGTGGTCAAATACAACAGCGCAATCTGCAAGCTTGGCTGACATCTGGATTTACGAGGGGTGTTCAGTTCACTAAGTAACGCATCACATTTTTTGTCTCGGCTAATTTCGGTTGAAAGAATGCGGAATTTATTGTGAGACATTGTAGAATATTCCCGCTTCAGCCCCTATATTTTATGAAGTTGCGATACGTGGCGGTCCTATACGTAGCCTTCGAAATAGCATCCGTGATGGAGGTGCGTTCCAAGCAGGGAACTTCCAGTGAGTTCCTTTTAGCTGAAAACCAGAGCATTATAGGTATTCATAGGCATTTGAAAAATGTCAACGGAGACCTGGCAGTAAACAAAACCACGATGAGTCGTTGGGCGAGGCGTCTGTCATCATCGCAACAAGGTCGCGCAAACATGTCGGATGTCCCGCCTGCCCACCGGTCGCACACAGCTGTGACTCCTACAATGTTGGAACGTGCGGACACACTCATTCAGGTTGATCGACGGATCGCAAAAACATCTCGCTGCGCAACTGGGTGTCTGTGTTGGTAGTGCTGGCACACTCGTCCACCAGTTGGAATACTCAAAGGTTTGTGCCCGCTGGATTCCTCGCCAAGCAACAGAGGACTTCCATCTGCTTGGACTACTGAAAGATGCACTCTGCGGATAGCGTACGTCAATGATGGGGAGGTTTTTGATGCAACAAGGCGTTGAGTCCAACGTTGACCAGTAGAGCGGTGCCGCGTTGGCGTACAGGCCCTTAAAATTGCGTAAGGTCGTCACACTGAACGGAGATTATGTTGAAAAATAGGGTTTTGAAGCCAAAGGAAGTGGAAATAATACAGTATATTGGAATCCTGAAAACCAATGTGTTGCATTACTTACTGAACGCCCGTCGTACGTTCAAGCAAGAATTTCTAGTTGTGTTTCCATATTTTTGTCCAATCCCTGTAGTTTACGGCTTACGTAAAACGTCATTGTCACATTTACACGTTGGCTAGTTTTCTTAATAAAAAATATTGTTGTTGTGGTCTTCAGTCCAGAGACTGGTTTGATGCAGCTCTCCATGCTACTCTATCCTGTGCAAGCTGCCACATCTCCGAGTAACTACTACAACTTGCATCCTTCTTAATCTGCTTAGTGTATTCATCTCTTGGTCTCCCTCTACGATTTTTACCCTCCACGCTTCGCTCCATCACTATATTGTTGATTCCTTGATGCCGCAGAACGTGTTCTACTAACTGATCCCTTCTTATAGTCGAGTTGTGCCACAAATTCCTCTTCTCCCCGATTCTATCCAGTACCTCCTCATTAGTTACGTGATCTACCCATCCAATCTTCAGCAGTCTTCTGTAGCACCACATTTCAAAAGCTTCTATTCTCTTCTTGTCTAAACTATTTATCGTCCATGTTTCGCTTCCATCCATGGCTACACTCCATACAAATACTTTTAGAAAAGATTTCTTGACACTTCAATCTATACTCAATGTTAAATCTCTCTTCTTCAGAAACACTTTCCTTGCTATTGTCAGTCTACATTTTATATCCTCTCTACTTCGACCATCATCAGCTATTTTGCTCCCCAAATAGCAAAACTCCTTTACTACTTTAAGTGTCTCATTTCCTAATCTAATTCCCTCAGCATCACCCGACTTAATTCGACTACCTTCCATTATCCTCGTTTTGATTTTGTTGATGTTCATCTTATATCCTCCTTTCAAGACACTGTCCATACCGTTCAACTGCTCTTCCAAGTCCTTTGCTGTCTGTGCCAGAATTACAACGTCAACGGCAAACCTCAAAGTTTTTATTTCTTCTCCATGGATTTTAATTCTTACTCCAAATTTTTCTTTTGTTTCCTTTACTGATTGCTCAATACACAGATTGAATAACATTGGGGAGAGGCTGCAACCCTGTCTCACTCCCTTCCCAACCACAGCTTCCCTTCCATGCTCCTCGATTCTTATAATCGCTATCTGGTTCTTGCACAAATTGTAAATAGCCTTTCGCTCCCTGTATTTTACCCCTGCCACCTTTAGAATTTAAAAAATATTGGTAATCGGTGAAGACCGTTGGCATTCTAAGAACATGGCTGGCAGTCGAAGTACAAATATTCACTAAATTGAGATATGAGAACGTACTCTTGGAGGTTCTTATTCTTACACACACGCACGTGTACGTGTCCCATAGCGTGTCGAAGTCATCGGACCGAGGCGAGATGCGAACGCAGCGCTTGGCTGCTCCTTCTGTACTGTCTCGTCGTATTCCTGTAGTAGCACCGATTTTCGCACGACTGGCCGCTGCCTCGGTCCGCCTCCCGCGCCAGAGGCGGTCGCGATTTAATAAAGGAGCGGAGTCGGGTGGCAGATACAGGGAGGCGGTCGACGGCGCGCCGGAGCTCGTTTCACGGCACGCCGGTTTCCGCCCGTTAAAGGAGCCACCAGTCTCCAGCGACCGCCTCGCCAGTTCGCTTTAAGGACGTCGCGGTTGTAATCCTGCCGGCTGCGGAACAGCCGCCCCTGTATTTTCCGCTACGATGGGCGAAGGTGTCGACAGTAGGTGTTAATCACTGCTGACTTTTATCTCCCGCGATACGATGCCGCGAAGTATTATGTGGAACTATAGCACAGCAATTCCTGCGCCTGATGTTAGACAACTCTGCACTACGGTAGAGTTACGCGGGCAGCATAACTCAAAGGTGCAACCTCGTGGTATCAGTACGAGAGCTCCGCAATTCTAACCAATATTTACCACTAATCTGCCAATGGCTGCAAGGTATTGAACAGTGCAGCTGCCTTATCTTTGTTCCGAATTCTACAGGCAAAACTTCGGAGGTTGTTCGGGATATGTTCTGAGAATTTTTTGTTTAAGGGACCCCTGGTCCTCTGTGGCTCGTTACTGAGTAATAACGCAATTAAGATTTATTCTCTTTGTTGCGCCAATTACCTTCTCTTCTGTGAAAAATCCTTCATAACAGCAGGAAGTCTATAATATGGGATGTTCAAACTGGGCAACACAAAATACAGTGCAGTGCAGTTTTCATTTTTAGACAATTATGTACTTTGGTTTATTTATAGTTGCAGTCTGTTACTGGTCTGTAGTTTTTCCCCCGACTCCTTCCACCTCTGTGTTATTTCCAGCAATCTAACACTCACTGAGTGGACATGTCTGATGTCTCCATGGTCAGCGGACAAAACTCTGCCAGGCGAGAAATCTTTAGCTGCTAACGAAACAATGATAGACAGTTGATTCCCGTCGATACATTCAGTCTACAGCATCTACGACACCGCAAATATGACACCTAAGTAGCTTATCCACAACCTTCAGAATCGCGTCCAGTGGGACCTGTAACGGGTGTTGTGCGGCGTGCGGTTCTCGACTTGCCCTTCTCAGAGCAAATTCACAGCCATGAATGCCCCTGCACAACGGAGCCCCCAGGTTAAGCCAGCGCGTCACGTTTATTTAGAATTGTAGAGCATAAACGTCCGCCACTCGGGCAGGCGCGCAGGTTCTCGAGATTACGCGTCGCAGAGCTGCCTGCCTCGGTGTCGGAGGCTGCGCGCTCCGGGCTGAATAATTCAGGCGCCCCCGGCACGCCACCCAACAGGGCTGCCTATCTGCTGCGCCTCGCACACAGCGAGCCAACGTCTGCCGGCCGCGGGAAGCAGCCGGGCACGCCACTCCCAAGGTTTCACTTCAGACGAGAGTCTCGGACGTACCAGACTGCTCCAGAGAGGCAGTCCACATCCACTACGGCAACATGTGACGTGGGAAACAGTTCTCGCTCTCCTCAAAACGTAGAATTTTTACAGAGACTCATTTTCCTTATACTGTTAAAAGGAAACACGTAAATGAAAATGAATTATTTATTTTATTCTGTGATTCAAATGTTTGATACTGGTTAGTTTTTATTAATGTAACGCGTATATTCCAATATTTTCTATTTAATAAATGTTAGTTATAACATGATATGTCGCCGTACACAGGGTGAGTCAAAAAAGAAAACATATTTATGTTGTTTATTACAGACGAACTACGAAAATTTACAAATACACTGCGCATGTTACTGGATACAAGAAGGTTCAAAGTTCTATGTTCGCTCAGATACTATACCACATACTCTACATGAGTACCATGTTTTGCTCGAGAAACAACGAAACTATAGTCGTCTAACACGACACACACGAATCAACTGGTACACGTTTATTGAACGACAGCTTGAACAATTCGATTTCTCAGGTTTTGAGAATTAGCTATTAGAAATGGGAGAAGGACTGTCGTATATACCGCCCGCATAAAAATATCTGCAGGTCTGATGTCAGATGTAATGAATAGGATATTGTTGTCCACATGTTCCAATCCAAAGATTTGGGATCGAGTTGTTACGATAACGCCGCACATCAAGGTGAAAGTGGCGTGGGGCGCCGTAAAGCTTTTAGTACTTCTCTTTGAACTTTAGTTACCTTTCCAATTTTCATCTTGCTTTCTTTCACGTTGCTCAGTCTATGGACTGAGCAACAGACAGTATAACAACATATAGCTGCTTCGTATCAGGTACTTTGGATGCCTGCAGTGACATATGAGAAGCACTTAAGGATTTTTGTAAAGTGCGTGTAAGGAAGACTGTGTCAATAAAATATACTTAATGATAAGTGAAAAATACATACGACCTGTAACGTAGCCAACTTGATAAAATCTGCAACTTAGTTTCATACAGGGCGATAGCGTGAAGTCGGGTGAACAGTTTTTATCATCTCTAACGTCTCGCCCATGGAATTACAAATACCATGGACCGAACAACGAGAAAGATCAAGTCTTTCGTCTGTTTTTGATTTTAATCATCATAACAGGCATGTACTGGAAACGAGGGCTTTTCCGGCCAGGAGGAGATTATTATTAATAAACATAGGCCTTAGTTTGACGAACAAATTTCTGAGAATTTATTTTTGGAGCACAGCATTGTATGCTAGTCAAACATGGATGGGAGTATCGGAAACAGAACAAATTTGAAGACTTTGAGGCGTGGTGCTACAGAAGAATGTTGAAAAATAGGTGAACTAGTACGATAAGCAACGAAGAGGCTCACCGGAGAATCGGCGAGGAAAGGAATACACTGAAAACACTGACAAGAAGAACGGCCAGGATGACAGGACGTCTGTTAAGAAATCAGCGAATATCCTCTGCAGTATCAGAGGGACTACGGAAAAGTGGACTACATCCAGCAAATAACTGAGGACGTAGGTTGCAAGTGCTGAAGTGCTACTCTGAGATGAAAAGGTTGGCACAGGAGAGGAATTCGTGACGGGCCGCATCAAAACGACCAGAACACCGGTAACTTAAAAACGGCATAACTGCAGTTGTTTACTTTCAAAGAAATTTATTTTTCCTTTTCTTTATTGTAGAGGGAATTACAACGTTTGTGCTTATTTATTCCGTCCCACCCGATGCAAACAATGAATTTACCTTTTTCTCACATCCCCCGTAGGTGCTGAGGGCTTCGAAAATTTTCTCTCAATAATACTTCTTTTCCTTTCGCAGCTGTGCTGTGGATTTGTAAGGTCCAAGAAGCACCTATAATATCTCAACAGCAAGAAGAAGAAGAAGAAGAAAGCAGACTAAAGATTTCTGTACTGCTAGCGCCAAAGCGGAAAGGACGCGAACCTCCTTCGATGGTTCGCTGAAAAGCGAACAACCACCGAAACACGTGCAAAGAACTGTCAGTGGGAACCACGAACGATCGAATATCTTTTGCGAAAGCGGGCCTAGCGCTTACTGCGCACAGAATTCTACTACCGGATTTTTTTTATTACGGAGATTTGAGCTTAAGCTTTAATCACAAGAAAACTATGTCTATAGCAAAATGAGGTATACCAATATTATGTTGTTTTACTTTCCATTAGGCTATATGAAACAGTTTGGTTTTAAAACTTCAATATATTTGTCTTATTTTAAATGGTAATAAGGATTGTCCGACGTTCGGCGCCTTCGCTACGAACTGCTCACTTCAAAACCATGTACCTTTAAATATATTTGTCATATGTTGTGGAAATTTTAATAGATTATAGGCACATATACTGATAGTGGACATCTCAGGTTAGAGTTTTTTTCAGTCATTCAGAAAGAAGTTCTTTTGATTTTGGTGAAGTAAGTTTTTCTCAGCCCAGGACAAACACGTAAGATAAATCGTCGGTTTATTTTTAAGGTCTCTCTCTTCTAGTTGAAAGAAGCTACAACCACTGTGACCGTACAGTGTGGTGTGGATTTTATACGGAGTGAGTGATACTGAACACTTCTGTGCGTGCTGGATCTCGCGACTAACAGACTGCAAGGCTGTGAAAATGAATGCGTCCTTGCTTGAACCCCATGGCTGTTGCAAAACGGTTTGTCTGCGAATGGCAACGTAGCAGCTTATTCCGCCCCTGCGCACACTGCTATTTCCACGGCCCATCGCGCACAGAACCAGTCTTAAAAATAACTCCTCCTAAACTCCGTATCACACTGTACGGTCACAGTGGTTGTAGCTTCATACAACTACAAAAAAGATACCTTCAAAACAAGAGTGATATTTGACGACTGGTTCTCTACGTTCTTAAATATCCTGCGCTGAAAAAAAGTTACTTTATAAAAACCGCAAGAACTTTTTTTGAGTGTCCGAAAAATCCTGTAACTTGAGATTCCCCACAGCCAATCTATGTGCCTATAACCTATTATAATTTCATTAACATCGGAGAATCGCACTCAAGAACCAAAGACTCTGTTACACCTGCCTAATATCGTGTAGGGCCCCTGCGAGCATGCAGAAGTGCCGCAACAAGATGTGGCATGATCTCGACTAATGTCTGAAGTAATGATCGAGGGAACTGACACCATGAATCTTGCAGGGCTGTCCATAAATCCGTAAAAGGGGATGGATATCTCTTCTGAACAGCACGTTACAAAGCATCCTAGATATGCTCAATAATGTTCATGTCTGGGGGGGTCTGGTGGCTAGCGGAAATGTTTAAACTCAGAAGTGTGTTCCGGGAGCCACTCTAGCTATTCTGGACGTGTTGGGTGTCGGATTGTCCTGCTCGTATTGTCCAACTCCGTCAGAATGCACAATCGACATGATTGGATGCAGGTAATCAGACACGATGCTTCCGTACGTGTCGCCTGTGAGAGTCGTATCTAGACATATCTGGGGTCCCACATCACACCAATTGGGCACGCCCCAGATCATTACAGAGCTTCCACCAGCTTGAACAGTCCCCTACTGACATGCAGGGTCCATGGATTCTTAAGGTTGTCTCCATAACCGTACACGTCCATCTGCTCGATGCAATTTGAAACGAGGCTCGTTCGACCAGGCAACATGTTTCCAGTTATCAACCGTCCAATGTTGGTGTTGACGGGCCCAGGCGATGGGTAAAGCTTTGTATCGTGCAGTTTACAACGGTACACGAGTGAGCTCTCGGCTCCGAAAGCCCATATCGAGTACGTTTCGTTGAATGGATCGCACGCTGACTCTTGTAGGTGGCCCAGCATAGAAATCTGCAGGAATTTGCAGAAGGGTTGCACTTCTATCACGCTGAACGATTTTTTTTCAGTCGTCGTTGGTCCCGTTCTCGCAGGATCATTTTCCGGTGCGGCGATGTTGGAGATTTGATGTTTTACCGGATTTCTCATATTCACGGTACACTCGTGAAATGGTCGTACGGGAAAAATCTGCACTTCATCGCTATCTCGGAGATGATGTGTCCCATCGCTCGTGCGCCGATTATAACAGCACGTTCGAGCTCACTTAATCTTGATAACTTGCCATTATAGCAGCAGTTAACTGACCTAACAACTGCGCCAGACACTTGTTGTCTCAAATGTGGACTGGCGACCGCAGCGCCGTATTCTGCCTGTTTACATATCTCTGTATTTGAATACGCATGCATATATCAGTTTCTTTGGCGCTTCAGTGTACATTTCAAGCTGTATAGTTTTGAAGTGAGCAGTCCGTAGTGAAGACTCTGAAAAGCGGACAATCCTTACTACTGTATAAAACAATAAGTATGTTCTATTTTAAGATTTGCTCCATATAGCTTATCCCAGAATAAAAGAAGAAAAATATTGATACAGCTCATTTTGCGATGGACCTATAGCTTCGAATGTACGAGGGTGAGTCAAATGAAAACCTTAAATTTGTAATAACAAATCGAAATTTCTCGCCGTTATCCTGTAAGTTGGTAAGCGTGACACAAACAGCGTGCAGAATGGCCTGTAGGTGGCAGCATAGTGCAGATGCACACATACCGTCGCAGTATAAGTATAAAGATGGCCGCTCCACTTGCGACTTGCACCAGGGAAGAACAGCGTTCTGTTACTCGGTTTTTGCGTAGTGAAGGTGTGAAACCTATTGAAATTCGTCGACGAATGAAGGTTCAGTACGGTGATGCATGTTTGTCACAGCAGCAAGTCTACGAATGGAGTAGGAATTTCGAAAATGTTGTGACTTCAGTGGAAGATACTCCTCGTCCAGGTCAGGCACAACGAGTTGTGACTCCACAAAACATTGCAGCAGTTGAAGCCATAGAGAAGGAAAATCGCTGAGTGACACTGAATGACATTGCAGCATGTTTACAGATTAGTCATGTGTTAGCACACCACATTGTGCATGATGTGCTCCAGTTTCACAAAGTGTCTGCAAGATGGGTGTCCCGGCAGCTGACTCCTGAAATGAGAGAACGACGTGTTGATGCTCGTGAAGAACTTCTTCGGCGCTTTGAACGAGAAGGTGATGGTTTCCTTGCAAGAATCTTTACTGGGGACGAAACCTGGGTTCAATACCACCAACCGGAAACGAAGAGACAGAGCAAGGAATGGCGCCATTCCTCATCACCAAAACCAAATAAGTTTCGAACAGAACCATCAGCCGCCGGGGCGGCCAAGCGGTTCTAGGCGCTAGTCTGGAACCGCGGGACCGCTACGGTCGCAGGTTCGAATCCTGCCTCAGGCATGGATTTGTGTGATGTCCTTAGGTTAGTTAGGTTTAAGTTGTTCTACGTTCTAGGGGACTGATGACCTTAGAAGTTAAGTCCCATAGTGCTCAGAGCCATTTGAACCAGAACCATCAGCAGGGAAGGTTATGCAGACACTCTTTTGGGACGAAAAAGGCGTCATTTTGGAGCATTACATGCCTAGAGGGCCCACTGACACCCGTGCATCATACACAGATCTCCTAAAAAATCATCCGCGGCCTGCAATCAAATCAAAGCGGCGTGGATTGCTATCAGCTGGTGTCCTTTTGCAACATGACAATGCTAGGCCCCACACTGCCCGTACAGCAGTTGCAACAATCACAGACCTGCATTTTCAGTGTCTTCCTCATCCACCATACTCACCAGACCTTGCCCAAAGTGATTCCCATATGTTTGGGCCACTCAAGGACGCAATGGGAAGAAAGAATTTCCGTTCTGATGAAGAGGTACGCCACGCGGTGCATGAGTGGTTGCGCGGACTACCAAAAGAATTTTTTTCTAAACGAATTTATGCACTTTGTAAGCGATGGAGGACTTGCATTGAGCGTGGGGGAGATTATGCTGGAATGTGATACAGCTTTGTACCACTTCTGCACACTAAATAAATATTTTTTTAAAATATTAAGGTTTTCATTTGACTCACCCTCGTAATTAAAGCTTAAACCAAAGTTTCCATAATAAAAAATTCGATAATAGTTCGCTGTTGCACGTTTGCTAGTGTTAGCTTTAGTGTATATGGGCGTAACACCGTTATAGGTGGAAGTCAAGAGCAGACAGCAGGCCGATGTGTACGTGAGGCGGCACAGGACCCGGGCTGGACCCAGAGCGCGTTCCCCAGCGCCTGCTGGCCGCGTAGCCGCCTACCTGCGGCGCTGGCAGGCCCCTCAGTAAATCACCGTTGGCGGAAATTGCTAACTGCAGGCCAGGCCGGGGACTCGCCGCCTCTACCTGCCAGCCGCAGACGTCGGCTCCAGGCCGCGCCGCCTCCACTTCCCTAGCAACGCCGCTCCCCACAAATTAGGCAAAACACTACCGCAACTAGTGGCAAGAAGCGCGAAGCTACTGACAGCAAAGATGAATACGGCGTTACCACGCTGCGCAGAGTTACGGCATGCAAAACCAGCGGCGCTGCAGACTGCCTCCGTCAGCCAACTTGCAGGAAGCGCCAAGTTCCATACATGTTAATTCCTACAATAAAGCTAAAACTGCTACCGGCCGCTGCTAGAAACGCTATTTATTAGGAATAAATAACTCGGCTACCGGTTTAGAAACGACAGATACGTGAGACGGCTACCAAGTTTAAAATATGTGTAGATTACGGGGTGAATGCGGTGTTGCATTGTAGCTAAAGTTCCTTTGTCGCGGTGGTGCCCTACAGCAAATGACAATGTAAGATAGACAATCACATTATTGCAATTCGACACAAAAATTAATTAAAATAACGCAAAAAGCTTGCTACGATAAAAGCTGATTACCGCTCTTGCTGCCGTCCTCTGCAAGGTTCCTCCCATTCTGCGCACACTTCAATACACTGTTGCTTTTAAGAGGAAGCTGAAGCAATTTCTTCCGCCACTCTCGTATTATTTCCCCAAAAATTGCCGTATATAGCCAGTTTTCTTTCTGTCAAACAGCAAAGAAAATGTTACCATTTACGCTTCTTGTTCTTTTCATTGCTCAGGTAGTCACGTAACTTTGTTTTTCCCAGATTTATTAATTGTATTTTATCACGTTCAACTTTTTACCCCTCTACATCCCTCTCATATGTCCATTGCTGTTAGCCCTCATACTTTGAAACTACCTTTCTTTAACTCGTGTATATTATTCTACTCATGAAAGAACCTAAACTGCATATTTCTGTTCGTTTTCTGCACTACAGTAATTGATTTTTATTACTTTTCATGCACTCACCACGTTTTATTGATTTGTTGTTCGTTTCTTACTATTATTATTTTTTTCATTTATAACTTTTTATTTATCTCACAGCTTATAACGTTCTGCATTATATAGAACATACAACATCCCTATTGTAATGAATGTTATGTAAAATATGCAGATTGCATTTTCGCAGTATCCTACCAATGAACTTAACCGTGTCATATATTTTACGTATTGTCGCGCACAGCAGAAGAAACAAGCCAAACCCAGTAGTATAATAGACATAAATTCTTAGCCAGAGCAGCAGAGGAGCGTACATGACCGGACGCAGCCACTATTTAATAGTGCCATTGCCAACAAGGGCGGACTCTGTAGCATCGCGAGGCTCGGACTAAACGAGGAAAAATGACCTTTGAGCACAGTCAGTGTGGTACTACCATGCGTGTACGCCATGCGGGTGTCACGCGCTCCCGCGTGATCAGTCCTGCATGTATACGTAAGGGAAGAAGCTTCCAGAAGGATGAGGCCGTGCCTATAAAAGTGCTACCCACCCTACTGGAAAGATCTTTGTTGCATAGTCGTCGGGAAGAGGCTAGCGAGTGTCACTGTGTGGCAGGGACTGGACTTGTAAGAAACCGATGTAGTCGACACTTAGGCCGGCTTGCTCGCCCCTGCACTGCGAGACTTAGGCTCAGGGAAGAATAGGAAGTCTTATAACCAAATGAAGACACTTTTACATAGTGAATGTGCCAGGGGGGTGCTTCTAGTAACAGTAATCCTATCTCCCACTTTATGATATCCTCCTCGGATCGCAGAGATTCCTGCGGAGTTCTGTACTCTAACCCTCTCAATAGCCTACTTTTCAGCCAAGCCAGTGAAGAGCAGGCGACCCACTACCAGATGTTGTTCTCGACATACACTGTCGGTGAGTTCTATGACGCGCATTCGTGCAGTCTTTCCTACTCCTTCTCAGGACTCGTCAGTGGAACACGACAGTATGGGTAAGCCTATGTCTCCGTTGCATTTGATACACTAAAGCGCCAAAGAAACTGATATAGGCATGCGTATTCAAATACAGAGATATGTATAACAGGCAGAATACGGCGCTGCGGTCGCCAACGCACGTATGAGACAAGTGTTTGGCGCAGCAGTTAGATAGGTTACCGCTGATGGAATGGCTGGTTATCAACGTTTAAGTGAGTTCGAACGTTGGTGTTACAGTCGGCGCACCAGCGATGGGACACATCATCTCCGAGGTCGCGATGAAGTGGGGATTTTCCCGTACGACCATTTCACGAGTGTACCGTGAATATCAGGAAGCCGGTAAAACATCAAATCTCCGACATCGCCGCGGCCGGAAAAAGCTCCTGCAAGAACGGGACCAACGACGACTGAAAAGAATCGTGCAACGTGACAGAAGTGCAGCCCTTGCGCAAATAGCTGCAGATTTCAATGCTGGGGCATCAACAAGAGTCAGCGTGCGATCAATTCAGCGAAACATCATCGATATGGGCTTTTGGAGCCGAAGGCCCACTCGTATGACAGCACGACACATGCTTTGTGCCTTGCCTAGGCCGGTCTACACAGACATTGGACGGTTGATAACTGGAAACATGTTGCCTGGTCCGACGAGTCTCGTTTCAAATTGTATCGAGCGGATGGACGTGTACGGGTATGCAGACAACCTTAAGAATCCATGGACCCTGCATGTCAATAGGGGACTGTTCAAGCTGGTGGAAGCTCTGTAATGATCTGCGGCGTGCCCAATTGGAATGATGTGGGACCCCAGATATGTCTAGATACGACTCTGACAGGCAACACGTACGGAAGCAACGTGTCTCATTTCCTCCATCCAATCACGTCCATTGTGCATTCCGACGGACTTTGGCCATTCAAGCAGGACAATGCGACACCTAATACGTCCAGAATTGCTACAGAGTGGATCCAGGAACACAGTTCTTAGTTTAAAAACTTCCGCTGGCTACCAGACTCCCCAGACATGAACATTATTGAGCATATCTGGGATGCCTTGTAACGTGCTGTTCAGAAGAGATATCCACCCCCATGTACTCTTACGGATTTATGGACAGCCCTGCAGGATTCATGGTGTCAGTTCCCTCGATCATTACTTCAGACATTAGTCGAGTCCATGCCACGTCGTGTTATGGCATTTGTGCGTGTTCGCAGAGGCCCTACACGATATTAAGCAAGTATAACAGTTTCTTTGACTCTTCAGTGTGTTTGTTAGTGAAATAACTCCAGATGGGATTCACTGACATTGCAGTCGCCTCATATTTTGTACCCGGGTAGTTACAATTAGAGTGCAGCTACTCACGGAAGTCCATTGTGGGCTTTAATTACCGTATAGGACCGAAACGTGGTTGGTTTGCTAATGAGTTAATGCGAAACCGAAAAAAATTAGTTCCAATTTTGGGCACCAGGTGCAGTCTAGCGCTGTACACTGACGGTACGACACTCCACGCTACCGTTTGCCAAGCCATAACGTGAGTGAGCAGTATGGCTATCGAGAGGAGAGACCGTGCGCTGTTAGTGAGTTTTGTGTTAACGGCAGCAGTTACAGTGCTGCACCGAAAGTGTGTCGTCGACTGAAAGGACTGAGGACAGGCTCAGTGTCATTCAATGATTTAAAGAAGGTGATAATGAAAATCGTAAACACGAGTGAGCGTTGTGTAGCACCTGGACTAGGAAGGCATTGTATCCCGGTGGAAGTTACTGACCTTTGGCTGTTGCTGTAGTTGACCATGCAACACATACCACGTGTAGTGCTAGTGCAGCGTCACGAGAATTATCAACAGGACGGATAATTTGCCGGCCGATGTGGCCGAGCGGTTCTAGGCGCTTCAGTCTGGAACCGCGCGACCGCTACGATCGCAGGTTCGAATCCTGCCTCGGGCATGGATGTGTGTGATGTCCTTAGGTTGTTTAGGTTTAAGTAATTCTAAGTTCTAGGGGACTGATGACCTCAGATGTTAACTCCCATAGTGCTCAGAGCCATTTGAACCATTTTCGAACTGGAAATTTTGCGGTCTACTTTACACTGGAGCCCGTGCGGGGTCCAGACGGTACAGCAATTGAAACCGCATTACCGCAGCAACGTTCTGAATTTGCTCTTCGGTTTATGGCACGGACCGACGTTGATGACATATCAAGGCAATATTCTATGGAGCAGCGAGGCAACTTTACAGTACAGGATACACGGAACACACAGATCTTTCGAATTTGGGGAACTGTTAAACTGCGTCTTGTGCACGGATAGCCTTAGTGCTCGCCATATGCGACTCTGTGCTGTGGATTCACGAACATCTTTACTCTCGGTCTATTCTTCGTTCAAGAGAATACACCCCGAGGGCCTAACGAGTGTACCGCGACGTCTACAGTTCTCGAGAGCTCCTTGTACAACATTTGATTCCTGCTTTACCAGAGCGCAACTGTGTGGAACGCACTCTTTTTATGCAAAATGGCGCGAGACCTCAGGTCGCTCGGCCGCTTTAAGCAGCCTTCCACGAATGTTTTATCTTCAGAGGTTTTCCAGATGCATAGCCTGCGAGGTCATCTGATCTGAACCCATGTCACTTTTTGCTCTGTTGTTATCTAAAAGAAGGCGTTTACCTGAGGCACGTACAGGAACAACCTAATCTGAAAGCCAGTATACAGGACCACTTTGCTCAGATTTCGCCCGAACTGCTGTGAGGAACTGTTGATCACGTCGCGTTACGGATGCAGCAATTCGTCGACGCCTCCAGTTCTCATACTGAACAAACTCTGTAAGCCGTGGTTAATAATAAAACCGACATATGCCTTTATCACTTGTCTGACGATTTCCCCCCATGTCCCGTTCCTAATCCACTGCATATGGGAACTTTTTTATACTTCTTTCTTGCATTCACAGCCCACATTTGCACCTGGTGGCCAAAATCGAAACTATTTTTCCAGTGTAAATAGATTCGCCTTATTTGTTAACTCGCCTTATTTGTTAACTCGCCTTATTTGTTGTTGAGACCCAGAAAATATTAGATACAGGCTCCCAGGTAGATGCTATTTTTCTTGACTTCCGGAAGGCGTTCGATACAGTTCCGCACTGTCGCCTGATAAACAAAGTAAGAGCCTACGGAATATCAGACCAGCTGTGTGGCTGGATTGAAGAGTTTTTAGCAAACAGAACACAGCATGTTGTTATCAATGGAGAGATGTCTACAGACGTTAAAGTAACCTCTGGCGTGCCACAGGGGAGTGTTATGGGACCATTGCTTTTCACAATATATATAAATGACTTAGTAGATAGTGTCGGAAGTTCCATGCGGCTTTTCGCGGATGATGCTGTAGTATACAGATAAGTTGCAGCATTAGAAAATTGTAGCGAAATGCAGGAAGATCTGCAGCGGATAGGCACTTGGTGCAGGGAGTGGCAACTGACCCTTAACATAGACAAATGTAATGTATTGCGAATACATAGAAAGAAGGATCCTTTATTGTATGATTATATGATAGCGGAACAAACACTGGTAGCAGTTACGTCTGTAAAATATCTGGGAGTATGCGTGCGGAACGATTTGAAGTGGAATGATCATATAAAATTAATTGCTGGTAAGGTGGGTACCAGGTTGAGATTCATTGGGAGAGTCCTTAGAGAATGTTGTCCATCAACAAAGGAGGTGGCTTACAAAACACTCGTTCGACCTATACTTGAGTATTGCTCATCAGTGTGGGATCCGTACCAGGTCGGGTTGACGGAGGAGATAAAGAAGATCCAAAGAAGAGCGGCGCGTTTCGTCACCGGGATATTTGGTAACCGTGATAGCGTTACGGAGATGTTTAATAAACTCAAGTGGCAGACTCTGCAAGAGAGGCGCTCTGCATCGCGGTGTAGCTTGCTCGCCAGGTTTCGAGAGGGTGCGTTTCTGGATGAGGTATCGAATATATTGCTTCCCCCTACTTATACCTCCCGAGGAGATCACGAATGTAAAATTAGAGAGATTAGAGCGCGCACGGAGGCTTTCAGACAGTCGTTCTTCCCGCGAACCATACGCGACTGGAACAGGAAAGGGAGGTAATGACAGTGGCACGTAAAGTGCCCTCCGCCACACACCGTTGGGTGGCTTGCGGAGTATCAATGTAGATGTAGATGTAGATGTAGATTCCTCAGTAACGCACTAGAATATCCACCAAGTTTTCTGCCATACTATAATCACACGCTAACACTTGACCCATGTGAGTAGCTGCAATTTAATTATAACTACCCGGTTCTGCAGTAAATGAGGCAGGCAAAAAGGAATACAAACGTCTCAAAAATGAGATCGACAGGAAGTGCAAAATGCCTAAGCAGGCATGGCTAGAGGACAAATGTAAGGATGTGGAGGCTTATCTCACTAGGGGTAAGATAGATACAGCCTACAGGAAAATTAGAGAGACCTTTGGAGAAAAGAGAGCCACTTGTATGAATATCAAGAGCTCAGATGGAAACCCGGTTCTAAGCAAAGAGGGAAAAGCAGAAAGGTGGAAGGAGTATATAGAGGGTATATACAAGGGTGATGTACTTGAGGACAATATTATGGAAATGGAAGAGGATATAGATGAAGATGAAATGGGAGATGCGATACTACGTGAAGAGTTTGACAGAGCACTGAAAGACCTGAGTCGAAACAAGGCCCTGGGAGTAGACAACATTCCATTAGAACTACTGACGGCCTTGGGAGAGCCAGTCCTGACAAAACTCCTCCATCTGGTAAGCAAGATGTACGAGACCGGTGAAATACCCTCAGACTTCAAGAATAATATAATAATTCCAATCCCAAAGAAAGCAGGTGTTGACAGATGTTAAAATTACCGAACTACGAGTTTAATAAGTCACAGCTGCAAAATACTAATGCGAATTCTTTACAGACGAATGGAAAAACTGGTAGAAGCCGACCTCGGGGAAGATCAGTTTGGATTCCGTAGAAATGTTGGAACACGTGAGGCAATACTGACCTTACGACTTATCTTAGAAGAAAGATTAAGGAAAGGCAAACCTACGTTTCTAGCATTTGTAGACTTAGAGAAAGCTTTTGACAATGTTGACTGGAATACTCTCTTTCAAATTCTAAAGGTGGCAGGGGTAAAATAAAGGGAGCGAAAGGCTATTTGCAATTTGTACAGAAACCAGATGGCAGTTATATGAGTCGAGGGGTATGAAAGGGAAGCAGTGGTTGGGAAGGGAGTTGTAGCCTCTCCCCGATGTTATTCAATCTGTATATTGAGCAAGCAGTAAAGGAAACAAAAGAAAAATTCGGAGTAGGTATTAAAATCCATGGAGAAGAAATAAAAACTTTGAGGTTCGCCGACGACATTATAATTCTGTCAGAGACAGCAAAGGACTTTGAAGAGTAGTTGAATGGAATGGACAGTGTCTTGAAAGGAGGATATAAGATGAACATCAACAAAAGCAAAACAAGAATAATGGAATGTAGTCGAATTAAGTCGTGTGATGCTGAGGGAATTAGATTAGGAAAGGAGACACTTAAAGTAGTAAAGGAGTTTTGCTATTTGGGGAGCAAAATAACTGATGATGGTCGAATTAGAGAGGATATAAAATGTAGACTGGCAATGGCAAGGAAAGCGTTTCTGAAGAAGAGAAATTTGTTATCAAGTATAGATTTAAGTGTCAGGAAGTCGTTTCTGAAAGTATTTGTATGGAGTGTAACCATGTATGGAAGTGAAACATGGACAATAAATAGTTTGGACAAGAAGAGAATAGAAGCTTTCGAAATGTGGTGCTACAGAAGAATGCTGAAGATTAGATGGGTAGACCACGTAACCAATGAGGAGGTATTGAATAGGATTGGGATAGGATTGGGGAGAATAGAAGTTTGTGGCACAACTTGACTAGAAGAAGGGATCGGCTGGTAGGACATGCCCTGAGGCATCAAGGGATTACAAATTTAGCATTGGAGGGCAGCGTGGAGGGTAAAAATCGTAGAGGGAGACCAAGAGATGAATACCCTAAGCAGATTCAGAAGGATGTAGGTTGCAGTAGGTACTGGGAGATGAAGGAGCTTGCACAGGATAGATTAGCATGGAGAGCTGCATCAAACCAGTCTTAGGACTGAAGACCACAACAACAACAACCCGGTTTTTACTTTTTGTGGAGTACACAATCTTACATTTTCGAACATTTGAAACAAAAGTGCCAATCTTTACACCACTTCGAGATTTATCAAAATCGGAGAACATTTATGCAATTTTTTTTCAGGCCATAGTTCATTGTATATTATTGCTTCATCTGTAAAAATTCTGAGGTTAATACCAACGTTGTGTCGGGTCATCAGTGTGGGTAGGGCTCCGACACATTTCTCTGAGGCACGTCTGGAATTGCGTCAGCAGACGGGAGCAGCTGGTCTGTGGTCCTAATCTTGATAGAGCCCGGCAGAATTGCGGGCTGTCCACAAAGGTATTGTGCTGGCGAAGTGGGAAACGAGAACTGCGGATGCGGGTAGGGGGAGATGCTCCTCGCTGCAGCTGAGCCTGACGAGAGTCTAGCCCAACGGTTTCCAAACTTTTCCTGTGATGGAACACTTTGCTTACCTTTAAGATCAATAAAATTGTAAGAACTTGTTTTATTCAGTGATTATTTCAATTTTAAATATTAGCTAACATCAAAAAGAGGGGGGGAGGGGACGCCATGACTAACAGTTTTTCACTGAGCACCTCTTCACTTTTCGCAGAACCACCATAGTCTCGAAACCGCTGGTCTAGACGCAGCGGCGCTGCGCACCTACAGTGGCGACACACTAGCTCATTTTCGTTATACGATGCCACGGCAGCGCGCCAATACTGACAATGGAAATCTCACGTTAGAGTGTTTTTCCGATCACCCACAAAAGAGTTCTTATGATATTTCTAAAGCAACTTTTTATCAGCCCAGGATAAACACACTCACGAATACGATTCCACGAATGCGATATTCATATGCGTATTATTTGTACTGAATTTTAAAATGTTTTATACAGAAGGGAGCGAATGTAGCGCAGTAAATTACAGCAGCAGCAACAAAAATAAGACAACATTTGTAATTCTCTAGGAATGAAACATCTCACTACAGGATTGTTTAGTGGTGATTCTGTTACAACCTACAGCCATTTGGTGAAGCTAAGTGTTATATTGAGAGGAGCATAAGATGGCTAGTAAATAATGGAAGACCGGAGAACACTAACGTTGTTTTGTTCACTGCACTTTGATCCAAACGTGTTAACGAAAGCCATCGCAACTGTCGCCGAGGAAGAAACTCCCATGCGCCCTTGACATTAAAACCTGAAGTATGATAAAAACCAAAGGAACTGAAGAAACCTATTCCACAACTGTTACTACGAGGGTGAGACAATAAGTCGCAAACACCATAATATCGCATAGCGATTTAAATTTCTCCCCTACACAATCAATAAGGTGGCAGCACATGTAATGTGCAAGGCAGCCTGAAACTTCCCCTTTGAATGTAAAGAAAGACTGTGCTGGTAAACTACGTTATTTGATACAGAAACAGCTGAGTAAAACTGAACGTACTCAATTTTCTCTTTACTTATTCTGATAATTTCTAAACTGACACACAATATTTTAGCGCAACACAATCTGACTTTTAGTAATCCCTACAAAAGAACAGCCCTGACTAACAATAACCTATACCCTTCATGAACCCCTTACTTGACAGAAATCTTCGTTACTCGAACTACTGCAATACAGCGAGTGCCAATACTGCTAGCTAAATAAAAGATTCTAACTACTGAAGGCACTAACTACTGATAGGCATATAGTTAGCATATGAAAGATTTTGACACAGAACAAACAATGCCTTTACATTAATAGTGTTCAAAAGTCATAATATATAGTCCACATAAATTCTTTGTGTCTATTTTGACAAATTTCCTTTTTCTGACGGACACACGTCCAGAACGTCCGCTCATATTAACATCTCAGAACTCTGGCATCTCTCGTCACATCTACCACTGCTGACGGCTCACCAACTGCCCAACGCTACGCGCTGTTCACATCCAATTGTCCAACACTACTCTAGCGAATAATCCAACAATGAGTCCAACCAGCAACAGATTGCACACAGCGCAGTCAGCGATTTTCATACAGAGTGCGTTACCAACATAAAAACCTAAACAGCCTACTTACAAGCCTATAACCCAGTATTCCGCTGCCAATGCTTAAAGGTCTGAAGTCAGATCAAGGTGACATGTGTGCTGATTTTTTTGAGACACATTGAAATGTCCGCAGAGGACTTTCATGGCCAAATTCTTCTCGTATAGTGTCATAAATGTATTTCATGGAAATCTGTGTTCGATTGGATACAGAATTCAGCGAAGTACAAAAACAAGTCACAAACAACGAGCGTTCTAGGCACCCTGGGTGCCCGATGTTGGTGCGTTGTTTCTGCTCTAAGGGGGTATTTCACTACCGCAGAGCACATCGGTCGTTTGGGTAACAGCAACTACAGGTACCAAATGAACTTGTTACACGCCATTACACGAATTCTATGCTGCACTTATTTTTAACGCCTTGTCGAACGACGGGATAAGTGTTTATAGGGGAAGTATGCTGAAAACACTGATGTGTCTACCCCAGTTTGCGACTTATTTATTGAATCACCGTCATACATCAGAGTCATTAACGTCGGACCCACGAACATCAGTATCTTGAACACTGACGTCTCCTGAACATGAAGTAGTTAAATGGAACTGTGTATTGGAAATCAGACTCCATTCAAAATCACTGACAGACAGCCAAAGAAATATCATAGAAATCAAGTCAAGAAAAGACAAGCGTACTAAAGAAAAAAAGTTGCATATAGGTTCTTAAGAAAAAAGACGATTTACGTTTATTGTTAAGCCGAATCATCATGCCACTGAAAAAAAAAAATAAAAAGATGACAAGAAAACAGACGACATTCGAAATTATTTCATCTTTAATACGCTGTCGGTTACGGCATTTCATTTGATTTTTGACTGTTTACAATTACTTTACAATCGTTAATGCTTTTTGATGCTTTACTAACGCTTCAGACTGAATAATAGCTATACCTACTGCATACTCCGCAAGCCACCTACCGGTGTGTGGCGAAGGGTACTTATGGTGCAACTAACAAAAATGGTTTACATGGTTCTGAGCACTATGGGACTTAACCTCTGAGGTCATCAGACCTCTAGAACTTGGAACTACTTAAACCTAACTAACCTAAGGACATTAGACACATCCATGCCTGAGGCAGGATTCGAACCTGCGACCGTAGCGGTCACGCGGTTCCAGACTGAAGAGCGTAGAACCTGAGGCGTAGCGCCGTATAACGATCCTGCCTTGGAGGCGGTTAAGTGGGAGATGTGTCTCAGAACTGGATAGTGACAGATGGTGACGCGAGACTGGACGCACACGTAGTTTATGCATCAGCCGATAGAGGACAATACTGGATAGGAGGACTGTGACTTTAGTATCGAGTGTGCCCACTAGAGCGCACTACAGTAATAAAATGTTTTTCGTAAACTGTTCTAGTAATTTCATAAAGTTTTATGTCTTTTTGTATATGTAAAATGTTGTAAATGTGTTTTAGCAGTATGAGTGATGCGTGAGTGTGGTTTAAGGTTAATATGAAGATAATTGTTTAACGAGTAATGTAGTGGGCTTTAGTGTGGGAGCACTTCGAAGAAGTATGGATTGGACAAATGGGATTATTGTAGGGTTCAAATGGGTGTGAAATCTTATGGGACTTAACTGCTAAGGTCATCAGTCCCTAAGCTTACACACTACTTAACCTAAATTGTCCTAAGGACAAACACACACCCATGCCCGAGGGGGGATTCGAACCTCCGCCGGGACTAGCCGCACAGTCCATGACTGCAGCGCCCTAGACGGCACGACTAATCCCGCGAGACGATTTTTGTAGAACAGATTTGTAAAATAAGTTTATGGTAATGGGAAAGTTAATTCACGTATAAATTACAATAGTAAATAACTTTATGCATAAGCAAAACTTCAGCATATTAGATAATTACGTCGGTAAAAAGTACAGTCGTTAGGTTTACTATTTTGCGATTGATTATTGATGAAAAGCGCGGACTGACGCAGGAGAATGTTGTTTTACTATTGGCTTTTGAATTAACTGACCAATGTTAAATCAATATTCTTCGTGCGCCTTTCTCTGCTGGTAGAGAAGACTAAGGGTACTCTAGAGAACAGTCGGAGCCTAGCCATGAAACAGTTCGGACGTGTGTAGTAGTAGTAGTAGTAGTAGTAGTAGTAGTGGTAGTAATAGTTCCGATGGAAACGATAAGCTGCCCGATCTAGCAGTGTTTCATACATCGAAAGTGTGGTAAAGAGACAGCATACTTATTCCGATGGGCGTGTAGAAATTTCGGAATTTTTAAGTGAATTTTGTGACAAGAAAAGACAAATTCCGCGTGGCGTACTGTGCAGGTCGGTGGCTAAAAACTGTGACTGCATTTGGTACCGACAGACTTATTATTTGGCGAGCATACTCAAACAAAAACAATCAGTATTTTTGTAGCTCTTACGTTTTCGGGAAATGCAACACCATAAACTTGCTAACGTGAGTGAAAGGGATTGTGAGTGACTGTGTTAAGACTAGCACGGTCTTGGCAGTGATACTTGTTCACCTGAAGTTTCAGAATATATTAACTGAGGACAAAATTTCCAACCTTTCATTTCGTGTGAAAACTTTCTCCCGAAACGTAGATTAGTGACTTCAATTGCAGCCTGGTTCACGTCGAAGTACAGTAGGTTTCGCTCGGCTTTCCTACTGATGATCTGCTGAGACAATGTTCACAGGTAGGTGCAGGTTCGTCGTAAAGGGACGGAAAGAACCGCGCCGCCGCAAACCGCTCGGTCATAGCGGCCGGCGTGCCACTAACAGAATCCGCCCTTCCTTGTTCCGCTCGCGAGTGGCGCGTGGTAAGAATGATTGTCGATAAGCTTCTGTATTGCCTCCGATTTCTCGATAAAATAACTAATTCGTGAATTACGTAAAAAGAAGAATAAAAGCAAATATTCTTACGGCGCTTATGACGGTCGGCTTTTTCGCCGCATGGGGTGCTAGTGTCACAGAGCAACAATTTTCACAGCAGTGGGTTACGATTGTGTGTGACAGTGGTAGCGGCGAGAAGCTCCGTGGTCACATGGTGGGATGGCTCGTGGGCGGTGGTGGTGGTGGGGGGAGGAAGAGGAGAAAGGAGGGGAACAGGTTGCGCCGCTTCCGGCCGGAACAGCGGCGGGCCAGGAAGCGCGGCTGGGGGGTGACGCGGCTGCAGGCACCGCCAGCGCCTGCCCAGGCTACTCACTGGCGCGCCAATCCTTTTTGTGTCCGCGTTTTTACGCACACCGTCTGCGTAACGAGGTCACCACAGCCGCAACATCGCCGCCACTACGGCTATTAGACGGCGCTTACGTAACACTACCACAATCACCCACTGTCAGCAAATGGTTGCGGGATTCACCACACACCATTAAGCACGAAATCAGAATCGATACCTTTCGTTTTTTATTTTCCACGAGTCGAACAAGCACAGATCACACCCATCTGTAAAACTGATTACACGAGTATCGAAAACCAGTGAAAACCTTTTGTTATGGAAGACGAAGGTTGCTCTCTTAGCACTTTCCCACTCAATTGTGTTCTATTATTATTTGAAATAGACTTCGGATCATCTAAGTCTTCATCATCAATCATTTTAGCGGTGTCATAATGGACGGAGGACATCAAAAGCAGACTAGTAGTGGCAAGAAGGGCATTTCTGGTCAATAGACGTCTACTAGTATCAAACATAGGTCTAAATTTGAGGAAGAATTTTCTGAGATTGTTTGTTTGGAGCACAACATTCTATGGTAGTGAAACATGGACTGTGGGAAAACCGCAATAGAAGAGGATCCAAGCATTTGAGAGGTGGTGCTAGAGACGAATGTTGGAAATTAGGTGGACTGATAAGGTAAAGATTCTGGTCGTATGTGAAGTATGTTAGCGGCAAGAAACAATCAGTGCCTTTACTGCGCGATAGCAATGGAGATACTATCGAAGACAGTATTGCCAAAGCAGAGTTACTAAACACAGCCTTCCGAAATGCCTTCACAAAAGAAGACTAAGTAAATATTCCAGAATTCGAATCGAGAACAGCTGCGAACATGAGTAACTTAGAAGTAAATAACCTCTGAGTAGTGGAGCAACTTAAATCTCTCAATAAAAGCAAGTCTTCTGGTCCAGACTGCATACATATTAGGTTCCTTTCTGAGTATGCTGATGCATTAGCTCCATACTTAACAATCATAGACAACCGTTCCCTCGACGAAAGATCCGTACCCAAAGACTGGAAAGTTGCACTGATCACGTCAATGTTCAAGAAACGTAGTAGGAGTAAGCCACTACATTACAGGCCCATATCGTTAACGTCGATATGCAGCAGGATTCTGGAACACATTCTGTGTTCGAACATTATGAATTATCTCGAAGAGGACGGGGTCTATTGACACACGGTCAACATGGGTTTAGAAAACATCGTTCTTGTGAAACACAACTAGCTCTTTATTCCCATGAAGTGTTGAGTGCTATTGACGAGGGATTTCAGATCGATTCCCTATTTCTGGATTTCCGGAAGGCTTTTGACACTGTACCACACAAGCAGGTCGTACTGAAATTGCGTGTTTATTGAATATCATCTCAGTTACGTGACTATTTGCGATTTCCTGTCAGAAAGGTCACAGTTCGTAGTAATTGGCGGAAAGTCATCGAGTGAAACAGAAGTGATTTCTGGCGTTCCCCAAGGTAGTGCTGTAGGCCCTTTGCTGTTCCTTATATATATGAACGATTTGGGAGAATCTGAGCAGCCGTCTTCGGTTTTTTGCAGATGATACTGTCGTTTATCGACTAATAAAGTCATCAGAAGATCAAAACAAACTGCAAAACAATTTAGCAAATATATCTGAATGGTGCGAAAAGTGGCAGTTGAACCTAACTAACGAAAAGTGAGCTGGTCATCCAAGTGAGTTCTAAAAGGAACTCAAACTTCGGTTACACGATAAATCAGTCTAATCTAAAAGCCATAAATTCAACTAAATACCTAGGTATTACAATTACGAAGAACTTATATTGGAAGGAACACACACAATATGTTGGTGGAACGCTAACCAAAGACTGCGCTTTATTAGCAGGACACTTAGAAAATGTAACATACCTACTAAGGAGACTGCCTACACTACGCTTGTACGTCCTCTCTTAGAATACTACTGCGCGGTGTGGGATTCTTACCAGATAGGACTGACGGAGTACATCGAAAAAGTTCAAAGAAAGGCAGGACGTTTTGTATTTTCGCTAATATGGGAGAGTGTGTCACAAAAATGATACAGGATTTGGGCTGGACACCATTAAAAGAAAGGCGTTTTTCATTGCGACGGAATCTTCTCACGAAATTCGAATCACCAACTTTCTCCTCCGAATGCGAAAATATTTTGTTGATACCGACCTACATAGGGAGGAACGATCACCACGAAAATAAGGGAAATCAGAGCTCTCACGGAAAGATATACGTGTTCATTCTTTCCGCGCGGTATACGAGACTGGAATAATGGAGAATTGTGAAGGTGGTTCGATGAACCCTCTGTCAGGCACTTAAATGTGATTAGCAGAGTATCCATGTAGATGTAGAGGTAAGGAACGAGGAGGTTCTGTGCAGAACCGGAGAGGAAAGGAATATGTGGAAAACACTGACATGGAGCAAGGACAGGATGATAGAACGTATGGGACGACTTACTTGGTACTAGAGGCAGCTGTAGAGGGTAAAAGCTATAGAGGAAGACAGAGATTGGAATACATCCAGCAAATAATTGAGGACGTTTGTTGCAAGTGATGACCTTAGATGAAGACGTCGGCACAGGAGAGGAATTCGTGCGGGGCCGCATCACCCAAGTCGGAAGACTGATGGACCAAAAGAAAAAACTGATGTTATATGCCACCGCAAGTGTATGTTATTAAAGTATTCTAGCATCCTCTAGTGTGCTAACTATAAGACTGTCAAGTTCATCTCTACTACTTAATATGGACAAGTCGTGCTTAACGTTGTTACCAAAAATCTAAAATTCTTCGGCGATTTAGCTCAAATTTTTGTTCGGTATATTAAAGAACATTCTGAAGGGCAGGAGATATAAATTGTTTAAAAAAACGCACAGGTTTTCTATTCCCATCGATTTAGAAGTAGAAAATGGTATATGCCTACTGTTCTCTGCTGTTAAAATGTGCGGTTTTGTTTCATTTCTCAGTCAGTTTTAAATACGATGGTAGGGCATTTAAATCATTAGAAAATTGTTTCTCCCATATATATATATACCTCCTCATTATATATAATTTTTTTTTAAACAAAAATTGTACTCACAGCAGTGTGCTGTTTCCGTTTCTTCCTCGCAGTCTGTTTTCACAGGAAACAGGAAAATTTTATTTATAGCTTATCGGCATATGATTAGAACATTATTTAATTTGCAATAACAATAAAAAAGTCCTAAGATATGACAGACGGGGGAGGAGGAGATGGACAAAGGGGAGAGGAGGAAATAGATGTGGCAGAGAGAGAGAGAGAGAGAGAGAGAGAGAGAGAGAGAGAGAGAAAAGGGGGGGGGGACGAGAAATGGAGTAGAGCATATAACCAGTTCCCACGCATATTTAGCAACTGTGAAGCACTGCTGGCTTCGCTAACCTAAAATACGATCTGTGAATGAAGCCCAGCCGTATGAAGGTGTGATCGGAAAAGCAGCCGCTCAAGTGGCTTTGCCATGCGAATGCACTGCTCTTCCAGACGGCGTCCTGTCTTTGATAGGAACATACCAGTCTATACTACTGCACCAGCGTCGATCGAAAGTTAAATATAGGAGTAAACCTTCACCACCATACGGGGAAATCGCTGAGACAGCATGCTACGGTCACATTGTGTTGTGCAGAATCCACTCGTTGCTGTAGACAACTGCCTTCTGTAAAACCGGTCCTCATACGGGCGTGACTGCTTTAGCAAACATTTCCTGTAGTAGTATTAGCTGAATGTCGCACGAACTCATTTTTCCGAGACCGATCGCACATTCGGTGCTTTTCGAGCCCACTTAAACACTCATATTGCGTTCCTTGACGCACACGTTTGGGGGTTCTAATGTTTGTAAGGCACATAATTAACATTGCTCGGTGCAACTGAGGTGTTTATGGTCACTTACTGGAGGACGCTGCTTGTGGTATGCGTACACCAACTCTCGGCCATCTTAAGCACTTATTTTTGGTACAGGTTTGTGTGTCCACCGAGTTTCAATCCAGTTAGGTTATGCTCATCGTCGGTAGGAATTTACCTACATATATGTTGGTTGTAAAAAGAGAAATTAAGAGCTGTTAGAACTGAAAATCTTTAACATTGCTAGAAAAGAAAGCATTACTTGAAACGAATGAAACAAGGAGCCGAGGAAAACTTTTTAGAAATAAAATTATGGAACTGTTCGAATGTAGTGTGGAACAATATACTTAGACGCTGTAATTGGCATGGTTGCTGGGGACCTTCATAGGGTATAATAAGCAGGGATAGAGCAATAAAGAGAGGCGTAGAGACGTTTTTTTCCGTTTGGGGGAATGATGTGTAGCTGAAGAAAAGGGAAAATGTAGTTATTTCTGGATTACTATCAAATAAGTGCCCTTTTTTGTATACGGCATGCTGTATAGCGATTAAGATGCCAGATTTTATATTATAATTGTAGAAAATGAGTGAAGTTGCATCTAGACTCAATACTCTGCCTTTACTGGACAACATAGCTACAGAGTATTGAATGAAGATACTTGGTTCACATGTGACTATAGGGTTGTCAAATTGCTTGTTCAATGTTAAATTTCTACCTAAAATATGCACGGAAGAAAACAGTTACGTACATTTTTATACACTCTAAAATAAAATAAGAAAAAAACCACGCACCACGAAGGAGTTACGCAAATGGTCACGAACTGATATTCCTATAGATATCGACGGAAAATGCAAAATTGTAAGAAGCCTCAGCTGCCGATGGTTGGTTGTGTGATGCTGCAACGCAATTTCACCGCGCAGCTACCAAAGCTGGTTAACAGGAGACATAACGGTACTACGGCATTAAGTGCTTACGTATTTCATTCCGGGTACTCAGTTGCACGGTAATTATGCGTCGCAGAGACAATATACGCAGATGCCGACATTTGAATAGGACCAATGCCACTGTTCGACGATATTCGCATGGCCCAGCACAGCGTCAGAAGAACAGGTCGACGTAGACAGATGAGAGCTTGAGGGTCGAGCAATCGTCAGAGAGGCACTCGGAGCCCGGATTCGTCATTATCATCGATTCGAAGTGCAACTGGTGCTTCAGTGACCCCAAGGACGTTAATAGGCAGCTCACAGACCTGGGGCTGGACTCATGGTGCCCCATACGCCGACACCACTTACCTCCATACACCAGCAAACCAGCTTGCAGGTGGTGTTGAGAATATTTGGGCTGTCATCTCATTGGCTGGAGTAGAAATGTTCTCAGTGATAAGTCCCGCTGCGAACTAAGCACAGATGACCAGCGATGATGTGTCTGCTGGAGACACTGGTGGAATACTAAGCTGTCAGTCATCCGCCATACGGTCCGACAACCAAGAATGTAGGTCTGACGTGCCATTTCATCTCATAGGAGGGCCGCTTTGGTTGTCATTTCTGATTCCCTTACAGCACAGTGGCCCAGTTTTATTGCGCTTCATGGCAAGCCAACTTGGGCGTAAATTTGAGCAAGATAATGCTCGCCCGCACACGGCGAGAGTTTGTCTTCGAGCTTGCCAATCCTACCTTGGTCAGGAAGGTTACCGGACCTCCCCAACTGAGAAAGTTTGGAGCATTACGGGCTGGTCCTTCCAATCATCTCGGTATTTTGACAACGGAACATGCCAATTCAACAGAATTTGGCATCTTAGCCCTCAGGAGGACATCCAACAGCTCTTGTCAATGCCAAGCCGCGTAACTGTGTGCATAGGGGCCAGAGTTGTTCAATTTGTGAAGCTCTTTCTCTTGCGTAAGTGCTCCATTTGTTTGTTTGCACATGTACATCGCACCTACCGATTTACTTTCAAATGGCTGTGAGCACTATGGGACTTAACATCTGAGGTCATCAGTCCCCTAGAACTTAGAACTACTTAAACCTAAATAACCTAAGGACGTCACACAGATCCATGCCCGAGGCAGGATTCGAACCTGCGACCGTAGCAGTTGCGCTGTTCCGGACTGCAGCGCCTAGAACCGTTCGGCCACCACGGCCGACACCGATTACCGTCCCATTCGAAAAATTCCTTTGTGATGAGTCTTTTCTCTCTCTCTCTCTCTCTCTCTCTCTCTCTCTCTCTCTGAGTATTCGCAAATACAGAAAATGAGGGCTGTCCACGGAGTCTGTATAGAAATAGTAATTGTATGTTATACGCGTTAATTAGAAAAATTGAGCCGACATTAAAAGAATAAACGAAATTTGCTAGAAGACTCAGGAATTAAATTATGGAACAGTGCCAATCCCAACACACTTCTATTTGCAGACGATTTCGAGAGGGAGAAACCACGCGAACTGTACAAAAAAGGGGTTGGGAGGCGGAGGGCAGTTGTAACTGCCCACTCCCGAGAGAGGTGCGTGACACACGCACGGTGCGTGTTACGTCACGCTCTGCTGCCCTTGTTCCACGTTCGCAATCTGTGCATTCGGTTCGCTTGCGTGCGGCCGCAGGTTAAACGAACCAACATCGGCCGAGAGCTGTCTTCGCTGACTGATGTACAGATTTCACACCTGTGCACCGGTGACTTGTCGCCTCTTGTCTTTGACGAAGTCTGGCGTCTGTACGAGCTGCAGAAGACGAATGGAAGATGACATTGAAAGACGAGAAGACATTTGACGTCAAAGGGAAAAACCAGTCGGTAGCGTGTTTGGCCATATTGGCTGAACATGAGCGCTACATCGGTGTCGAAGCGATAGCCCGGTTATTGATTAATTATGCAACAAATCTCACATACGTGACAAACGGAAAAAAATAAACATCCAACACCAATAACACGCTCAATCATAAAGATTTGAGTGAAAATGTAGATAACGTTTTTTCAAGAATAAATCCGCTTGTGATGCACGTATCTGAAAATAATTCCCTCCATTTTTTGTATATTGTGAATTGTTTTTCCTTCTTAGTTCAAAGGGATTCCTCAGGCTGTGTGTTGCTCTTTAAACAAGAATCCATTAATCATCTTCTTCTGACAGATCGCATGTTGTGGTGACCCTTTCTTCAGGTGAGATGGTTTAGTGGTTAAAACTCGTATTCGGAAGAAATGAGATTCTAGTTCGCTTCTGACCACTCTGTGCCGAGGTGGTTCCCACAATCGGCCTTGGCCTAGTCGTCACGTCTTCGAGCATTGTCTTCAATTTCGTGTTTCCGAAAACGTTTCTCAGCTGTAGATACAGTCATATAAAGTTTTTCAGTGCATTTAATATTCTGCAATTTAGTTTGGTAATTACTGCAATCATTTAGTCCGCTTCTTATCTGGGTGGTAACGTGCTCGCCTCGCACGCAGGCAGGCCCGGGTTCGATTCCCGGCCGGGTTGGAGATTTCCTTCGCTCGGGGACTGGGTGTTGGTTGTCCTCGCCATCATTTCATACTCATCACCGGCGTGCAAGTCGCCCAATGCGGCGTAGACTGAAATAAGACTTGCATTTGGAGGCCGAACTTCCTCGGATGGGGGGACTCCCGGCCAACGATGCCATACGCTCATTTCCATTTGGAATCATTTAAAGAGCCTCTTCGCTGCAACTAATACGGTCGTCACTAGTGGGCGACACACTTACGTGTGTATATGACGTCTGTGCCGCAGTGTTAACGGGAAACGCATCGCGTACAAATTACTGTGCCCTTGTAAAAAACGAGTAACAGATTTTTGTAGTTCGATAACGGCAATTGTTATCTACAGTTTAGTACGATCAAAAACGTTCGAGTGTTGTGCGGTAGATATTGCAAGTTACAGAAATATTGCGCGAATTATAACGTCTGGAGTTATAAATCCAACAGCGATTCTGATTAATCGTAGTTAAAAGAAAGAGAGTCTCCAATATTTACAGATCATGGCGCTAACGAAAAATGGGAATTGGGAGGAGCGAGGATAAGGGTAAAGGTAATGGCGTTCTATTTCAAGCACCGGAAGCTTACATTTAAAAGTCCGCAGAAATGAAATGTTTTATCGAGGCTACGAAAATTGCCGACTGTGCGAAATATTTTAAAAAGGCGTTACATCATTAATTAGAATAATTGTATTATTGGACTTGGCCTCCTCTTGCAATGAAAAAAAGAGAACAAGTACTTTATCGCGAATTATGCAAAATTCTCAGGAGATTAAAAGAAAGCCTACATCAGAGTGTCAGCTATTGAGTTAGAACTATCGGTTTCTGTCTGTCGCAATGTCAGCCTATAGAGAGGCTGCACCACGGAACAGTGGCTTCATTAACGAAATTTGTTAGTACTGCAATACAGCAAACTCGAAATTTAACGTCCTATCTTTTTTTACGTTTTATATTCCTACTGTAGTGAACGACTTTCTGAGAGCAGTATCATTAGGAATGAACTTGCGTTTCGAAGGATAATGGAAGATGTCTGTTAACGTCTCTTCCATGTTTCATGTGTATAACAAGTTATGCGGGGTTTAACGACACGACAAATATATGCCAAAAGTCACGGAAAATCTACGTTTAAACCGGTTATCAAGAGAAACTTGGAACTATAAAACTGATCAGGTGTGGACACACCTTTCCAAATCAGCGAAGCAGGTGTGCTTTTGGCAGTTTTTATTTGTTGGCTGTCTGGCATTAGCGGGCTGCAGTCGAAGCAGCGAGCGCTTCCCACACATCTGTTCCGATGAAGCTATTCAGGCTCCCCCGTGCCGTTGTCCTTTAATATAGTAACGGGCGATATTTATCGCGGGGCCGGAGTTTCTTTATGGCCATATTTCACGGACGTTTAAGCGGAATAATGTGAGCGCGCGCGATAGCAGAGAAACCCCCAGCCCCCGCTCCCTGTTTACATGACGTAACCACAACAAACTGGCAGTCGCCACGGGCATTTACTGCGTTGCCGAGGAGTGTTATTCTAAGTGATTGGCGGATTTTACTGCAGTGCCTCCATACAGGTGACGCGATTACGCAATAGTGACTTCGTTAACGAAAGTTGTTAGTACTGTAAGAGAGCAAACTTCACGCTGGACGTCCCTATCGAATAAGATATTTCACAGACAATATCAATGCTATAGCAGCAAGCATAACACGTGATCTACTCTGCCGTAAAATGAAGCGCAGATTAAATGTATTGACTTAGTACTGACATTATTTCTTTTCCACGTCGTGTTCTGCTTATAATGAATTCACAGGGAAATTATACAAAATACAAACGAACGTTTGAAAACACGTTATGGACTTTAAGAAGTAAGCGACGGGGCCTGACAGACTCCCATTGAAGTCTAGACTGGATTAGATTAGATTCAGTTTTCGTTCCATAGACCCAAAAAGTGAGATGATTTTCGTGGGTGCGGAACATGTCAGAAAGTATAACATAAAAATCTAAAACATTTGAATATAACCCTTACTACCCCGATCCTTTGTCAGGAGATTGTCGAAATGGGTGAACAGAATGGTGTAAACTGGAACAGTTAATATTTACAGAATCAACACGCTGTTAGAATGAAACACTGTTATGCACTATTAATAACTTTATCATACACAAAACACATGATCTTGACTGTTGTGACCAAGTGCTGTCAAAACTGATATCTAATAGATATTTTTACTTAAGCTGTCTTAACAGTCTCTTTTAAGATATTCATCTATGAAGTAGGAGGAGTTGCTATAAAAAAAGTCTTTCTAACTCTGTTTAAACCGTGCTTTATCTGAAACTACATTTTTAATGTTTGCTGGCAATTTATTAAAATGTATGTTCTGGATATTTGACCCCTTTTTGGACCAAAGTAACTGATTTTAGGTCTTCATGTAGATTGTTTTTATTCCTAGTATTGATACTATGTATTGAGCTATTGATTGGAAATAGAGATGTACTACTTGCAACAAATTTCATTAAAGAATAAATATACTGAGAAGCAGTGGTTAGAATACAAAGTTCCTTCAATAGGTTTCTACATGATGTTCTTGAACTTACACCACAAATAATTCTTATCACACGCTTTTGCACTCTAAAAATCTTTGCTCGGTTTAATGAGTTGCTCCAGGGTATTATCCCATATGACACAATAGAATGAAAGTAAGCAAAGTACCGAAGTTTTTTTTATACTTATATCTCCTACATCTGCCATCAATCTCACTGCAAATACAGACTTGTTTAGGTGCTTAAACAATTATGTGGTATGCCCTTCCCAACTGAATTTATTATCGAGTTGTAATTCCAGAAATTTTACACTGTCAACCTCTTCGATCTACATGTCTTCATATGTTATACACATGCTGGAAGGAAATCTCTTACAGGTTCTGAACTGCATATGGTTGATCTTCCAAAAGTTTAATGACAGTGAATTAGTTTTAAACCACTTATTCATGTCATTGAAAATTTGATTAGCAGCTATTTCTAAATTTGTACTTCACTTGCTACTTATTGCAATATTTATATCATCCGCAAACAAAACAAACCTAGCATCTGGCAATGTTACATATCAGAGGTCATTAATGTACACAAGAAAAAGCAATGGACCCAAGACGGAACCTTGAGGAACACCACATGGAACTAATTCCCAGTCAGATGACAGACTGCTTACTACACAGTTGTTTCGCAACGACACCCTTTGTTTCCTGTTAGATAGATAAGACTCAAACCATTTCGCAGCATTGCCGGCATCAGCCGTAATCTGTAGTCTGCACATTTATCTTTGGAAGTGAAACCCGTAATTGGTAGACTGTGTGTAGGTTTACAGTTTATTGCCACTACAGTTTAATTCTGCTTCAGAAAGGCGAGAAGAATCGAAGACAGAAGAAGGAAAAAAAAGGACAAGGTCATTGGAAGTGCAAGAGGCGGGATTCGAGGACAAGTCTAGCTAAAACTGAGGAAGACTTACAGTTCGTGGTAACTGACGAAAAATCATCGAGCAGAACGGAAATGGTATCTAGCGTTCCCCAAGGAAGTGTTATAGGCCCTCTGCTGCTCCTAGTTTATATAAACAATTTAGGAGACAATCTGAGCACCCCTTTTAGATTGTATGCGGATGATGTCATTTATCGTCTCGTAAAATCATCATCAGATGATAAAACCAATTGTTAGCCAAGATATTTGTATGGGGTGGAAAGTGGCCACTGATTCTCAATAATGAGAAGTATTAGATCGCTCACATGATTACTGAATGGAATCGCAAAATTTCGGTTACACGATAAACCATACAAATCGAAAGGTTGTGAATTCAACTAAATACGTAGAAATTACAATTACATATAACTTACATTTGATCGATCATACAGGTAACGTTGTGAGAAAAGGCTGCGAGGTATCGGCAGAACAGTTGGAAAATGCAGCAACACGCTTTTCCGTTCTCTTCAGGAGCACTCTGCGCGATGTGGGATCCTAGCACATAATATTAACGGAAGACATCTATAAAGTTCAAAGTTGTATCATCGCGAAATAGGGGGAGAGAGTGTCGCGGTTATTGTACGCACATTATTATTAAAACGAAGGCGTTTCTCGTTGGTGCAGGATCTTTTCGAGAAATTTCGACCATAAACTTCCTTCTGCGAATACGAAAATATTTTTTGGCGCCCATCTACATAGGGGGAAATGCTCATTGTAATACACTCCTGGAAATTGAAATAAGAACACCGTGAATTCATTGTCCCAGGAAGGGGAAACTTTATTGACACATTCCTGGGGTCAGATACATCACATGATCACACTGACAGAACCATAGGCACATAGACACAGGCAACAGAGCATGCACAACGTCGGCACTAGTACAGTGTATATCCACCTTTCGCAGCAGTGCAGGCTGCTATTCTCCCATGGAGACGATCGTAGAGATGCTGGATGTAGTCCTGTGGAACGGCTTGCCATGCCATTTCCACCTGGCGCCTCAGTTGGACCAGCGTTCGTGCTGGACGTGCAGACCGCGTGAGACGACGCTTCATCCAGTCCCAAACATGCTCAATGGGGGACAGATCCGGAGATCTTGCTGGCCAGGGTAGTTGACTTACACCTTCTAGAGCACGTTGGGTGGCACGGGATACATGCGGACGTGCATTGTCCTGTTGGAACAGCAAGTTCCCTTGCCGGTCTAGGAATGGTAGAACGATGGGTTCGATGACGGTTTGGATGTACCGTGCACTATTCAGTGTCCCCTCGACGATCACCAGTGGTGTACGGCCAGTGTAGGAGATCGCTCCCCACACCATGATGCCGCGTGTTGGCCCTGTGTGCCTCGGTCGTATGCAGTCCTGATTGTGGCGCTCACCTGCACGGCGCCAAACACGCATACGACCATCATTGGCACCAAGGCAGAAGCGACTCTCATCGCTGAAGACGACACGTCTCCATTCGTCCCTCCATTCACGCCTGTCGCGACACCACTGGAGGCGGGCTGCACGATGTTGGGGCGTGAGCGGAAGACGGCCTAACGGTGTGCGGGACCGTAGCCCAGCTTCATGGAGACGCTTGCGAATGGTCCTCGCCGATACCCCAGGAGCAACAGTGTCCCTAATTTGCTGGAAAGTGGCGGTGCGGTCCCCTACGGCACTACGTAGGATCCTACGGTCTTGGCGTGCATCCGTGCTTCGCTGCGGTCCGGTCCCAGGTCGACGGGCACGTGCACCTTCCGCCGACCACTGGCGACAACATCGATGTACTGTGGAGACCTCACGCCCCACGTGTTGAGCAATTCGGCGGTACGTCCACCCGGCCCACTATACGCCCTCGGTCAAAGTCCGTCAACTGCACATACGGTTCACGTCCACGCTGTCGCTGCATGCTACCAGTGTTAAAGACTGCGATGGAGCTCCGTATGCCACGGCAAACTGGCTGACACTGACGGCGGCGGTGCACAAATGCTGCGCAGCTAGCGCCATTCGACGGCCAACACCGCGGTTCCTGGTGTGTCCGCTGTGCCGTGCGTGTGATCATTGCTTGTACAGCCCTCTCGCAGTGTCCGGAGCAAGTATGGTGGGTCTGACACACCGGTGTCAATGTGTTATTTTTTCCATTTCCAGGAGTGTAAAATAAAGAGTAATCAGAGCTCGCACAGAAAAATTTAAGTGTTCATTTCTTCCCGATCGCTGTCCGATTGTGGAATGGTAGAGAAGTAACTCGAAGGTGGTTCGATGGACCCTCTGCCACGCTCTCAATTGTGAATTCGAGAGTAATAACGTACATGACTCGTTAAATTGATAGAGAAGTAACTTAATACGGATGCTAAGGGTAAGCAAAACATACTCTGAAGTGGAGAAGAATAGTAACAAATAAAAATGGAAAAAATGAGAATACGTAGAACATGCTTTCAGTATTGACAAAGTACCAGAAGAGGGGAAAAAATGGAGCGAGAGGAAAGAGAATACCCAAGAGTGTTACAGTCATAGTAACAGACTGGACTGTAATGAACTGAGAAGGGCGTCAAGGTATTAGGGAAAGAGGAGATATATGCTTGTCAGCTAACAAACCGAATCTGGATGACAGAAGAATAGAGTAGAGTGGAGGCTCACCAACAGTGAATGAATGACGTAGGTCTAGAGAAGATTTCAGAAGACTAGGTGGACAGGAGGGACGAGATGAAAATGTGACTGGTCTTTCTTTTCCGTATTTTGTCATCAGTTTCTAACTGCTTTGACGCTGCCCGCCATGAATTCTCTCCTGTGGCAACCTCTTCATCTCAGAGTACCACTCAGTTATTTGTTAGATATATTGAAGTTTGTTTTCCACTGTAGTTTTTACCCTTTACAGCTCACTCAGGTGCCATGGGAGTTATTCCCTGTTGTCTTAACACATGGCCTGTCATCCTGCCCTTCCTATTACCAGCATTTTCAGAGTGTTCGTGTTTTCACCGATTCTGCCGAGGAGCTCATCGTTCCTTATAGATCCACCTAATTTCCAACTTCCTTCAATAGCACCACGTCTGTAACACTTTGCTTCTACACAAGCCAAAAGAAATATCAGTAGTAATAAAAACATACAAATGTACTGAATGTAAGAAGTTTAACTTAATTACAGAAATAATAATAATAATAATAATAATAATAATAATAATGGATGATTACGACTGATGGAGGAAGCGGTACAACTGTGGTGAGGTACAATCGAGATGTAACAGGAATTGGTGTGAACATTGTTTGTTGATGCATTCATGGGCATATCGCGGTAGTTATGTTATTCGAAGGACTGATATGACTGCACTGCGATATGTGCGTGTATATGCCTTCAAATAGCTGTTCATTTCATCACAGTGCCTTATTATATCTCGCCAGAAATGTACCACAGTGATCTTCATTACAGCTTGTGTTCCTTTCCGAGGAAACTAGGCACAGTTTCCCCTATAGAAGTGATTCGCGGAAGGGGAATGAATGGCAAAGACTCGAACGCAGTACTGGCAGACTTCCAGCCATTTCGTTAACGCCGCTGCTCTCCGGCTACAGCTGTCATAAGATGTTCAAAAGGCTTGTAAAGGTCTGAGCCTAGGTTTCTCGAAACGCTCCGTAAGCTCAACTTACTACAACAGCACGAGTGTCATGTTAGTATGTGCGAAAGATGAGCAAAATCCGTGTAGGGTTCCGTTTTTAACGTCTTCAACTTCTGTAGCTCTGTCGTCCTCGGCTTGTTACGGTATGTTGATAATTTGTACTTTTGGACCGTGTAACTACAACTTGAACAAGATATGAAAATAATTAGAACCAACCAACAGTGACAAATACCGTACAAATGCAAGAAACTTCCACATCCAGAAAGCCACTGCTGAAATAATAAGATGAAAATCACCCTCTTGCACAGGCAGCCACATTAGAACAAACACACATCATTTCCTCCCTCTCCCCCTCCCTCTGTCTGTCTGTCTGTCTGTATCTCTCCCCAGAAATTACACTCGAAAGTTGGAAATAAATTCGATCTTTGGCAATAACACCCGATAGTCGGCAACGCAAACCGAAACATAGCATCAAAACAAGTGTTCAGTTCCTAGTGGTGTGAAGTTTGGAAAGCAAAAACCCAAATGGCAATTATAAGAAGAAGAATAGCGCCAAAAATGGAAGAAAAACGAAACATGTAGATCATCATCCACGGAATCTGTAAGTAGAGTTTAAAATATTACTACGCCATAGAAGAGTGAAGGACCAGAACTGCTTAAAACCTATATGTAGATAATATAATTGCGTAGGCTTCCGCGGCCAGAGTCAGTCGACATAAAAGTTTTCTGGGTTTGGTACCGCGTCATAATGTAAAAACTACTGCTGCTGGAGAAAAACCAACGTTTCGGCCACGATTGTAGCGGCCTTCTTCTGCGTCTAATGGTGACCATTAGACCCCCATTAGACCCAGAAGAAGGCCGCTGCAATCGTGGCCGAAACGTTGGTTTTTCTCCAGGAGCAGTAGTTTTTACATTATGACGCGGTACCAAAGCCCGAAAACTTATGTATATGTAGATAGTCCCAAAAAGTATGGCAAATATTAAAAATATGTGCTTGTTCCAGGCCACTGGAGATGCTTTTAAAAGAATAAAGGCGAAACGCGAATGGCACGCAACTGTATTTCATTCAGTTGTTGTCACACGGTTCAAACGTAAAATTATCAGCATACCGTAATCCCTGTTTAAGTTTCCTACCACTGCATGGTTCCCCTTATCAAAAATATGGGAAGACAGAAAATGCGGAGAAACAGGAACAGTTGTTCCAGCGTAAAAATGGTATGTTAAGAAGAGGAAGAAGAGGAGGAGGAGGAGGAGGAGGAGGAGGACAACAACACCAAGAACAATAGCAGCGCGGGGTAGCCGTGCGGTTAGAGGCACCATGTCACAGATTGCGCGGCCCCTCCCGCCGGAGGTTCCAGTCCTCCATCGGACGCGTGTATGTGTGATGTTCTTAGAATAACTTAGTATAAGTTAAAGTAGTGTGTAAGTCTAGGGACCTCAGCAGTTTGGCCCCTTAGGAATTCACACACATTTGAACATTTTTGAAGAATAACATGAAGAACAAGAAGAAGAACAACAACAAGAGGAGGAGGAGGAGGAGGAGGAGGAGGAGGAAGAAGAAATTTTTCAGAGAAGGTGATGAAAGGAGGCTAGGAAAGTATTGCAGGTCGGAATGCCTGGTAAGACACGTGCTAAACCGTCCAACAGTATTTGAAGTAGCACTGGACAGAACATTACAGTATTCGAAAAAAGTGACAGGCAGTGATTGGAAAACGTTTAACAGTTACCTGATGTCGCCAAGTGTAGGAGGTATACTTAGGTGAGAGCAGTGACGTGTAATGGGAGGAAGTGGAGGCTGCCGTCAGCGAAGAGGGGGGCCGGCAGACGTGAACAGCCGTGACACATCAGAACGATTCCGAGCGCAGCGGGGAACGCACCTCAGTCAGGTCGTCTCAGGTAGGCTGGGCTGCGCCTCCTCTGGAGTGGGTGGCGGGTCGCGTGGGCGGCGGGAGCGGGCGGCTCCCCGCGGGGCCGGCCAGCGCCAGCTGCGGTCGTAAAGCAGCCGCGGGCCGCACAAAAAAGCCCCGCGGCTAACTGGAACGCCAACAGAGGGGCAGGGGTGGGGGTGGGGGGCGCGACTGTTTCCCCGCGCGAGCGCGCTGCCTATTCTTCTTGCTTAGTTTTATAGCTCCGTGCCGGCCTTGGCTTCCTATACAATGCGCCTCACACCTCCCCGTTCCTCGCCTGCGCCGCCGCGCTTCCATTTATCCTGGGAGGACCATCAAGAACCCCCGCAGCCATCCTCTGCCGGCGTAATAATTTCCGTCCAGTGACGCGGAGTGCTACCACAACTATTACCCGTACAGTCCGGGACCGGATCATCCTGCAACGGCCCAGGCCGCGCCGCACGGTGGACAGAGGTGCAGCGCCAAGTCTGCGTGGCGCTGCAACGCATCGGAAACAGAGTAGGCAGTTCTTACTGCGTTCTGCAATCATCATCGTATTACCACAATCACAGCATCACGACAGTATCGTTTCACCACAATCGTAACACCACGGTCACAACATCATTCCCCACGATTACAGCATTGTCACTGCACCCTATCACCTTAACAGCACCGCATGTTCACATCATCATCATCATCATCATCATCATCATCATCATCCTCGCCTTAATCCCATCTTCCCTGTGGGGTCAGCATTTATATGTATTGGTTTCAGCAGTGTTAGTGGGAATTCAGTGGATGCATTCCCTTCCTGATGCCAATCACAGAATCCAAATATACGCTAGTGGCCATTACAATTGCTACACCACGAAGCTGACGTGCTACAGACGAGAAATTTAACAGACAGGAAGAAGATGCTGTGTTATGCAAATGATTAGCTTTTCAGAGCAGTCACACAAGGTTGGCGCCGGTGGCGACACCTACAATGTGCTGACATGGGGAACGTTTCCAACCGATTTCTCATACACAAACAGCAATTGACCGACGTTGCCAGGTCAAACGTTGTTGTGATGCCTCGTGTAAGGAGGAGAAATGCCTACCATCACGTCTCCGACTTTGATAAAGGTCGGATTGTAGTCTATCGCGATTGCGGTTTATCGTATCGCGACATTGCTGCTCGCGTTGGTCGAGATCCAGTGACTGTTACCAGAATATGGAATCGGTGGGTTCAGGAGGGTAATACGGAACGCCGTGTTGGATCCCAACTGCCACGTATCACTAGCAGTCGAGACAACAGGCATCTTATCCGCATGGCTATAACGGATCGTGCAGCCACGTCTCGATCCCTGAGTCAACAGATGGGGACGTTTGCAAGACAACAACCATCTGCACGAACAGTTCGACGACGTTTGTAGCAGCATGGACTATCAGCTCGGAGACCATGGCTGCGGCTACCCTTGACGCTGCATCACAGACAGGAGCGCCTGCGATGGTGTACTCAACGACGAACCTGGGAGAACAAATGGGAAAACGTCATTTTTTCGGATGAATCCAGGTTCTGTTTACAGCATCTTTATGGTCGCTTCCGTGTTTGGCGACATCTCGGTGAACGCACATTGGAAGCGTGTATTCGTCATCGCCATACTGGCGTATCACCCGGCGCGATGGTATGGGGTGCCATTGGTTACACGCCTCGGTCACCTCTTGTTCGCATTGACGGCACTTTGAAGAGTGGATGTTACATTTCAGATGTGTTACGACCCAAGGCTCTACCCTTCATTCGATCCCTTCGAAACCCTACATTTCAGCAGGATAATGCACGAGCGCATGTTGCAGGTTCTGTACGGGCCTTTCTGGGTACAGAAAATGTTCGACTGCTGCCCTGGCCAGCACATTCTCCAGATCTCTCACCAACTGAAAACGTCTGGTCAATGGTGGCCAAGCGATTGGCTCGTCACAATACGCCAGTCACTACTCTTGATGAACTGTGGTATCGTGCTGAAGCTGGATGGGCAGCTATACCTGTACACGCCATCCAAGCTCTGTTTGACTCAATGCCCAGGCGTATCAAGGCCGTTATTACGGCCAGAGGTGGTTGTTCTGGGTACTAATTTCTCAGTATCTATGCACCCAAATTGCGTGAAAATGTAATCATATGTCAGTTCTAGTATAATATATTTGTCCAATGAATACCCGTTTATGATCTGCATTTCTTCTTGGTGTAGCAATTTTAATGGCCAGTAGTGTATGTCACCATTGTACCATCACATCATCACCATTATATCACCATCATCCAGCTTACATCTGGGTCCTGTGGAAAAAAATTAATAAATAAAATAAAAATTTAAAAAACCAGCATCCCCATCATCTTTTATCTTCCCAATTTTTTTTCCTCGTACACCAAATTTCATTCCTTTCCCTTCACACTTTTCTGTACTCCTTTCGGCCATCTATCCATCCGCGATCTTCAAACCGGTCTCTCTCCTTGAAACCTCATGTCGCAGCGGTGTATAGCCTCTATTGGAACGTCATAACGCAATGTTGTGAACATTAACACACAACATTAACACACGACATTTCGCTCCTGCGGCAGTCTTTATTTGTGAAGACACGACTAATAGTCTGCCCTCACAGGTCCAAACCTGTCAAAAAGGTGAGTCCTCCCTGGATAGTTTACACAGTAACAGTATTGCCCACGAAAAGCAAATGGCACATTCGAGTACTGGTCCTCTCTCCTTATATCTTTAGGAAGTGTCTATAACAATCCACCCCTTATCGGTCTGTTATTCTTTGTGGAGGCCCCTCTTCTTGTATGTCTCTGAAACTTCGTTTCTTTACGTGTCTAGTAGAGCCACTCCAGATTTAGTCCCCAAGAATTTAATGTCAGTGGCCTATAATCCGCTTTTACTTGTCTTCTTTGTTATCTACATTCTTGTAGCACGTTAAAATGGGTACACAGTAGGTCTTCCACACTATTCAGAACTTTTGTTTCGCTTCATGGTTCCTTTAGGACACAGCGACAATACCACTGATTTGCCTTTCGGCTCTCTCCCATCGCCCACCATTCACCAGTACGTTCGTATTAATACGTCGACTTTTGCATTTGATCACTCTTTAGTGTTAAACTCAAGATCCACTCATACACCAACTTAATTATTCTGTGGAAAAAGAAAAACCAATGTCACTCTACAAACATGCCAGAAGCTCAAGTTTAACGGAAAGACTGATCGTTAGTTACCTTAGGGCTAACGAACAACAATTTGAACCTATCTCCCTCTCAACCAGAAATATTTATCGGATGGTGTTGAGGTAATTTGCCACATCATTCAACATCAAGGTGGTTTCAGCTGCGGAGCTGCCTAACTTTGGAAAATATGAAAGAACATTGTGGCTGTGATTCGCCACAGAATGGAAGCTTACAACTCACGAATAAAATTTCTAGATGCAGGATAAACCCACACTGGTTTTACTGGTTTGAAGCAGACAACAGACATACGATAACGTTCTCCTCGGAGTTATAGAATGGATCAATCGAGAGTTTGAAGTTAATTTTCATGTTTGTGAAGCCGTGTTTTAATAGAAGTAATGCACACTTCTGCATTGCAGAAGCCGTCGTTCTGCATTGGGGTTCAGAATCTACGTACAGTGAGAGATGGTCAGTAGCTGAGAACTCCGCTTTCGTGGAATCGACGGGGCAACTTATTTGTGAGGAGGGTCTGAGTCGCGTGCTGAGCGTACGCTGATATAGAAACACGTGTGTTTGCACGTGCGCACGGTACAGCACGGCCATTGAACCTGTCGCCGCCAGCGCCACCTGACTTCGCGGTTTTCCCGGAGCACTGGCGCCCCACCGGCGTTGCGTGCCGGCCGTACGCTAAGACACTACCAGTCGCCAGCGAACCCCTGTGCGCTCACCGCTCACGTTTACTGTACTCAGACAGCGCTGATTGTACTTCACTGTTATCGCCACAGTGTTATCAATCTCCGAGGGGACAGAAACAAACGACTGTCGTAGCTGCTACAGTCGTAAGGAATCGTACAGTGTGCACTTTTGGAGATGTAAGTTCAGATGCATTCTAGCCTATCGCTATTAATCCCCACGTACTGGATGTGAAGCAGTCGTAAGCTATGTTGAGTGTAAAGCGAGTTGTTTGGGAACCTACAATCTGCTGCGAAAGTGATGATTTCTAAAGTTATTTAAGTGCATGCAACCCACATTCTCGACTGTATCTCAGCACTGCAATATATTCGAGTGTGTAAGATCCACATAACGTTACATGCCACGTAAGATATAGACATGGAAGATAAGCGAAGATGTTTACCGATTTGACTCTTGAGTATCTGCCACAGACAACGAAAAGTCTTAACTCGCGGACGCTCGAAGACGATAATTGTCTCACGACTATATTCTGCAAAAAAAGTACCAGTTTTCGGAGAGGAAACTGGGAATAATAAACAGTTCGCTTCATACTCGTCCGCAGAGCTCGTTAAGAGCACTGGACAGATGCATTAGTCTCCATAGGACTGGCAGAAGACGATCAGTGACATGCCAAGGAAAGCTTCTGCTTCTTAACAGTTAACTTTACCCCGCTGCATCAACCTTGTTTTTTTTCCTTCGCAAACCACTTGCATCCGTAAGTGATCTAAATAATGAGGCTGACCATCAATGGAGTCATTCAGTTAGTAGGCACTGATGCGACTTTTATAGACGCTAGTTCTGCATATGACACACTGAAACACAAAAGGCTTATCCAAGAGCTATACGAAATAAGAGATTCAGGTTGACAAACGTAATGAGAGGCATATTTCAGAGCAGAAGATTAATTGTAATACTACTTGGTAAGAAGAGCCGCTGGAGAAACCAGAAGAAACTAATATGTCAAGGCAGTGTGTTATTCCAGATTTTCTGTTACACCTATACTAATGATCAGCCAGGTCTTCCAGACGCAAGTTCGGTCATCTGAGCGGACGACAGTTGTGACGTCCCAAGAAAGGACCTTTGAGGAAGCAGACGGCAAAATAAACAACGGATTTGGAAGGTTGGGAGGGTATTATGATCTGAATCATCTTAAGCTCAATCCAGAAGAGACTCGCATTTTTTTTTTTCACTTAAGAAACTGAGGCTTACGGCAGACTTAATATTAAGTGGAAATAAATGAAAATTCAGTACTGTGATACTGCAGAATATCTGAGTATCTCTCTAGGTCGAACATGGATTTGGAAACAAAAATCTCCAGCAGAAAGATGTTCAGAAAGCTGACGAGTTGTAGGTGGGAAGAAAATCCACCGATTGTCAGGTCAGCTGCACTGGGACTGTGGAGAGGGTGGAGCAACAGTTTGAGCATCAAAAGTTCTCTGCGGGCTTCAGGACGTGGCCTTAAACGAATCAGTTCGCTTAGTTACGGGGTGTTTCAGACCATTCCCAGTCCCAAAGATCTACCCCTTGACCGGCATTGCATCCCCACTCTTAATATGCTGAGTGGCGGGAGAAACAGAACGGCAGAAGCAGATTTAAAACCCGAAACACTTTAGGTACAGTTATAAAGTTGCAACACGTTGCCGTAAGTCCAGAAATGTTTTTTGGCCGAATGTTGCAATCAAACGTCATAGCAGATGTCAGACGCATTTTCCTCTGACAAGTAAGTGCTCCTAAGCAAGGTGGTTTCCTCCAGAAGAGGACATTAGCTGCGTTTACCACATACCCTACATTATTTCGAAAACCGTTACTAGATTAGCTGGAATCTCAAGGTGCAAAAGAAATTCGGTCATATGGAGGCACGAGGAGGGGTTTATGTGCAGCTGCGGAGCATTTCGGACTCCTAACGCCTATTACTATGCTAACACGTGGACGAATCCTGTACTCAGACGTTCTGGATGTCACTGAAAAGGGCACAAAAGTTGCGGAATTCTCTGGAGGAAAAGGGTGATGTCCCTCTCATGGAAATGTCCAGTGTTACCACGCTCCAGTCACTTGTAATCTCGCATGTTGCATTCAGACAGGAAAATGTTAATGACGACACAGCGCAGAGGCGGCCTTGGACGGCGGAGTTAACAATGCATTGTCCGGACAATGGATCGGACGCCGGCTCTGACCGCCGCACACACAAACAAACCGCTGCTCTGCGAGACCGCCGACGCCCGACGCAGCTTGTACCAGGCGGACAATGGGCAGGATTTCGTAAAGCAAGTCTGTTAATATACTAACAGTTTTTTTTTCTACGCTAGGAAGTTACCTTCACAATCGAGATGCACTTTGAGAACATATTACGCTTTTATCGGGTCAAGTCTGTTCCCGTTTAGTAAATGACAGTTGCGTTCCTTTTGGACTATGCCGAAGTAATTTCTCCACATTCAGCAATAATATACAATCGCTCGCCCGACCAAAGATCCGTACCCAAAGGCTGGAAAGTTGCACAGTTCTCACCAATACACAACAATGGAATTGACTTTTAGACTAATATCACTGAAATTTCAAGTTCGATTTTGGAACTTACACTGTGTTGGAACACTACGATTCGCCTCGAAGAAAACGATCCATTGACACAAAGTCAGTACGGATTAAGAAAACATCGTTCTTGTCCAAAAACTATGTTTTTATGCACACGAAATAATGAGGATCTCAAACTGATGCTTGAATTCCAGAACGTTTTTACAGCATTCCTTACAAACGGATTCTAATCAAGTTGCTTAGAATTCACTTGTGCGACTGGATTCGTAATTTCGTATCAGAAAGATCACATTTGCTAGTATTTGAGGTTCAGTCATCAAGTAAACAGAAACAAAATCCGGCGTTCCTCAAGGAAGTGTTGTATGCCTTCTGCTACTTATATATATATATATATTAGGAGAAAATCTGAGCTGCCCTCTTAGATTGTCTGCAGGTGACGTCGTTTCCATTCCAGTGAAGCCATTAGGAAATCAAAACCAGTTGCAAAATGATTTGACAAGGTATCCCTGTGGTATGAAAAGTGTCAATTGATTCTAAACAATAACAAGTAAGGATCCCACACTAGTACAAAAAAGATCGATAAATTTCAATTACACGATAAATAACACAAATTTAAAAGTCGTCGATCGAAGTTAATGCTTAGGGTTTACAACTACGAACAATTTAAATTCGAACCACCACATAGAAAATAATTTGAGAAAGGCGAAAGAAAGTTCGCTTTATTGGAAGAACACTTGGGTCAACAAATCATCTAGAGCTCGCATACACTACGCTTGTCCGCCCACTTCTGGAGTATTGACTGCACGATGTGGGGCCCTTACCAGACAGGATGGACAGAGGACACTGAAAACGTTCAAAGTAGGGGAGAGGCTACCACGGTACGACACGCGCGATGGTGTGGCAATCATTAAAACAAGGATGTTTTTCGTTGCGGCGAGATCTTTTCACGAAATTTGAATCACTAACTTTCTCTTCCGAGGGCAAGTCAAGATTCGCGGCACCCATCTTGCAGATAATTTTTTCCATTTCTAATTCTTCAGTTAAAATGTGATATGCCCTTTTAGATGTCTGGCAAGCGTTAGCAATTTCACGTACTTTCAATAGGCGATCCTCCATGACCATTCTGTGCACTTTTGCAATGATTTCTGGAGTAATGACGCATCTTGGCTGACAACTGCGCTGATCATTATCTAAGCTATCGCTACCAAATTTAAATTGAGTTTTCCACTTGGCAACAGTTGAATATGAAGGAGCAGAGTCCCCCAGTGTATTCTGGAAATCGGCATGAATGTCCTTTGCTTTCATACCTTCCTTCAGGAAGTACTTAATCACTGCTCGAATCTCGATTTTTCCCCAACTTCGCAAATCACTATGCGGGAACAACAACAGAGCCACGTCACTGCCTCAGCTCTCTTCCAAGAGCACTGACGTGGCACATGTTTACAGAAAACAGTCCAATGAATACCACGTGAACAACTCGTTGCGCCAGCCCTGACCTCTCGTGGTCATTCCGAGAACTTTTCAAACCACCTTCGTATTGCACTTCAGTACCCAGTTGCGCATGTCTCGACCCGGCGCGAGCAGCTGCTCTCTACTCACCCTAAATGTTCTGTCTTGCCCCAGTTAGGAAAGAACTGACATTAATTCACAATTACCAACATTCTCACAGAACTCGCTCACTGCGAAGCTAGGTCGCGCACACGCGACCTGCCATGCTGGCTTGCTCAGATCAGACTGACAAGAACCCCGCGCCAAACTCGGCAGTGGCCAAGACCACAACTATCTCGCACGAAGGGGGATTCCTGTCCCATCTATGGTGCTCCGGCCTGACAGGGATAAATAAGGTTAGATTCGATAAGTTACGTACAGGATTGATATCGGTACAGCCTTCGACTTGCTGGGGTTGAGCATCAGGTGTTCAGTGACTGTGTGTAGGCGGAACAATATTGACGAACGGAGAGAGTATAACTTGGATATAGATGGAGGTAGTGAAGCAGCGACACTGATGGACATTTCTGGTGACGTAAGGCTGGCTACTGCAGCTTACGAAGCGCGCTGTTACATCAGCGCTGGCGGCAGCGGGAGTCGCTGCGGTGTACGGTACTGCACGGCGCGGTGTGGCGTGGCGTGGTGTGAGGTGTAACGGAAGCAGCGGCTGCCGGCGGCTCCACCAGCCGTGACGCCACGTGGGATCCGGTGGCAGCGCCTCACACACGGCCTCGCCACTCTGTGCTCGTCGCACTGGTGCAATCCCGTTCCCGTTTCTGCATTACTTTTCTACAATGTGTCAGGGGGAATATCAAGCATTTTAAAAAGCGACTGTATAGACGATGACGTCAAACAAGATATGCTCATTTTTTTTAATGAATGCGAAGATACACTCGTTTAACTGCACGCATACTGTTCCGGAGATAATGCCTCAGTGTCTAAGTGGCTCTGAGCACTATGGGACTTAACTGCTGAGGTCATCAGTCCCCTAGAACTTAGAACGACTTAAACCTAACTAACCTAAGGACATCACACACATCCATGCCCGAGGCAGGATACGAACCTGCGACCGTAGAGGTCGCGCTGTTCCACACTGGAGCGCAGAGAACTGCTCGGCCACTCCGGCCGGCGGCCGGCGGCCGGCCGCCGGCCGGCCGGCCGGCTTGCCTGCCTCAGTGTCTAATCTCGGGATAAAACTACAGTATGATTTCAAACTTTCTTACTGTAATAACTGTTTAAAAAATGCCATTCTTGCTTAAAGCGCCGACAGTGCGTCTGGAATGTCATTATAGTCGAAAACGTTCCTCCTACACGGGAAGAATGCTGTAGACTGTTTCGTGATGATGCAGGGTGGTTGAATCAAGCGTGTTATGTTTTCAATAAATTTTATTACTGAATATCTGCGCGGAAAGGGAAAAATGTCTTCGGCATCCCCACCGAAGTTTGAAGAATGACTAACAGAACACTATGGATGTACATTTACATAACATTACACTGTAACACACACACACACACACACACACACACACACACACACACACACACACGCCAAATCACCATCTGCTTGATGGCGCATTGGCCCACCTCTGGAACGCAACAAGGCAAGGATTCTGTGTGGCACGGAGTCTACAAATCCTTGATAAGTTTTGGGAGATGTGGCAGCAGAAATGTCCCATAGGGTTCGGGTCAGACATATCTGGCGGACAAGACAAACTTGAGGTCACGATCGTCAAACCACTGCAGTACTATTCGGGTCTTGTCCTGCTGGAAAATGGCATCCCCGTTGCAGGAGAAATCAAGCATGATGGTCTACTATAACCGTCATTGTGTCTTCGATTACTGTAACAGGTCCCCATACAAGCCCAAGTCAATGACACTCTTCGAAACCGTCCCCCATCTCCCCTTCAGCCGCGTCCATCCATGGAGAGGTTCAAGTTTCGAGCCGCCATTCGCTTAGATGACAGAGTACGCGGCCACGATCATCGACGTGGTATAAGAAGAATCGCAATTCATCAAACCAAGTGACATTTTCTTGGATCTACGGTCGAATTTCGAAAGTCTTGTGCCCACAGTAATCATAGTTAACGATGTCGTACACACGTGACAGCGAAGGGTCGCTTGCTCCTTTGTCTCATGTTCAACAATGTGAGCTGAAAGGCGTGCTGCCACACAATTGTGCCACCACCAGGACTGTACTCTGCCGTCAGATCTGCCATTGACCGCTGCCTATCCTCTAGCCCCAAGCCTCTGATCTCTGATCAAGTTCTGTGATAAGGCATTGACGTCCAACAGCCGGCCGCTGCGACCGAGCGGTTCTAGGCGATTCAGTCCGGAACCACGCGGCTGCTACTGTCGGACGTTTGAATCCTGCCTCGGGTATGGATGTGTGTGATGTCCTTAGGTTAATTAGGTTTACGTAATACTAAGTCTAGGGGACTGATGACCTCAGATGTCAAGTCTCTTAATGCTTAGAGCCATTTGAATTTGACGTCCAACAACTTGTCACCTATTCGTGGTTTCACCATGCTTCAACCATTTTCCTTAGATGCTCACGACAGCAGCAGCCTAACAGCCGAAAAACTTTGCCGTTTGCGAAATGTTTGATTCCCCGCTGACGGGCGTTAACAGTGTGCTCTTTGTCAAATCCGCTTACGACAAAATCTCCCAGTCTACATCCCGTATCGTTGATAGAAAGATTCCCTATTCGTCTCTGCTCCGCTTTCATACTCTGTGGTGACAAATCATGCGGCAGCAATACACGCCTACACACATGGCGGCAGTATCGCGTACACAAGGATTAAAAGGGCAGTGCGTTGGTAGAGCTGTTATTCATACTGTCATGATTCATTCGAAAAAAGGTTTCCGACGTGATTATGGCCGCAAGACGTGAATTAACAGACTTTGAACGCGGAATGCTAGTTGGAGTTAGACGCATGGGAAAGTCCATTTCCGAAATCATATAGGAATTCCATTTTCCGAGATCCACAGTCTCAATAGTGTGCCGAGAACATCAAATTTCAGGCATTACCTCTCACTACGGACAAGGCAGTGACCAATGTCCTTCATTCCAAGACCGAGAGCAGCGGCATTTCGGTAGAGTTGTTAGTGCTAAGGCAAGCAACGCTGCGTGAAATAACCGCAGAAATCAGTGAGCGACGCACGACGAATGTATCTGTTAGGACAGTTATGCGAAATTTGGCGTTAATGTGCTATGGCGGTAGACGACCGACGCCAAGTGCCTCTGCTAACAGTACGACAGCGCCTGTTGCGTACCTCCTGGGATCGTTACCGTATTGGTTGGACCCTTCACTACTGGAAAACTGTAGCCGATTTAAGCTGGCAAGAGCTGAAGGTAGGGTTTGAGTGTCGTGCAGATCCCAAGAAGCCATGGACTCAAGTTGTCAAGTAGGTACTGTGCAAGGTGGTAGTGGCTGAGTAATGGTGTGGGCTGTGTTTACCTGGAATGGTCTGAGTCCTGTGATCCTGCTGTACCGATTATTGACTGGAAATGGTTATATTCGTCTGCTTAGAGATCGTCCGCAGCCGTTCGTGGACTTTGTGTTCCCATGGATGCCGATGCGCCACGTCCCCGGGCCAAAACTGTTCGCAACTGATCTGGAGAACATTCTGGACAGTCCAAGCAATAGGTTTGGTCACCAGATTGCTTGACATGAATCGCATCGAACGTTTATGGGACTTAATCGAGAGGTTAGTTCGCTCAAAGAATCTTTCACCGGCAACAGTTTCGCAACTGTGGACGGCTATAAGGCAGCTGGGCTTAACATTTTTGCAGGGCTTCCAGCGACTTATTGGTTCCATGCCACTTCGAGTTGCTGCATTGTGCCGGTCATGTATATATTGCTTGTCGCTAGTCGTCCCCGCTGGTGGAATTCGACTTGCCGTGGGCAGTGGTGAATGTTTTGGCTCAGTTTACTGCTTCGCTTTCTGGTCCTGTGGATCCATTCAGCGTACTAACTACCGTGTCCTCTGCTATGTGGCGTTATTTGGATACGGTATGGAAGAGCTTGTGGTCAGCACACAGCTCTGCCGGTAGCTGTGAACTTGCGAGACCTTGGAGCCGCTATTTCTCACTCAAGTAGCTCTTCAATTGGCATCGCAAGGGTGAATGAACACCGCTGCAGTTCTCCACCAAGTAAATATCCGGGGCAGTACCGGAAAGTAAACGAGGGCCTTCTGTGTGGCACTCAGACGCAACAGACCGCATCAAGGCTGTGAATGCGTGTGTATTTTATTATCATATAGTTCCTTCAGTTTTCTGTAACATAAAAGTACTGCCTCCACTGTCAGAGATACAACAAGCGAGAAAGGTCTGTTTCTTACAGAATGTCTCCTCATATTTTTATGAACAGAATCTGCTGCCATCTCCCCCCACCCCCACCCCCCACCCTCACCCCATACCCACCGTCCAGCATATACAGTTACACGACCTGAATGTCAGGATGATCACCACGTGACAAGATACAGCGTCAAAGGGACTGGGTATTTTTTCTGGAGCTACGACATCTTTTGCATTCCGAACGGAGGACGAGAATAAATAAAGAAGATGCGAAGGCGACAACGCCTGTTGCACAGTCGGATCGCAGTAAACTAGACAGTGAGCATTATATCAAAAGAAACCACAGCTGCGGTTTGGGCAGCTCGTAATATTTCATCTGCGTCCACGTTCCAGATGCGAGCGCGCGGCGGCTGGCCAGGCATCCAGTAAGGCACCGAGCGGCGCTGTCCCCGCCGGAGAACAAGTCAAAATAAAAGCAGCGGCGGCCGGGCCGGCGCCGCTCGGTGTCAAATCGCGTCCGGGTGAGCAATGGCTTCCGAGAAGAGATGGCCAGCAGGGGCGGGCAGCGGCCGGCCGCGGCTGCGGCCGTGCGTGCGCACGCGCACCGCGCGCTATTTGTAGCGGCCGCGCCAGATCCCATCTCCGGCGCGTCGCTCCGATTGGCGATTGATCCCGCGCCGCTCGGCCGTGATTTATGACGGGGAGGCGGCGAGGCACACGCTGCGGTGTCGTGTCGCGCCAGCCGGCCTAATGACGGGGAACGCGCGCATCGGAGAAGAGTCTGCGAGCCACGTCCTTCCCGACGACAAGCTGCGGCACTGGACATGCCGATGGCGCACCAGATAACGATTGTATCGGCGTACACAGACGTCAGCCGGAGGCATCGAAGGTCACTTTGCCAAGAGATCATTCCTGCATTCGAGCTTAATCGTGAAACAAATTTTCCCGCCTGTTGGAGAGCTTCACACTTTTTTTCCATGAATGATTACGCTAAAATTGTAACGTATCATTCCCTGGGCGCGTCAGTGGGGCTGCGTCCTTTCCTGTTGGCTGTGTAGTACGGCAGAGCCTGTTTCCGGGAGGAAGGACGCTTTCTGCAACATGCAGTTCATTCTGTAATCCTCCTGAATGGGCTGCAGCCATTCCCTATTACGTTGGCTTATAGGCGAATGATTTTTCCGTTTTGTAGAAGAGTGCTATTAGCAGGGGCATGAAATGGTCTACGTATATAATGAAGAAAGACGAACACCATGTACGCCCACTTTTTGTACAGCGATGAAAAAACGCATCGACAAAAAGTGATATAGAATAATGAAGTTTCGGGTACACATTTGTCTAAGTTACATATTTAAGTGATTAACATTGCAGTATCACAGGTTACATATTTAAGCGATTATCATGACAATACCACAGGTTAACGTAAGCACGAGAAAGCCACAACAAATGTGAAATATGCTGGTACGTTAATAACCATTGTAACCCCAGAAAGCTGAAAGCAAGAATGCAAATGTGCGTGCATTTTGTTGTACAGGTTTCGGATGTCTGCCTGAGGGATGGTTTTCCGTACCTGTTGCGCTTGGCCGGCTGGTGTGGGCGAGCGGTTCTAGGCGCTTCAGTTTGCAACCGCGCGACCGCTACGGTCGCAGGTTCGAATCCTGCCTCTGGCATGGATGTGTGTTATGTCCTTAGGTTAGTTAGGTTTAAGTTGTTCGAAGTTCTAGGGGACTTATGACGTCAGATGTTAAGTCCCATAGCGCTCAGAGCCATTTGAACCATTTGTTGCGCTTGGTCGGTCAACAAAGGCACGGTTAACGCTATTTGTGGACGAATCTGGAGTTGTCGTCCAATGATGTCCCACACGTGCTCGATTGGAGACAGATCTGGGGATGGAGCAGAAGGAAAGGTGACGTTGACACTCCGTAGAGCATGTTGGGTTACAACAGAGGTATGCGGGTGAGCGTTATCCAGTTGGAATGCTGTTCGTGAATGACAGCACAACAGGTAGAATCACAACACTGAGGTAAAACTTTTGTAGTCAGGGTGCGTGGAATAGCCACGAGAGTGCTCTTACTGTCATACGAAATGGCACCCGAGACCATGACTCCGCCGCCGGCCGCTTCAGTCTGGAACCGCGCGACCGCTACGGTCGCAGGTTTCAATCCTGCCTCAGGTATGGTTGTGTGTATTTTCCTTAGGTTAGTTAGGTTTAAGCAGTTCTAAGTTCTAGGGGACTGATGACCTCAGTCCCATAGTGTTCAGAGCCATTTGAACCATGAGTCTAGGTGTAGGTCCAGTGTGTAGCACGCAGAAGGGTTAGCTGGAAGCCCTCAGTTGGCCTGTTCCTGACCAACAAACGACCATCACTGGCACCGAGACAGAAGCAGTTTTCATCAGAAACCGCAGTAAGCCTCCACCCTCCCCTTGAAAGAGCTCTCGGTTGACACTCCTTGAAGCCGCAAAATGGCGTCGGTTTGGGGACAGTGGAATGCACGCTACAGGGTTTCTGGTTCGGAGCTGTCCTTGAAGTAACCGATATTTAACACCTCGTGTCACTGCGGTACCAATTGCTGCTGCAAAAGCTGTTACGATGCGCCACAGCCATACGCTGAACATGATGGTTTCCCCCTCTCTTTCACAAGTATACATTCACATGCCCATCGCTGCCAGCAGTCATGCACAGCGGATACATACCTGTCAAGTACCGGGTGATCAAAATGTCAGTATAAATTTGAAAACTGAAGAAATCACAGAATAATGTAGAGAGAGAGGTAAAAATTGACACACATGCTTGGAATGACATGGGGTTTTATTAGAACTAAAAAAATACAAACGTTCAAAAAATGTCCGACAGATGGCGCTTCATCTGATCAGAATAGTAATAATTAGCATAAGAAAGTAACAAAAAGCAAAGATGATGTTCTTTACATGAAATACTCAATATGTCCACCATCATTCCTCAACAATAGCTGTAGTCGAGGAATAATGTTGTGAACAGCAGTGTAAAGCATGTCCGGAGTTATGGTGAGGCATTGGCGTCGGATGTTGTCTTTCAGCATCCCTACAGATGTCGGTCGATAACGATACACTTGAGACTTCAGGTAACCCCAAAGCCAATAATCGCACGGACTGAGGTCTGGGGACCTGGGAGGACAAGCATGACGAAAGTGGCGGCTGAGCACACGATCATCACCAAATGACACGCGCAAGAGATCTTTCACGCGCCTAGCAGTATGGGGTGGAGCGCCATCTTGCATAAACATCGTACGTTCCAGCAGGTGTTTATCAGCCAGGCTGGGGATGATGCGATTCTGTAACATATCGGCGTACCTCTCACCCGTCACGGTAGCAGTTTTGCTGTTCAGCGCCATCTGTCGGACATTTTGTGAACTTTGTTTTTTTGTTTTGATTCTAATAAAACCCCATGACATTCTGAGCGTGTGTGTCAATTTTCACCTCACTATCTACATCATTCCGTGGTCATTAAGTTTTCAAATTTATACTGACTTCCTGATCACCCTGTATTTCTGCAATATAGCAGAAGGAACATCTAGCTTAACTTCAAATTTCGTGGAGCTCTTTGGAGGTCGCAAAGTCGAAAGCAGGCAGCCATCGCAGAGTGTATGAGGCAAGTCGTGTCATCTAACGGGCGGAGGTGGCGTCTTGAAGTAAGTTTCTCAAGTGATCCTTCCTGAAGTTGTCAATGAGGGTGTAGAATTCTCATTAACAATTTCACAGTTATCTAGGGAGAGATGCAGTTTAGTCACAAACTCGTCTAAGCAGGCGCACGATAACAACATTGTTATCAGTTTCTCGTTGTTTCATTATTACCTGTTGCAGGCGTCCAAGTAATGTTGTAAGTACTAGGTCACGAATTTAGGGGACTGCGATATGAAAATGTAGACAGTGTGATATGTGGAAATTTGGGTCGGTCTGGCGATCGTGCACAGATATCGGAAGTCGTTAAGATGACGGCTCGCGATAAGCGGGAAATCCGGGTTCGAATCCCGGTCTGACATAGATTTGTCATATGTCATTATTGGGTAGTAGACGTACACTTAATTCTGCCGGTGTCAAGGAATTCGCTGTCCGAAACAAAGTACACTACTGACGATTAAAATTGCTACACCATGAAGATGACGTGCTACAGACGCGAAATTTAATCGACAGGAAGAAGATGCTGTGATATGCAAATGATCAGCTTTTCATAGCATTCACAAGGTGCTGACATGAGGAAAGGTTCCAACCGATTTCTCATACACAAACAGCAGTTGACCAGCGTTCCCTGGTGAAAAGTTGTTGTGATGCCTCGTCTAAGGAGGAGAAATGCCTACCATCACGTTACCGACTTCGATAAAGGTCGGATTGTAGCCTCTCGCGATTGCGGCTTATCGTATCCCGACTGCTGCTCGCGTTGGTAGAGATCCAGTGACTGTTACCAGAATATGGAATCGGTGGATTCAGGGGGGTAACACGGAACGCCGTGCTGGATCCCAACGGCCTCGTATCACTAGCAGTAGAGATGACAGGCATCTTATACGCATGGCTGTAACGGATCGTGTAGCCACGTCTCGATCCCTGAGTCAACAGAAGCGGACGTTTGCAAGACAACAACCATCTGTACGAACAGTTCGACGTCGTTTGCAGCAGCATGAACTATCAGCTCGGAGACCATGGCTGCAGTTACCCTTGACGCTGCATCACAGACAGCAGCGCCTGCGATGGTGTAGTCAACGACGAACCTGGATGCACGAATGAAAAACGTCATTTTTTCGGATGAATCCAGGTTTTGTTTACAACATCATGATGGTTGCATTCGTGTTTGGCGACATCGCGGTGAACGCACATTGGAAGCGTGTATTTGTTATCGCCATACTGGCGTATCTCCCGGCGTGATGGTATGGGGTGCCATTGGTTACACGTCTCGGTCACCTCTTGTTCGCATTGACGGCGCTTCGAACAGTGGACGTTACATTTTAGATGTGGCTCTACCCTTCATTCGATCCCTGCGAAACCCTACATTTCAGCAGGATAATGCTCGACCGTATGTTGCAGGTCCTGTACAGGCCTTCCTGGATACAGTAAATGTGCAACTGCTGCCCTGGCGAGCACGTTCTCCAGATCTCTCACCAACTGAAAACGTCTGGCCAATGGAGGCCGAGCAACTGGCTCGTCACAATACGCCAGTCACTACTCTTGATGAACTGTGGTATCGTGTTGAAGGTGCATGGACAGCTGTACCTGTAGACGCCGTCCAAGCTGTGTTTGACTCAATGCCCAGGCATATCAATGCCGTTATTACGGCCAGATGTGGTTGTTCCGGGTACTCATTTCTCAGGATCTATGCACCCAAATTGCGTGACAATATAATCACATGTCAGTTCTAGTATAATATATTTGTCCAATGAATACCTGTTTATCATCTGCATTTCTTCTTTGTGTAGCAATTTTAATGGGCAGTAGTGTATGTTAATGTTGACCAACCACTTCCGACTCCACGTTCGCTGCGGTACTGGAGGACCAGTAGCACAGCTTCCAGTACACGCGACTCTGCAGCAGAATTGGCCGGACTGTAACATAGGAGTGAGAAGTGTCCGCGCCACTCACTTGTGTACATGTAGAGCCAGGCGCCGGCCACGACGAGGGAGGCGAGCGCGGCGGCGATGAGGACGGCGGCCCCGAGCAGCGCGTTGCGCCAGCCGGCGGCGTGCGGCGCCTGCTGGTTGTGGCGGTGGTGGTGGAACGGGTTGCCGGCGCCGGCGGCGAACGACAGCTTCCAGGCGGCGCCCAGCGGCCCGCGCCGCTTGCTGAGGCGCGCCTCGGACAGGGGATCCCCCGCGCCGCGCCCGGACCGCCGCAGGTTGCGTCGGTTGTCCATCGACGGCCGCGGCGACGGCTGCGACATCTGCAACGCGCGAGCACGCAACCGCTCAGCCCCACAGCCGTTCACACGAGATTCGGCAACGTCTAGTGGCTAAGAGGGACGTCGTCAGCATCTTTCTGAGACAAGGGAAGTGACTCAACACGGCCAACTGATTCGGCTAGTGCTTGGCAGAACGCTTGTGTACCACCTAAAATGTAGGACCAAAATACAGGGTGACAATTGTTGAACTATACGAAATAAAATCGTCGTAAGTTATGGACGGTTTGCGTCAGGACGTTCAAACTGCACAGTTGGCCGCGAGGTATGTTGGGAATAAGTATGATCTGTATGATTTCGTTAAGCGAAGAGCCCGCTTTCATTTGGATGGTTTCGCGAACAAGCAAAATTGATGCATTTGGGGGACTGAGAATCCACATTTCGCGATCGGTAAGTCTCTTCGCCCTAAACTGGGGGCTGTGTTGTGTGCAGTGTTCACTCACTCACGGAATAATCGGTACGATATTCCTTGATGGAACTGTGACTACCGGGCGGTACGAGACCCTGGTTTCGACAAGATGTGGTTCATACAAGACGGAACCCAAATCCATCGAAGCAGGAGAGCGATGTCCTGGAGGAGCACTTTGGGGATCGCATTCTGACTCTGTGGTACCCAGAGACCACTGGCATGGGCCTCGATGGTCCGCCATATTCTCCGGATGTGAAACACATGGGACTCCTTTTTGTCGGGGTATATTAAAGACAAGGTGTTCCGCAATGACGCCAAAACCATTGCGGAGCTGAAAACCGGCATTCAGGAGGTCATCGACAGTATCGATATTCCGACGCTACAGCGGGTCACGCATGATTTCTCTATTCGTCTGTACCACATCATCGTCAATGATGCCAGGCATACGGAACATATCGTAACCTAAATCCGAGTATCTGTAGTGACTATAAAGTTGAACTAAATAAGCCCACCGAGCGAGGTGGCGCAGTGGTTAGACACTGGACTCGCATTCGGGAGGACGACGGTTCAATCCCGCGTCCGGCCATCCTGATTTAGGTTTTCCGTGATTTCCCTAAATCACTCCAGGCAAATGCCGGGATGGTTCCTCTGAAAGGGCACGGCCGACTTTCTTCCCCATCCTTCCCTAATCCGATGAGACCGATGACCACGCTGTCTGGTCTCCTTCCCCAAAACAACCACCCCACCTCCCCCCCCCCAACTAAATAAGCCCTCGGTCGCAATTTTTAGTCTTTTTGACCAGGTTTCAACAATTCTATGAGTGCCTTCGTCAGAAATTAAATATTTAAAGTGGCCAATAATATAAGTACAAACTTATGGGAAAAAGAATTTTTACGTAAGAGTAAGTACTGACTAACAGTACAAGAAAGAGACACTACTTACATGTCACATATAAAATAAACGTCAAGTCAGAAAGGCTTTAATCACTTTTTTTTTTTTAAAGAATACATGAAAGGCGAGTCACTGTGGGTTTCCCATACCTATAAAGCCACAGGTAGCAACAGACTGACGCGCCCGCGTTAGCAAGTGCGGGCAGATGAACATTACAACAAGAGTGCCATCTAGTAGCCGTAGATATCAGTAGGCTACTTAACATTTAAAACAGACGGCTGAATGTTAAAAACAGACGGCTGAATGTTAAAAACAGACGGCTGAATGTTAAAAACAGACGGCTGAATGTTAAAAACAGACGGCTGAATGTTAAAAACAGACGGCTGAATGTTAAAAACAGACGGCTGAATGTTAAAAACAGACGGCTGAATGTTAAAAACAGACGGCTGAATGTTAAAAACAGACGGCTGAATGTTAAAAACAGACGGCTGAATGTTAAAAACAGACGGCTGAATGTTAAAAACAGACGGCTGAATGTTAAAAACAGACGGCTGCATGTTAAAAACAGACGGCTGCATGTTAAAACTAAAACAGACGGCTGAATGTTAAAATGAACACTATTTAGTACATGAATTCGCAGGCAAAGTTTTATTTAACAGCAGACATTTAACTTGCTGCTTATGTAAAAACATAGAAATACAGTTTGAAGACTGGAAACTGATTAACAGTACAAAAACAAGCAGTACTTACACGTTACGTATAATATTGATTTTATACGTGATGTGTAAGTACTGCTTGTTGGGTTTGGGTTTTTGAGGTATTTGACGGGGGGGGTCGAGCTTCTAGGAAGGTAGCTTGATGGTCTGACTTTAGATGGATTAGAGGCAGAAGTTTCATTGGAGTATCATACGTGGAAATTTCAATGTTGGGTCGGGAGGGATCGAACCTACGGATTTAATTAGGTCATGGGGTAAGCTTTCTGCTGAGACATGTGCGGGATTTTCGGGATGTTGTGTACTGTGTATGTTACCGTGATGGGTTGGAAGCAGGGCGCGTCTACTGCTATTCTAAAAAATCTGTTCTGCAGAGTCTGAACTTTGTTATGAGCATCGGCTGCGTTGGCCCAAATTTTTGACGCGTACCTAATGAAAGGGAGTATGAATGTCTTGAAGCGTCAAATTTTCATCTTACGTGTAAACATGCGAGAACGTACAGACTGCTCGAGGAGAGAGAGGTGGGGTGGACCAAGCCCCGCCTCTCGCTTGCAGTGCTGCCAGTTTACGTTCGGGTTTTGTGCTTCTGCGACAGCAGATCTGACACACAGTCAAAGGGATCGCCTATCCTCCTGGTGTTGTGGGAGTCTTACTCGAACCTCATGATGGATTAGGATTGCCTCTTCGCTCATTTCAAAACAAGCAAGCAACGAGCAATGCACAACCCAGAGCAAAGCGGAGTACACAAAGCATTTGGTAACGCCTAAAGAGCAATTGGCAGCTGAGGTCGGCAGTGTCGTAAACAAGCTGTACAGGGCGTAACAGAATGTTTTAAGAATTCGCGAGACTGTAGATGACGGAAGTTTGAACGTTTTGATGGAAGGAACCTACAGCCCGATATCTGAAAAAGTTTCTAGAGCACTATGATCTATCAACGCATTAGATAGGCTAAATGAAACGCCAGATTAGTGTGATTTGGAAAATGTTTATTAACGGAGTACAAACAAATACTGTGAACCGAATCTGTGGCTTCACTATGTAAGTAAATGTTCAGCTTCGTTACATAATGTGCAATGACGAATCATGTTCTCCCTGTTGACTGTATGATGCCGCGCTCTCGTCTGATGTAATCACACGCTGTAAAGACGCGCTCAGCAAACTCGGGTAGTGTTCCTACTGGTGTTCAGTACACAGGTTACTCCACATATCCGAGAGGAAAAAGCCAAGACGGCTGAGGTCAGCGGAGCCCACAGACGAGACGGCTGGTAATCCGCTTTCGATTACACTCTGCCCGAAGTCGTCCGAGGTATGATGTGGCAACAAGATAAAGGTTCATGGAGCAACATCTTTCTGGAACCACAAACTAGTGCGCAGTTCTACGTGAACGGCTTCCGTAAGTTCAGGCGAGGTATTGTCCAGAACGTTCAAATACCATGCACCACTCAAACGATTTGATAAGCTGATGGTCCAGGAAGGTGATCTCCGAGAACTGCAGCGCAGATATTGACTGGCAATCTCACATGGTAACTTCGCCTAAGGGTAGTACTTCGGTTTTTTAATTACGTCATGGTGGTCATATGTTTCTGAAATGACCGCGTTAAACTGTCCGCATGATACAGAGAAGAGACGAAATTTGAGTGTGTAGTCCACCAAACATTTTTTCATCTGTTTAGAACAGATCTACAGAAGGACGAAAACGTACAGAGGGAATCAAATAAGTAAAGTAATTGATAAAATCTTTACAGAAAGCGTTTATCATGTACTATCCAGGAATAACTAGTATTCGATGGTTAATAAAACAGGTTATTTAGCCTAGCCAAGTGGTGGTGATAACTGAAATACGGCTCTGCAAGCTAGAAAAATGAATGAAAAACTTTTATGTGTGTCCAATACCTGTCGGACAGACGGAGCCCGCAATTGGAGGTTCCGGAAGAACTGATACGACAAAGATTGTGGTGATATTTTTGCCCTAAACATAATCACGTGGTAATTTACACACATCCCTTTTGATGTTTAATTTCCAGTTATAAAATAACGTAACGTGCAATGCCGAATTTTAAAACAAACCATTTACAACATTTATGGCACGTTAACATTAGTGAAACACGTAGCAACTCATAACTTTGAGTTGGTCAGTGAGGCATGAAGGGGTAGTGAACGGGAATCTGAGTTGAAGTCTCGGTCCGATGTTCACAGCATCATACTCTCACCTACACAATACAAACATTTCATTTGTGAATCTGCTTTGGTAGTGAAGCTTTAGGTCATTATTACTGAGAAAATCAGACAGCTGGACAGTACAAATAAAACAGAATCTTCACTGTTCAATATGAACTAGAATAAAATAAACATTAGAAAAATAGAAGAAAATGTAAGCAAGTGCGGAGTGCAATCTTTGCTGACGTGAGTAAACGCGGCGGAAACTCATGTGGGAAGAAAGGTAATCTTATCTAATAACCAGTTCGGTCTTGATACAGAGGCTTGCAGACAGCTTTTACTAAGAAAATGTGTTAAGATTCCAATCATATCACATGTTTGGCAATAACAGTACGTACGTAAGTGAAAACAAATCAGGAAATAAGCTCAGTTGTGAAAAAATGGTTGGCTTTTGCTTATTGTAGGTTTATTGGCAAACTGTAGTTTGTTTGCGAAAGACGTTGCTTATAAAGTACATGTACTAAGAATACTGAAGTGTACGAAACCCGTGCTATTTCTAAGAGACCCAGTATGAAGGAGGGCGACGAGCATGGTCCCTACAAAAATATTGGAAAATTTGACCTTTGAGTCAATGTAAGACAGACTGAGTTTAAGAAAAAATTGTAAAACATCCATGACTCTTAGTTCAAGACGGGAAACACTAATTCTTCATCCCTTACGTATCTAATAGGAAGATAACGTGAAGATATAAATGACTAATAATAATCGGCCAAACGATATTGAAATAATAATTCCTACAACTTTCCAAGCGCGAGCGGAAAGGTAAGAAACCTTAGTACTAGGTGCAATAAATAATGTACCTTGTTAGTTATTCACAATGTACACAAGTGGGTTTTTTAAATGCACGGTACCTAAAACAGTGAGTTACGAGTTTTATTGCTGATACTGAATGCTCACACTGCAACAAACATGTTTTCAGTAACTTATGTTGCAGAGACGACTAAATGAAAAGAAGTGTGTAACGAAGAAGGTAGGGCTACAAAGAAACCTAACTTCCTAAAGTAATACAGCAGCATACTCGTTTACCTACAGAGGAAAACAAGCAGCCAGTATCAACAATAAGAAACGTTACGTAAGTGCGTGTAATAACTGCGTTTATGTATAACTTTGTTTGCCAAGGATTTCCTTCGTGTATTCGTCGCTCGATGTAGTATTATTAAGAAAAAAATGTAGGTTCGTTGTCCAGTCGACAGCGAGGAAATTAAAAACGGGCCAGAAACGCGAGGATAGTGAATATGTTCTGTTCCACAGTACAGAGAGACAGCACAGTAAACAAGCGTCAGCAGTGACGTTACGAACATTCGGCGAAACACTGATGGCCACACATCGGCTCAAGAGAAGGCACCAAACAGATTCCAACCTCAAAGACTCATACTAGTTACTATACTGAACCTATCGACACCATTAGTTTGCTGCAACTCGAGACATTAAAATGCCGAACATAAGCCACTAATAAAAATCAATATGAGTAGAACACGCTCCATAACATTAAGTAGATTTTTGTCATGGATCACATTCGTTGGTTTTCTACATGATACGTACCTTGCACTACAATAAGATCAGCCTGCCACAAGACCTAAACTGCAAAAGTAGTATAGAAGCCAAATAAATGTTGCCGGTATTCCGCTCCATCTTTGTTTGTCCACGCACGACGCTACACAGCAAACTATAATTATGTTGCGTCCGGTATCAGCAGGTTCAACAGACCCGTTCATCGAAAGCATAATTATATTTACAGCGTTGTGGGTACACATCACATACGCAGGTAACATGAAACGCCTAAATTTGTATGTTTGGTAGCTGGTCGACGCACGCGCGCGGCTACACACGTACACACACAATCGGTAAACTGAACACAAGAAATCAGCTAATGGGACACCAATGAAGTGCAAAGCTGGTTTGGTATACTAAACAGAATCTGCAAATGCGTAAGAGGACGACTCAGAAAAATCGGACACACGCGGCTGCACTATTAATTGCGGAACAGTTGAATCGCAATTTTGGATGTGTAGTGAGGAGCTGTGTTCTACGCACCTCGGTGGGGACGGCATGGTAGGAGGGGCCGACCACGCCCCCCTGCGGCTGCTTGCTCTGCATGGGCGCCTTGCCTGCTACTGCCGTGGCCGCCGCTGTTATCTTACGTCTGCTGCGCCGCCGCAGATGCGCGCTCGCTGTTAGCATGGGCCCGACAATCGTCGCTCTAAACTGCCTGCCGTCAACGTCACTCGCGACCGCAGTGCCTGTCCTGCCGTCTCGTGTTGTGACGCGCCGTCGCAGCTGCTGCGTGACACGTGACACGTCTGACGGCCGCGCCAAAATCGAATATAATTGCAAATGTGTCACGGCGTGCATGTTTGAGGAGGCCGAACGGCGCTTTAAACACAAAAACATGCTGACGTGTATAGCGGCAACGTTGGTACGAGGAAGTTGGACGCCAAAACGGATGGAAACATTGATCTCGAGAACTCTTATTCAGCTGCTCATTTTAAACGTTTTCTGGGCGTAATGTGAACTCATACAGAATTTAGGCTATTGCACTGTGGATTTTTTCCGCAGTGCAACGTATGGTAAAGTATGTTGTAGAAGATGTCCCAGGAGGAACTGTCAATATTAAGGAATATTACAGCAACGATCATTCGAAGCAAAAAGGTCTAGTAAACATGGGCCCTAAAATGCATATCTCAAGAGGTAAGAACACTTCTTCTGTAGAACAGACGTGTTCATAGCAACGAAGATGGGAAATCGCTCATAGATGTTAAGATTTGCACTTTATGGTCCATGTTTACCGGGCATATTATTCTTGTTTTGGTGCAAACTACCACCTTTCAAAATATGGAAACCGAAGAACCTTCAGCAGAAGCTGTTCTCTTACCGCTCTTGATTTTGCACAACTGGGGAAGTAAATACATTAGTAGTTTTCCTAGATTTCCTGCTTTGAAACTGACGAAAAGCTATATTATCAGTATTCAGCTGTTTTGTTTCAATATTGCGTTGTTTGACCTGTGAAGGACACAGTTATATTATTGAGAAGCGATTATTGGCTTGTGTGAGTACACGAATATCAAAGACAAGGCAAACAATGACTGAGATAATGGGTGCGTTTAGTGTTCGTATAGGTAGGTTCCCACCTCATGAAGCAACAATACACGACTGAAAAAAAAAGTGGTTTTGCTTCCGGCAATGACGAAGACAGGCCGTGTGGACGTAAGAAAACGCTAGTGCAAACGGGTGCCGCTGCTGTTCAATCAGCTGAGCACCCTCCAACGAAAGCCATTCGCAAAAGAGCAGCTGATCTTTACGTGCTACAGTACTACAGTCAACGACGAGTGAACACATTAAAGAGATTTGGAAACGAAAGGATTTAGACGGATCTTTGTAAATACATTATCTGGCGACATGGAACAGCCAGTTTTAGCTTGCCGTGCTCTGTTGACACAATTTCCAATCGCCATGTCTCTCACAAGATCGTTATTTTCTGAAGAATGTGCGATATATCGTTGTTCCGAAGGAGGAATGTGGTTTTCTGTGTAAGGAACATCCCCACTATCTGCAACATTTGTAAAGAAACACGCCTCATGTTGTGGACACGTATGTCACCACGATACCTTTTTAGATTTCTTCGTATTCTTATCACGGCATCTTGCAAACATGGTTAATACCTCAGATTGAAGAAAATGGAATTATGGTTCATGTGCGGTTTCAGCAGGACACAGCTCTACTACACTTTGCTACTTAGATGCGTAAGTTCCATCATGAGCTTTTTCGAGGCCACTGGATTACGCGCGGTTCAGCAATACCTCCAGCACCAAAAACCGTCACCAAGAAATCTGTACCTTACGACGCCAGAGAACTCATTGAGAAGAACAGTGAAGTCCTAATTGGCTCGAAGTTGTTACAAGACTGATGAAGAGTCGTGCGAAAATATTCAGGAAGCTATATGCTGTGTATACGGTCATACGCCGCTACCCGTAGTTCGCCGGTGGCGGGCTTTTGTTCATATGCACACGCTTAAGAGAGGGTTGCCGCCCGAAATCAGCCGGGGAAGTATCAGCGAAGTCGCTCTTCGGGGCATGGAGCAGAGCTTTGTGATAAATGTTGTTCTATGTTTGCAGTGAGCAATTAATTATCACTGCGTGTAAGAGTACGCCACATGACGGTACATGAGACGCGCTACAGCGTTTTTTTTTTTTTTTTTTTTTTTTTTTTTTTTTTTTTTTTTTTTTTTTTTTTTTTTCCAATTTGAGTGGGACGAGATTTCTATTCGCGAATATCTGCCTCGGTGTGTTGACTACAACCATGTGCGCCGAACTGTGAACTGAACCACAAATGGAAAACGTGAAAGTACTGTGTTGCCCGAGGTATGCTTGTCGCGAACTTACACACAGGTATCTCACGAACTGAGTGGTTATCGCGACAGATAAGATATCGTCAAGCTCACGAGAAATGAGGCGCTAGACTTGTGATCTGGCTGTGACACAGGTTATGGGTAAATTCGTATGCCATGACTGCAGCGCTCTTAACTTACCCTGTAATCCTACCGGGAAAAGGGGATCTACACTTTAACATGGAATCTATCGTTGAGAAGTGGAGGTTAGCTTAAGGGCAGACTGAGAAATTTCGGTATCTGACCGAGATTCGACTCCACGACCTTAAGTTGTCCTCCTCTAAGCTCGTACCACCAACTAGAGAGGTTGTAATGTGCATATAATATTAGCATGTCACGAGTGTAGCCAAGTGAAGTAATATTTCTGAATAGAAATCAAGTTCTACCAGAGCAGTCTAACGTTGAAGAGTAGAGTAGGACCACTTCCCTCCGTGTTGAAGTGTTGCTTCAACATTATAGGATTTGCAGCACTGGTGATGCCACAGAGGGAGAAGAAGTAGGCCAGGAAACTACAAGAAAGGCTTAGGCCACGGTCGTTAAGCGTTCCTGTCACCTACTTACATTATTAATCTTGTATATATTGGGCGTAAATTTTAAGTTGACAAACTAGAATAACTCGAAAAATAAGCTTCACACGAAAAAATTTTTAGAATCCGAAGTTGATTATTTTCGAGGGGGACATCTGCTGGTACTAAACCCCCTGGGAGTGAGGCGGGAGGCAACTTAAAAAATTTCAAATGGGAACCCCCATTTTTTATTGCAGAATCAGATTGTACATAAAAAACTACGTACATTTTGTCTTAAACATTTGTTTTGATTCTTGGTAATTGTCACTGTAATTCAAGAAAATCCGTGTTCTCATTTTTGCGTGGAAAATGGTTACGGATAAATAAAAAATACTTATTTACTTCGTAAATTTTGATTCGCTAAAACTGAAACTCTCCCTCTCTCCCCATAGGGTGGGATTTGAGAGAGAGAGAGGAATTAGAGTTTTACAAATGTTGACCCAAATCTGCAGACAAAGTAATATTTGGGTCAACATTTGTAAAACTGTAATTCCTCTCTCTCTCTCAAATCCCACCCTATGGGGAGAGAGGGAGAGTTTTAGTTTTAGCGAATCAAAATTTACGAAGTAAATAAGTATTTTTTATTTATCCGTAACCATTTTCCACGCAAAAATGAGAACATGGATTTTCTTGAATTACAGAACCAACTACCAAGAATCAAAACAAATCCTTAAGACAAAATGTACGTAGTTTTTTAAGTAGAATCTGATTCTGAAATAAAAAATGGGGTTCCCATTTGAAATTTTAAAGTTGTCTCCCGCCCCACCCCCAGGGGGCTGGGGTGGCGGGCTAATTTTAGTACCAGCAGATGTCCCCCTCGAAAATAATCAGATTTGGATTCTACACATTTTTTCGTGTGAAGCTTATTTTTCGAGTTATTCTGGTTCGTCAACTTAAAATTTACAACCTTTATAATGCTGTTTACCGTGCAGCGGGGCAATTACAGGCCCTTTGAAGCATAGGTCGTGAGATGCTTCTCAAGATGCCTTACAGAACATTAAGAAATCTGTGTAAGGCAGGATGTCGCTTCCCGAACGTGAGTGTCGTTTGGGATTGGACGTGTTTGGGAAGAAGAGAACTACAGTAGTCGGTTGGCCTATGTGTGAGGTTCAAATGGCTCTGAGCACTATGGGACTTAACATCTGAGGTCATCAGTCCCCTATAACTTAGAACTATTTAAACCTAACTAACCTAAGTACATCACACACATCCATGCCCGAGGCAGGACTCAAACCTGCGACCGTAGCGGTCACGTGGTTCCAGACTGAAGCGCCTAGAACCGCTCGGCCACACCGGCCAGCTATGTGAGAGAAATTTCTCTCCTGACCATGCTGTTAAAATTCCCTTGGAGTAAGTAAATATATAAATATTATGAAGGGCAAATGGACAGTTACAGCGCATGAGCCAATTGTTCATTTGCACTTCATAATACGTATATATTAATCTTGATATGGTACTCGTATTATTGGAAACATCATTTTGACTATCTGGATGATTTTAAAATGGGTGCCCGCCCGAAACTCGTCATCAAGTAAATAAAAACATGAAATTTGCAACATTGGCTGATTTGCAGTTGTTCTGACGAACAGAAGTTGCTGACCTGCAGTTATTCCAGCGTGCTGGAAATTCTTAATATTTGTGGTTTCCAGACGATAGCTATACCGGTAAAATCACCTCGGAGGAGTAAGCAAGGTTGCGCGGTAAACTGAAGCCGAGTGATCGGTGTGCTCACGTCTGTATGGGTGTCTCAGAGGCAATCAATCGATAAAGTGAAGAGGCCAAGAATGCGTATATGGGTACGGGAGCTGGAGAGGTGGAGAGTGAAGTCTGTCGGTCTTGGCCTTCAAAGGGACGGTTGGAGAGTGCGCAGAGCAACGTCGGATGTTACGGCACGCAGCAAAAAGGAAAAGACTGGGAATTCTGTGTGGAGTAACGAAAGCGGAGACAGCAGTGGAACTCTGTGTGCAGTGCTGAAGGCAGCTACTAGTCAGTTTACACTTGGGTCAAAGAACTCTGATCGGCAAAGGCCTGAAGTGTCTGTCTTTTCTTGTTGCTGTGACTAGTCTCCAGGAGAACCTATGAGTTACCAAGGGTTTTACTAACATTTAAAGTTTTAACAACTACTTAAAGATACGAAGCCAAGAATTGCTGGGCATTACTCTAAACAGAATGATGAATGCTCCTTTCGTAGCACTAAAAAAAGTGAGTATATCATGGCCAGAGTTAGCGACGTAAAAGAAGGGAACTAGTTTTCCTAGTGATCTGGCAGCTTCAAAGACATTTATATCAAAACATTTTGACATATTCGCGCTTTTTTACTTGTCAGTATTATTCCCATCTCATGTAGTATAATGCATCGTGTCAAATAAAGCAACGTGATATATGTCATGTCGTACAACATGACACGTGCCATCATATCGTCCAACATGGCATCTGTCATGTGGAACAAGACAACGTGCCATTGAAGTTTAGGATGCATGCACCGGCATTCTGGGATAATTCCTATTGTAGAGGTATCCCACACTCTAGAAGCACATAAATTTGCGTCTGTTTGTTTTTACACCTCTCGTCATACATGTAGAACCAAGTGAGTTTTAGGAATCTACTGCGCTGGTGGATTTAGCGTTAATTTGGAAAAATAAGCACGAATACGTCAGAATGTTTCTATTTAAATGTGTTAGAAACTGCCAGCTAGTTTCCTCCCTTTACCTTCCTAACTCTGTCCACGACATATTCCCTTTTCTCATGCTACGATAAGAGCATTTTTCATGCTGGTTCCCAACATTTACTCTATCGTAATTTTTACATTAGACCGCCATAGCTTGGCAACCGATGCAGATTTTTGTTGACTCTGGTGACGGCTGATCCGGTATAGGTTTTCTTAAAGTGCATCGAACTATGTTGCCTATATAGTGGCAACGAATGAAGCTTTCACAAAATAAAAGGGCAACAACTAGTTACATGTATGTGTGTACTTTCTTACAAGATCTGAACCGATTCGCGTAAGTTTGAAAGGTAGTAGTGGCGAGCGTGAAAAACTCACAAAACCGAATGAAGCTAGATTTTTGAAAACGTGTTTTCAATTTTATTATAAGAATGCATTATTTATTTATTTCATTCACTTTAAACCGTATGTGCGCATTCAGTTCGCGTAAGGATGAATTTTTCGTACCACATTTAGTTCGACTTTGAACTATCGTATCTCGACAATGGAATAAAGGTTATTGGATAAAAATCTCGTTTTAATTTTATCCATTTAGCTACCTACATGGGAAGTTTGAACCGATTCATACAAGTTTAAAGAACGGAAGCGGAGCGCTTCAAAAACCTTCCACAAAAACATGTTTTCTGCACGTAAAATCCAAACGAAGCAAGATGTTTTTCAAAGGATTAAAACTTATCTTAAGCTTAGGTGCGATACATCGGTGGACCAAATTTGAACCGTCAGTCTCGCTTCAGTCCAGAGTTATTTAAGGCTGACTCTTTTTGCACGTAAAATCCGAACAATGTCATTAGCTGAGCCCAGTTAAAATCTATCGCAACATGAATTAATCGATTAGCACAATTTGTCTTCTCGCCAGCTTCTGTCCTTCGCTCAAACGTTGCTTAATGTACTTTAATATGCTCGAATGGCTATACAAATGGCCGCCAGTCCAGTGTGTACCAAAAACCTTTTAATCCGAGTTCCTAGCTCAGATAGGAACAGAGTCCCAAAAGACCCCACCAACCGGCGATTGCGCACGCTACTTTTTTAATAAGTATTTGTTTCAGCGCTTCAGCGTTGTAACGATAGTGCAAGTTTGAAATTAAATTTAATAACAGAGCCTACTGTTAATTTATATTGACGTGCCCTTGTTAGTAGTTAGTATCAACTTTCCTTAAAATGTTTCCAGGTGTTTTGTGTTATCACTGCGTTCCAGTACGTACTGTAATATTTGTGTGTGGCAGATGTAAGTAATCAGAAAATTTGTTCATTTAATTTTATTTATTGTTGAGTACTTCCCGCACTCGACAGCCCAAAATTCGCGGAAAATGAGCAGTCAGAAAAGCCTAATGAGCCACAGCTAATTACTCTTTTTCTCACGGGGTCAACATATTAGAGAGATATGTATGTGGGGTGTGCATTTTTCGGGTATGTCCGAAAGAACAGACATGTTTTATTCTGCAGCCATATATGATTTTTGTCCAAAGGAAATAAAGACATTAACTGCTATTAGGCATTGAAATACTTCTACGAGGTGAGTCAGAAAGAAGACCACAACTTTGAAAATTCGTATTTAATCAAAGAAACATTATGGAACCTTGGGTAATTAATCATCTGAAGGGTACTTAGAAAAGTTTTTTCTGTGGAAAACAAATTCATAAAGGTTCAATATGACCCAGACACGCGAGCGACGTCAACCCGATACTCGAACTCATTCCACACTCTCCGTAGCACCTCTGGTGCACAGTTTGGATAGCTGCAGCTATTCCTTCTTTTAGTTCCTTAATGTAAGCTGGTACAGGTGGTGGAAACCCAGTATCTTTAACATACACCCACAGAAAAAAAATATCACAGCACGTGAGTTTAGGGCTTTTTGGTGGCCAATGACGAAGTCCTCTGTCACTAACTGCCTGGCGGCCGATCCGTTGATGTGCGTACCCTTTCGTTCAAATAGGCACTGACAGGTAAGTGCCAATGGGGTGGTGCCCCATCCTGCTGGAGCATGAATTGACGTGCTTCTTCTTCGAGTTGAGGGAACAACCAATTCTGCAACATTTCCAGATAGGTTGTTACAGTTGCACTTTCTTAGAAGAAAGGACCAAAAACTTTATTAGCTGAAATGGCACAGAAAACATTCAGCTTGGGTGATTCAAGTTCATGCTCAATTGTTTCCCGCGGATTCTCAGTGCCCCACATACGGACATTGTGCCGATTGCATTTCCCTGTTGTGTGAAGTGTTGCTTCATCGCTAAACACTAGCTTCGAAATGAACCAGTCATCTGTTTCCATTTGCTCAAGGACAAACTCTCACAACTCGATTCTTTTCACATTATCAGGTTCGGAAAGGTCTTTAACCAATTGTAGACGATAAGGTTTCATTACTAATCTTTTCGTTAGGGCTCTCCAAATGGTCAGTTGCGGAGTTTTATGCGCTCTGCTAGCTCTAGGCTGCGAGCAAATGCTTCCTGAATACGACCAACATTTTCATCATTCGTGCGCGGTCATCCGCAACTTTTCCCTTTGCACAAACACCCGTTCTCTGTGAATTGTTTATGCCAACGTGCGATACATCCCCCATCAGAAAGTTGAACACCATACTTGGTTTGAAATGTAGGCTGAACAACTGTCGTCGATTCACTTCTGCCGTACTCGATAACACAAAAAGCTTTTTGCTGAGCAGTCGCCATCTTTGCACCGACAACGGAAATGGAGGTTACGTGATCAACAGCGCTCCTAGAAACCAAATGAGCAACCAAATGAAACTTCAGAGCTTTCTTCAATCGACGACAGAAAGAGCGTAGCTCTCCTTTTCTTCTTTTCAGAGTTCTCGACTTTGGAAGTTGTGTTATTCTTTTTGAGGTAGCCTGTGTATCAATGCGGAAAGCAGTGTGTGCCGGAGCGAGACTCTTACCTTGATTTTTTCCGTTTCTCGCGAACGGTCACTTTGACAGTCTCGGCCATTCGGATATGTTCTCAGACCGTGTCAAATTTCCAACTAACCTGCACACAACCGATGTAATGCCCCTGCCCATTATCCTCACTACTCTCAGCTATTCGCTGATTCCCGTAAGAGTTTGAGCGCGTTTGTGCATCTGCACTGAAGCAGTCGTGTCCGAAAGGACAGACAGATCCTGTACACAACTAGGGCGGGGCAGCCCAGTGATCATTTCTATGCAGATGCGCGAACACGCTCTCACTCCTATGGGAATCAGCGCACCGCCGAGAGTAGTCAGGGTAATGGGCAGGGGCATCACGTCAGTCGTGGGTGGGTAATTTGGAAATTTGAATCGGTCTGGGAACATGTCCCCATGGCCGAGACTGTCAAGATGACCGTTCACGAGAACCGGAAAATTCCGGGCTCGAGTCCCAGTTCGACACAAATTTTCAACTTCTCGAATCGATGCACACATACATCAAAAAAAGTTTTGCATCACCCCGGTTCCCAGAACTCCTGAATATAGTGACTGTGGATGTCGTATCACAGACACAATCCCTTCGACTGTTCAGAGATGTCCCTAAACCCGCCCAAAGATGTAAATAACCATGCATGAGCAGCACCTATTAGACAGAGGGGGTCAGAAAGCCGATCAGTTCTACTCATCCCACCAGGAAGGAGGTACACGACTCGGGTTGTCTGTAGTCCAATGCCTAGACGGTCAATACCGCATTGTTACTTTGTGCCAGGAAGGGCTCTCAACAAGGGAAGTATCAAAGCGTCTCGGAGGAACCAAAGCGATGCTGTTCGGACATGGAGGAGAGGCAGAGAGACAGGAACTGTCGATGACATGCCTCGCTCAGACCATGCAAGGGCTACTACTGCAGTGGATGACCGCTACCTATGGATTATGGCTCGAAGGAATCCTGAGAGCAATGCCACCATGTTGAATAACGCTTTTCGTGCAGCCACAGGATATCGTGTTACGACTCAAGCTGTGCGCAATAGGCTGCATGATGCGCAACTTCACTCCCGACGTAAATGGCGAGGTCCATCTTTGCAACCACGACGCCATGCAGCGCGGTACAGATGCGCCCAACAACATGCCGAAAGGATCGCTCAGGATTGGCATCACGTTCTCCTCACCGATGAGTGTCGCATATACCTCCAACCAGACAATCGACGGAGACGTGTTTGAAGGCAACCCGTCAGGCTGAACACCTTAGACACACACCGTCCAGCGAGTGCAGCAAGGTCGAAGTTCTTTGCTGTTTTGGGGTGGCATTATGTGGGGCTGACAAACGCCGCTGGTGGTCATCGAAGGCGAATTAACGGCTGTACGATACTTGAATGCCATCCTCCAACCGATAGTGCAACCACATCGGCAGCGTACTGGCGAAGCATTCGTCTTCATGGACGAAAATTCGCGCCCCCATCGTGCACATCTTGTGAATGACTTCCTTCAGAAGAACGACATCGCTCTACTAGAGTGGCCAGCATGTTCTCCAGACGTGAACCCTATCGAACATGCCTGGGATAGACCGAAAAGGGCTATTTATGGACGACGTGACCCACCAACTATTCTGAGGGATCTATGCCGAATCGCCGTTGAGGAGTGGGATAACATGGACCAACAGTGCCTTGACGAACTTGTGGATAGTATGCCACGACGAATACAGGTATGCATCAGTGTAAGAGGACGTGCTACTGGGTATTAGAGGTACCGGTGTGTACAGCAGTGTGGTCCGACACTTCTGAAGGTCTCGCTGTACGGTGGTCCAACATGCAATACATGGTTTTCATGAGCAATGAAAAGAGTGGAAATGATGTTTATGTTGATCTCTGTTCCAACTTTCTGTACAGGTACTGGAACTCTCGTAACCGAGGTGATGCAAAACTTTTTTTGATGTGTGTGTTTCAATGCCCAATAGCAGCTAATGTCTTTACTTCCTTTGGAACATATTATAGTGAGGCTGGGGACTCAATTATTTAAAGTTATAGGTGTTGGAAGGGTTAGTATTAAGGGCAACCAAAAGAGATTAAATTTATGTATTTAGGTAGCTACGTTTAGGGTAGTACACGTCAGAATGATTCCTTAACCGGTCTCACATTAGAATTTCCGCAGCGGATGTGGAGGAAATGTAGTAGTGAGGTGCGTGCACTCACCAGCGCGGCGGCCTTGTGCAGCGGCGACGGCGGGAAGGTCTTGGCGACGATGGCGCTGACGGTGGAGAGCGGCGACGCGTCGGCCGCCTTCTTGGGGTCCGGCGAGGCGGCGGCGGGCAGCTGGAGGCGGCCCAGCAGCTCTCGCAGGCCGTGCCCCTGGGGGCTGGGGGCGGGGGCGGTCACCGGCGCGGGGGCGGAGGCTGGGCTGCTCGGCGCCTGTGGCTGCGCTCCGCCGCCGCCGAATCGCAGGTAGCCGGGGCCAGAGCGCGCGGGGGCGGCCGGCGGCGCCAGCGCCGGTACAGTGGCTGGGGCGGCGGGGGCGGGCGCGTGCACCCGGCACTCGCTCGGCGACAGGCTGGGAGAGCGCGCCAGCCGCGGCATCGCGCCGCACTCGTCGTTCTGGAACCCCGGGTTATCCATCTGTAAGCAGAGGCGCGCCCACGTCAAGCACACAGCACAGCGCCAGTACTCAGCAGCAGTCCGCAGCTAACTGTATCAAGAAACGGCTAACCTAGTTCATTCCAATTGAAGACTGCCTTTCTAACTCCTTCCAGAGCCAACGAAATTTTTATTTACAAAAAATGTTGTAATCTGCTCGTTAACAGTTACACTTCCATGGCAACCAACACAATAACACAACTAGCTCTTTATTCTCACAAAGGAATGGTCACTATCGACAGCAGATGTAAAATTGATTCCATATTTTCACTTTTCCTGAAAGTGTCGACACCATTCCTCACAAGCGATTTCTCATCATATTGTGTGTCTTGTGCAACTGGATTCGTGATTTTCTGTCAGAAAGCTTCGTAGTAACTGACGGAAAGTCATTGAGTAAAACAGAAGTAATATCTGGCTTTCCCCAAGGGAGTGTTACATGTCCTCAGCTGTTCCTGATCTGCATTAAATAATAAGGACACAATGCGAGCAGCCCTGTTAGATTGCTTGCAGACGGAGGAGGAGGAGGAGGAGGAATAAGAGATTAGAGTTTAACGTCCCGTCGACAACGAGATCATTAGAGATGAGCTCGGATTAGGGAACAATGGGAAGGAAATCGGGCGTGCCCTGTCAAAGGAACCATTCAGGCATTTGCCTGAAGCGATTTAGGAAAAGCGCGCCAAATCTAAATCAGTGCGGCCGGACGCGGATTTGAACCGTCGTCCTCCCGAAAGCGAGTCTAATGTGCTAAGTTTGCAGACGGTACTGTAATTTACTGTCCAGAAAATTGATCAGGAGACCAAAAACAATTGCAAAATGCTTTAGACACGAGGTCTGTACTTTTTATTGGCAGAATGCTTAGAAAATGCAACCGGTCTACTGGACAGAGGACGCTTTTTCGTCCTCTACTAGATAGGACAGATAGAGGATTCCGAAGAAATGCAGCTCGTTTTGCATCATCGCTAAATAGGGGAGACAGTGATACGGATATGATAAGCAATTTGGGACTGAAATCATTGGAACAGGATCTTAAAGAAAATTCTATCACCAACTTTCTCCTCAACGTGTCAAAATATTTTGCTGTCGCCAACCTACATAGGGAGAAATGATATCACAAGAAAATAAGAGAAATCAGAGCTCGCACGTGAAATTAAAGTGCTTGTTTTCCCCTGCACCGTTCGAGAGAGGAACGATAGGTAAATAGCTTGATGATAGTGCGATGAACCCTCTGCCAGGTACTTAACTGTGAATTTCACAGTAATCATGTAGATGTAGATATTACAGTTAAAAACTCTATCCATGTCTTGAGGCAGCGTAACTCACCACGTGCAAATTACTTTCTCTACATTCGTCCAATATTTGAGAATTGAGAGAACTTGCTGGCTTACAGAAAAGTTTTACAGATATTTTCAAACATTTTCCAAACATTTGTTGCTGACACCTACCACAAAAGAATGAAAGGAAGAAAATTTAGCGCTTACTACAATTTCGCTGTTCGTACACGAAAATTTCCTCGCCAGACATGAAATTTTCATTTACTACTACTTTACTACTAACTCCGTTTGCAACACTTCTGCAGACAGTATCCACATATATCACTGTCCATCCCTACAAAATCTTAGTATACGACACATAAAAATAGCTTTTGGTGAAAACCGATCACAAATTATCCAGACTATACTCAGCCAGTGTCCCCTGTGTGAGCATTTAGCAACCTCAAGGAACTTTAAACATAAATTCATACCTTTTCTACAATTTTTCTCATTTACGTGCTTAACGTCGAATATTGAACAAACTAACTCATCTGTAAATTTTAAAAAAAATTGGAGCTTTTTTATACGTGGGAGTTGTCAAAACATTTTAAATGATCGCGGTAGGGGGATACTTGTTACTTCATGATCCTCTGCATCAATGAGACGACGTCGTAGCGCATCTCACGACATATCCTTTTTTGAAGAAAGCTAATCAAAATATTAATAGTAAACAGAAGAAAATTATAAACGTATACAAAAAAGAGAAAGAAAAACAAAAACGTTCATAATGCCTGCGAGAGTGTCAGTCACCTGAAGTTTCTGAAAATTACTTTTTCTTCTGTCTACGTCTGCCGAGGAAAGAGAGGAAAGGGTATGCAGTAAGCAAAATATACATCACACAACAAGCAAGGAAAGGAGATGAGATCACAAGAGGAATTAAAATTGTCAGAGAGGTTAGACAAGACCTTTGTCTTTCATTTCTTGCGTTTATATCCATTTAGATGATACAGTTGAAAACTGCTTCCAGCACACAGGTGGTATGACATCAGGAGCAAGGAAGATCTGATGTGCAAGATATGCTGATGACACGATACACTACTGGCCATTAAAATTGCTACACCACAAAGATGGCGTGCTACAGACGCGAAATTTAACTGACGGGAAGAACATGCTGTGATATGCAAATGATTAGCTTTTCAGAGCATTTACGCAAGGTTGGCGCCGGTGGCGACTCCTACAACGTGCTGACAGAAGGAAAGTTTCCAACCGATTTCTCATATACAAACAGCAGTTGACCGGCGTTGCGGGGAAAAAGTAGTTGTGATGCTTCGTGTAAGGAGGAGAAATGCGTACCATCACGTTTCCGACTTTGATAAAGGTCGGATTGTAGCCTATTGCGATTGCGGTTTATCGTATCGCGACATTGCTGCTCGCGTTGGACGAGATCCAATGACTGTTAGCAGAATATGGAATCGGTGGGTTCAGGAGGGTAGTACGGAACGCCGTGCTGGATCCCAACGGCCTCGTATCACTAGCAGTCGAGATGACAGGCATCTTATCCGCATGGCTGTAACGGATCGTGCAGCCACGTCTCGATCCCTGAGTCAACAGATGCGGACGTTTGCAAGACAACAACCATCTGTACGAACAGTTCGACGACGTTTGCAGCAGCATGAACTATCAGCTCGGAGACCATGGCTGCGGTTACCCTTGACGCTGCATCACAGACAGGAGCGCCTGCGATGGTGGACTCAACGACAAACCTGAGTGCACGAATGGCAAAACGTCATTTTTCCGGATGAATCCAGGTTCTGTTTACTGCATCATGATGGTCGCATCCGTGTTTGGCGACATCGTGGTGAACGCACATTGGAAGCGTGTATCTGTCATCGCCATACTGGCGTATCACCCGGCGTGATGGTATGGGGTGCCACTGGTTACACGTCTCGGTCACCTCTTGTTCGAATTGACGGCACTTTGAACAGTGGACGTTACATTTCAGTTGCGTTACAACCCGTGGCGCTACCCTTCATTCGATCCCTGTGAAACCCTACATTTCAGCAGGATAATGCACGACCGCATGTTGCAGGTCCTGTATGGGCCTTTCTGGATACAGAAAATGTTCGACTGCTGCCCTGGCCAGTACATTCTCCAGATCTCTCACCAGCTGAAAACGTCTGGCCAATGGTGGCTGAGCAACTGGCTCGTCACAATACGCCAATCACTACTGTTGATGAACTGTGGTATCGTGTTGAAGCTGCATGGGCAGCTGTACCTGTACATGACATCCAAGCTCTGTTTGACTCAATGCCCAGACGTATCGAGGCCGTTATTACGGCCAGAGGTGGTTGTTCTGGATACTGATTTTTTAGGATCTATGCACCCAAAATTCGTGAAAATGTAATCACATGTTAGTTCTAGTATAATATATTTGTCCAATGAATACCCGTTTATCATCTGCATTTCTTCTTGGTGTAGCAATTTTAATGGCCAGTAGTGTATCACTAACTGAAAATAAAAAAAACTATATGTTAAAACTGAACGCCTAAATGGAATGAATATGAACTTGAGATTGATAACTTCAGATACCTACGACGGAATAAAAGAAAAGATAGTTATTGCAAAAAAAGAAAAAAGAAAGTCTTAAGGATGGAGTATTTTCTGTGACCATTAAAAGGCCATTCAAGATAGCATGTTAACTGAGTTTTCCGTCGGTTATTGATAGCACAGCTTTGTAATTATAAATGAAAAACGTTAAATTTATATGTTCTATTGTACTGATTGATTTCTTCCACAACTTTCGTCTCGCCTTCACGCGTGCATTTTTTGTGACATATCTTCAGAGATAAAATTGGCAGCTGCATCGGAACCTCAAGGGACCCCTAATTTATAGAGACACAATGAATTGTGTAGAGCGCAGCAACTAAATCGGTATGGTGGAGTCTATGTGAAGGAGATACCACCTTGCGAGACAAAATGGGAGGTATCACACAATATTGCTAACGCTATTTCAAGAAAGGCTTATCAATCAACGCCCGTCCACTGCACTACGGGTGCTTGCGACGGAAGACACAGGAGCAACGCTGCGAAGAAAGCTGAAGACAACGGTTGCAGCACATGAACAGCCAACAGCGTATGCACGGCGATGGTTACACCAGAGTGAAAATGCAGCAGCGGGCCGTACGTCGCCATCTAAAGAAACAGAACCGGGATATGTAGATAGGCAGGCAGTTGTGCTTCTAACCGGCAACAGATACGCTCATCAGAACATGGGAATCCTTCATTCTAACCAGGGAACCGGCAGACAACGGAAGAGGCAGGTTCCACCGTAAAGCTCTCCGAAGCGCCCAAGAAAACGGCAGGGTGTGCCTACCTTGTGGAATGTGGCAGACAGAAAGCTGGAGTCACAGTCAACAACGTGGGACTGTGGGTCCGTCTTGATACAGAACACTTTTGTTATTTCCGAGCTAGTTTCAGCGACAGATACCGCCATCCTCAATCCTCGTGCAGAAACAGCAAACTTATAAAACACTGTAAAACTTGTGTATTGTTTTGTTTCAAGCACTGTTTCTTGTAAACGATTTTATAAAACGCAGAAAATATACCGGGATCAGCGGCAACAGTGAAAATATCATGCTGGGACGTATAGTAAACAAAGTATTATAAAATTATTCACAGAAAACAGTATTAGAAACAAAAAAAACATGATAATGTTTTACAATGTTTTATAAGTATGCTATTTTTGTCTATTTTAGAATCCAAGAACCCACGGATGGCGATATTTGTCCATGAAAACAGTTTTGGAATAAATAAATAAAGTGTTTTGCTTCACCCACAATCCCATGTTGCTGTTTTTGTATGCGAACACAGGCAAATGGAAGAGTTTCAAGATAAAATTATTGTTCTTGGTGCCATAATTTATTAGCATTTGTTATAATCTAGACTAATGACAGACAGGAGAGAGAGATAAAAGGCATAGATACTAATAGTGATAGGCGTAGGTGTTTGTAGTCGGTGTAGTCTTCATTAAGAGCAAAATATTTATCGTGATGGGAAGCAGTGTTGTGTTAGCTTCGGTAGGGGATTTTATCTTATTACACACTGATGTGTAGGAAAAAAACTGATTGTTACAACTAATAATTTGAATATGGATGAATATAGCCTCTGTTTGAATTATAGGTAACAGCCTAAAACGTAATAAATAAATAAATTTATTGAGGGCACCACCGTTTGTCACATGATGCCGAATGCATGATTATTTCCTATCGGAGACGCAGTTTCTTGATTAAAATTAATCAGTCGTTACTTCCATGTTGCGAAGTCAGCATCCAAGTTTTATTTTATCTCTCCTTTTTTGTTGAAATTACAGCGGTTTTTGTAAATCACTATTGCCCTTCTGTAACAGAGCGCGTGACAACGTCTCCACACTGTCAGTCATGTTGCGCTACGACCAAATTCTCAAATTTGTCCAAGACTATGTTTCAGTTTTACGCGTAAACAAGCGTTAATACTTCTTTCTGTGGTTTCAATAAATACTTGGCCACAACTGCACGGGACATTATACGCACCGTCTGTCGCTATTGGATAACGTACATCCTCTGTATATATAAGGCATTTCCATTCATTTTAAAATTATGCGCGCTCATATAGAAAGGCTATAGAATAATTACCGCGATAACTTTAACAGAAAGGAAGAGGAAGCTACGTTAAAGTATGGGTGGCGACTTTACACCAACAGAGTAACGGTTACTTTTAATTGATAATGATGTGGCCGTTGACAGACAATGTTTCACTCAGTTTCACGTGACGACCCATGTTGCCCTCTACACAGCTTAAAAATTCGAAGCCCCTTTAGTTTTAGAAGCAGTTGATAGTTTATCCGTGAAGATGTCTCCCACAGATGCGGGCGAAGGGTTAGTAAATATGAAACTTCCTGGCAGATTAAAACCGTGTGCCCAACCGAGACTCGAACTCGGGACCTTTGCCTTTCGCGGGCAAGTGCTCTATCATCTGAGCTACCAAAGCACGACCCACGCCCGGTCCTCATAGCTTTACTTCTGCCAGTATCTCGTCTCCTACCTTCCAAACTTTACAGAAGCTCTCCTGCGAACCTTGCAGAACTAGCACTCCTGAAAGAGAGGATATTGCGTGAGTCGTGCTTCGGTAGCTCAGATGGTAGAGCACTTGCCCGCGAAAGGCAAACGTCCCGAGTTCGAGTCTCGGTCGGGCACACGGTTTTAATCTGCCAGGAAGTTTCATATCAGCGCACACTCCGCTGCAGAGTGAAAATCTCATTCTCGTTAGTAAATAGTTTTGTACGTCGTCCACGGCGTCACAGCCCGGAAGTTTTGCTGAAGCAAAAGCTGGCCGTGAAGACCTTCGTAGTGTTATGAGATGTATTATTAGATAGCTTTCATATCATCACGTAACGGTGGTCACTGGTGCAGTTGTGAGCGTAAGGAAAGCAGAGAGGAACACGTATGTTAACGATAAGCAGCTTCTTAACTGGACGCGGTGTGACAGGCTTTGCAAATCATTCCAGCCTTGGCAGCGCAGGGAGACCCTGACCTGGCTACCGCCGGGTGCGTCTCCTGCCGTTACGCTTCATCAGCGGAACGGGATCTGGGCTACGCCTGCATACTAATGCCGAGATCCCCAACGGCAGCGGCCAGGAAGATCAAGGCCGCACCAAGTCGAGAGACCTCAGCTTCGCTTGTGATCTCCTTTATTTGTTTCCGGCCACACATCAGCCAATTCCACACCTACACTTCACAAGTCACCTTAAGGTGTGTGGCAGGGGTACCACTATCAGCGCATTATAGGTAACGGGAAGCAGAAACAAGTGAGTTATTGGTTGCTCTTATCGTCTGCTTCGGAGCAGAAGAACGTTGTAACGAACCAATTAATTAATTATGTAAATTAGTTAAATCTAGTCCACTTCATAACATTGGATACTTTCAAATGAAATTATGTTTTGGATCATAAAAAAAAATTATTTTTTTCTGTTCTGAATATTGAACTATGTTTACAACATATATCGTACTATTTTTACTTGTCTCTGCTACTATCGCTTGAACATTTAAAAGCGTACCTATACTCTACATGTGGGTGTCCTCCTATAGCACCCTTCCCAGTTCTCAGTCGGGTGTTCCCTTACTGTGACGGAAAGAGATCCATGGACTTTCCATAGTTCTGCCTGTTTTTACAATTTTTAAAAATTTGTCTTAATGATCTTCGTTATAGCCCAAGTGCGACAACCGCCCTCCGCTCCCCCCCCCCCCCCCCCACCCCCTCAAAATCCCTCTTTGTCATGATTATCCACGAAACGCTCTTATGAATCTTGACGCAATGAACGAATTGCACCAAAAGTGGCAAAACTTTCAACGCAACTGATTGTTGCAAAACATCGGCGGAAGAAAACACGGAATGTGCCCTTTTCTATACACAGACACTGGTTTGCAAGATATTTCAGTAGCCATAAGAAATTTCTATTGTTTTAGTCACATATGGAAGATTTCAGGTCTGTTGGGTCCGAATTTTAACGGTGTCGTTGTTAGTATTAGCCCTAAGAAGTGCATTTATAAAGTTTCTTAGCTTAGCTGTTCTTCAGCCATACATAATGTATAATATGAGAAGTCGGAAAATAGAATCGCTCTGGATTTTCATTACTTATAATGATAAATCAATCTATTAGCTACAGAAGCCATAAAAACAAGATCCATATTCTACGTTATCCATCAACTGTACACACTAACTTGTTCACTCGTAAGGCCTCTCAAAGACGGCGAGAGAACAGGGACATATGCCAGTATTAAGTTTACATTCAGCCCGTTATCACGCCGTGACCCTGTTTCTTCCACATTCGTCAACTCAAATTGATCTCAGCAAGTATCTGCCACGTGAGGTTTAGTTATAAAAGTTTCCCAGTACACCTTCCAGCACTCAAATCGATAGAATGAAGTTTTGTGACTATAACGGCTTTAACACAAAGCAGCATCAGTGTTCCATTCGCAAATGATACGTGGGACGAAAAGGTTTCGCTAAGCCTCCATATGAGGTCTAAATTTTGCGGTTCTCTCATTGTGGTTATTTAACGAGACGTGTGAAGGAAGAAGTAACGCAAAGTAAGTTCCGATCGATCGCGAAATCACAGTGAAAATCCTATGAAGCTTCGCACAGATGTCTTGGGCAGTGTCTATAGTACGCCCTTCGATCGCGTCACGTCGTTCTTTTCAGCTCTGCACAGTGAGCAGGTGAAGATGCCTAGAAAATAGTGTCCTCCGTTAAGTACGAGGGTGGCGAGAGAAATTTCGCCTGAAACTATGCAGCCTACATAACGTAACTGTCACGCATTTCCTTCTCGAAGGCAATTCGGAGCCGCACTCTTCTACATCTACATCTACATTTATACTCAGCAAGCCACCCAACGGTGTGTGGCGGAGGGCACTTTACGTGCCACTGTCATTACCTCCCTTTCCTGTTCCAGTCGCGTATGGTTCGCGGGAAGAACAACTGCTGGAAAGCCTCCGTGCGCGCTCTAATCTCTCTAATTTTACATTCGTGTTCTCCTCAGGAGGTATAAGTAGGGGGAAGCAATATATTCGATACCTCATCCAGAAACGCACCCTCTCGAAACCTGGCGAGCAAGCTACACTGCGATGCAGAGTGCCTCTCTTGCAGAGTCTGCCACTTGAGTTTGCTAAACGTCTCCGTAACGCTATCACGGTTACCAAATAACCCTGTGACGAAACGCGCCGCTCTTCTTTGTATCTTCTCTATCTCCTCCGTCAACCCGATCTGGTACGGATCCCGCACTGATGAGCAATACTCAAGTATAGGTCGAACGAGTGTTTTGTAAGCCACCTCCTTTGTTGATGGAGTACATTTTCTAAGCTTTCTCCCAATGAATCTCAACCTGGTACCCGCCTTACCAACAATTAATTTTATATGATCATTCCACTTCAAATCGTTCTGCACGCATACTCCCAGATATTTTACAGAAGTAACTGCTACCAGTGTTTGTTCCGCTATCATATAATCGTACAATAAAGGATCCTTCTTTCTATGTATTCGCAATACATTGCATTTGTCTATGTTAAGGTTCAGTTGCCACTCCCTGCACCAAGTGCCTATCCGCTGCAGATCTTCCTGCATTTCGCTACAATTTTCTAATGCTGCAACTTCTCTGTATACTACAGCATCATCCGCGAAAAGCCGCATGGAACTTCCGACACTATCTACTAGGTCTTCAGGGGCAAAGAAGATGATCCTGCAGCGCTTTCGATGGGAAGTGTCTGATCATGCCTAATACAGCCGTAATTGGCTCCCTCTCAAGTTTCATCCCTGTTACATGAACCGCTGGCTATGAAGACAACAATTTGGCATAGGCACCGACCTGCAGACCAGTGTAGAGAATGGGCGGAAAGCATTGGTGGCTGACTTCTATGCAAAGGTATTGGAAATTTTGCACAACGCTACTACAAGTGTCTATGTCGGAGCGACGACTATACAGATAAGAAGATGGAAGTTGTAGCTGACTGTTGCAAATAAAACATTTTTTATTTTCGCTGTGGTTTCCATTTCGCGGCCGATCGGAACATAAGTTCCAAATACCCTTTGTATTTCACGAGCCTTCTTGAATAGTGTGCTCTCAGAGCTACAACAGCAAACTTCTGCATAGTTTGCTGAACATCTCCGTAACACACTCGCATCGACTGTATTTTACGGTGCTTACCGTTTACAGTGATATATGGCCAGTAGTGTAATGGACCAGTTAATGGATACCTTCGTCTGTTTCAGGTCATTAATGTCAGCGTCAGATGCCTGTCCCTGCACCAACCGTCGATCACCGCAAGTCTCTGTTCGATACGCGTTAGTCTTCTGGCTCTGAAACCTCCCTGTAGCTAACAGCGTCGCCTGAAAACGTCCGCACGGAGTTTCTGATGTTATCCACACTCTCACGGCATGCTCCCAAAATTAATCTTCACGGAGTGCTGCACTGAGGAGAGGTATCGAGGTCAGTCGGTGAGGCATGGAACGAAGTCTGCGTTCCAAAACATCCCAAAGGTGTTCTATAGGATTCAGGTCAGGACGCTGTGCAGGCCAGTCTCCTACAGGGATTTTATTGTCGTGTAACCACTCCGCAACATGCCGTGCATTATGAACAGGTGCTCGATCGTGTTGAAAGATGCAGTCGCCATCCCCGAATTGCTCTTCAAGAGTGGGGAGCAAGAAGGTGCTTAAAACATCAATGTAGGCCTGTGCTATGATAGTGCCACGAAAAACAAGGGGTGCAAGCCCCATCCATGAAAAACACGACCACACCGTAACACCACCGCCTCCGAATTTTACTGTTGGCACTACACACACTGACAGATGACGTTCACCGGGCATTCGCCATACCCATACCCTGCCATCGGATCGCCGGATCGTGTAGCGTGATTCGTCACTCCACACAAAGTCTATCCACTGTTCAATTGTTCAATGTTTACGCTCGTTACACCAAGCGAGGCATCGTTTGGCGTTTACCGGCTTGATGTGTGGCTTATGAGCAGCCCCTCGACCATGAAATACAAGTTTTCTCACCTCCCGCCTAACTGTCACAGTACTTGCAGTGCATCCTGATGCAGTTTGGGTTCCTGTGTAATGAACTGGACAGATGTCTGCTTATTACACATTACGACCCTCTTCGGCGGTCTCTATCAGTCAACAGACGAGGTTGGTCCGCACGCTTTTGTGCAGTACATGTCCCTTCATGTTTCCTCGTCACTATCACATCGGAAACAGTGGACAGAGGGATGTTTAGGGGTGTGGAAATCTTGCGCATAGACGTATGACACAAGTGACACCCTATCGCCTGACCACGTTCGAAGTCCGTGAGCTCCGGACAGCCCCATTCTGCTCTCTCACAATGTCTAATGACTACTAATATGGAGTACCTGGCAGAAGGTGTCAGCAAAATACACCTAATATTAAAAACGTATGTTTTTGGGGGTGTTGGGATACTTTTGATCACATAGTGTACCTCAATGTAAGAAACACTTTGTTATTTTCAGTATTGCTCAAAGGGAACGAGATACGAGATGAGAGAATTAGTGGGAAAACACTAATCTCTGGCGAAGAAGCTGTCAAAATATCGGCAGTGTGATCCTTTCCTATTTTGTGTAGGCGAACATGGCAAGGTCCGTATCGCCTTCTGTTACACTGGTGCACTCTCAACACAGAGTTGTATCGATTTCACTGCGGTGAAGGTATGCTGGGAAACTTTTACAGCTAAACCTCGAGCGGGAAATGCTTGCTATCATCGGTTTGGATTGACTAAGGTCGAGAAAGCAAGACTGTCATGTGATAACGGGCTGACTGCAGACGTAAGATCTAAGAAATAAAACTTAGGGGGCGTGGTTTGCCGAGGTAGTGGTGGTGGTGGTTAGTGTTTAACGTCCCGTCGACAACGAGGTCATTAGAGACGGAGCGAAAGCTCGGGTTTGGGAAGGAAATCGGCCGTGCCCTTTCAAAGGAACCATCTCGGCATTCGCCTGAAACGATTTAGGGAAATCACGGAAAACCTAAATCAGGATGGTCGGAGACGGGATTGAACCGTCGTCCTCCCGAATGCGAGTCCAGTGTGCTAACCACTGCGCCACCTCGCTCGGTGTTCGCCGAGGTAGAAAACGATCTGAAGAAAGTGGGTATAACACGGGAGGATGTCTATAAACGCAGTCCACTCAAGAAAAATTAAAATGTCATCTTCGTTTCCGAGAAAGGTAAACCAAAAACTAGCAAAACCTAGACTGTAGCGAGGAGGGAACAGCACGGGAAACTACTGCGGGAATACTGGGCTAAAGTTGAAGACCAGGTGCAAGTACAAGTAAAGTTGAAATAGTGCGATAGATAGATGATCGACACTACAAGAAAGAGGAGGTTGAGAAGTCTGATCTGAATTCTTAGGATAATTCCATCGAACACTTCTAATGCAATCCATTGTGCCAAGAGACAACGCTATATATTCTCAGAAACTAACAAAGTACTGATTAAAAAAAAACTAAGATCTTTACAAACAAATGTATAGCATCAGACCACCTTCTCAGTAACCAGACTGATTTTTTTCGTATACAACTTAATAGACTTAGCAGAGTTCGGCACAGCTAATAAGCCTCCTGTCCCCCCCCCCCCCCCCGGTCTCACACACACACACACACACACACACACACACACACACACACACACACACACACACACACACACACACACACACACCTACCCTCTCTCCCTTCCGTTACCTCTGAAGTGCATTTATGTCTGTCTGAATTACCAGCTAGTAATCTAATGGAAGATAATTCTTGTGCTATGTAGCTAAATAATTTTTTTACTGTTACTAAAAATGCGTGCAGTACTACTGTACATATTATTTTCCTAACTGCAATAAACTGTATCTGTGTTTACTGTAAGCCAGTAATTCCAATCAGCGTTAACATAAAAACAGAAATAAAGTGGTTCAAATAAAGTGGTTCAAATAAAGTGGTTCAAATAAAGTGGTTCAAATAAAGTGGTTCAAATAAAGTGGTTCAAATAAAGTGGTTCAAATAAAGTGGTTCAGTCTGAAATTTTATATAGTATTTGTCCATACATTGACTGTATTAATATGTACCAAAAGTCAAACAGCTGTCTCTGAGCAAAGTATGTTGTTCCTTCGTAACATACACCAGCTGTGGAGCTCATGCTGGATGTTGGCAGTTTTATAGTGACAGCGGTATATATTCATCCTCCTGGTGAACAGAGAGATAATGGAAGTGTCAGGTACGAATCCCCATACCGTCGCAGTAACAGAATCTGTTTTTCAATATAGCACAACGTATGACCATTTCACAAGGCGATGTATCTTCTTGCCATAGAACCAGAAACCAGCACCAAGCTATGTAAATGAACACGTAACTTCCCTGTGCCCCCATCTGAATATCAACCTGAAAAGGCTCGGAAGAAAGTTTATGGGAATAAACGAATATTTAAAAAAAGTGAATCGTTGCAGTTTTCTGTTTCTATATTCAATACACAATCACAGACTCTAGGAGATCCGTATTGGATAAGCTTAATATTAAGGCTAAGGGCATTTCGAGATATGCAAGGGGCAAGTGACCCTGAAGTCGTTTTCATGTGATTTACAAATTTTTTTCAAATTACAAGAACAGAAATGAGTACCGCACCAACTGCAGAATACTTGAAAGCTTTGCTAATTATTTAATAAACAGTTAAGTGACATTCGTCAGTTCAGTTCAGTTGAATTCTGGAGAGGCCTGACAGCAGTGACAGAGAATCTAGTTGACGCCATCCTGTCACACGGAGCCACCTACTGGCACACTGCTGGGACGTCACTGCGGCGGCTGTTGTGCTGTTCGTAACGCAGCGCAGGTGTGCTGTGTGAAGAGCGAGACGAAGCAGCTGAGTGCAGTGTACGAGTATCGACCGCTCGGCGGACGGAAAGCGCTCAAAAATAGCGCGAGGCCGAGCAATGAAGGCGGGACAGCGGCGTGCTGTGCTCTAGTGTAGCGTAGCGTGCCGTACCGTGGCCCGGGCGGGCCAGGTCGCGTCGCCTCGTCACCGGCAGCCACTGACCATGTTATAGCTGTCCGTTCACCGGAGCGTCGCTTCACACGTCAACAAGAATGCTGCTGCATTCGCTCCGCTCCAGTGGCACAATTCAGGTTATTCTGCAGTGACACGTACCGCATAGCTGAGAATACGGCTTCAACCAGGCCATTAAGTACTTAAACTGAAAGTGTAGGGCGGAGGGAGGGGGAGGGAGGAAAGGAGCTATTGATGTTAGTTGCATCGGGATGTTATGCGCAATCAGCGGCGACAAGTGAAAGCGTGTACCAGAGCGCCGGCCGCTGTGGCCGAGCGGTTCTAGGCGCTTCAGTCTGCAACCGCGCGACCGCTACGGTCGCAGGTTCGAATCCTGCCTCGGGCATGGATGTGTGTGATGTCCTTGGGTTAGTTAGGTTTAAGTAGTTCTAAGTTCTAGGGGACTGATGGCCTCAGGATGTTAAGTCCCATAGCGCTCAGAGCCATTTGAACCATTACGCCGTTTTGATAATAAAGACACTGCATCACTTTTCATGCAATAAACGTTAACAACTATTTACAAGATGTACGTGACAGTGCCAGTCTTCTTTAAATATTCATATATACGCTGTACACCCGATCAAATGATACGTAATTCCGGTTGTAAATCAGGGAAATGTATGTAGATGAGGGCTTGTAAGGTGCGAAATTATAGCCACCTTACACCCATACAAAGACCTGCACCCAACCACAAGAAATGATGGTATACGTCTGGTGGAGCAGCGACGTTGTGGTGTACAACTAATCGCTTCTTCGACGTGCAACCATCACTGCTGACATTTATTATCAGCAACTGTCTTGAACATGTAGTCCCAGAACCATGACCAGAAAGGCTGCGTGAAGTGATGCTACTCCATGGTAACGCACTCCTGCACTGGGGCTGGACTGACAAACACTATACAGGAGTTGGACTGGGAAGTCAGTCCACACCCACCTTATTCACCTGATCTTGAGCACTAAGGCTTTCACGTTCTTCGCTCTCTATCGAACAGCCTTCCAGAATCTTCCTTTCTGGATGAAAATGCGCTCTGAAAATGGCTCGACGAGTTCTTAGCCTAAAAACTATGTGATTTCTGCAATCGCTAAAACTAAAAACTACCTGAACATTGGCAGAAATTAACGAAATTAAACGAAAATATATTATTGATGACTAAAGTATTTGTTATGTGTATCTGCTCTGTTTATTAAGCGAATGGGAAATACTATGAACTTATGCACCAACCTAATATATTACGCTAAAGACAATAGAATAATGTAGTACCCCAGACACCGAAAACATCAAGTGAGAGTATCATAACACACGAAAGACACCTGAAAATGGAAATCATTTCCCGAAACGCGTCGTGCATGTAATAAATGAAAGATAATTATAACTGGCAGTAGGACAGGTTCAAATGGCTCTGAGAACTATGGGACTTAACATCTGAGGTCATCAGTCCCCTAGAGCTTAGAACTAATTAAACCTAACTAACCTAAGGACATCACACACATCCATGCCCGAGGCAGGATTCGAACCTGTGACCGTAGAGGTCGCGCGGTTCCAGACTGAAGCGCCTAGAACCGCCCGGGACACTCCGGCCGGTAGTAGGACAGGTATTTAATAAACAAACCGGTCGTTTTCACAGCCGCAGGCTTCCAAAAACTGTTTCCAAAGGATAAAATTGAAATGTATTTTAAATCTCATAAGTTTTGCATGCTTTCTTCATAGAGCTGCTTGAATACGCGCTTAGTGAGTGAAGAAGAAATCCACCATGCTGGCCATGTCTCTGTCCTCCCCCTCTTCCTCCTCCCTCCCACCCTTCTTCTCGACGCCCTTTCTCCTCCCTCATCTCTACCCCGAAGTCTCCGTTTCCCGCCCCCACTCATCCTGCTTCGTCTCCCACAGCAATAAACCTTTGAACCGACCTCACTATATTCAAATAAAAACCTAACGGGCGACCGCAATAAGAGGAGTTGCGTGAGCAAGCATCCCGGAGCGCGCAGTAAAGGGAAGGCAGCCCTCGTAGCCAGACGGAGAAACTCTCCTTTATGCCGGGTCGCTACCTGCTAGCTGCAGCCAGAATGGCGGCGTCCCTTGTCTTAGGGCCGGGCCCCGGGACGGGCGCGCCTTTCTAATGCAAACAGCGGCCGCTATCTGCGATCTGGTCTGATTGACCATTGTGGGCCCGTCCGTCAGGCGCGAGGGGCTGCGCTGGCCCACCATCTGCAGGGGGGGCCTCGTTTCGTCACGGCCTCCATCGGGCGCGGCGCGCAGCTGCGACCGACGCAGCGCGCTATTTCAGTGTCACGAACCCAAACGTGCGCGCACATCTCTTCGGCGTAATAGCTCTTCGGCCCTTATCTGCTTCCAACGGTTTTTGCATCCGTCGAAGGCAACTTCTTAAGACCTTCTCGACAGGAAATCACAGTGTCCACAGCCCAGCCTTGCATGGTTTCTCCTACACGTAGTGTTCCACTTTATATACGAACAGTTGTTCGTCTTTTTTTTTAAAAAAATGGCACTATACACAAGATGTAAAAGGTTTAAGTGCATCTATTTTTGTGTGTGATACCTTAATATATGCACACACCAGTGTGCTGGTTGTTTCTTCCCTGCATCGAACACTCTTTCCACAAACTTGTCACAAGCTTTACGACCTGATGTTTTCTGCATGGTGTAACATTATGTGATTGCCTTATCATTTTCAATCATTCACTAATAGAGCAGTCGCTCGGCAACAGCTACAGTTAGCAAATAATGTTGCGAGAATGTAAAAGGTGAACGTCCTGTGACGTAACGTGTTTATTGTCGAAGCGCCGTCAGAGATGCAGAGAGTTACTGACTTTGAAAACCGCGGAGCGAAAAACGGACAGAAGAACACTTTTACACATTCTTTTGATGTACGAGATATTCTCGATGAACAATTACTCAGTTACTCATTTTCTCTTGTCTCTTGTAACTTGTGTCGGACGCGCATGTCTTGCCGCCGTATTATTATTGTTAAAAATAATATTATTTTAGTGTAAAGTAAAAGTGCAATAGTAAAGGTGCAATACTGCACAGCAGAAGATTTATTGTGCGACGTGTATGTGAAAACGTCAAAGGAATAATTTTCATTACGAGAAGAGAAGTGCCAGTCAAAACGGCATCCATGTTAAATCCTTCATTGCAGTGTAAGTTCATCTACTAATTGCCATAAATTCAGAGTTAAAAGGAACTGGTGTATGGAGTATTTATTTAGTAAAGAACCTGTGTCTCACTCCTTCATGAAGTTATTTAATTTTCATTATGTTTCTCCCAAATAAAGAGTTTACAGTCACGAATTCTTTCGTCGAAATAGGACGGAAGTTGCATGCGGCGAAATATTTTCTCCGCGCCATATTCTACTGGTAAATGCATGATAAACTATGGCCCCTTAGGAAATACATGTTGAGCTATCCAAAAATAATTATATATTGAGTAGGCATTTACTCTCCTCTCCAATGCAACTTCCGACTGATCAGACGATCCAACAAGAAAGAGCCGCACACGGTCGGCGTTCGCAAATATATTTCCACCGCTGATTATAGCTATTTGTTACAGCACAAAATTAAAAATATTGTTATAATTAGCGACCACGAACGGGGACATTTATAACTGTATGTTTATGTATACACATTACGGAAACATATCGTTATAATGGTCGTAAATGCACCACTACGTGAACTTCGGCTTTCAGTGGAGACTAACTATTTTGCATCCACACTTCAACACCTGACCTGCTACACAGGGGAAAATAAACATTACTGGCTAGTTTCTGCCACATGTACTTGGAGGTACTACCCAACCTAAAAACATATTACTTGTAATACCCGTAACTATTACTCTGAATATGACGGAAATACTGATGTAATGTTGAAACTTCCTGACAGATTAAAACTTGGTGCCGGATCGAGACTCGAACTCGGGACCATTGCCTTTCGCGGACAAGTGCTCTACCAACTGAACTCCCCAAGCACGACTCACGACCCGTCCTCACAGCTTCAATTCTGCCAGTACCTCGTCTCCTACCTTCCAAACTTCACAGAAGCTCTTCTGCGAACCTAGCAGAACTAGCACTCCTGGAAGAAAGCATATTGCGGAAGCTTGTCTTAGCCACAGCCTAGGGGATGTCAGCGCACACTCCGCTGCAGAGTGAAAATCTCGTTCTGGAAACATCCCCTGGGCTGTGGCTAAGCCAAGCCTCCGCAATATGCTTTCTTCCAGGAGTGCTAGTTCTGCTAGGTTCGCAGAAGAGCTTCTGTGAAGTTTGGAAGGTAGGAGACGAGGTACTGGCAGAACTGAAGCTGTGAGGACGGGTCGTGAGTCGTGCTTGGGTAGCTCAGTTGGTAGAGCACTTGCCCGCGAAAGGCAATGGTCCAGAGTTCGCGTCTCGGTCTGGTACACAGTTTTAAACCGTCAGGAAGTTTCATATCAGCGCACACTCCGCTGCAGAGTGAAAATCTCGTTCTGATGTAATGTTGTTCAATACACCGTCCTCAGCCATCAACAGTAATAGCTGCACTTAATGCCGTCACACCCCGTATCTTGTTTACTCGGTAATCAATTTCCTCTCGTCAATGCCCGTTCAAAAACATGTCACAGTGTGTCATTCACGTAGACATGACGTTCTTAAAAAGGTAACGTGTAACTTACTTGCACTCTCCTGTACCCAGGAGAACGTAGGGGATCCACTTGATGTAGTTGACAGTAAACCAGATGCAAACACTAGGAAAATGCACACGGGCCATTCAGTCAAGCGTATTCAGCTGAAGGTTTGTGCGATCTGTACACATGCGACTCGTCTACGGAGAAAGTATGTCGACAGAATGTAAGTTAAGAAAACAGTGCTGCAGTTCTACTAACTTACATGTTCCATAGGTGAGTAGCATTTCTCCTCTCTCTCTTCACTCGGGTGCTTGCATTCATAAAAATCTTCAACTGTCGACCGTTTGCTGACTGCCCATAGCGCGTTTTTTTTTCTTGTGTTTCCAGTTTCTGCTGTCAACTCCAGCAAGTGGACGTGATACGTTACCTCGGATCCGCTACTACAGAAAAGTCAAAGTTATTGTGTGTTACGTTACGTTTTTAATAAGGTGCTGTCTACGTGACAGGTACACTGTAATACACTGTTGACTAGGTCTCGACGAGAGGAGGTGGATTACCGAACAAGAAAGATCCAGGCGCTATTTGAAAAGGACTTATCGTTGTTCACATCTGCGTGACGAACACAGTTACAAGAAAGGTAATCAAACTGGTTAAACCCTTGATTACCAGAGATTCCTGCCTGAAACACTAGGAAAATGCACATGGGCCATTCATACAACCGTTTGATTTTTTTGAAGTACCAGTACTTTCGCACGAAGCCGCCGATACTATTGCAAGGCAGAGACATATAGTGGTACACTGAGATACTTCTTCGAATGTAGGGCACTGGAGGGGTCACTTATAGCTTTGAAACTAACAAAATGGCTCTGAGCACTATGGGACTTAACTTCTGAGGTCATCAGTCCCCTAAAACTTAGAACTACTTAAACCTAACTAACCTAAGGACATCACACACATCCATGCCCGAGGCATGATTCGAACCTGCGACCGTAGCGGTCGCGCGGTTCCGGACTGAAGCGCCTAGAACCGCTCGGCCACACTGGCGGCCTGAAATTAACAGTCGGTGCGGAGATTGTGCTACGTGATTAGAGAGATTGTGACTTGCAGTTTTTTTTATAGTGATCGTATTGAGGTGATCATTGATAGTGAAAGTAGGTATATCCGAAGTTAGTGTATCGCAAATTTTATTCTGTACTACTGCTGTTATCAGTGGTTTCGAAATGAAACCACTGAAGCAGTATGTACTTTTGACATAGATTTATTAAATTTAGGCCCCATTTTCTTTTTACTTAGGACTATATTTGTTTTAGGCATTACGAGATCATGAAAGTTTCGAGATGTGGGACTGAGTCTAGAAAAAATGCGAAATTACTTTCAAATATATCTCATGAATCAATGGGTGGTTAAAAACGTCTTCCCAGTGGTTCCAAAGTGAAACCACAGCTTTAAGACGCTTGACTGTTTTACTTTCTGTCAATTTCTTCTCGCATTCCTTGAGTACTTTGACAATAAGGATTAATTTTGTGAAAAATTTTAATTTTTTATTGTGTTGGGACGCAAAGAATTAATGTCCCCTTGGTAGCTAAATAAAATTTGGTCGATACATTTTATATTTTGGTTATTCGCGATAGTGAAAATATATTGGACACTATAGTATGCAGTCATGTTCCATTAACTGTGCTACCAGTCACATGAACATTGCTGTTCATTTAAATTGCAATTCCAAGGAGAATAGCAGGTAAAGATATTTGCTTATTTTGTGTAAATAGTACAGCAGTAGGATTACGTGTTAAATTTGTAGGTGCTTTGGTGGTATACGAGCACACGCTGCGAAATTTAGTGCGCAGAGATGCCACTTCTGGCGTATACGTCGATCCAAGCCGCTTCGTCTTTATACTGGGGCTACCATCAAGAGTAATGGTTGGTGAGAAGTGGCGTGCTTGTCTCTAGGCAACTCGTGACCAGTCCGCCTCGGTAGTTGCGTGCTCAGCACGGCGGATTGCTAACCGAATGGACCCGGTTTCGATTCCCGGTCGTATGTGAGATTTTCTCCACTCGGGGACTGGATGTTGTGTTGTCCTTTGCTCGTATCGTCATAACTGACATTCCACTATTGCGAGGGCTATGTGTGCGCCTCCCGAAAGTCAGTAAACTCACAAAAGGAAAAGAACCGCGACCAGGTGTTTGCAGTGGGTGAGACGCCTGGAATACATGCTGGCCTCAACAACAGTCGAAATACCTCTGCCTAGAGGTAGGTCCGGACAGCAGGGACAACTTGCACTCTTGCGATAATTTGTTGGAAAGTAAAGTCGGGGAAACCTCGAAAAAGAGCACAGACACAGCCTTAACAGACCATAAAAGTGACAGTTTCTGTTGACATTACCGGCTATGCCAACTAGGGTTGAGTATGCTGTGTGCTTGGTAGCACACTGTAACATCCCTCCACACGCTGCGTCTGTATGACGATGAAGCATGCCATCCGCCAGCGTTCGTTCTCCTCGGAGAAGGATACGTGTATCGTGATACTACAAACAGAATCTTTTATTATTAGACTTATAATGTAATCGGGCAGGTAGCAACACGAAATGTCTATCTAAATTAAAATCTTCTATCCTGAGCATTTCACACGCAACAAGGGCTAACACAGTCTTCTCCTCAAATTTAAGTCACTGTGCTATATAGTAATCTGTAAATGGCTCACTTATAACCGTATCCACACGAAAATCATATTTATCTTGCCTGTACACTGACTCGTTCTACATAAGTTCATAAAAAATTGTGCTGATTATCCACGGAATGTGAAACTGGCTACGTAGTTAACTGGTTGTACTACGAATGGGTGCAGCTTTGTCTATTACATTGTACGGTACATCAACATTAAGCGTAATATCTGAGCTAATGTGTCAAAAAGAGGCATTTCCATGCTTTAGGCATTATTCAGTGCGTCATTTCTTATCTAAACACCGGTGCTTATAGATTGTATTTGCTGTATAACTTTATAGCACCTGGTTTAGAAGCTGAGTAGTTACCCAATGTGGTTGAAATGAATGTCGGGTGCAGCAAGAATTTAAGGAAGCAAGTCCTACATTCTTTTCCAGCACTACACATGAAGGAGCTCTATTTACTTTGAACCCCCTTCACTCAAGAAAGAAACTTCCTGACTGTAATGGAGTTTTAATTTATTCATTGGCTGCTAACATTGAGTTATACAGTAAACCTCCCGGGGTAATAGCACCTCTTAGTGTAGTGATCACTGCTGCAGAAGTCTTTCTCAGGTAGTGGATTATTTTGTCTTGAGGGGGAATAATCCCTGCAACAATAGTTTGATGGCCGGTAGTCCGAGTACTTGTCCAATTTTTGTGTCGTCCTAACATTGATATTTCTTTGACGATGTACTGAGCAAAATATGTCCGACATTTTTGAATATCTGTGCCTGGATAGCTCAATGGTTAAGAGTGCCCGCTACAAAATTTAAGGTTTCCAGTTCGAGTCCCAGTCCACCACACAGTCTTAATCTGCCAGGAAGTCTCAAACTGAATGTTTTAACTAGTGTACAATATAGCCCAAACCGTATCGATAGTGTTGCAATTACTCGCGTTACTAGACGAGTCTATTACAACAGAAAGGGCAATGGATTGGGTCATCTCAGTACAAAAGCGGGCTTAACTTGTCTTAATTCCTTTGGCCACTATTGGGGTATGGGGCATCCAGGAGAACTTGCCATCCACCTCTGTCTTTGACTATTTCCCTCATTTCCGCCTAGGTTTTGCTAACTCTCCTTGCTTCCCCTTCCACCGTCCACTTGCATGTACCTCTAGATCTGCCTCTCTTCCTTGTTACTTGGGGATTCCATTCCAATGCCTTCTTTTCGATTGCTCCATCTGGCTTTCTCAATGTGAGCTTCAGCCATCTACACATATCTGTTTTTCTATAGGTGTATAGTTTGTTTTTCTCCAGAGATCCTCATTACTTATTTTTTCTGGCCATCACCGCAGACAACCATTTATGAAACACTTTAACTGTGTGTTATCTTTTTATCTACTTTCCAACTTTCGCTGGCGTATAGAAGGACAGACTTCCCTCCCTTGTGTTGAAAATATGAATTTTAGTATAAGCAAGACCGTACTCAGTTCATTGTAAAGGGACTGTAGATTTTAGAAATACTACTGAAATATTAGCAACTTCCGTTGTACGGGCTACTTATAAGATGCATGCGAGAACTAAACTACTGATCTCACGAGAGTGACACGTGAACTCGTTCTGAAATGGCTGAAGAGGCAGAAGTGGTTCCATCTAGCCGAATACCGAGCTTTGTTTTCGATGTTGCGAACGTGGCTGAGTGAGGAAAGCGTGACACAGTTTCAACAAGGGCACTGGGAGGTCGTGCGTTCCCTTTGACAAACAGAGAGCGCGTAGCAATTAACAAAACAAACACGACAGCAACAGCAATGGCCAGCGCGCACAGAACGTTGCTGTACAAAAACATCGAGTGTCTGCCTGACGCTGTGGGAAGAGAAACACTCCAGCTGAACGAAAATATGCCTCCAGTCGCTGCGGCAAATGGGCTTGCGAGCGTTAAATGACTACCTGGTATCTCCCAGCTGGCCAGAGCATCGCATTAGAGGCGAAAGCCGCTGGGCACGGAGCTCATGTTACGTATGTTTACAGCACGGTCTACGCAGACAGTCTCAGCATAGCGTCACGAGTGCTAATTGGCGTGGGCAGTGGAGCCCTGTGTGTCGAAAAAAGTGGGCGGAAGCAGAAACAGCAGCAGCCTCTAGAGGGGAGATGTGTCAATTAGGCCCCAGAGCGCAGCTGGCAGTGAGCGCACCTTGAGGAACGTGGGACTCCGTGAGGGAGAGGGTGTTTTGCGTAACAGCTGCGCAGATAAGCTGAAGAAACTACGGTGCCACTGTTCAGTATATTAAGGAAATGCGAAACTGTCGGAGGAATGCGAGTCACCTAATACCCCTGGCAATTTAGAGGATGTTTATAATTAAACTTTCGCTACTTAAGAGAACCTCTATGAAAAATCGAGTGACTTCAGGACAGTGAAACTTTGTGGAAACATTTGTAAGAACACACGAAAGAGAAATTACAAATAAACTACTGGAAGAAACACATTTTAATTTCCACATGAGAGGGTAACATTTGTTAATTGTGTACCATGTTTATGTTCTAACAAGAAGTTACAAACGTTGCTCAATGTGACGACCATCTGAATCCAAGACATCCTGGAACCGCAGTAGGTGTTGCCCTACTGCCTCCGGTAACATCTCAGGTGAGATGTTGGCCATCTCCATCGATATGCTCATCTTCAACATCCAATGTGTGTTATTGTCCCAAAGCCAGAAATCACACGAGTTGAAATTCGGTGATCTTGATGGCCACGCAGACTGCAACTATCGGCCAATAATTCGGTTTCCTCCAAATGTGTTACAGAATAACCAAGTGACCTCACGAGGAACCTCAGATGGAGCTCCTTCGTGCATCGAAACAGTTGAGTCCAAAGACCCTCTCTCCCGTGAAGTATAGATCACATGTTGGTGAAGCAGATCACAGTAATGCGTACCAGTCATGCTGCATGTCCTTGGGATCAGAGTTCCTCAAAGAAAAATTGAGCGATAATGAAGCGTGCCGTCAAACTACACGACACACTGACACGTTTCCTATGCAGAGGAACTTAAACATTCGTCGGCGGCCACGATCCTCATATGGGACAATTGAGAGTTTTCACTGCCCCAGTGAGCGTAAAGTGTGCATCACTCCAGAAAAAAACATTCCAAGGCCACACACATGTTGTCAAATTCAAACCTTTGAAGAAATGTTGGAGTGAAAGCTACTCGAATATCTGCGTCACGTGAGAAAAAGCTTGTGCGTAATGAGAAAATTGCACGTATACCAGTTCACAATTGTTCGGAGTACTTATCTAAGGGTGGACCATGGAATTTTCAGCTATCGTGACATCTCGTGCAATGCTTGAAAATCACACACTGCGTTCAGCGTTCTCAGCTATTGCAACAGTATCTTGTTCATTTTGTGGTGCAATTGGGCGTCGGCCACTCCCAGGGCAGTTCCCAAATCGCCAATTAATTCCAGCTTTCGAATCATGGTCTTCAACCCCGGCAAGAAAAGAGGACCTCTCCATGTTCCTTTAAAGCGTCGATACTCTAAGAGCAGAAATACTACTGCTGTTTCATAAAACAGCTTTACGAGTAAAGCCCTACTCACCCTGTATAGACGAAATGGTTCAAATGGCTCTGAGCACTATGGGACTTAACATCTGAGGTCATCAGTCCCCTAGAGCTTAGAACTACTTAAACCTAACTAACCTAAGGACATCACACACATCCATGCCCGAGGCAGGATTCGAACCTGCGACTGTAGCAGCAGCGCGGTTCAGGACTGAAGCGCCTAGAACCGCTCGGCCACATCGGCCGGCCTGTATAGACGCATGTTGATGGTCTGCAACTGTAATGCACTCTGATGCTTGTGTTTGAGCCCTACGCCGCAGTACCAGTACCGGGCTAAAGGCAAATCATGACACTATGAACAGCGCAAATCTTGCAGCGCATAGCCTGAATAACATTCCTATAAAGAGGGGCATCCATACGGTAAATAGCTTTCCATCAACACTGGCTCAAGTAGCGAAACGTTGACTACAAACACCCTATATAGTAGCTATTATTACATGAACCACCACGGTATTACTAACCAGGCAGATATCAGAATTATTGGTACACGCTAATAGGCGCTCTAACAGTACAAAAAATGTGTCTAATAAAATTTCGTGCATTCGGTATTTCCACTAAAAATGGGCATCTAAGAAAAGCAATTTGGGAACACTATAAACGCAAGTACGACAAATATCTTCGTCAATACTATGTAGCTGTGTTGCCAGCTAGTGTACTATGTAGAGTTTTTTGTCAGAATGTGAGCAGCTCGTTTTATAGTGGTTAACGTTGCTGTCTCTAGATGGTGAGGTACCGGGTTCCACTCCCGACCAGGTCGGACACTGTATCTGCTCGGGGATTGGGTGCTGTGCTGTGTTTATCATTATTTCAGCAACACTACTGACGCGCAAGTCGCCGAAGTGGCATCAAGTACAAGGGGCGTTCAGTAAGTAATGCAATACATTTCTTTTCTGAAAACAGGTTGGCTTTATTCAAGATTCCAATATACCATATTATTCCCCGCTCTTTAGGCTACAATTATTGCTTTTTAGCTTCATCTTCGACAGTCTTACGGTCCTTACTGAGAGGGCATGTATGCCCGCTTGGTACCACTCTACTGGTCGACGTAAGAGACAACGAGTGTGTCAGAACTACCGGCAGACACGTCCAGTTGTGCATTGAAATGTTTATGATACGTCGATCACCTCGAATGAGAGTGTCTGCACATTCCAACACTCCAGGAGTCCCAGCTGTGTGCGGCCGGCCGGCACGCGGCAGATCGGACAGGTTTGCGCGACCTTGTTGCTTTGATGACGGATACCTTGCCCAACGACTCGCCGTGCTTTTTTTCACTGCCAGCTCTCCATATACATTCTGCAAGCACCTATGAATATCTGCGCTGTTCTGGTTGTCCGTCAAAGGAAACTCAATGACAGTTCTCTGCTAGGAAGGCAACTTCATTACAGATGCCATTTTGAAGATTAGGTATAGCGCTGCAACCTATGGGAACTCCATGAAACTATAAGGCATGAAGCGGGAATATTCCATGATGTTACACAACGAAGACCGCACTGTCTCAACCGAAACTGGATGAGAAAAAAAAATTGTTGCATTACTTACAAAAGGATTTGCACTAGGCAGCCAAACAGCCCCAGATGGGTCTCCCGGCAAATAATGCCCTAAGAATATTTCATTCTTTTTTGTGTTAGAACTCGTGATTTCGACAGTCCTTTCTTTGTTCTAGGGCGCAAAAACAACTAAGGTCATAAGCGCCCATCTCATACTCTTAGGTCATTAAGAATTAAAAGAACTTACAAGCGACTATATGTCGAGCCCAGTCGACGGAAGGAAGCGATCTTAGTACGAGGTCCACAAAATACGCTGTAGAGACAGCGGACGTCCAGAACCAAAAATTAAATGTTCTTCGCCATATTGGTACGACGGATAAAAAGTAAGACGAGGACGACAGCTGAAAGAGCCGGTAACTCAGACGGCAAACATACGTGAGAACGTAAGTTGGTAAAAAAAAAAAAAAAAAAAAAAAGCATTTGGGCACGAAATGGCGAAGCGTCAAATGTTGACAATGAGGGGGGATCACCACTTAATAAATGTCGATGGCTGAAACTAAAATGCCCAATACGCAGCCTCGCGGCGAGAAGGCCGAGAGAAGGTCGGCCAAGCCGCTGGGAGATATTTAATTCCCAGGAGCTTCTTCCCGTGAAGAGAAGACCAGTGATGACGCCAAAGTGATACCACCTGCTAACAAACAGCAACATGGAGATCCTCCGGAGCGATGGGAGAGCTAGCAGACCGAGGTAGGAGGCCTGCAGCCTTGGCAGCAGCGTCAGTAACCTCATTTCACGTCAGTCCGATGTGATCAGGAACACATATGAACATTACAATGACTCGTTCAACGGCGATCAAATGGAAGCTTTCTTGGATCCGCTGCACTAAGGGATAAACTGTACAGAACACAAACGCTGCGAAACACACTGAGATAAGCGAAGCATAGTTCGATTTTGCATTTAGGTGCATATTTTTTCTAATTTTAAACTGCGTTGTGTGGTATTTGGCTTCCTAGTCGTTATATAATAATTATAGCAGCTCTTACGAAAAATATGTGCAGTTATTTAAAGGAAAAGAAATTGGTAAGTATGGTTGGTTGGTTTGGGGGAGGGGACCAAACAACGAAGTCATCGGCTCCATCGGATTAGGGAAGAATGGGGAAGAAAGTCGGCCGTGGCCCTTGAAAGGAAGCAACCCAATATTTGCCTGAAGCTATTTAGGAAAATAATGAAAAACCTAAATCAGGACTGATAAGTATGATAGCAATAATCAATAGAACGGATAGTGGGTGCGTAAAGAAAACTAGTTTCGAATGTAGTTTACGAAGTAGTGAGGCACAATGCGCTTACACGATGTGGCTATATGATTTGCATGGTTGCAGGGTAACTGCTTAGAATTAAAGAGGCGGGTTGGAGTATGAAGGAAAGACGTCGAGTCAGTTTATTTTCCGAGAAGCGATGAGAGAAGGGAAGCATAGTTGACAGCAACCGGGAAGCATGGAGGAGAGCAGTGCGTGGAAGATAACGTTAAACTCTCAAAGGCAAAATACGTCTTTAAAAGTGGAATGATAAAAACGATTGTCTTCTCATCTGTGTGCTGGTATTAACTGCAGATATTTTGTATAGGACCTGCTGTAATTCTGTGTGACGATAAAGAAGCCAGATACCACACTACACGGTTCAGAAATAGAAAAAAATTGCACTTTGAGGCAGAATCGAACTCGAGTATTCTGACGCAAAACTCTAGCCATTGTCCTAACTGGGCAGCACAGCTAGACAGTACTAAACGAAGATGCTTGTCGGACATAAGATTAAGTTTTGACAAACTGAAGTCCTTTGACGACCATTTTATACCAATAATATGCACGGGAAGGCGTTAAATATGCACGGGAAGGCGTTAAACTTGGAATGTGCGTTAAGAATCCATTTATACCTCGATCAATACTGGAACTACGCCAGGTAATACAAAAACCATCACTGTCTGTACAAAAAATGTTGGGGGACATGTAATGCCCATTAACGTTATATTTATTGATTCATTAATCTGGTATTAGATGTATTTCATATTGATTTTTACACAGTACTATGTATTGATCATTTAACATCTATTTTAGAACTTTGTGTGTGTTGGTGTCGATTATTACCGGCCATCAATGTTTAGACGTCGAAAATGATATCGAAATCAATACTGCTGATTTACCGACATCTCACGCTCATAGTTTGTATATGTGACAAAAGTCAAATTTCACCGTGGCTTGAATCCCACATTACACTATGCATCGCCCTATGCCTGGTTCGCAAAGGGAAGGTCTGACGTGTGGGTCCCCGATTTTGATCACGTGCTGCAAGATCGTTGTATATTAAACATAAGGAGACATGTTTCGGATTTTTGCCAGACAAACCCTAGTTTTTGAAAAAATCGATGTCAAAGTTGATGAAGAACTGGCCTATTTTCAATGGTATATATAGAAACATCGTCTAAAGCATTTTTATCAGTATAATATGAGGCAAAAGTTAGTGATGTTCGAGTTATTAACGATTTTGTGTTTTCACGGAACAGGTACCTAGCAGAGCGAGGTCGGCGGTCGATGGATAGAGGTGTTACACTACCAAATCTCTGGTCAGTGTTCGATTCGTATTTGCTGCATTTTTGCATTCGACATTTGTTTTCGATGTATCTGGTAATATTCTTATAATCGGAACACTTTTCTTTGCCTTTTTTTGTAGTGCAATATTGGGAGCAGTGATTAATATCACAAATAATTGACAGGTATTTTCATAGTGATAAATGAAGCGCTAGATAGGACTTTCGTACATGGTACTGTATGATATTGGTCAACCGACCTGAACCGTGAAAGTAATACCACCGAAATGTACCTCTCTTTGACAAACGAGTGACGTTCAATTTTTTCGAGCTATAAGTAATATAACTGCACGATTTGAAAATCAAGCGACATCACAGCTGAGCAATGAATTACAAGATAGTAATATTTAAATTTGTGCGTTGGTCCGTAACCAGTTGTCAGCGCCTGACTTCCAAGATAGGCTTTTATGCTCTTGGTACGCATTCGAATTGATATCTGATAGATTTGTTTTCAGGAACGTGAATGTGATATGTTTTCCACGGACGATGTACCGAAAAACACGCCAATGCAGAGAGATTGCGCTTATGTTTTGTGCGTAGTGCGAGAAGAAATTGTTATGCCTGTTTCTATGGTAAGTTTAACCCAAATGTTTGCGACAACACTCACGAATAGACTATCACTTAGGATTACGCAATAATATACTTTAGGTCTGTTTATCATTAAGAAAATCTGTCAATATTATATTATATACTTATTTGGTTATTAATTCGCAACTCCTAGTGGTTTTCTTTTAAAAAAATGCAAATAAAAGTATTCCGATTATCAGAATGTTATCAGATACACCGAAAAACTATCGAATGAATAAATGGCACTACCCGGAATCGAACACGGACCAGCATTTGGTAGTCTAATGCCTTCACCACGCTGCCACTGTCCTCGCAGTGCTACACACAAACAATGATGCTTACCCAACGCACAGGAAGCAAACACAAAACCGTTACTAACACGGACATTATTGACTTTGGACCACATATTAATGGTTCAAATGGCTGTAAGCGCTATGGGACTTAACGTCTGAGGTCATCAGTCCCCTAGACTTAGAACTATTTAAACCTAACTAACGTAAGGACATCACACATATCCATGCCCGAGGCAGGATTCGAACCTGCGACCGTAGCAGCCGCGTGGTTCGGGACTAAAGCGCCTAGATTAATAAAATCTTTATTTTAGACGATCTTCTCGTGGGTGGTATTGAATGTACGATTTCTCGTTATCAACTTTGACCCCAATTCTTTCAAAAACTATGCAGTCCCTCGCGGAAAGCCGAAAGTCGTGTCTACTTATATTCGATATAGAATCTCCTTGTAAAATTTGATCGAAATCGGTGACCCTTATGTCAGACCCTCCCAATGTAAGTAAGCCAGATGGAAGGTCGCAGGAAGACAAGGGCACAACACCGCAAATGTGCGACGCCTAGTAAAGCAGCACTGTGTTGAAACCGACTTGTAGGCTGAGGACAGCTTTGCTTTAGGTACGAATACCGTGGGGAGAGACGGGCGGATGGCAGGGCACGACATTCGTGGACTGCGAAAGCTGGCGGGGCGCGGAGGCTCCCTGGGGACTGTCGCCGCCAGCTGCAGCTGCAGGCGCGCAGGTGGCGCACGAAACCCGAGAGGCGCGCCCGCCCCCGCGGCTGGAAGCCCGTGACCCTGCCTCGCCGGGATCAAATGATTGCCGGCCGACCCCTCTTTGTCCCCTGGCAGCCGACCTAACCGGGATCCGTCCTGGAGTCGTCCACACTGCTAGCTCGAAGCTGCAGTCTGGAATAACCGTCGCACGGCACGGTCTGACCATTACGTGGCTCACAACAACGGTACATCGCGATCTGTTCTCATTACAGAGCGGCCGTAGAGGTTCGGTTATGAGGGTGGATCCATATCACGTGAGCTATGCTTGTACGAGGGACGTTCAATAGGTACTGCAACACTTTTTTTCATGACAGCGTGTTGGTTTTATTCAAGACTCCAATACACCGTATTATTCTCCACTATTTTGTCTTCGAAACCCTATTTTTCAACACAATCTCCGTTCAGTGTGACCTTACTGGGAGGCTATGTATGCCCGCACGGTACCACTCTACTTGTCGACGTCGGAGCCAATGTCTTGCTGCATCAATGACCTCCCCGTCATCCACATACTGCTTCCCGCAGAGTGCTTCCTTCATTGGGCCAAGCAGATGGAAGTCGGAAGTTGCGAAATCCGGGCAGTAGGGTGGCTAATGAAGAACAGTCAAAGTTTTGCGAGGTTCTCCCGGGTGCGCAGACTTTTGTAAGGCCTTGCATTGTCATGGAGAAGGTAAAGATCGCTTGCATTTTGTGTGTCGACGAACACGGTGAAATAGGTTATTCAGTTTCCTGAGGGTAGCACAACATGCATCAGAGTTGATTGTTGCACCAAGAGAGAGGACATCAAACTGAATAACCCCTGCAGAGTCCCAGAAGATGGCCGTCATGACTACCGGCTTTGAACTTTTTCTTCAGAAGAGAGGCGGCGTGGCGCCACTCCACAGATTGCTGTTTGGTTTCCGGCTCGAAGTGATGAACCCGTATTTCATCGCCTAAGACGATGTTCGACAAAAAAAATGTGACAATCAAACTTTTAACCCGCAAGCAATTCCACAGAGATGGTTCTTCTTTAGACGGCAAGGAACGCAGCACGCGCACACACCTTTGAGTAGCACAGCTAGTGGATGAGTGTGTCAGCACTACCTACAGAGACGTCCCGCTGCGCAGCGAGGTGTTTGTGCCTCGAATATGTGTGCACGCACGTTCCAACATTGCAAGAGTCATAGCTGTGTGTCGCCGGCTGCGAGAGGGCGAACAGATTTGTGCGACCTTCTTGCGATGTGACAGGAGCCTCGTCAGACCACTCGCCGTGCTTTTGTTTACTGTCAGGGCTCCATAGGCATTCTGCAAGCGCCTATGAATATCTGCGATGTTTTTGTCTTCTGTCAAAAATAGCTCAGTGACAACTATTGGAACCCACCTGCGTCATATGCGCTATTTTGAACTGTACGTATGGCGTCACCACCTACCAGAACTTCTTGGAGCTATACTGGCTGAAGAGGGAATATTCCAACATTTCCCATGCAGTTTTTTCAACCGGAATTTGCTAAGAAAAGAATGTGTTGCTTTACTTATCGAACGCCTCTCGCATTTCACAAATGGTTCGTCATAATGCCTAGCAATGCACTTATTCTCATCTTAACATTTCCATTTAACTTACAGAGAAACCCACCGTCTAGTAGCTATGGTGGGTTGTACTGCTACTACAACATGTAGCGTTAGTGGCACTCATGGTCTCTTAGCCGGTGTGAGAACTTGTTAGATGCCCGTCCCTAGCCACGTGGAGGCGCACCACATTTCTTGTACGGTGTGCCACTAACCTCCCTCTGTTTATTAATCCTTTATATATAATACAAAGACACTCTAAAAAGAATTAAAATGTTTTGAAAATTTAAGAAATATATAAAATCAAAGAAGAACAAAGTTACATAAAGATAATTTTGTGTAATTAAGGATCTACTTTCTTAGCAGCTAGGGCAAAACAAGAATGACTAAAAACTGAAAGTTCTCGTTCCACAGTGAACCACACCCACACGAGTGCTCGACAAATCTTCGAGCCTGTCACAGTGGACGTGGCTTTTGTACATAGAACCTCTATATATAATCGTTACACTACTGCAAACAAGAAGCACAATAAGCATTAGTAATCTTAACAGTGTGGGGTCGCAAAAGCGCCTCCGTACCTACGTACGCGCGCTCTCCATTTACGTCGCACATACACTGAATGAGTCAAAACATTATGGACACCGCCCAACGTGAAGATGAATGCCGCTTACAAAGAGAGCACATGGTAATAGGATTTTTTTTTTTTTTTTTTTTTTTGCTTGTGGTACTCTAAGTTCAGAACTGGAGTGTCAACCTCCCAAAGCAGTTCAAAGCAGCTCTCAAAAATTTGCGAGAAAATCGAGCTTCTTTAATTCGTTAAATAAAGATCAACTATGTAGAAGACCTTGCGGCTCTCTGGCAGAATGTTTGCTTGTCACGTAGGTAGTCGAGGTTTCCCCTGGCTGACGCAAATTTTTAAACAAAGGTGGATGTTCTCCGAGGATTTGTGTATAGTGTAAAATACATAAAGATGAACAAAGGGAAACATTCGTACTGCTCCAGACTGGTAATTGCTGGGTCGATGGCTCTCAGTCTCGTTTCGGACATTATTCTTTCAGGTGTATGTTTTTTATGTTCAGCACGAAGTATAAAAATCAAATACACTGAAGGGAACAAAACACGTGACGCATCGCGAAGGAACTCTGCAAATGTGATGCATATGTACGGACCAACAAATGATTACAATTTCAGAAAAAAATGGATGATTTATTCAGGAGAAAGAGCTTCACAAATTGAGCAAGTCAATAACGCGTTGGTCCACCTATGGCCCTTCTGTAATCTGCTTGGCATTGACCGATAGTTGTTGGATATCCTCCTGAAGGATATCGGCCAAATTCTGCCGAAATGGTGCGTTCGGTCGCCAAAATCCCAAGTTGATTCGAAGGCCCTGCCCATAATGCTGGTATGGTTGAGACCAGGTATGCCTTAATCCAGGCGAACAAATCCTGGGGGTCCGTATTATGAAGTCCTTCCAAGGAACCTCTAACAGCAATCTAAGATACCGTGACAGTTTGCCCCCTTTCAGTTTCTGTCGCGAATGGTTGAGGGGAAAATGATAGTTGGTAAAGTTCTCGGTGGACTCGATTTACTCTAATTTTAATGACTGTGACTCATGAATGACGTCATTTGGAAGTTTGGGTCTGGCCGTGAGTTTTGCACGGATGGCCAAAGCGGTTCAGACGACCATTCGTGTAAAGCGGGAAATCTGCGTCCGAGTCCCAGACCACGGCTACTTTTCAACTTTCGTCATTGCAATACCGCAGCGCCCTGTGCATCTGAGAGTCATGATTTCCCCACGTACCCATTCCCCTGTCTTCCCCCTTCCTTTTTTTCAGGAAACAATGGGATTGCCGAAATTCGTGGAAGTGTGTGAAGGACAACGTGATGATACGATGATTCGCGTAGAATAAGGCGACAGCGTCGTTAGCGCAAGGAACTGGGACCACGCTTTGCAGCTATCAGCCGCCCGCAAGCTGCACTGCACGTTCCTCAGATAACAGCACACGCTGGCCGGTGTACCACATGCCCCTGCGTTACGAGATAACGCTGCCGTTACTGGGTGGCGGAGTACGGGTGGATGACGACACCGAAGAAAGCAGTGCCTGCAGTAGGCGGTAAATCCCTTGCAGATGTCTTCTGCGTCACACCCAAACATCCAGATGTCAGACACTCGGACCGCTACCAAACGTTGTAGGTCTATAGAGAATGAACCGAAACACGTGTGGTGTGCTGTCGCCCAGTAGAACGGATGTAAACGTTAATTAAAAGTAACGCCAGAACTACGGAGGACAGCATAACTGCAGCAACTAATATGTATAACTTCCAGGGGAAGTTCGCAGAGCGTTAGATCATCATACAAAGGGTCCTGGGTTCATATCCAATTTTTTTTTGTTTTTTTACTGTACCACGCATGCAAGTGTCATATGGGACTGTTAATACTCTCGCATGTGTGATGCAATTGTTTCTTTATTCTACTGTTCCTGTTGTTTATGTTTGCTACAAATGCTAAAGCTGCTACATCGCGCGTGATGTCTGTTCTGTCGCACCTATCAGACAGAACACCACATTCCTACCTTACAAATGTACTCTACCGGTTTACTACTACCAACTAACGAAGCGATAGCAGACTGCCAATGAAAATTGCTACAGAACTCCAAAAAGTCTTTTTACATGTCGTGAAAATGTTCACCCATGTAACAGTTTCGCGCGTAAACAGTTAAAACAAGTCGTCGTCATGGGTGTTGGAACGTGGGACCTTTGGTACGACGACCTCACGCTCTACCAACTCACGCACGAGAGATCTACGAACCTATTACTGACAGATACGCGTTTCTTGAGGTCCTAGTTTTAGCGTTACTTTTAATTACCGTTTACGCACGTTCTACTGCACGACAGCACACAGTACGAACTAAATCAGTGTTTTGGTTGATTTCTATCGACATACAACGTTTGGTACTGATCTGAGTGACTGACATCTGGAGGTTTGGGTGTCAGTCTTAGCCTGCACAGTAACACACAACATTGTAGCAAGGGAACCAGTTCAAACAATTTCGTAAGAAGACACTGAAGCGCAAAGGAGTTACGGATTGCGTCAGTACGGTTCTCATAGGAAGTAAGAGTCGCTGTAAACATCTCTTTTCAAAGGCGTCTTAGATTTATATAGTCCCCAGTGTTCTGATTGGCTTTACTGCTGCTCACCACAATCGTGTGCCAATCAGTTCATTTCAGGGAAGCACCTACACCCAAAGCAACCAATTGGTTGTGGTAGTTATTTCGGTTTTTGTCTTGGCCGTCACCACAACCAGTTTTCATTTCAAAATCTATCTCCTGATGGTTATTGCATGATTTGCTCTTGTTGTTTTGGCCACTTAGCTGACAAAAAGGTATTCGTTTTGAAGTGAAGAAGGGTAAATGCATTTTCAGTGAAGGAACGATGTTGGAAATGTCTTGTATATAGTTACTACGTTGTTTGGTGCGTACGTTACGTTGCTTATGTTCCCAAGCGACATTATAGTCCTTTTATATTCCAACGGAAGTACGAGAGGTATTCATTAAGTAAGGCAACACATTTTTTCTCTGTCACTTTCAGTTGAAAAAACTGCTAATTTGTTGCGGAACATCGTGGCACATTCCCTGCTTCAGCCCCTGTAGTTCCATGAAGCTCCGATAGGTGACGTCGCCATACACAAACTTCAAATGGAGTCTGTAACGGAGTTGCTTTCTAAACAGAGAGGCTGTCACTGATTTTCTTTTGGTGGAAAACCAGAGCATCGCAAATGTTTATAGGTGTTTGCGGAATGTCTAAGGAGACCCAAAAGACTGAACAAAAGCACTGTGAACCGTTGGGCGAGGCGTCTGTCAACACGGCAAAAAAAGTCTACATCTACATGGATACTCTGCAAATCACATTTAAGTGCCTGGCAGAGGGTTCATCGAACCAACCCCCACAATTCTCTAATATTCCAATCTCGTATAGCGCGCGGAAACAACGAATACGTTTATCTTTCCGTGATAGCTCTAATTTCACTTATTTCATCATGGTGGTCGTTTCTCCCTATGTAGGCCGGCGTCAACAAAATATTTTCGCATTCAGAGAAGAAAGTTGGTGATTGGAAATTCGTGAGAAGATTCCTCCGCTACGAAAAACGCCTTTCTTTTAATGATGTCCATCCCAAATCCTGTATCATTTCAGTGACACTCTCTCCCCAATTTCGCGATAATACAAAACGTACTGCCCCTTTCTGAACTTTTTCGATGTACTCTGTTAATCCCATCTGGTTAGGATCCCATACCATGCAGCAGTATTCTAAAAAATGTTCAAATGTATGTGAATTCCTAAGGAACCAAACTACTAAGGTCATCGGTCGCTAGACTTACACACTACTTGAACTAACTTATACTAACAACAACACACACACCCACGCCCGAGGGAGGACTCTAACCTCTGGCAGGAGGGAGTATTTTAAAAGAGGACGGACATGCGTAGTGCAGGGAGTTTCTTTAGCAGATCTCTTACCTTTTCTAAGTGACCTGCCAATAAATCGTAGTCTCTTGTTAGCCTTCCCCACAACATTTTTAGTGTGTTCCTCCTAATTATAGTTGTTCGTAATAGTAATTCCTAGATATTCAGTTGAATTTACGGCCTTCACATTTGACAGATTTATCGTGTAACTGAAGTTTAACGGATTCCTTTCAGCACTCATGTGAATGACCTCACAATTTTCGTTATTTAGGGTCAGTTGCCAATTTTCGCACCATACAGATGTCTTGACTACGTCGTTTTGCAATTTGTTTTGGTCTTCTGATGACTTTACTAGTCGATAAACGACAGCGTGATCTGCAAACAACCCAAGAGGGCTACTCAGATTGTTTCCCAAATCGTTTATATAGACAAGTAACAGCAAAGGGCCTATAACACTACTCTGGGGAACGCCAGAGTTTTACTCGATGACTTTCCGTCAATTACTACGAACTGGGACCTCACTGACAGGAAATCACGAATGCAGGCACATAACTGAGACGCTATTCCATAAGCACGCAATTTCACTACAAGCCGCTTGTGTGGTATAGTGTCAAAAGCCTTCCGGAAATCGAGAAATATCCGAATCCAATTGAAATCCCTTGTCAATAGAACTCTCCCTTTGTGCGAGTAAAGAGCTAGTTGTGTTTCACAAGAATGTTGTTTTCTAAATCCGTGTTGACTGTGTGTCAATAGACCGTTTTCTTGGAGATTATTAATAATGTTCGAACACAATATATGTTCCATGTCGCGCAAACATGTCCGATCTCGCACCTTCCGACTTCCATCCGTTTTTCCTAATGAAAGATGCATTCCGAGCGAAGCAGTACGTGGATATGGAGGGGGGGGGGGGGGGGGCAGCTATTGACGCAGCAAGACGTTAACTGCTACGTCGATTTGTGGAGTGGTACCATGCGGGGACACAGGCCCTCACAGTATCGTAGCGCAATGCCACTATAGGAAAAACCGACAAGACGACGTGGCAAGATGAAAGGACATGTGTTAAAACACCGGGGAAGAATTTTCATGAAAAAAGAAAACCTGCTGTAGGCCGTAAATTCTCACCGGAAAGCGTTAGTATTCCTTGAAAGCGCACGAGATTGCCGTATTATATCGTTTCACTGCTTTAATAAAGCAGTGGCAGAGCGATAATTCGCTACAAGCTACATCCGCTCAAGAGTCACGGAACAACTTGTACGATGGAGCATCTTGAGTTTCTCATTACTTCAGAACTGATAATTCTGTCGGGAAAATTGCTGCGGCAGCTATTGGGCAGCAGCAGTCAACGCTCGTCACGAGACACTTTGATGTCATCCGAAAAATCAATTTTCTGTAAACGATCTCCACGGAGCGCCCGTAAAAGACGTCTGGCATCACACTCGATCCTACCCGCATTCCTCGGACTATAAACACCAGGCCTCCTCTTTTTTTGTTCGTGGGAGGTAACCGGAGAATTTCGTAATGTGACAGAGTAGCCGGGCTATCAAATACTGTAGGCGGGGAGAACTGGAGAAGACGATGAAGAACGAAAAGAAAAAGAAGCAGCGTCTGTCCTCCGGTTTTTAGCGTCGTTCCGGCGAAATTAAACAGTAAATTTCGGCTCAAGTTTATTAGTTTCCAGGGGCGGCGGAGAGGGTCGTTTCTCGCAGTCCGAGGCACTCTCGCGGCAGGAGGCTCGCAGTATATTCCCCCATTCTAATGAACCAATAAACCGCCAGGCAGCACCGGCCGGCATCCGTATTTACATTCGTTCAATTAGCGGCGCAGCCGCCGCCACCGCCTCCATAACGGCGCCTGTTCGCCGCGCGGCCTATTCACGGTCCCGGCCGGCCGTGACTGTGTAATTAACGGCTCGGCGGTAGGAGGCAGCAGCGGCGCAGCGCGGGCCAGTCGGCCCACCGCCCGACTCATTACCGGAGGCGCGAAGCCGGCCGCGGCGAGAGCTGGCACACGGGGGGTTCCCCGCGGAGGCGCGTGGCTCTCAATTAAGATAGTGGCCGATAGTGGCGCCGCGAGTAAATTTTAATAACGAGCAGCATGCGGGAGGGGGGAGAGGCGGGTGGGGGGGGGGGGGGGGCGGGGGGGGGGGGGGGGGGGGGGGGGGGGGGGGGGGGGGGGGGGGGGGGGGGGGGGGGGGGGGGGGGGGGCGGGAGCGGGGGGGAGGGCGCGGGACCGGCTCGAGGAATCTCGCGGCCAGCTCCTGTTAGCGCTCAGCGTGAACGTCACAAACACCTGCCTCATAGCGAACAGTGAGCAAGTTCGGCAGCTACACGCGTTACACCTCTATTCAAATGGTTTTGTGGTAGACACAGCGAGTCGAGCGGTAGGAGGCAAGCGACAGCCAACAGCAGCTCTTTCCTGGGTTCCACATGCTTGCTGTGTTGCCTGTTGTGTGTGCACGAAGTAGATGGGTCCGTACCTGCACAGAAGGTGAGGCAGGGGAAGAGACAGCGGTCCCGATGGGGGCTTCGTTGTGAGCGACCACCGCGCTGTAGCAGAGGTGCACTTCGACAGCTGAAGCCTACCCACAAAAGTTGAAACATCCCCTTAGAAAAATTAATGAATTACTGTGCTGATAAATCTCTTGCGTTATTTGATTTTCAAACAGCTGAGCAGAACTGAACGTACTGAAACATCTCTCTCTTTACTTATTCTGATAAACACTAAACTGACACAATATTTTTAGCGCAACGCAATCTGACTTTCAATAATCCCTACAAAAGAATGGCCCTGACTAACAATAACCTATACCTTTCATGAATCACTTACCTCACAAAAATCTTCGTTATTCGAACTACTGCAATACAGCGAACGCCAATACTGCCAGCTAAATAAAAGATTCTAACTACTGAAAGCACTAACTACTGATGGGCATAGTTAGCAAATGAAAGATTTTTATAGAGAATAAACAATGTATATACTTTAATAATATTCAAAAGTCGCGCAGTTGGAGGTGAGCCGCCGGCAGTGGTGGATGTGGGGAGTGAGATGGCAGTACAATATTACAAATTTACACTTTCTGATGGACAAACGTCCAGATCGTCCGCTTTCAAAATTCTGCCATCTCACTCCCCATATCCACCACTGCCGGCGGCTCACCTCCAACTGCGCAGCGCTACGCGCTGTTCACGTCGAAGTGCCCAACACTACAATAGCAAATATTCCAACAATGCAAACCAGCCACAGACTGCACACAGCACAGTCAGTGATTTTTCATACAGAGCGCTACGTGGCGTTACCAACATAAAAACCTAAACAGTCTACTTACATAGTATATCTTGCGTAACTTGCGAGCTACAGTTAACAATCGTGTTAACGGCTTATATGACATATCACCAATAATCAACAGACACGCGCATTCAGAGTCAACAGTTTCACACCAGCATACAGAAAAAGAAACAGTAGAAAAAACAATGGATCATTCTAAACAGCACAAGTCCGACGTTCCACTACCAGATGGAAATCTCGTGAAACAAGAATGGGATACAAAAAGGTAGCATAGCAGGAAAAAAAAATCACTCACTACAAAGCCACAATGCCAAATGAAGAACAAGGGCGAGACTAATATTGTCAGTCCCCTGACAGTCTGGCAATTTTACCTAAAAATAAAGTTTTCTTTCCTTCTTCCACATCTTCGTGAAGTGGTGAAGTCTTGGGAAGTACTGGTAGCTATGTTTTTTCCGGCCTTTATTCTCTTTACTGTGCGCCGAATAGCTAGCTGTTCCTGCAAACCTCTCAAGCACAGTTTTTAAAGAGATATTTTATTCTTTCTTTGTCCATTCTCTGGACATCTGGTGATGTGTAGAAGCTTATACGAGTTGTCATTCAGTTGCCTACACCTCTTACCATCTTCCTTTTCATTTTTTTAAAATAGGATTCCTGATGATGGTAAGAACTCTAGAGCGGCAATGATACCACTTGTGTGACGTGAGGGTGAAATAAATAAATGAGAAAAAAAAATACTGCGTTTCTCTAAGGTACTGCGCGCAGTCTGTGTCTGATTCCTCCTCCTCCTTGCAAATATGCGTCAATTTCGGGATGATCTGCCGTACTCGGTCCGCACACGGGCTACCTCTTAACTCTTCGAAGCGAGATTGCGGGATAGACAAAAGCAGCGGTTGTGCGATGATTACATCTCATTTAGATTAAACGATGGAATCACGGACTCGCAACATTGCGAGCGACGATCACGTACTGTTCGTATCTGAAATTTTATTAGCGAACAGCCCTCTTACACGGTGGATATTATTCTGTGCTACCCTCCAGGTTCATGTACGCACGATAAAACATAAGTAGTATTGAGAGGTCCTTTTTTCAGTAACAAAAGGGTTGAGCGCCCGCGATAGCGCTTTATAAGGACAAGCAATCAGGAAAGAGTGCTGCTGTGCTGTGCTGCAGTGTGATGTGTGTGTGGTGTGTGCGCGGGGGCCGCGGCTGGCCGTAATGGCGCTGGCGCGCAGCGGCTGCAGCGGAGTGCAGTGCAGTCGCAGGCCGCCTGCGGGTTACTGCCGGGAGACGCCACACGCCACGGCCTCGTTAAGACTCGCCCCTCCGTGTGCCCATGCTGGCGCCGGGCTGTCTTCACGATCTCATCGTGAAAATAATTACGGAACAGGCGGAATACTGTCCAGTGTGTGGATTTAGATCAGGTGCTTCGGTATGCATAGCCTCAGGAAACTGAGTGCATCGGGCAACCAGTAAGTACGAGCAGAGCACAACATATCCAGAGTACAGAAACTTCCTGAAGCTTAAGGAGGTGAAGCAGGGCTAGGACCGTTGATATTTTTAAAAGGATCGGGAATCCCACATGCCGCTATTTAAAATATATCATTATTGACGCTCGATATTTCGGAAAAATAAATCATTATATCAACGGTAAAAATATTCAAATAAGGGCCTATAAAAATATCGGCTGCACACTCTAAATATACTGCAGTTTCTAGAGCTGTATATTTAAGTATTGATTTAGTAACATATTCTGTACATCAACAAACAGGCAGTCTGCTTATCCCCTTAGAGCAAGAATTGAAAGGAAAACGATGCACGTTCACACTTGGCAATAACCACTTTGATAACAATGGTGACAACATATAAGTGACACAATAAAAGGTGTCCGATGGGTCCGTCGTTCGATTTCGCCACCTATCGGATTTGTCCCGAACACTTCAGAGTGACTTCCCCCCCCCCCCCCCCCTTATTTTTTCCTTTTCTGCAAACGCCAGTGAACCAGCTGTTGTAGCGACAGAACTGCGTAGTGAAGTTAGATGTGGCAGTTTCTGTTGGAAACGCGGAGCATTTCGCCTCACACGTCGCCGATAACGCAAAGACAAACTTGGCGTTTACATTTTTGTTTATTTTCAGCAACTGTTTTTGAAGAATTTCGATCGAGGAAATAAAACAGTAGTTGTATTAAAAACTATTTTTTTAACGCAACTGTTGTGTTATTTCTTCACATCGTAAGTCTTTTGATTCCATTCGCCCTCACCCTCACCCTCCCGTCCCCCCCCCCCCCCCCCCCCCCACACCTCCCAGCGCAATCGGAATTCTTTGTGTCACCTATACCTGCTGCACATAGTCAAAGAGAAAGACGGGACGTGATGCTCATAAAGTAGTAAGACTCCTCCACACAATGGCAGTAAAATTATGTTCTACTACAATTTCAAACATTTAGCGAAAATTGCGAGAAAAATGTAATATAAAATAAAAATGTGACCATTTCCATATCGGTATATCGGTGAAGAAATATTGCCGATAGATATCGATATTTTCTGGAAAAAATATCGATACATCAATATTTTGTCAACAGTCCTAATCAGGACGCAGCGCCCTGCTTTGTACAGGATGTTTGGAGTTCAGGGAAATTAAACGGGAAGCGCCGTAGTTAAGGAGACAGGTAGTTTGATAAGACTGGTTAAAAAAAAGTTTTGAAACAAACAACTCACCCAACTTCTCAACATAGTTTCCTTTGACTGATACAATATTCTTCAGCGATCCTGCAGCTATTTCGTCCCAGCGGAAAAATAGGTTCTGTCAAATTTTTGTAAAATACTCGTTGACTGCAACTATCACTTCCTCATTTCAAGAAAATTTCTTCCCTTAGAGAACAGGAAGAAGACACTTGGGCTAAGTCTGGTGAATATGGTATATGAGGCATCAATTCAAACACTTTCACCATTATTATCGCTCATGTGCGAGATGCTGCAGTATCCTGGTGAAGGAGCATTTTTTTTTCCTTTTTGTTTTTACATGCCAGCCTTGGTCGGTTTTCAGCCAACACAAGTTACAAACGATGCAGCCGTGAAGCATAATGCAACCTAAATATCTTCAACATTTCGCGGCCCTGTCAGCAACTGTATAAATATTAATTTTAATAATGAACAGCCACAGTTGTATCGTTTACCTAGAATTTACCTAGGTTTCAGTCGGGATAACCCAACCTTCTTCAGAATAACAGTATCTATCGTTTGTCCATAGTGGACATCGTCAAGCTAAAACTACAAATCCATAAATTATCATCAGACTGTAAAACTTATCTGGCACTGCCTCGGCCCCACTTCACGACTGTTATTCTGAAGAAGGTTGGGTTATCCCGATTGAAACCTAGGTAAATTCTAGGTAAACGGTGCAACTGAGGCTGTTCATTATTAAAATTAACATAATGCAACCAATTTATGGTTGTGCCTTTTCCGAAGTAATCTGTGAGAACTATTCCTTGGGAATGTCTGCCCCCTTACTTGACTGTTAGCGCGTCTGACAGCCATGCAACAGGCCCGGGTACGATTCCCGGCCGGGTCGGAGATTTTTCCGCTCGGGGAGTGGGTACTGCGTTGGCATCCTCATCATTTCATCATCATCATCGCCTTGCAAGTCGGTGACCCAGTGTGGCACCAACTGAAATGACTAGCAATTCGGCGGCCGAACGTCCCTAGCTGGGAACTTCTGGCCGTCAGTGTCATACGATCAGTTTATTGCTTGGAAATCCCAAAAAACAGTCGCAGTCATCTTACCAGCTGACAAAATCGTCTTTGTCATCATCGGTGTACCTTCACCAGCCTTTGTCCATTGTTGTGACTGCCGTCTTGACTCTGGTGTGTAACATACACAAATTGGCGCAAGTAGTCTTCTAGACTGCGATTAAACATCGCCAGAAGCTGTGTTAAAATGTTGTGCTGGATGCGCTTTTAGTCGACTATGAGTAATAGCCACCCACTTCGCACACATCACCTTCATAGCCAATTCACCGAGCAGGATATTATGCACTCTTTCAGTTGAGGTGCCAACAGTTTCAGCGACAGCACGACTTTTTATTCGGCCAACTTTGATTACCTTATCATGGTTTTGTCAATTGTTTTCTTTGTGATGGTCTCTATTGGACGACTGGAGGATGCTTCGTATTCGGTGCTTGCCCGACCACCTTTAAATTCCTCAATCCAATAATAAATGGTATTTAACGATGGCACAGAGTCTACGCGAACTTCATCCAGGTCTGCGTTGTTTCGTTCGGCAAGTCCAAGCCTTCAAATGAAACTCCATTTTGTACATTTTCGGTCGCAGCCGACACACATTGACCAATTCAGATGGGTGTCAACAATGAACTGTATGCTATAAATTGTAGAAATTTTTGTGTGATCCGCCGTCATGACTCTGGTGTGTAATTATGGATCCAGGTTTTATCAACATACACAAATTGGGGCAAGTAGTCTTCCAGACTGCAATTTAACATCGCCAGAGGTTGTGTTAAAATGTTGTGCTGGATGCACTTTTACTGGACTATGAGTAATCAAGTTTACCAATCATGAAGGTGCAACAAAAATATTCCAATCTTTCACTGGAAATTTACCAAACTTGTCAAACCAGCCTCGTAGTGGCACGCATGAACAAGGACGTAGATTGACGAGGAGTGAAGGACAACAAAATGTGATCGGACAAATACAAGACGTATCAATGACTTACGTCCAGTCAGTCTACTTCGACTACGACTCTGTATCGCAATATGAACATCCCTGGACCACTCAGTAAGCGCTTCTACCAGACCTAGCTTTGGCAAACGATACTCTTCCATTGGTGAAATGTACTGGTGCCATCGTGTTTACATCTCTTAAATTTGCGTTACTTGTAGCTTTGAAATATTAGCACACGGCATTTTATTGTTTGCTGTGGGAGGGTGGCAGCTGAAGACCTAGTATCTATCTTAGTTGACCATGAAGTGAAGCTTTGTGTATGTCTAGTGTTGTATGTCTAGTGTCTGACCTTAACTGTTACCAAGCAGTTGTAGCAAACCTACTTTATGATCTTACCAAGTGAATCAGTACATTGGTGCGCGTGGATGGATAACAAATGCGAAACACTTCACAGAAAAGGTTTCTAATTATATATATTTTAGTTCTCTTGCAGTGGTGACGCATTTTGAATCCCATGTCATCTGGCTAGCCTCAGACAATTCGAATGGTAGAGTTAAT